>NC_044384.1:72880172-73480172 GCF_006542625.1 Nomascus leucogenys
ACCGAAAAACCTTCCAGAAATACAAAGGAAAAGGGTTTGTTTGTTTTTTATTTTAATTTTTATTTCTGTAGGTTTTTGGGGAACAGATGGTATTTGGTTACATGAGAAAGTTCTTTAGTGGTGATTTGTGAGATTCTGGTGCACCCATCACCCGAGCAGCATACACTGTACCCAATGTGTAGTCTTTTCTCCCTCACCCCTCCCACTCTTTCCCCCCGAGTCCCCAAAGTCCATTGTGTTATTCTTATGCCTTTGCATCCTCATAGCTTAGCTCCCACTTGTGAGTGAGAACATATGATGTTTGGTTTTCCGTTCCTGAGTTACTTCACTTAGAATAATAGTCTCCATCCAGGTTGCTGCAAATGCCATTAATTTGTTCTTTTTTATGGCTGAGTAGTATTCCATGGTGTATATATACCACAATTTCTTTATCCACTCTGATTGATGGGCATTTGGGCTGCTTCCATATCTTTGCAGTTGTGAATTGTGCTGCTATAAACATGCGTGTGCAAGTATCTTTTTCTTATAGTGACTTCTTTTCCTCTGGGTAGATACCCAGTAGTGGGATTACTGGATCAAATGGTAGTCCTTTCTGCTTTTAGTTATTTAAAGAATCTCCACATTGTTTTCCATAGTGGTTGTACTAGTTTACATTCCCACCAGCTGTATAAACATGTTCCCTTTTCACCGCATCCACGCCAACATCTGTTATTTTTTGATTTTTGGATTGTGGCCATTCTCGCAGGAGTAATGTGGTATCACATTGTAGTTTTGATTTGCATTTCCCAGATCATTAGTGATGCTGAGCATTTTTTCCTATGTTTGTTGGCCATTTGTGTATCTTCTTTTGAGAATTGTCTACTCGTGTCCTCAGCCCAGTTTTTGATAGGATTGTTTGTTATTTTTTCTTGCTAATTTGTTTGAGTTCCTTGTAGATTATAGATATTAGTCCTTTGTCAGATGTATAGATTGTGAAGATTTTCTCCCACTCTGTGGGTTGTCTGTTTACTCTGCTGACTGTTCCTTTTGCTATGCAGAAGTTTTTATGAAGCAAGTCTTTGAGGAGGATATTTTGTCTCATAAAAGTTACTACAAGCATCAAGAAAGTAGATTCTGGCTGGGCGCGGTGGCTCACGCCTGTAATCCCAGCACTTTGGGAGGCCGAGATGGGCGGATCACGAGGTCAGGAGATCGAGACCATCCTGGCTAACACGGTGAAACCTGTCTCTACTAAAAATACAAAAAATTAGCCAGGCGTGGTGGTGGGTGCCTGTAGTCCCAGCTACGTAGGCGGCTGAGGCAGGAGAATGGCATGAACCTGGGAGGCAGAGCTTGCTGTGAGCCGAGATCGCACCACTGCACTCCAGCCTGGGGGACAGAGCGAGACTCCGTCTCAAAAAAAGGAAAGTGGATTCCTCTTCCAGTTTCTTGCCTAGCTTAAAGCCATGTAATGCTTGCCAGCTCACATTGTGATTTTTCTAGCTTTCAACACTTTGATTGGGATTTACCATTTTATTAAATAAGCTTAGGAGCTGGAGGGTGGGTGCTGTCCAGGGTCAGTTCAGTCAACCGCCGTTTCTCTTTGCACTTCACAGAATGTGGATTGTCTCTCTGTTCATAGGCTCTGCTGGGCTCTCTGAGCTCAGAACCTTCAGATTTGTTGGGCGAGACCACAGATAGTCATGGTAAGTGCAGTCACCCTTCCCAGCTGTAGCAGGGGGATGTCCGGAGGCTGTGGAAGGTAGAGTGTTAGGTGAGGGATGGCGACAGTGTGGCCTTGGAATCTCAGGAGGGCCTGGGGTGTCCATGAGCTCTGCTCAGAGAAACTGCCAGCTGAGCAGACGGGAGGACCTGGCTTTGAAAGAAGTTACGACATTAAGCAAAACGACACATCGTTGTCTGTGGAAAGGAATCCTTAGCATAAGTTTTTGAAAATATGATCAGGTGTCTTGACCCAACACTTAAAAAGTGAAGTCCACAGTGTTTAATTTCCTGGTGATATTTTTGTTTTTATTTGCGGTTTAGCATTTTTTTTTTAAGTATCTGAATTTGCATGAGGCTAGTTTTGTATTTCTGCAAGTTTCAGTCCATGTGATTTGAAGCAGATGTCATAGTCACACAAACAGAGTCCATAATGGGAAAGTCAACTCCTGGGCATGCTGTTCCATGCCTGCATGGACTGGAAAGAAATCTAATTACTTTGGGAAATGAGGCTAATATTTCAGGGGTTGTGTAATGGACAACAAAGGACATGTTCAGCAGCTTTTGAGAACTGAGAGAATGGAGGATTGAGGACCCTGCAGCGGCAGTCCTGAGTCTCCAAGAGCGGCTGTGTTGAGATGGGTTTGCTGGCTGCTGGGGAACATGCCTTTGCTCAGCCGAGGACAGCTTTTTACTGTGGTAATGTTAGAAATGTGGGCAGAGTGAGTTATGACTCAGTCTATTGTAATTAGAAAAAAGAGCAACCACTGAGAAAAGTCCTCAGAGAAAACTTAAGAAATGGGGATGTTCTTATTCTCAGAAAACTAAAACGGGAAGTCATTCTTGGTGATAGTGAGGGGAAACGCAAAAGCGAAGGGAGAGGGGAGCTCTGTGTGCGGCGTCTCTAGCATTGCACAGTCCTCTTTAATGAATAAATGGAACCTTAATAAGGAAAAGTACCGGCTACATTGTCGGTTGCAAATTGATTTGCTGTAGGCAAATTCTAATGTAGTTTGGCCATGTGAGGCATACCTCTTAAGAAAACAAAATCAGGTTGCCTGAAAATGGACTCTTGCTTTCCAGGTGAAAAAGGCACTGGAAACACCACACAGCTTTGTCCTGTAATGTTTCCTTACTCTGGAATCATGAATGCGCTTTTCTCTTGCTATATCTAAAACTCAGCTCTGATTATTATCTTTAAAGAGAGGCTGTGCTTACTTTCCACACCCAAATGAGGCTGAGAGTGACTGTGAGGAAGGGAGGTCAGTGCCTCCTACTTCTTTTTGGTGGGGCAAGCCGGGGAGGGAGAATCCATCTCTAAAAACCAGTGGTTCTTAACCTTTGAGAATCTGAAGCAGGCCAAAGACTTTCATCCCAAAGCAATGCAAATATACCAAATCTCATGTGTAGTTACAGGGTTTGCAGACCCCTGAAGCCCATCCGTGGGTCTTGGCTAAAAGCACCTGCTACAAACTCAGTAAGTGCTTTTTCCCGGTTAAATAATTGGTGGCATCATCTGTCTGATGAATTACCACCTTACTACTTTATTTTCTAATTTTAACTGTTATTTATATTCCCCTGGAACACCTTGAAATTTTCCCTAAAACTAGATTGACTAATCTGGGTCCCTCCTTGTCTCAGGAGATGGGGATGGTCTCCCACTTCCACCTGTGCCCTCCCTGGCCAGCACATCATCATTGTCATTGGAACCACCTTCTTCGTAACTGTCCTCCTCCAAGCAGTGTTTGCCAAGCATGGTGCTAGGTGCCGGAGAATAAGCTAGAGGACAAGAAAGAAGAAACGCATAGAAGTATTAACCCTCAGCAGAAGAAGGCGTGCCCACCTGGGAGAAGTGACAGTGGCGATCTTATAGAGCCTGTGGCATGCCCTGCAGATCGTGCACACAGCCGAATAAGATGCTGGTGCTGGCTTCTTAGCGAACCATAATATATTTAGTTTGGAGGAACTTTTGTTTTTTGCTAGGATGAAAAACAACCTGAAACTCAGGATACATACAAGAGATCAAAATAAAAACCATGGAAGTACAGTGACCCATTTAAAAGTTGTCTGGGTCTTTTTTTTTTTTTTTTTTTTTTTTTTGTCAGAGATCATGGTAGACCACAAATTGCTGAGTTAATAATATAATGCTATTTGGCCAGGCATGGTGGCTCACACTTATAATCCCAGCACTTTGGGAGGCTGAGGCGGGCAGATCACGAGGTCAGGAGATCGAGACCATCCTAGCTAACACGGTGAAACCCCGTCTCTACTAAAAATACAAAAAATTAGCCAGGCGTGATGGCACATGCCTGTAATCCCAGCTACTCGGAAGGCTGAGGCAGGAGAATTGCTTGAAGCCGGGAGGTGGAGCTTGCGGTGAGCCGAGATCGCGCCACAGCACTCCAGCCTGGGTGGCAGAGCAAGACTCCATCTCAAAAAATAAAAATAAAAAAAATATAATGCTATTTGTTTAAAATGATAGTGCTGATTTATGAATTTGGGAAATATCTAAAAATACCTACAAAAGAAGTGATTATTGAGTTATAGTCATTTGATGTTTATATGTAGTTATTATCAAATAATGATCAAGTTATCAGCCTCTGATTTTTATATGTAGTCATCTGTGACACATGGAAAATGTGTAAGTGGGCCTGTCCCTATTTACCGGGAAGTGACTTCCTCCTACCTTCTGAGCCAAAGCTCTCCAGTCTCCACTGAGCCAGGGGATCTCTTTCTTCATGGATGACCAGTAAGGGAAGAGAATTCCTTGTCCCCATGTGGTAGCTGAAGGGCATTCTGTTGGCTGGTGATTGGCATGGATGGGAAAGGCCAGTGTAGTTAAAGTCTTCCTGGGATCATAGTGAATTTCAGGTTTCAACTGGTGGAGACATATCACTGGACTTAGCTTCCCAGGCAAAGTCACCAAAGATTCTACGTAAATAGCGTTGAAATGCCACCTTTGCCTATCACAAGAATGTATGCATTAAAGAGACTGTTGCAAGTTATCCTGGACATTTGCAGTACATTTGCAGTATTCTTTTTCCTGTGGAAAAATTAGTGCCCAGTTCTGAGTCGCCGACTTCTATCTGAACTTTTGAAACACAGTCTGTCATGCGTTGTCTGGGGGCCACAGACTTGCCCCTTGGCAGTGTCCCTTCTCAGCAGGGCTGCTGTCTGATGCTGTGAGAGCCAGGGCCCCTGAGTCTCCCTTCTAGGGCCCGTAGTCACACTGCCTTCCTTCCTTCCTCTAGTTAACTGCATGTCAGCCATAAAGGAGTCTGCGTTATTAACGTGATGCTTTTCTCACGGTCCGTGCTCATCAATTTCTCATTTCCACTGACACTTCTCCTCAGGATGACTCCAGGGCTCCAGGCTGCTCTCCTTGCTCCCACTTCCTGTGTTTTATTCTGCGCCTCGTGCATACTGTGCACACTCCCTGCTCAAAGCCTTCAGCGGCTTTTCCCTGAACAGAACAGGATGGAGCACCAGCTCCTGGCCTTCCCTGCTGCTCTGGAGAGCTTGCCTGGGTCTAGGCACAGCTGTGGTCACCCCACCTTGGCTCATGACCCCACCTTGGCTTTCTTGGCTTGTGACCTTGTCGTCATCTCGAATCCTCTGGCTTTTCTGAATCACTCCCTGGGCTCTCTGTGCCTGTCAGGTGGCAGCACTGTCTCTGCAGCTAGAGGATGGGCCCCAGAGGGCCAGGGATGCATCAGGCTGCTCAGTTCTCCTGATGCTTGGTGAGTGTTGGCTGCTGCTGAGAGGATGTTCTTGGGATCAGTTTGAATGGCAATGAGAATGTCCCACCTCAGCCATCTGCAGGACTCTTCTGCAATGTGCAGGCGATGGCACTGGGACCACTGCTGACAGAGGCACAGGGTGGCCATCCTGGTTCCCAGACTTCTCGGGGGACTGGCCAGCAGTCACTTCCTTTCCCGGGTGACTTGGCCGTGCCCTTGTCCAGAGGCAGGGCTCCAGACTTCTTAATAGCCACAGGTCTAGGAATCTGCATTTTCCTGGCTTATGAAACCGTCAAGCTGTCTTTGAACTACAGCTCCCTTTCTAATCAAGCCTCTGGCAAAGAGAAAAGCAGCATCGCTTAACTATTACAAGCTTGCCCTTTTAAAAATACCTCTTCAGCATCTGGTTTTGAAATTGAATAATTGCCAGGTTGCTGGTTGGTGGATACCTGGTTTGTGTTCTGTATACAGGTTGAGTGTCCTGTATCCAAAATGCTTGAGACCAGAAGTGTTTTGGATTTTGGATCTTTTACAGATTTTGGAACATTTGCATATACAGAATGAGATATCTTGGGGATGGGGACCAAGCCTGAACACAAAATTTATTTATGTTTCATATATATGTTATACACATGGCCTGAAGGTAATTTTATACAATGTATAATAATTTTGTGCATGAAACAAAGCTTGAGCTGCATTTTGATGTGACCGGCTCAGGAGGTCAGTGGTGGACTGTTCCACTTGTTGTGTCTTGTGGGCTCTCAAAAAGTTCGGGACTTTAGAGCATCTCAGATGTTAGATTTTCAGATTA
Organism: Nomascus leucogenys; assembly: GCF_006542625.1. Taxonomy (NCBI): domain Eukaryota; kingdom Metazoa; phylum Chordata; class Mammalia; order Primates; family Hylobatidae; genus Nomascus; species Nomascus leucogenys. The sequence goes on from NC_044384.1 coordinate 72,886,425, forward strand.
GGTATGCTCAACCCCTAATACATTTCTGCTAGTTGTTTTTTTCTTACCCTGCAGTCTGTATAGAGGCCTGTCTCTCATTTTCTGTCTCTACTGAACTGTCTGGAGACAGTCTAGCATATTCAAACAGCCGAGCTGCTGCATTCTGTTTTCGCTGGGTAGAATCTCCTAAATTCTTTGGAGCCTTCTCTTTGGGAACATGAAAAAGGGACTCATGCAGTTATAAAAAGAAACTAGAGATCATCCAGCTATAAAATTGCATCTTAGCATTAGCTTCTGTTTTGTCTACCATTCATTTTCTATTCATCCTTGTCTAAAGTTTGTCCAGCAATTTGAACCTGGTAATTTTAGTTGTGTGGTTTCTATTGGCTCCTAAACCCTTACCAGTGGTTAAAAATACAAATTGCAAGCCTGTCTTGGTGGGCATGTATGCAGACAAAGCTGAGGACTTTCTGCACTGCTGGATCTGAGAACCCTGAGCTGAACAGCATGCTTACCAGCACCCTGTGCGTATGGATGCATGAGCTTGTGTGTGTGTGTGTGTGTGTGTGTGCACTGTACCCTCATGTGCAGAGCTGTGTGCACATGTATGTGTGTGCATGTATGTTCATGTGTGCATGTGTGTGGTAAGGGGTGGCAGGGACTGGACTGCAGCATTTGATGGTCCACCCCCGCCCATCCCTTACAAACATGCATGTATCTTTCTGTGATTTATTTCACACTGAGGAGCTGTGAAAGGAGCATGGCCTTGGGGGCATTATAAATCCAGATTGGAGTCAGCCCCTAGCTCTCATGCATCTGTAATCAAGTGACATCACCCCACCCAGCGTCAATATTTTCTACTAAAATGGGCATAGTGATTTATGCCAAAAATGAGAGAAAAAAACAAAAAAACCTAAATCTGTCGGCACAGGGCCTGACACAGAAGCACTCGGCAATGGCCAGTTTTCTTTGCCTTTGAATGGCCTAAAAGGGCAAGAGGTGACTGGGGAGTGAAGGAGAAAGATGAATGTGTATATCAGTTCTGTGTGCACTGTGCTGGACCATAAGTGGGCATCCCGGGCCACAGCATGGTAGCTGTGCCATCAATTAAAGAACTGCATCTAAACCACCTGGAGTGGGATTTGGCTTTGAGGGCAGCCTGCCTTTTCCAGGCAGATGCAATTCCCTCCCAGGTTTGCCCGCTAAGGCCTCCAGCCGAGGGCGGTGTTTGCAGCTCCTCTGCTCTGTCCACTTGGGTTCCTTTGAGCAGTGGGAGGAGGCATTTGACAACACCTGGGCATCAATACCTGTCCCCACTGGGCCCAGGAGAGATGCAGCATGGCAGGAGGCCCACACCCTCCTCAGCCTTGCCACAAGCTCTGCTCCTGGGTGGCTCACCTCCCATATGGCTCCACTTCATTTCTGCACTTATTTATTTATTTTTAATTTACTTTTCTAGAGACGAGGTCTCACTTTGTCACCCAGGCTAGAGTACAGTGGCACGAGAATAGCTGACTGCAGCCTCGACCTCCCAGGCTCAAGCAAACTTCCTGCCTCAGCCTCCCAGGTAGCTAGGACTATAGGTACATGCCACTGTGCTGGCTAATTTTTAAATTTTACATTTTGTAGAGATGGGGTCTTGTTATGTTGCCCAGGCTCATCTCCCAACTCTGACCTGAAGTGATCTTCCCACCTCAGCCTCCCAGTGTGCTGGGATTATAGGCGTGAGCCACGGCATCTTGCTTGTATACTCATCTAAATCAAACCTTAATAGGTTTCCATGCTGAAGAGCCTTTTCGGTCTCTGGGTCTTTTTGATTATTTGACCTGCACCATAAGACTGTGAATTGTAGCTCTTATTTTAAAATTTATTTACTAGCCACAGTGGGCTAGATGCTATCGAAAAAATTAGAAGCTTTTGTAATATTAGTACAAAATTATATACAAATACATGTAATTTAATATTTTAGTGTTTCTTTTATATTCTCTCATTTTTTTCTAAAACACTGTGAAATTGTTAGGGCAATATTTGTAGTCTAAATCTGCAGATGACAAGGTGAGGTGGAGAGAGGATGGCTGACAGACTGGGGTGGCCTCCTGATGGCCACATGTGTGGTGACTGACTTTTGTTACTGAGACCTAGGGGAGGGACGTGGTCACAGCACCAACTTTGAGATGCCTGAGATCTAGTTAGTAGTACTAGAATGCATGGGATTGGGAACTTTAATTGAGTTGTAAAAAATAAGTTTTATTAGAGTTCCAGAAAGAAAGAAACGAGTTTGGCCCCTGAGATATTTAGATATTTAGAGATATACATTCAACTTATAAATTAAATTTTAAGAAAGATTTATATTTGCCAAAAGATACGAAGTTAGAGTAAAAGAGGCTCAGTGGCTTGACCAGGGTATGGTTTTCACTTTTTTTTTTTTTTTTTTTTTTTACTTTTTGTTATTTAGGCTGCTCGGAGGAAGCCCCTTGATTTCTTTTTTATTTTATTATTATTATACTTTAAGTTTTAGGGTACATGTGCACAACGTGCAGGTTTGTTACATCTGTATCCATGTGCCATGTTGGTGTGCTGCACCCATTAACTCATCATTTAGCATTAGGTATATCTCCTAATGCTATCCCTCCCCTCTCCCCCGACCCCACAACAGTCCCCAGTGTGTGATGTTCCCCTTCCTGTGTCCACGTGTTCTCATTGTTCAATTCCTACCTATAAGTGAGAACATGCGGTGTTTGGTTTTTTGTCCTTGCAATAGTTTGCTGAGAATGATGGTTTCCAGTTTTATTCATGTCCCTACAAAGGACATGAACTCATCGTTTTTTATGGCTGCATAGTATTCCATGGTGTATATGTGCTACATTTTCTTAATCCAGTCTATCATTGTTGGACATTTAGGTTGGTTCCAAGTCTTTGCTATCGTGAATAGTGCCGCAATAAACATACGTGTGCATGTGTCTTTATAGCAGCATGATTTATAATCTTTTGGGTATATACCCAGTAATGGGATGGCTGGGTCAAATGGTATTTCTAGTTCTAGATCCTTGAGAAATCACTGCACTGTTTTCCACAATGGTTGAGCTAGTTTACAGTCCCACCAACAGTGTAAAAGTGTTCCTATTTCTCCACATCCTCACCAGCACCTGTTGTTTCCTGATTTTTTAATGATGGCCATTCTAACTGGTGTGAGATGGTATCTCATTGTGGTTTCGATTTGCATTTCTCTGATGATGAGCAATGCATGTGATGATGAGCATTTTTTCATGTGTTTTTTGGCTGCATAAATGTCTTCTTTTGAGAAGTGTCTGTTCATGTCCTTCATCCACTTTTTGATGGGGTTGTTTGTTTTTTTCTTGTAAATTTGTTTGAGTTCACTGTAGATTCTGGGTATTAGCCCTTTGTCAGATGAGTAGGTTGCAAAAATTTTCTCTCATTCTGTAGGTTGCCTGTTCACTCTGATGGTAGTTTCTTTTACTGTTCACTCTGATGGTAGTTTCTTTTGAGTTTAATTAGATCCCATTTGTCAATTTTGGCTTCTGTTGCCATTGCTTTTGGTGTTTTAAACATGAAGTCCTTGCCCATGCCTATGTCCTGAATGGTATTGCCTAGGTTTTCTTCTAGGGTTTTTATGGTTTTAAGTCTAACATTTAAGTCTTTAATCCATCTTGAATTAATTTTTGTATAAGGTGTAAGGAAGGGATCCAGTTTCAGCTGTCTACATATGTCTAGCCAGTTTTCCCAGCACCATTTATTAAATAGGGAATCCTTTCCCCATTTCTTGTTTTTGTCAGGTTTGTCAAAGATCAGATAGTTGTAGATATGCGGTTTTCATTGTTTCATTCACTAAGAAGTAGTGTTAGGGGGCCCGACCGCACCGAAGCCTGCTTGAGTCACTGAGCCAGGGTGCTATGGCTCCCCACTGCTGGTGGAGTCTTATTGTTGTGTCTCTCACTTTGCCTTTCATGGTTCTGGCATGGCAGGGCTTAATGAATGTCAGGCTCAGAGGGAAGAGAATGGAACCTGCGAGCACTTTCTGCCACTCACAGAGCGGGGTCACCTCGCCCTGCTCCCCCAGCTGCCTACAGGCATGCCGTGCCCTTCCCATCTCCGCAGCCTCAGCCTGGCTTCCCTTGAGGACCACCACCGCCCTTAGCCCATCTCCCACACCCATCTCCCTGAGAATGCAGGTGACCCTGGCCCATCCAAACCCACGTTGCCTCCCATCACCCTTCAATGCTCTGGGGCCACAGGGGAAAGCCTGTGACCAGGGTCTGCCTCTGCCTGCCTTGGTCTCTTCATCATGGTAATGCCCTGGACTCCAATTGCTTAGGGTTGTCCCAGACACATTGTGCTCTGTCGTCTCTTAACCTCTGCTTCATGACAGTCTCTCCCCCTGGAATCTTGTTCCCTGTTTCTGTCATCTGACTAATTATTACTTATCCCTTAAGACTCAGATGAGTGGCCACATCCTACAGGAAGCCTTCTTCCACTCTCTCTTCTTCCCACTGCTTGGCGCTTCCTCTCCTCTCCTGAGCTGAGCTGTGATGATTCTGTGATAGCCCTGCCCAGCTGGTTTGTAGCTATCTGCTATCTGTCTCCTCTTCCTTCCCAGACACTTCCAGCTTGTCTGAGAACAGGAGCTCATCCATGTTGTTCCCCTTAGTGACTAGCACTGCACCTGGCGCCCAGGAAGACTTAACCAATGTAGGAATCATAGGATGGCTCGGTGGAGGGATGGCTGCAAAACCTGTCTTTTCTCATACTCATTTCTTGTTAACTGTGCACAAATAATTCCATATTACCACTTCTTATTGTGCTTAATCCTAGGGTAAATTTAAGTTAAGAGTGTGCTGTGGGGAAGAAAGGCAAGTTGTCTGAAAATATTCTGCAGTGAGAACTTTGGATCTGTCTTCTGATACACTGTAGAACCAGGATAAACCATAATTGTCCAAATCCTTCAGGGCTTTCCTTCCAAATGAAGTGATTAACTTCTGTGGTAAACTTCCTCTTGTCCAGACTCCAGGCTTCGTGCCGGGCCTGACAGCACTCAAGCTTTGCTGCCCACGTAGGCGATTAGGGTGTCCTTATCCTTCGGTTCCACTGCCTGGTGAAATATTAGATAACGAGGACAGAGCTTATCTTACACGCGTCTGAGCTGACAAATATGGCAGCCTTTCAGCAAAAGGCAAATGCAGACGAGGCCTTTTCCCTGGCTGGAATAAGAATGAGCCTCATGCGTGTCTGGCCCCATTGCCGATGGTCAAATGCACTCGACATGATTTCCATAGCACCCAGACAGCCTGAGTAGCTCATATCTACCTGTCTAGTCAATACATCAGCTTTGCTGGGGAGAGAGCAGGAGTTTGTCACTGGGGCTCATTTCTAATGCTTCAGGAACAAATCTGTTACTGGCTCTCTTTATTCCGGCATGAATACTGTAAGCTGCATGAATTTATTGTCTTCGGTGATAAATAACAGTGCCTTCTGGGTTCTGTTTTTTTAAAGGGGTCTCTGCTAAGCCATTAATATTGAGGTGAAGAGAGAGGAGAAGAAATGGATTATGCCTGACCGTGGAGATTAGCAGCCTGCTCAGGTGAAGGGTGGCCACACTTATTAATGCACTAATGAGCAAGCAGGGTCGTTCTGATGATTAGTAATTTTGGCAACATAACTTCTGCCCCAGATTTGATTAAGCCTTCATACAGACTTCCTCTTCCAGGAGATTATCTTTTCAAAGCACATTTGGTTTCCCACTCCCCCTTTCAAGCCCATTAGGAAAATTAAAGCATTTAATTTTAGTGATGAATTTTACTGATACAGACAACTGCTTTTCCAGATTTTCTCCAAATGTAAGCACAATTGCTACATCAACCAAAATACCTCTTACTGAACACAAACTGGCGTTGTGTAGAGATTGCTGATTCCTGGTAATATATTACAGAATAATAAGCTCTGTGTTGGAAAATATATATATATTTCAATACTGAACCAAGCCAGGGGAGCAAATTAAATACGAGAACTGAAAGTTAGCTAATATCTGCAAACTTACTTCCTCTTAAATGAACTTGTCCATCAAACCTTCAGATTTCCCCTACTTTCTCCCTTAAAGAAACAGATCAAAAATATTTCGTGATGCACAAGCTAGCTAATGTCACACAGCTAAAGAACGGGAGTGAATGAAAGTTGAAGATATGGCAGACTCCTTGAGGCTAAAATTACTGCAAACTAGATGTTGAAAAAATACCTAGTAAAGAATAGAAACCGAGGGCCGGGCATGGTGGCTCACACCTGTTATCCCAGCATTTTGGGAGGCCAAGGCAGGCAGATCACTTGAGGTCAGGAGTTCGAGACCAGCCTGGCCAACATGGCAAAACCCTGTCTCTACTAAAAATACAAAAATTAGCCGGGCGTGGTGGCAGGTGTCTATAATCCCAGCTACTAGGAGGCTGAGGAGAGAGAACTGCTTGAACCCGGGAGGCGGAGGTTGCAGTGAGTTGAGATCGTGCCATTGCACTTCAGCCTGGGTGACAGAGCAAGACTCTGTCTCAAAGAAAAAAAAAAAAAAAAAGCATAGAAACTGAGAAGGACTCTGAGGGCTCTGAGTCACAGCTACCATTTTACCTATCCCCTGCCAACCAAGTGAAGTCAGATGATGACAGTCGCTGTGACACTGTGAGAAGAGCCTAGGAGCCCTGAAACAGACACACATCCATATACACAAGGATCTGACTTTAAGGCAAGTCAATCTCAAAACAATCTGGATACCTTAAAAATTAGGGGGGAATCGTTGAGAGGCCAAGGTAGGCAGATCACTTAAGGTCAGAAGTTCGAGACCCCAGCCTAGCCAACGTGGCAAAATCCCGTCTCTACAAAAATACAAGAATTAGCCAGGCATGGTGGCACGCACCTGTAATCCCACATATCAGGAGGCTGCCTGGGAGGCAGAGGTCGCAGCCAGCTCTGGTGACAGAGTGAGACTCTGAATCTAAAAAAAAAAAGGAAAAGAAATAGGGGGATCAGTATGTGTATGCACCCCTGTAACATCACACTGTATCTACTTGCAAAGAAAAAAGGGGTTGGGAGTTCCAAGTCCCGGGAGTCAGAGACCCAGAGAAATCAGATTTCCTAGGAAGCTGGCAATATCAAAATATTACATGTGTATTCATTTTCTTCTTGGAGGTTTCCACTCTTGAAACACCACCGCTTCCCTGGGTCAGAGGGTTCTCAAACTCTAACATGCATCAGAATCTCCTAGAGGGCTCTATAAAACCCAGACTGCTGGCCTCATGCCCAGAGCTCCCAGTAGATCTGGGTGGACCTGAAAATTTGCATTTCTAACAGATTCCCAGGTGATGCTGATGCTGCTGTTCTAGCAACCACACTTTGAGAACCCCTGCCCTAGGCATTGCATTCCAGAACTCTCTCCATGTTAGACAGTCTCACTCTCATTTATTTTGTAAATACTGAGCCCTTACCAGATGCCAGGTACTGTGCTAGAAGCAGGGAAATCCCAGAACCACCCTGCCTTGGCCTTTACCGAGAACAGTCGATCTGTCAGATTCCCTCACGGAAAGGACCCCAGTCACCCTCAGCCCGCATGCCTGCTGAGTGGAAGAACTGCTTATTCCCACATCCACACTTCATTTCATAGAGTGGAATCTTCAAGACATACAGGCTTAGACAATTTCAATTACTTGCTTTTCCTTATAAGGCAGACCTCTTTCTCACCTCCAATAGACACATGATAGTAGGTTTTGCAGACTAACCTCTCTCTTGGATGGCTGGGCCTTGCATAGACTTGTGGGTCCTCTGATCCCTTCTGGGCCACTGTCCCAGTGGGGCTATTTTTCTCCAATTTTTAGGACTGTTGTTTATGATTGAGCCTTTGCTCATTCACAATCCTGCTTACTGGTATCCAATCCTTTGTTTATTTCCTTAGCTTTAGAATGTCTACAAAAAGTGGGGAGGTCACTTTCAATCTTGAAAAGTTAGTCCTCAAATAAGTTTATGTAGTAATAGCTGGTAGCTGATCTTGAATATCTTTCATATAAATTGGATGGCTGTTTCTCTGCGTTGCCAACAATTTCTTTATTTTAGACTTCTGGAACACCCTGCATCTGGAATCCAGAAAGCGTTTTTGTATGAGTCGCACCATTTTCTTGGTTCCTATAGAGGATGTGGTGCTGACATTATTCATATCGGAAAAAAAAAAAACATTCTCGGAAGAATAATTTCTGTGTCCTCCTGTCCCATTGAGAAGCTTTGTGAAAATACTGTGAAAAGACAGAATTATTTTGGCTTGAAGCTGAAAGCTGATGACATGTATGCTCTAAGTGGTCTCACTGTGAGTGGGTAAGGGGCCTGTGGCTTCTCTAGCACCTGCTTGGGAGAGGCTTTCTTCTCCTTCTCCTTTTCAATAATTTCATCTTGAGCCTCTCTATTCTGAATGAACCAGTGGGAGTGACACTTTTTTACACAGAGATTTATACATAAAATAACACATTTGAAGGCTGGGAAATGAATCTATTGATTTCTTCATTTTCTGAAAATGTTTGGAATTTTATCTTTTTTCAGTGAAATGTTACAAATAAATTTAGAGATGGGGCTTCATTAAGGAATGTATTTTAAAATATATGATCAAAATGATTCATTATTTTTTACATTTCACTTTCCTCCCTTGCCCTTAGCATTTTTTTTTTTTAGGGTCTCTAGTTGTTACCTCACCAAGCGAAGGTACAGCAAGTTCCTTTTCTCCCTCTGCTACTCGCCAGGTGTTTTTGTACACAGCTTCCATTTCTGAAAACACTTTTTGGCCTCTGTGTTCCTAGGATTGAATTGTTCTTGTGCTGTCGACACAATCCACTCATGTCACCGCTAGTTTCTTAAAACTATCTTGACCTTGTTTCAGAGAAAGTGGCTTCCCTAATCCTACAGTCCAGCAAAATTTACATTTCGTGATGCACCCGTTCAGCCGTGTGCTCACTCAGAAAGCTCTGCGGAATCATCCAGCACTCTGCCATCTTTTTCCTTTTCTTTTTTTCTTTTTTCTTTTCTTTTTTTCTTTTTTCTTTTCTTTTTTCTTTTTTTTTGAGACAGAGTCTCGCTCTGTCGCCCAGGCTGGAGTGCAGTGGCGCTATCTTGGTTCATTGTAACCTCTGCCTCCCAGGCTCAAATGATTCTCCTGCCTCAGCCTTCCGAGTAGCTGGGACTACAGGATTGCACCACCATGCCCAGCTATTTTTGTTCATTTTCAGTAGAGATGAGGTTTTGCCATGTTGGCCAGGCTGGTCTTGAACTCCTGGCTTCAAGTGATCCACCCACCTCAGCCTCCTGAAGTGCTGGAATTACAGAAATGAGCCAGCACGCCCAGCTTGCCATCTTTTTTCTTCTGTGGTCGGTTCCTGCCCCCAAACTGTGATGGGAGAAGGCAGGTGAAATGATGGCTGGATGCCACTGCAAGCTGCCTTTTCTGTGTGGGCTCTCGGTCTGTGTACGTGGGGCCCCATGGCGCACTGACTTTTACCTAGGGAGGCTTCAGCTGTTCATTTTCGTTTGCAAATCCTCCGTGGAGACCCAGGGAGAGTCTGCAGGAGTTGCTTCTTATTTCTTGACCAGGGTTTCTGCTCCCATCACCATGGCTTTTCTGGGAGCCTCGCTGGTGTGTTCCTGGGATGGCTGTGGCCTGCAACTGTGTCCCCTTACACAGGAGTCAGCCCTGGATGAGACCTGCAGCCCTGTGGCCTTGGACTCCCACCTTTCCCCCAGGCTGGGTCCCTCAGGCATGGTTCCCCAGCGTCCCCTTAGGTATGGCCCAGTTTGCTTGACAGGGCCTGACACTCTTCAGATGGTGAAGTCAGAAAGAAAGGAAAGTCAAAAGGAGAGAAGCGGCTCAGAGAAGGGAGAAGAGGGCTTGGGAGGAAAGGGAAAGAGGTGTTGAGAGGTTATGACGCCCAGAAGAGGTGAATGCAGGGAGGGAATGGAGGGGCCCAAGGAGTGACAGGCAGATGGGGTCTCTGATCCAGGGGTGCTGGGCCTGCCCTGCAATCTGAGTCACGAAAGCCAGTGGGGAAAGACACGGCAGGCATTGGATGTGCGAGTGGGTGTGCCTGTGTGTGGCTGCGTGTGTGGGTGCGCACATATGTGGCTGTGCATGTGCATGGGTGTGCATGTGTGTGGGTGTGCGTGTGTGGCTGTGCATGTGCATGGGTGTGCATGTGTGTGAGTGCGCACTGTGTGGCTCTGCATGTGCATGGGTGTGAGTGCAAGTGTGTGACTGCATGTGTGTGGGTGTGTATGTGTGTGGCTGTGCATGTGTGTGGGTGTGCATGTGTGTGGGTGTGCATGTGCATGGGTGTGCATGTGTGTGAGTGCGCACTGTGTGGCTGTGCATGTGCATGGGTGTGAGTGTGCATGGGTGTGACTGCATGTGTGTGGGTGTGCATGTGTGTGGGTACGCATGTGTGCATATGGAGTATGGGGGAAGGAGGTGTGAGTAGGGGTTTGTGTATGGGAAGGTGTGTGGGTATAAGTGTGTGCATGTGAGAGGGGATAGGTGTGTATATATGTGTGTGCATGTGGAGTGTGGGGGAGATAGGGATGTGTGTGTGTTGGTATGTGTATGTGGGGGGGTAAGTGTGTGTGTGCGTGTGTGTGTATACGCATGTGTTGTGTGTGCCTGCACATGGAGAGCCCACTCATACGTAGCAGAAAATCAAATGGCCCCAAATCAGAAACATGGTGCATGTGAGCATGCCACTTCTTGTGCGCCTGTGACTGTGTTCAGAATGTACACGGCCCTGCAGCTCCCGAAGGCCACCTCTGCTGCAACACCTTCTCTGTCCAACACAGTCCTCACTGGTGTCTTTTCCTCTTCAAATCTGCAGCATTTCTGATCTCTGCAAACAATTTAACCCAAAACCAAGTTCTGGCTGACAAGGCTACATCTGTTTCTTGTGCGTGATTAGCCTCAAGACCCAAGGAGCTCCCTGCCCTTGACTGATTCATTCTGTACCTGCTGGACCTGGAAACGCATTAAAAGCTCAGGAAAGCTTACTGATCAAATTGCACTGGAGATTGAGTCTGGTTTGGGGTTTTACATTTGTAAAGCATCTTATGTGCAAAAGTAATTTGAAAGACCAATTTATTATTTCTAATTCAGAGGTCTCATTATCATCAGATGGAAAGGAGGAAGCAGTGGCATGAGTTGGTGCCCTTGAGGCTGGTGCTTGTGTTCTCCCTGGAATTCCTGCTACTCTTTGTCTTCAGATGTTTCTTGAAGTATGAATTAAAAGGAGCAGGAGATCCTAACCCAGTATCACATATGGGTTTTAGTTGCTTTTGATCAGGGAGTTTTGAGGCTGTTTTATTGTCCTTGAACAATTACAGTCTCTGAAAGCAGAAAGACAGAGCCCAAATCTTGCGCTCAGTTTGCTTGCTGAGAGAATTCTGTGTCTTCTCTCTCTTAAAATAAAGCCATATAAATAAAAACTCTTGGGGATTCCTTAAGAATGTCAAAAGTAATGATTTGTCTAAATTGAAGACTGTTATTGTAGAAACTGGTTTGCTTTCAAAGAGTTTTTGAGTTTCATATTTAATATCACCAGGTAGTTAGAATAGGAATGAAGAGATTAAGTCTACATTTGATTTTTCTTTCTTCCTGAAGTCAGCTGCAACATGAAGGGATGTATTCCAAAGAGATGTGTGTGTATGTGTGTATGTGTCTGTGTGTGTGTGTGTGTCTGCCTGTTTATTCTCGAGAGAGGAAGACAGTAGACAGAATGTTAAAAATAAAGAAAACAATCAGTAGTAACCCAGTCTAAAATAGTGATTCTTAACCTTGCCTACTAAAATCATCTGGGGAGTTTTAAAGTTAACAGATACTAGGTCTACCTCCTTCTGATTTAGTTAGCCTGAAATGAAACCTAGGTATTGGTATTGGTAAAATAAAATACTGCAGATTGGATGCAATGTGCAGCCAGTTAAGAATCACTGCTCTGAACAATACATGCAGTGGAATTCCAGGATTGTGAGGCATGGAGCCAGTGTAGAACTAAGCGGTCACTTGTACGTGAGGCCAATAAAAAATAATGCACACTTTTTAATTATATGCCACATGCACATGGATTGTTTGATTTAATTGTTATAACATTGTTAGGGCATTTGGGGGTAATCATAACATTTTATAGATGAGGAAACTGGGGCTAAGGAAGATTATGTGACATTCAGTCACACAATTTACAGACAGGGTGTCAGGTTCCAGCTCAGCTCATTCAACCACAAGGACGTCACCCTGGGTCCTCAGACAGAGCCAAAGGTGTACATATGTCACCTTCTGAATTATAACCTTCGACCTTGAAAGATCTTCACTAGTGTATTGCTGGTTTGTTCCCAATACAGAATTGAGTTTTGTGTAAGAAGGTGGTTTTACCTTGTTGAATAGGAAGGAATGATATATTTGAGTATCTCGTTAACTTTTTCAACCAGTGGCTTTCAAACTTTTTAAACCCTGACCCACAGTGAGAAATGCATCTTGCATCATAACCCAATATAAATACACACGTATTATGACAACAAAAATGTCTCACAATACCTATCTTTACTGTGCTCACTCAGATATTTCCTATTCTGTTCTTTCTTTTAAAACTGGTTGCAGTCTGCTAAGTTGACTGTCCTAATAGATTGCAACCCATGCTTTAGAAAATACTGTCCAACTTCCTTCCTGTCTTCCCTCTGAAGGCCAGAAAAAGGGGGTAGCATTATGATAAGGAAAGTGAATGACTTGTCTTATGTAGCCACATGAAAAGATCTGTGTAGGCCAAAGAATGATTATTATTGGTAGAGTGTGTAGGAAATATTACTTTAAATTCGATAAGCCTGGTTCTATGTAGTCAACCAGGCTTTTAACCCTTTTAAGGACAAACCTTTCACAATAAAAGTTGTAGGTATGATTTATCCAAGGAGGGATAATCAATGTTGTGCTCCCTTAAGTTTTTAATGTTTCATTTAACTCTTGGAAACCCAATATGAAAAAAATATAATTTGTAGATAACCTAGAAATATTTTAGAAGGAATTTGTAATTCCTTCTATAAATTGTAGTTCCCAGTTGGAAAGGGAGTGGAAAGAGACCAAAACTTTGTGGAGCAATTCAGTTTCAAGCAATTCTTAAGCATTTAGTATCTGAGCCTCACTTTTGAAACCTGATTGTGTCAAATGAGGTTCTAGAGAGTGCATTCTTAAATTTACAAAGTACTATTTGCAAAATAATATTGTTTTATATTTTTAATTGTTTTTTAAAAAATCCAGTCTTGGCCGGACACAGTGGCTCATGCCTGTAATCCCAGCACTTTGGGAGGCCGAGGCGGGCAGATCACTTGAGGTCATGCATTCGAGACCCGCCTGGCCAACATGGTGAAACCCTGACTCTACTAAAAATACATAAATTAGCCGGACATGGTGGTGTGTGCCTGTAATCCCAGCTACTGAGGAGGCTGAGGCAGAAGAATCACTTGAATCCAGAAGACAGAGGCTGCAGTGAGCCAAGATCGCGCCATTACACTCTAGCCTGGGCAACAGAGAGAGACTGGGTCTTAAAAAAAAAAAACCAAAAAACAAAAACAGTCTTGTTTCTCCAGCAAGATTGTTAGCTTTTTGCAAGCTGACCTGGGCGTGGATTTGTCTTCCTGTCCTTTCCTCGCGGTGCTTTCCACAGTATTAGTTACAGAGGAGACTCTGAAGAGAACTTCAGTCTGAACCTAGGAGTGTTTGACCTGTGGCGTATCGGGATGTGAACATTGGGCAGGCTATTTTCTATTTTGTTTATTTACTTTGTCTGTCTGTCTGTCTGTCTGTCTGTCTGTCTGTCTGTCTGTCTATCCATCCATCCATCCATCCATCCATCCATCCATCCATCCATCCTATTTATGTATCTGTCTATCTATCTAGCTAGCTAGCTATGAGATAGGGGCTTGCTATGTGGCCCAGGCTGGTCTTGAACTCCTGAACTTACACAATCCTGCCTCAGCCTCCTAAGTAGCTGGGACTGCATATAAGCGTACTTTATAACAGCTCTCCTTCCTACCCTCCTCCCTGTTTGTTTGTTGACTTATTTTAGAGATAGGGTCTGTCTATGTTTTCCAGGCTGGAGTGAAGTAGCTATGTACAAGTGTGATCATAGCACACTACAGCCTTGACCTCCTGGGCTCAAGCAGTCCTCCCACCTCAGACTCCAGAGTACCTGGGAGTACAAGTGCACATCACCACACCCAGCTGGGCAGCATTTTTTAAATTTTATTTTCCTCCAAAACTTTCTTACATCCTGATTTTCCATCACTATCCTCATGTAATATTTGCATATATTCATACACACGCACACACATGCAACTGCATTTTATACACATGTGTCTTGAGGTCCCAGAGAGCTTAACGTGCTGGTGGGGTTGGTGTCTCCAGAGTAGTGATGTGAAGAGCAGCACCTCTCTTAGAGGCAGAGCAGGTGTGTGCCATGAGCTCAGGTGATGGCAGTGGAGCTTAGAGGAGATGGCTTGTGGCTTTTCCCTCCGTTGGTCTGTCACTCTCAGCTGACACTGTCTGCCACTGTAGGGATTCCACTATGGGTTCAACTTGTTCTTATGCCAGGAAATGTTGTTTGTGTATACTCATAAATAAGCACTGGTTAAAGAGGGAACATTAATGCTGAAATACTAGTGAGGGGCCGGGTGTGGTAATGCTTGCCTGAAATCCCAGCACTTTGAAGGCCAAGGCGGACGGATCACTTAAGGCCAGCATGGTGAAAGCCATCCCTACTAAAAATATAAAAATTAACCGGGCATGGAGGTGCATTCCTGTAGTCCCAGTTACTTGGGTGGCTGAGGCACAAGAGTCGCTTGAACCCGGAAGGTGGAGGTTGCAGTGAGCTGAGATCATGCCACTGTGCTCCAGCCTGGGTGACAGAACAAGACTCCATCTCAAAAAAAAAAAAAAGAAAAAAAGAAATACTAGTAAGAAGCATTCCAAAATGATAATCATAGTCATACTAGAATGAGTGGGGAAGTGTTGTCTTCTCCAAAAAGAAATTTTCTGGAGGGATTGGTGGAGAATTAGTATTAATTCTTCTTTAAATATTTGGTAAAATTTACCTGTAAAGCCATCTTGGTCTGGGCTTTTATTTCCTGGGAAGTTTTAAAGTTACTAATTCAATCTCTTTACTTGTTACAGGTCTATTGAGATTTGTTATTTCTTCTTGATTTAGTTTTGGTCATTTGTGCCTTTCTAGAAATTGTTTTCATTTCATATCTAATCTGTTGGCATACAGTTGCTCATAATATTCCGTTATAGTCATTTGTATCATTGTAAGGCTGATAATAATATTGCCCCTTTCACTCCTAATTTTAGTGGTCTTTTTTTCCTATGTCAGTCTACTAAAGATTTCTTAATTTTTTCTATCTTTTCCAAGAACCAAATTATGTTGATTTTCTCTATTTTTCTATTCTCTATTTTATTACTGTAATCTTTGTTATTTCCTTCTTTTTTTCTTGATTTTGGTTTAATTTATTCCTTTTGGTCCAGTGTCTTCTTATAGAAGATTAGGTTATTAATTTGATATCTTTCTTCTTTCTTAATGTAGGCTTTTACAGCTATAAATTTCCTTTAGAGTACTCCTATAGCTGTATCCCACAAGTTTTGGTATGTTTTGCTTTTATTTGCCTTCATCTCAGAGTATTTTCTAGATTTCCTTTTGGGGGAGAAATTTCCTTGTTATTCCATCGTTGACCCATGGGTTGTTCTTTTTTTGTTTTAGGGTATTTTGTTTTGTTTTTGAGATGAGGTCTCACTATATTGCCCAGACTGGTCTCAAACTCCCAGGCTTAAGCCAGCCTCCCGCCTTGGCCCCCCAAAGTGCTGAGACTACAGGCATAAGCCACCACACCCAGCCGAATCTATGTGTTTTTTTTTAGTGTGTATGTTGTTTATTGTTTACATATTTGTGAATTTTTGAATTCTCCAGTTTTCTTTCTGTTATGATTTCTAGTGTTATTGTATTTTAATCATAGAGTATATATTGGGTGATTTCAATTATTTTGTTTCATGGCCTGGCATATGGTCTGTCCTTCAGAATGTCATGTTCTACTGTTGTAGACTAGAGTGTTCTATAGGGGTCCATCTGTTAGGTTTATTTGGCTTGTACTGTGTTTAAGTCTTCTATTTCCTTGTCGATCCTCTGCCATGTTGTTTTATCTATTATTGAATGTGGAGTATTATGGTATCCACTATTATTCTTAAGTTGTCTGTTTCTCCTTTCAATTCTGTCAGTTTTTGCTTCATGTATTTTGGAAGTTTATTGTTGGATGTATATATGTGTGTAACTGCTCATTCTTTCTGATGGAATGAACTCTTTGTCATTATTAAATGTCTTTTATTGACTTGTAACTTTTTTTGTTCTGAAGTCTGTTTTATCTAATATTAGTATGGTCACACCAGTTTTCTTATGACTGTTGTTTGTGTACCTTTTTCCATTTTTTTTACTTTCAACCTATTGCTATCTTTGATTCTAAATTATTTTCTATACATAGCATATGGTTAAATCTTGTTCTCTTATCCATTCTGACAGTCTCTGCCTTTTGTTCATTTCACTCTTATGTAATCTTATTGATGTAGTTTGATTGGCATTTGCCACCTTACTTTTTGTTTCCTGTATGTCTCATCTTTTTTTCTTCCTCTATTCCTCTATACTGCTTTAAGTTATTTTCTTTCTTTTTTTTATTATTATTATACTTTAGGTTTTAGGGTACATGTGCACAATGTGCAGGTTTGTTACATATGTATCCATGTGCCATGTTGATTTCCTGCACCCATTAACTCGTCATTTAGCATTAGGTATATCTCCTAATGCTGTCCCTCCTCGCTCCCCCAACCCCACAACAGTCCCCGGAGTGTGATGTTCCCCTTCCTGTGTCCATGAGTTCCCATTGTTCAATTCCCACCTGTGAGTGAGAACATGCGGTGTTTGGTTTTTTGTCCTTGCGATAGTTTACTGAGAATGATGTTTTCCAGTTTCATCCATGTCCCTACAAAGGACATGAACTCATCATTTTTTATGGCTGCATAGTATTCCATGGTGTATATGTGCCATATTTTCTTAATCCAGTCTATCGTTGTTGGACATTTGGGTTGGTTCCAACTCTTTGCTGTTGTGAATTGTGGTTGCTCTCAAGCTTAACACATATAACTTGTCAGAATCTACTTAAGATTTCCACTAAATTCTAGTGTAAGATATATATATAATTTTACTCCAGTATAGCTGTTTTCTCTTTGTTTGTGCTCTTGTTGTTATACACATTAGCTCTCTATGTTACAAACCTAACAGTACATTGTTATAATTGTTACTTTGTGTCACTTTATGTCTTTTAAAGAATTTGAAAGAAGAGATGAGAACAAGCATCTATTTATAGCATGTCTTGTATTAGCTTTCTAATTTACGTTTTCTAGTTCTCTTCATTTGTTCCTGTGGATTTGAGTTATCATCTGGTACCATTCTCTTTGCCTAGTACAGCTTTGCTCCTACTCACCTCCTCTGTGTTTTCATCATGAAATAGATTACATTTCTACATGTTATTGGGCCAGTGGCACAATTACTTATGCATATATTTGTTTTAAACAATTGCCTTTTAAGTTAATTAAGAGAAGAAAGAAGAAGAAATGTACATTTACACTATCTTTTATCATTATGCAGTTATCTTTCCTGGAGCTCTTTGTTCATGGAGATTCTAATTACTGTCTGGGGTTACTTGCTTTCAACCTAAAGAAATTCCTTTTGTATTTCTTAAGTGAGTCTACTAGCAACAGTCTTTCAGTTTTTGTTTATCTAGGAAGGTCTTTATTTAGTCTTAACTTCTGAGAGATAGTTTTGCTGGATATAAAATTCTTGGTTCACAGTCTTTTAAAATAAATTTCAGCATATCAAATATGTCATCCCATTGTCTTCTGGCTTTAATTGTTTCTGATGAGAAGTCAGTTGTTAATAGGGTTATCTTGTAAATGATGAGTCATTTGTCTGTTACTATTTTCCTTGGTTTGGCTGTCAGCATTTTTACCATGATGTGCCTGTTTTTTGGTCTCTTTGAATTTATCCTATTTGGAGTTTGTTGTAATTCCTGAGTGTATAGATTAACTTTTTCAATAACTTTAGTACATTTTCAGCCATTATTCTTTGGATTTTTGTTTCTGCTCATTTCTCTCTCTCTCTCTCTCTCTCTCTCTCTCTCTCTCTCTCTTCCTTCCTGTGGTATTCCTATAATGTGTATGTTGGTGTGATTAATAATGTCTTGTGTTTTTATCTAAGGCTCTACTTGTTTCTCTTCAATCATTTTTCTGTTACTCAGAGTGCACAGTCTTTATCAATCTATAAGTTTGCTAAATCTCTCTTATGTCAGTTTAGATCTACTGTTAAGTTCTAGTGAATTTTTTATTTTGGTTATTGTATTTTCAACACCAGGCATTCCATTTGGTTTTTTCACAGATAATTCTATTTCTTTATTGATATTTTCTGTTTGATGCAACATTGCCATTTTACCTTGCTTTGCTTCTTTAATCATTGTTTCCTTGATTTCTTTGAACATATTTGTAATGGCTATTGTGAAATTTTTGTTAAGCTGGATATCTGGGCCCTCCCACAGGTAGTTTCTATTGCCTGATTTATTTCCTGTGTATGTGTCGCACTTTCCTTTGCTTGTCTCATTTTTCGTTACTGAAAACTGGACATTTTGATAATATATTGTACTAACTCCTCTAGATACTGATTTTCTCCTCCTCCCCAGAACTTCTTGTTGTTTTCTTGTTTATTTAGTAGCTTCATTGGACTATTTTATTAAAGTCTGTTTTCCTTGCAATGTGAAGCCTCTGATGTCACTCCTCAGAGGGCACAGCCTTGGATATGGCACAGTCACCCTGGGATGGCAGTGATTTTAGCAGAGCTCTCTTTGTTTCTTTGCTTCATATTTCTGTCAAGCTGTCTGTCTTAGTTGGTATCACACCCAGCTGTTAGTTTCCACTAATTGCTGGCTAATTGCTTTATTGTTTTCCTCTTTACCTGGGGCATAAATACTACAGAGTCTGATCCAACTAAATTCAGGCCCCTTTGCAGGGGTCATTTTTGAATCTAGCCTTTGAGGTTTGTTCTGACCCCAGAAAGGTTCTTCTTAACTGTCTCTTTCTCTGATTCTCTGTAAAATTGCTGACCTAGAGTTAAGCTTGTCACTCTCAAAGAGCTACTAGCCTCCTCTCAATTTCTTACTACCAAAATTTCTACTGTTTTTGAAAGCACCCTTACACTTGAGCTTCCTTATATACAGTTCTAAATAAAGTAAGTTTTTGGTAGCAGAGCTTTGGAACTCTTTGTTCTTATGGCCTGCCTGTACACTCTGGGCAAAATCTCTGAGGTGATGCTCCACAGCTGGAGTGGGGATATTAGCTCACTTCTCTGAGTGAGCCCTCCTCAACTTTATGGGCAGGATGGGCAGGACACTGGGTAGAGGTAGTAGCCGCTGGTCTTTTCAGCTTGCCTCTCCTTACATGGAATTTCCACCCTGTGAATGAACTGGGCTAAGAGCAGTTGGGACCATGCTATCATTAGCCTGCCATTCCTTGGATAGATCTTCTGCCCTAAGAGTGGGGGGGGGAGAAGGGGTAGAACAAGGAAGGCCAAGTGGTAATAGGAAGCCTATGGCCTCTTGACTGCATTCACCTGTAATTTAACCTCTGCAACAGGGACGTGCTGATGCTTGCCTTTCACTGGAGATGCCATAGGCTTTGTTGGGAAGTGGGGAGAGAGGAAACTCTTGTTTTTTGCCACACCCACTCAGTGTAGATCTTCCCTGTGCTGAACAGGGGAAGGGAGAGGGAAGGAGTGGGTTGTGGCTCAAGTGCCACAGACTCTCACTGTTCTTACAATGGAAGTAAGAGATTTAATAGATTTTCTTGAAACAAGATATTTATTAATCTGCTGAAATTCCCTTGGACAATTTTCAGAGACTCAAAATGGTTACTCTTTTACATAATTTCACCAATTATGGTTGTTTTCCTGGCAAGTGAGTCTGTGGAACTTCTCAGCTCATTATTCTTTGAGTCTCCTATTTTTTTTTTTTTTTTTTTTTTTTGAGACAGAGTCTCGCTCAGTCACCCAGGATGGAGTGCAGTGGCATGATCTCGGCTCACTGCAAGCTCCACTTCCCGGTTTCATGCCATTCTCCTGCCTCAGCCTCCTGAGTGGCTAGGACTACAGGCACCCGCCACCACACCTGGCTAATTTTTTTGTATTTTTAGTAGAGATGGGGTTTCACCGTGTTAGCCAGGATGGTCTCGATCTCCTGACCTCGTGATCCACCTGTCTTGGCCTCCCATAATGCTGGGATTACAGGCGTGAGCCACCGCACCCTGCCGTGAGTCTCCTATATTATATTTTAACTGTGTTAAAGTTTCAAACACAATATATATGTGGATAAATCATGTTTTTCTTACTAATTGAAACTAAATTATACAGCAAACATTTCTTTTAAATGAGCAAAAGAAAGAAAATTATCTTTATATTCTATAAATAACATTAAAGATTGTTTTGGATTTTATTATATATCTTTTAAAAATAGAGACAGGGTCTCACTATATTGACCAGTCTGGTCTCAAACTCCTGAGCAACTGAAGCAATCCTCTTGCCTTAGCCTCTCAGGTAGCTGAAACTATAGGAACATACCACTATGCTTGTAATTTTATTATACAATTTTTAATAATATGCTTGCCTCAAATGTTTTATTTAAAATCTCTAGCATATCAGGCCTGTGATTTTATGGATATTGTTACTTAGAGGTTAAATTTTTTAAAAAACAAATTAATTGAAGTCCAGTTTAAAATCAATATTAAATAAATAATAGAACATGTGGAGCGCAGGTATTTTAAGAATCCTTAGGGTGAGACTTGAAGGACTTGGACTGCAGTGTGCAAGACATTGGTTTGGTCCTAGCAATGAAATGAGACATGCGAGGACTGCACAGCTGTGTGACTCAAGATGTCACTTTCAGCTAGCAGGAGAGGTGGCACTAGACCCTGGGTCTCCTGACCAGCATCCGACCACATCAAGAGGCACTAAAGCTAAAATGTTCCAGGCATAATGACAGCAGACAGAATCTGTAGCCTAAGACTTCCAAGGCATTCAGCTGGAGTCTGATCAAGGTTCACCATTTGCTGTTTTGTCGGTTTGAGCTAAAAATCACCAAGAAGAGCATGTGTGACCAAATTGCCACCCTGCAGGCAACCTTGGCCAGGATTTCTGCCTCTCAGAGGATGAATGGTGATAGACTGGTTTGGAAAACTTTTCTGTAAGGTATATTATAGGAAACAAAATTGTAAAGGTATTTGCAGTATTACCATTTCTAAGCTTGTAAATTTTTTTAAAATTACTTTTATTTGTATAACCAAAATTAGATGTGTTTCTGCCAGAATAGCATTCCTTCTATGAGGACTCTACATTTTTATTATTAACCCTCTATTTTACTGTATTTGCTTTCCTGCTGTGGGTATTTACTATGTTGAGAATAACAGACTTAATTAAGGTCATTTTTAATCAAAACAAGACCATGTTTCTCCTTATCTGCATAAAAGGCACTATCAGGCCTTTAGGGAGGATGGGCACCTGTTCTCCTAATCCTTTGGCTTCTGTCCATTTCATGGTGGCAAGATGTCATCATAGAGTCCAGTTGATCCATCTCCATTATCTCTGGTTAACCAGGGGCCTCACATTCACAGCTAAGTTTGTCATGTTTCCATTTGTCAGCCCTGTAGAAATATTTTAGACGAAGAAATCTGATGTTATAATGCATTTAACAATGATCATTTATCCAAAACCTATAAGGAATGTAAACAAATCAATGAGAATAAAACAAATAACCCCACTAAAAACTGGGCAAAGGACATGAACAAACACTTCTCAAAAGAAGACTTACAAGTGACCAACAAACATAGGAAAAAATGCTCACCATCACTAACCATAAGAGAAATGCAAATCAAAACCTCACAGCAGTCAGAATGGCTATTATTAAAAAGACAAAAAATAATAGATGTTGATGAGGCTGCAGAGAAAAGGGAACACTTCTGGGCGTCGTGTCGGGCGCCTGTAGCCCCAGCTACTCGGGAGGCTGAGGCAGGAGAATGGCGTGAACCCGGGAGGCGGAGCTTGCAGTGAGCCTTGATCGTGCCACTGCACTCCAGCCTGGGCGACAGAGCGACACTCCGTCTGAAAAAAAAAAAAAAAAGAAAGAAAAGAAAAAGAAAAGGGAACACTTATACACTCTTGGTGGAAATGCAAGTTAGTTCAGCCACTATAGAATGCAGTTTGGAGATTTCTCAAAGAACTGAAAATAGAACTACCATTCCACCCAGCAATCCCACTACTGGATATATGCCCAAAGGAAAATAAATCAGTCTACCAAAAAGACACTTGCACCTGTATATTTATTGTAGCACTTGTTCACAATAGCAAAGACATGGAATCAACCTAGATGTCCGTCAGCAGTGGATGAAGAAAATGCGGTACATACGCACCATGAAGTACTACACGGCTGTGAAAAAGAACGAAATCATGTCCTTTGCAGAAACATGGATGCAGCTGGAGGCCATTATTCTAAGTGAATTAATGCAGAAACAGAAAAAGTAAATATAAGTATTTTCTCACTTATACATGGAAGCTAAGCACTGGGTACTTATGGACATAGAAATGAGAACAATAGAAACTGGGGACTCCAAAAGGAAGGAGGGAGAGAGGTGGGAAAGGGCTGAAAAACTTCCTGTCAGGTATTATGCTCACTCTCTGGGAGACAAGATCAATAGACGCACAAGCCCCAGCAGCATGCAGTATAACCTTGTATCAAACCTGCACATGTACCCCCTGAACCTGACACTAAAAGTAAAAAAGAACTTGATAGTATCAGACAGTTTAGTAGGGGTTAGAATTTCAACCCAGGATATCTGACTGCAAATCCACATCTTTCCCAAAGCAGTATATTGGTTGCTTTGGGAATCATCATTGGTGGTGGGATGGGGGGAATTTTAATAGACATCATCATTCTTAATCCATGGCATTTAATTTTTTTTTTCTTTTTTGAGATGGAGTCTCACTCTGTCACCCAGGCTGGAGTGCAGTGGCACAGTCTCAGCTCACTGCAACCTCCGCCTCCCGGGTTCAAGCGATTTCTAACCAATTTTTGTATTTTTAGTAGAGTCTGGGTTTCAACATATTGGCCAGGCTGGTCTCGAACTTCTGACCTCAAGTGATCGGCCCACCTTGACCCCCCAAAGTGTTGGGATTACAGGCGTGAGCCACTGTGCCTGGCCTAATTTTTTATTTAAAAAATAAAAAGAAGAAAAACTAGAAATTAAAAAACAAGTAAAAATTTTTCATTTTAGTACTTTTTCAAGTCACAAATAAGTAAGATATTGAACTGAGCAATCCCTTCAGGCACATCATGGCTTTCAGCATTGGAACAGGTTCCAAGGAATCCTATTGGAGAGGATATTTAATGGGAGGACATCGCTAGATGTTTTCAGTCAGAAAGAAAAGAAAGGCTGTGGACGTAACAAATTTAAAACAGTGAAAAAGAAAAGTGTTGAGGGAGCTTTTATTCTAGAAAACTCTGATTTTTATAAATATTTAAGTTTTTAAAGTACCTTTTTATACTCTAGTACAGAAGCAGAAACTTCATCTTTTTAGGGCCCAAGATAAGGAAAGGGATAAAAGACAGTAACCTTAAATTTCCAGAACACAGGTTTACTTTAACATAAAGGAAAATTGCCTGGTGGTACAGTCTGTTTCTAGGACCATCTTCCCTGAGGTGTGAAGAAGTTCTTTCCTGATGGTCCACTTAAATGGTCTCTATGCACTTCCAGAACTTCCCAGCGCCCTGGTCTCAGAGAAGTAAAATTCATTCCTTGAGCCTTTTAAATGGGACTTGTTGATTAGGAGCCTTCTGAAGGGTGGTCCTCGGATCGGCCACATTTAGAGTTGGCCTGATGCAGTGGTGAGGAACAGGCTCTGGAGCCAGTCTTCCTAGTTCAGGTCCTGGCATTGCCACTTACTGCTGTGTGACTTTGGGCAAATTACTTAACCTTTCTGTGCCTCTGTTCTCTCACCTGTGAGATTGGGATAATAACTAGAATCCATCTCATGATAGTTGTAAGTATTAAATGGCCTACTTGAATGAGTTAGAGTGCCCTGGAGCACTGCCTGGTCCACAGGAAGCGCCATCTCAGTGTTAGTTGTTGTCAGTATTTCGGTTAGGCACCCCTCCTGTGTGCTCCTGCAGCACATCCTTCCCTGGTGCCGTCACCCACTCCACGCTGAGCACGCTGCTGGGTGCCGCACCAAGTTGCACAGGCCTCACAACCCCACTAGCCCTTGCTAGAGATGTGAAGTAGGGACAGCAGGGACAAGGGCGGTTCCTGGCTCTCTTTGTCTCCTGCAGTGCATCGTGGTGGCCGGCACATGGTAAGCGCTTAGCGTTTGCTGCCTGCAGCCCTGGAGCTGACATCAAAGAGAATCAACCCTAGGCTGGAATTTTCTAAAACACTCGGGCACTGGAGAGCCATGAATTCTTGTCTTCACAGCATCTGTGTGTCAGGCTGGTCTTAAATGCTGAAGATGAAAACAGAGTATAGTTATATAGATCTGATGTCAAGGTTGACTTTGGACTAGCTTGGATTTTTGGCCTGTACTTTCTCTGATATGTGGCTTAGTATATGCTCCAGTATAAAACAAAAACCCTGGAATGTGCCTTGACTTTATCTCAACTTTTGAAGAAATGAATGGTTTGGCCAAGCTAAAGGTCTTGGAGCTACCTGGACACATCCTGCAGTTTATAAGCAAGACAGAGAGGAGCTGCAGAGATGACAGTATGTACCGCTTAGGACAGGTGCGGGCCCGCTGCCCTAACAGCTACGGGAATAACGGCCCCAGGGGTGCGGTCACTCGGCAACAACGTGGACCATCGTGAGCACCACCTATGTGTGCCATATGCTGCATGTGTGCAAGAAGGCGTGACATTTGCCTGGATTAAGGAGCTAATGAAACTGGGGTTTCAGTCTCTCAAGGGGCAGTTACAATTTTTATGGGGTTAAAAACTGAGAACTAGAATAGCAGTATCTAACTCCTGAGTTAATAAACATCTCGAGCCTCATTTTCTGTGGTATACCCAGAAATAAGATGAATTACGAAAGTTATTCAGCCTTCCAGTTTGGGGATGAAAGTGAAAATTGTAATATATTTGAATATTTTCCTGAGTGACCACATCAAGCATTTTAAACAGTGAAATATTCAGTGTGTTTTTCTATGGAAAAACATGTTTCACCTGAAATATGCAGATTTCTATCCTCCTTCACACCCTCCCACCCAGAAGATACACTGGCAGTTTTCTGAAGGCACTCTCAGTATGCCTTGTTGAAAAACATTTGGGGGCGTGCCAGCAGCCACCAGGCAGGCAGGACACATGTGGCAGGAGTAGGTGCTGCTTCCAGAATGCTCAAGGGCCAGGACTCTCTTCCTGGCATCTGGCTCTCTCGAGGAACAGGAAGGCCGAGGCAGGGATAGAGAGAAAGCGGGGCCAGGCTCATAGGGACGGAGGCTTGGCATCTTCATCATTCTGTCTTTACAAGAAGTCTGCTCCTGGCACTTGAGTTTGTCCAGAGCGCAGAATTAGAGTGTTCTCTTAACACATGGTGTCCAGAAATCCTGAAAGACTTCTTGAGTTTTTAAGAAGGATGCCAAATATTCTAGAAATAGTGTCTCAACACCAGAGCCTCTGTTTTAATAAGACAGGGTCTCATTCTGTTGTGCAAGCTGGGGTGCATTGGCACAATCACAGTTCACTGCACTCTCGACCTCCTGGGCTCAAGTGATCCTCCTGCTTCAGCCTCCGGAGTAACTGGGATGACAGGCCTGTGCCACCACACCTGGCTAATTTTTAAATTTTTTTTTTGAAGATGTGGTCTCACTGTGTTGCCCAGGCGTGTCTCAAACTCCTGGCCTCAAGCAGTCCTCCTATCTTGGCCTCCCAAAGTGTTGGGGTTACAGGTGTGAGCCACCGTGTCCAGCCCAGAGTCTCTGTTAACATAAGCCAGCTAGCTTTGCCATTCTTGGGGACCTTAATGACACTGTTAACTCCTTCTGGTTCTCCTGAAAGGTGCAGGTAGATCAATCATGACCCATCAGCACAGAGTGGAGGACAGCAGGAAGCACCTGCCATGCCCAGGAGGACAGTGTTACTGCTTTACCTACATGTGCACACAAACTCTTGCTGGTTGAGTACTGTTCTTTAAAATCATTGTTGAATGACAATTAGCAGAAATAAGAGCCCTCACATGTCCCTGTGGTGGTATGCTCGCGCCACGATTTCTCCAAGCCCCCGGCTTGCTCATTTCATCCAGGTGAGGAGTCTGGAGTAGAGCAGGGCTTCTGAAATGCTGACGTGCACATCACTTGCCTGGGCATCTGGTTTACATGCAGGCTCCAGTTCCGCAGGTCTGGGCGGGGCTCAAGATCGCATTTCTCATAAGCTCCCAGGGGATGCTGCTGCTGCTGGTCTGTGGACCACACTCTGAGGAGCGAGGGTTGAACGTGTTATTTCATCCTCCTGACCACCCTGTGAAGTAAGTATTCTCAGCCTCATTTTATAGATGAGGAAACGCACCCAGCTCAACCTAACGCAGGTGGCAGGGTTGGAACCCAACGTTGGTTCTAACTGGCCTCTATAAAAACTTTATACTGCCTCCCATTTTCTTCTGGGGCTTGGAAGGGTAGCTGCAATTTCAGGCACAAACCCACTTAGGAGGTAGCTTAGCCATTATGAAAATCCATACCACCGTAAATGTGGACTCATAAGTAATTCCTTTTTTCCGCTTAGTAGCATAGATAATGTGTAAGATAAACTCAAATCTGCTAATTCAGGGAGTCTTTTTGCGTATTAGGAAGCTATTTTAAAGCTGTTTAATCTGAACTAATTTATTTAATACATTTGTAATCCGCATTATTGGCTTGCTAGCTCCATGGGGTCACACACTTTTATATTTGTGAACATTCCTACCAGACGACAGAGCTGGTGGGAGCACACGCAGAGCATTTGCGTTTCTACATAAAGCTGTCTCTGTGCTGTGTTTTTCTAAGCTCCAAGGATACACTAGAAGATTATTCCATGTTATAGACTAATGTCCACAAATATCAAACTATTTCCATGTTTTGAGTCTGTGGGAACATAAAGTTTGTGTTCTTTTAAAATCCTCATTCATGAGTTTAAGCATAACAAACTGACTTAAAATGTACTGTTTCTAAAGGCCAAATTCCAGGGATTAATTTTTATGTGGAAAATTTCATCTCAGAGCAAAATTTTATAGCATAGTCGTAAACCTCAAAGAATGGGAATTTGTAATGGACAGAGCCATCGATTCTTAACAAGAACTGCATTAACAGGCAGACGAGACACATAAAATGGCTCCAAGAGCCTCGTGGCAACATGTGGAGATGTAGAATCTTTTACATGGATTTGCAAGTTAACACATCCCCTTAGTGCCCCCAAAAAATCGGGTAATCAGGGTAAAAAAATCAAAGTAAGTCATCATCAGTCCACTGGCATCCTTTGGTTAGTTTCAATGGTTGCTACATTTGTTGACTGTTGGCTAATTAATTCTGAGCCTGCTGCCACTGAGCAAAACAATGAGTGGGTGGCTGGGTGGGAGTGTCAGAGTTAGACTGTCCTGGCTCCAACTCCTAGCTGGCCTCTCACCAGCAGTTTGCCCTTGGACAAAAGACTCGCCCTCTCTGAGCCTCAGTTTCCCCAGCTGTAAAGTAGTAAGAAAAATGTGCCTCACAGGGTTGGCGTGAAGATAAGAGATATGTAGTGCTTGAAAGTGCCTTGCATATAGCAGTAAATCTTTATGAATATTTACAAATGCTAACTTTATGCTGAAGAACTTCCCATTGAAAAGGTATTTCTAATTCTTTTTTTCTTATTATTTTATTTTACTTTAAGTTCTGGGATACATGTGCTGAATGTGCAGGTTTGTTACATAGGTATACATGTGTCATAGTGGTTTGCTGCACCTGTCAACCCATTATCTAGGTTTTAAGCCCTGTATGCATTAGTTATTTGTCCAATTGCCCTTCCTCCCCTTGCCTCCCCCAGCCCCTAACAGGCCCCACTGTGTGATGTTCCCCTCCCTGTGTCCATGTGTTCTCATTGTTCAACTCCCACTTATGAGTGAGAACATGCAGTGTTTGGTTTTCTGTTCCTCTGTTAGTTTGCTGAGGATGATGGTTTCCAGCTTCATCCATGTCTGTGCAAAGAACATGAACTCAATCTTTTTTATGGCTGCATAGTATTCCATGGTGTATATGTGCCATATTTTCTTTACCTGGTCTATCATTGATGGGTGTTCGGGTTCTTTCCAAGTCTTTGCTATTGTAAATAATGTTGCAATAAACATATGTGTGCAAGTGTCTTTATAGTAGAATGATTTATAATCCTTTGGGTATATACCCAGTAATGGGACTGCTGGGCCAAATGGTATTTTTGGTTCTAGATCCTTGAGGAATTGCCACACTGTCTTCCACAATGGTTGAACTAATTTACACTCCCACCAACAATGTAAAAGGAAAAACAACCCCATCAAAAAGTGGATGAAGAATATGAACAGACACTTCTCAAAAGAAGACATTTATGCAACCAACAAACATATGAAAAAAAAAAAAAGCTCATCATCACTGGTCATTAGAGAAATGCAAATCAAAACCACAATGAGATACCATCTCACGCCAGTTAGAACGGTGATCAGTATTTCTAATTCTTCAAGTGATCTTTATCTGCGAGAATTTCTATTGCGAGTGAAGCACCCATGGTGGGGCAGGCTGTGGAGGGGGAGGTAGCTGGAGGGGGAGGCAGCGGGGCACCCCGAGAAGCCCTGGGGGTGAGAGCTGGGGCTGGGACCAGGGCTGGGTGAGATGCTAACTGGGCTTAGAGATGACAGATACAGATTCTGGGAGAGCAGAGCCTCCCTTTACCACTCAGGAATTTTTTTCTGAAGCTAATGAGCTCTGAGTAGCCGCTGAGCTACTAACTTACCATACTTGGAGTGGCTGGATGAGAGCTGAAATCTCAGCTGATCACCTCTAATCAAATCCCTGGCCTAGGCTGCCTCTTTTTGGCCATTCAGGACAGCAAGGTTCCAGCCACCTTAGCTTGTCCTACGCAGGTCTCAACTGGTAGCCGATCCTTAAAGCCTGTTTGGTTCCTTAAATAAGCAACTACCTGCAGATGGAACCTAAGACGAGCTCAGCCACACAGAAACGCTTATCTGTAGGACTTCACTGAAGGTCCAGTGTGTTTCCTCCTAAGGACTGTAAACGCTCGGGTAAATATTTGTCAGATGGATTAATGAACTGAAGACCTTTAGAGAGGAAACCTTGAAGAGTTATCGTTAGAGTCTCAAGTCCTTGTTGCTACCAACAAACTCTTGTGAAAGTCTTTGGTGTCCCTGCCTTGCTCCATTTTCAAGGCCGCTGCTGCCCACACAGATGCCTCCTAAGCTCTGAGATGTGTTGGTGACTGCACAAAACTCATATTAGACGTGATAGCCATCAGAGTACTTATGTGAAAGTTGCGATGTAAAGATGATGAGGGAGGAGAGAGTGCCAAATGCAAATGTTTTTACACTTTCATATTTGTGTGTTCCACAGGCTTCCCTCTCCCATGCCCTTCTGCTATGTGTGCTGCCATTTTCTCTGAATGAAGAGAAAAGAAATATTGGCAGCTCTCAGCTAAAATTCCCAGTGATGGACGTGCTGTCATGCAGCCAGGGTGAGCTGTGTATCAGGGCATGAACCCTGAGTCACGACTTGACCTCGGAACTTCCTTTCTGAAGCACCATCTTCAGGTGGTGCTTAAAAGGAATAAAAACAAAACTCAAGAGCACTATCTAGTACATCCGCCCAGACAGCCCCTCAGCAGGGGCTGGGAGAGGCCCTGTGCCTGTGTTTAAGCCACACAAACCAAGACAGACTCTACACCATGTCCCCAGACACCCACAGGAGCACTCGCTATGCGTGTGTGTGTGTGTGTGTGTGTGTGTGTGTGTGTGTGTGTATGTTAGGTGTGGGCAACGTTTTCAAAGTAAACTTGCATTCATAAAGTCAAAAGTTTTGAAAGTGGTTTTTAAACAGGTTGAACTGTGAGAACATTAAACTGAGTGGTCAAGGAGCTTAATTAAGATCAGCTCCATGGCCGGGTGTGGTGGCTCACACCTGTAATCCCAGAACTCTGAGAAGCCGAAGTGGGTGGGTCACTTGAAGTCAGGAGTTCCAGGACAGCCTGGCCAACATGGTGAAGCCCCATCTCTACTAAAAATACAAAAATTACAAAAATTAGCCTGGCGTGTTGGCGCACGCCTGTAATCCCAGCTACTCAGGAAGCTGAGGTGGGAGAATCACTTGAACCAGGGAGGCAGAGGTTGCAGTAATCAGAGATTTCGCCACTGCACTCCAGCCTGGGCGACACAGCGAGACTACATCAAAAAAAAAGAAAAGACAAGAAAATATTGGCTCCCATGGCCAAGATGCCCAGTGACAGGGAAGCTAGCCAAACACAGTAAGTGTGTTGAGACACTGGGGAATAGCTGGTGGCCGTTAAATGAAAAAAAAAAAAAGTTGATTTTCCTTTTTTATATATGAAATATTCATTTTACATCATGTTAAACCCCAAAGCAGGCTATTTATAACATTTCAAAATGCAAATATGTCCATTAGCAAAGGACAGAAGAACTTTTCCAGTTCCATGAAGTTCACCAAAGCCCTAATTTTTTTTTTTTTTTTTTTTTTTTTTGAGACGGAGTCTCACTCTGTCACCCAGGCTGGAGTGAAGTGGCCCTATCTCGGCTCATGGAAACCTCCGCCTCCCAGTTTCAAGCAATTCTCCTGCCTCAGCCTCCCGAGTAGCTGGGATCACAGGCGTGTGCCACCACACCCGGCTAATTTTTGTATTTTTAGTAGAGATGGGTTTCACCATGTTGACCAGGCTGGTCTTGAACTCTTGACCTCAGGTGATCCGCCCACCTCGGCCTCCCAGAGTGCTGGGATTACAGGCTTGAGCCACCGTGCCCGCCCCACAAAGCCCTAATTTTAAGAAACAGGTACAGTGGCCTACAGCGCTCCTCACTAAGGCCCTGGCTTGAGGGCAAACCCACCGTGTGACTGAGCCTGACCAGGAAGTGCCGGCCCAGGTGGCACGGAGCCTCGGGGCTCCAGGGACAACGGGGGCTGGTAGCCAGGGAGGGGCGGCTTGAAGTGGCTGCAGCTTCTAATTCTTTCTGAAGCTGCCTCTTGCCGAGGGTGACTCCCTCTTCATTCACCCAGCAGGGTGACTCTGAGAAGTCAGGGAAAGTCTGGCACAGGGAGGGGAGTTCCATTTTTAATTTGGAAACTGCTCAGGAAGAATCATACCATCCGGACTTCCCCACGGCTGTATATTAATAAACGGTCACTTTCCTTGCTGAAATTCTCTGTTTCCTTTTATCCACGTGAAGCTTCTGGAAACTCTTCTGGGTGGTTCTTCTGTTGCTTTTCTGCCCCTGCCCCCAAAAATGAGAACATGAGAAAGTGATGTCTTCTACCCACCTGGAGGACCCTGCAGTGACATCAGGGCCCAGTCCCTGCTGTCATGCCCCAGGTGACGTGCCCGGGCTGACAGCAGGGCGGGCCGCTAACGTCACTGTCCTGGCTTCTAACGCTGGTAGTAACCAACAGAGTTTAGTTTTGCTTTGACAACTCCTCCTACAGCCAAAACTATTGTTATGGCCCACATGTCATTCCTATTTACCCTAAATAAGGAAAAACAAAGGCTATTCTGGGCTCCGGGCAGTGCCTGTGGCGGGGGTTATTTGCAGCGTTACCATGGCAGGCTGCCCTTTCCACCACGGCCACCCCGTGATTTTCTCTGAAAACTGCGACAGACAGACTCGCAGCCTGCCCTGAATTTTCTTCACACAGCCTGGGGGCATCCGAATGCACGGGAGATGTTTTACACTCAGATGAAACAAACTGTTTAGACCTCGGGGAAAAGAGACTGTGCTTGAACAAAATGAACCAGGAGAAAGCGCCCTCCTGAGACATAGCTCTGCTTTCATGTTTGAATTGCCTGGGATTCTTTTCTCTAATTTCTGATCCTTATAAACTAAAACTGCCTAGGAACATTGAGCATCCTGACTTTGAAGGAGTCTCTGTGGTGTTTTTGTGCTACCATACATGGGGAATAATGATGTGAGGCAGAGGGAGAGGGAAGGAATGGGAGAGCCAAGAGGGAAGAGAGAGCTGGAGGGAGAGGAGCACACAGTGTTTCCTGCTGTGGTTAGGACCTCACCCCTTGCCAGTCCAGAGCTCGGCGGCAAGAGCCGCTGGGAGCTGCTCCCATCAGTTAGAGGACGTGGAGAGGGAGCACCAGGAGAGGACAGCCCACAGCCTGGCTCGCAGCCTGAGGGACGCTGTGGGTGCTCCCAGCCGGGTGAGCACGCTCTGGGAGCGGATCTGCAGGGGAGAAGCACGCGAGCCTAACGTGAGCGTCCTGCCTGTCGCGTGTCCTGCCTTGGTAAGCGCTCTCTCCAGTCCTTCCACACTGAAAGCTTCCAGCAGAGATCAAGGGAAGGAGTATTGTGTGAGACTTGCAGATTTCCTCCTTTCTGTCTGGACTGGTTTGATATTTGCCTATTGGAAAGATTACTGAATGCAGTGTGACAAGATGAGCCATCTAGCTGCGTTCTGCTTGCCTGTGAGTGTGACACGTTCAGGTGTGAGGCCAAACCAGAGAAGTACAGACTGCTCACTGATAGACGTTGCTGTAAACAGCAGTGCCCTGGGTGTACAGCTGGTCTCAGGATCGGAGACCCCGGACTTATTCTCTGCTCGGTGACACGGCCGGCTTCCTGCCGCAGAGCTCCTGGTTTCTGTTGATGGCAGTTGATAATTGGTAGCCACAGTCTGCGGTCGGAGCCACAGCATTTGAGTCTAGCACCTGGGGTGGGCCCTGCTGATACAGTAGAGAGAGAGTGAACGAGGCAGACAGAAACACACCCCCCCCTCCACGCTCACACACTCTCCCACACCCCACACCAGCTATAACTGCAGCTCTGAGCTGCCTGGAGAGGAGATTGCCGGAAGCTGAAGGGATGCTTTGAACGTGGGGGGGCTGCGTCACAGTTGGACTCCCACTTGCAGAGGACCTGATTATGTCCAGTGACCACCTGAACAACAGCACACTGAAGGAGGCTCAGTTCAAAGACCTGTTCTTAAAAAAAGGTACATTTCCCAAGAACTGCTGTGGATGATGCATGCTCTTTCGGGTTTGCTGTGGTTCTTCTTGGAGTTTGGTCTGAGGACAGAGTTGAGAAGAAGAGAAGCTCTTTCTCAAGAAGTTTGTTTCTACCTAAGAGGGGTCTGTCAACTCAGAACATTTCCGGGTGGGACTCCCTTTAGGAAGATGCATGTCAGGCTTTTTCATCTTCTTTCAAGCCTGGAATTAGTTTGTTCCTGTTGGAGGTGTTATGCATGAGTACACAGTTTGTTGCTTTGGAGTTTTGTTTTTTTCAAATGTCTATATATGAGGCTGAGACCTCTCCTGGAAATTCTGCTACTTGTTAATAGTTCCTTTTTCTTCACCCTCATGAGCTGAAAACTGCTTTTTAAAGAACAGGTGTTTCTCAGGATGTGGCTGGTTCATTGAACACTTTCTTAGGTCATCCATGTAGTGACAGGAGCTATTAGGAAGGAGAACTGTGACTCTGAGAGATAGAGAGCCAAAGAAAGTGAGAGACAGACAGACTGGCTGTGGGATGAGAGCCTCAGAAGCCACCACTCTCCCCTGTGGAAATGAAGGTTCCATTCCATGTGCAGCTGTGTTTTTTTTCTGATGCACTTTCCTAAATTAATAATGTGGAGGTGGAGGTGAGGGTGGATTTTAAATGAATCCTATAGGGGGAATTATGGCTTATGTATGTGTTTTTTTCCATTTATAGCATGGCAGAGGGATAGACTTTTAAAAGGTTTATAATTGCTCTTACTCCTCTGCTGATTTTTTAGAAAATCCTGTCAGTCATCTTTGATCGGAACATATTTAGGTAAATTTCTTTCTGAAGAGATCATGAAGCTCTAGATTCTAAAATGCGTGGTGAGAAGTAATTGTAGTGGATGAAGCCTTGGGCTTTCATAAAGTGAGGAGATGCCGCTCCAGCCGGACGGGCTCATGGAGTCTGCATTCGAGGGATTCCCTAGTCCGTCCAGTCATCACAGGCTGCTGCCCGCCTGCCCGTGCCATCCGAGGCACCTGGCCTTGGGCCGGTATCAGGTAGCCATGCCTGGGCCACACCTGCCCTCCACGTTCATCTCTCCACCTACAGAACATAGGGACCGTTTCCTCATTTTATTGTCATGCAAATGTTGTACATACATACATGGCTATAAACAGGCAGCTCAGAGTAACCAGGAGGCTCTTTTCTCAGTGACAGATCACACCCTCTTAGAGTAGTAATTTTTGAATAATTGTTGCAAAATATGAAAACCTTTATCAAAACGCCAGCACCACTGAAGTCGTCAGGAAGTGTTTGGGAGAATACGTGTCTGTGCTAGATACTGTTAAAGCAGGTCAGGCCGTTGGGGTCCCTTCCTTCTTAGGGCTTCTCCACCAGCTCCTAAATAGGGAATGCCAACTTTGTGCCAGACACACACTACCTGCTGAGACACTGTGGATGAACAAGGCGTTGACCCAGGGCTCACTCTGTGGAGGAAGAAGACCAGAGAATGGATACTACCAAGACAGTGATAAGTGCTGCAACAGGGTTCAGAGCTGCACAGGAAGTCCCCAAAGGTAGTGAACCCATCATCGGGGCTTAGGAAAGAGCTTTTAAAGGAAGATAAAGCCAGCAGGTGACACCAAAACCTGGGTATTTCTGTAGGGTAGACTTTTCCTCTTTTCATTCTACTTGTTGTACTATACAGTAGAGTAGCCAACCCACCTCCAAGGAAAATAAACTTCAAAATATATAATGTAATCAGTATGATGATCGCTCTTATTGTTTTGCTTCTGTACTTCAAGCTGTGAAGTCATTCTTGTAACACAGGCTAAATTTTCCCCCTCAACCATGGTGTTTAATGAGTGTGAATCTTCATTCAACCATTAAAATCTCCAAGAGTATTTTTATACTAACAGTTCACAAACTTGAGGCAATTATAGTCTAAGTAGATTCCAACTCCTGCCCCCACCCGTCTTCCTGCCACCACTGCCGCCCGGTCTCTGGAGGATCTTGGAAAGAATTTACCAGCCTTTAGGAACATTCAGCACTTTAAAAGTGTCACAGAGCCATAAATAAAGAATAAGACACCCCTAAGACTGTCATCTCATCACCACGCCCGTCTCTGCTGAGGAGGACAGAGACAGGAAGGAAATGCGACAAGTTCACTGTGCAGTAGCCAAGCAGTCCCAGCCACAGGTGGAGGGTGGGTGTCTGTGTCCCAGCGGTGGGGCAGGAGAGCGTGCAGGGGAAGGGGCTGCCTGGAGGTGAGGCTCTGCGGCCGGCCAGCCCGGGGCTTGGTGCTCCAGGAGAGGCCAGCACATAGGGGAGTGAGGTAGGGTGCTGCTGTTGGTAGGGTAGGAAGTGACCACGCAGGGTGGGGCCAGGGCTTCGTGGCCAGTGGGCGGCCGTTTCTGTGACATTGCAGTGTTCTGCGTGGAACATTTTCTGGATTCCTGCCAAGGTGTTTACTTGGCCTGGGGAAAGAGAGGAACGCATGAGGGGCCCAGACCTTGCCCCGTGCCCGATGATAGGGTCTTTGAGGGCATACATTACACATCTGGAGCTTAAAAAGAATTAAACTGTAGAAATAGGACTTCAGTGAAGGATAATATATTAGTGGAGGAAAGACCAAATGGAAGATGGTGTTAACCATCCCACAAATAGAAATGAGTGTTATATTAGGAGCCTAAGGTGGGACAACCGCACTTCCCCAGAGCTCTTTAAAAATAGCGCAGACACTCATGCCTCTAGTATGATTCAGTTCAGCTCCTCATTGAACCAGGGAAGAGACCGACAGACTTCACACCACTTCTTCTGTTCCTGTAATTCTCCACTGTGCAGCTTGGGATTTCCTGGAGATGTTTCCATAAAAATAGAGAGATGCCATCATCACTGTCGTCACTGTCACTGCTGTACAATAATAAAAGAAGGTGCCAGGATGCCTTCCTGTAGGTTTTAGACTAGATGTATTAAAAAGTATCCGGTATTTCCATTGCAGTGACTCATCTGTTACAGCATCATGAACTACAGCGCCGTAGAAGGGGGATGAGATCATTTGACTTTGGCCTCAACTTCTTTCCTTGCATGCCCTGCTTTCTAGCACTCTTCTGTGGACATCCGTTACTGTTGAACAAGGAAACTCGACCAGTGGTCTGTGTTCAGAATCTGTGTTAGGCGCATAGCATCCTATTAATTTTCTAAGAATGCTACTATTCCTACGGGTTTTATTTTTCTAAACTTTCTGTTTTAACCGTTCTTCCAGAATTCATTTTCTTCTTAGCCTCCCCTTTCCAGCCTACTCCTCCCCAACCCCTAAAAACGAAACCCAAACCCCAGGCGTCTTTCCTTTCTGTGGATGCTGGGCTCCATGCACCACAGCCACCTCCCTGCCCTGCCACGTGAAAACAGGCTGTGGGTGTTTAGTGGAATTCTCCTGTTTAAAATGACTGAGAGGGTGTGGGAGGACAGGTGGGGGGGGGGTTGCCACACACCCCCTCGTGAGCTTGAAAGGGGGTCATGGAGGGAGAGGGCATCTCAGTGCAGGGCTCAGGGTCTGGGAATCCTCACACATGTTTCCAAGAACCTGTTGACTGCAGTTTTCACTTTGAGGATCTCCTGGGCCCTGCCTGGGGATGCTTTGTGGCCCTGAAGAGAGTACAATGCTCATCTTTTCTGTTGCTAGTGTTCTGGCTCCTGTGACTTAAAGACGAGAAGGAGGTCTGTTTCCACTTACGGGTTTTGCCCAGAGTCCCAGAGCAAGGCTCTGCCGCACGTGTGGGCCCCGCACTAGGCCCTGACGCCCTCAGGGGAGGGCTTCAGGAGCACCACGGGCCACCCTTACCTGCAGCCAGGGACCAAGCTGCTGCAGTGAGATGACCAGGCTGCGAGGATGGTGGTCTCTGGGACCCAGGTATCCCTGGGTCTTTGTTGCCTGCAGGAAGAGCTGCATCTTGTGCGCAGGGCTGAGTGCCTTCATGGCTCAGGCCTCATCAGGCTGCCGCCACCCCAGGGCACCCCACAGGGCCACTCAATTCAGTTTGCAGGCTCCTGGGGACAGTGTTCCTGCTCCCACAGCCTCTGAGCATGCCCATGACCTTGACCTGCCCCAGGCACCATGCCACTAGGGTGCCCATAAACCCCCAGGGCCACCGTTCATCCATGTGCTGTAGATGCACCTGCCACGGCTGGGCATGACTCATATTTGAAGCCTCAGGGCAACAGCATGGTGCAGGTGTCCCAGCAGGGCAGGGCGGTACCTGTGTGTGGCAGGTTTATAAGAAAGCAGTCCCCTTAAAAAGAAAGATGGTGGGGCCTTTACTTTTTTTTTTTTTTAAGAGACGGGGTCTCGCTATATTGCCCAGGCTGATCTTGAACTCCTGGTCTTAAACAATTCCCCTGTCTTGGTCTCCCAAAGTGCTGAGATTCCAGGCACGCCTGGGCTGAGTTTAGTTTTACAGAGAGCAATTCCATGCACTGTTTCATACAACTGAGATCTTTCTCATCCTTGCCTGAATTTTAAAATCAGATATATTGGCTCAGAAGATGCACACCTTTCAGTCAATATCACATGTTCCATGTGCTGTGTCAGACCAAAAGAGGAATAAAATCCAGAGCAAATAAAGATCTAACATAAAACTCAAACTCCAAAAATCTTAGGAAAAAAATATGTTTAGAATATTAAAGAGGACCTTCCCAGTCAAACAGGATGTTTAGAGGCCATAAAGGAAAAAGAGAGTATTTGATGGCATAAAAATTTATAGCATCTATAGAGAAACTCATGGTGAAGTTTAAAGAAATGACTGGCTAGGGGAAATAGTTGCAACATGTAACAGACAAAGATGTGTAACCATAATATGTAAAGATTTCATATAAATACATAAGAAATAAATGAGAAAACTATAAATACACCAATATGATTATGAAAAAGAGAAATTACCATAACCATAGGGAAAGATCTGAAATTACCAGTAATTGGAGAAATACAAATTAAAATGAGATACATATTTTTGCCCATCAGATTGTCACCAATTAAAAGGGTGAGTCTCCAGGGTGAATGAGGGCATGGGGAATGTGCCTTCTTCCTGGGACAGCCTAAACTAATGCAGCCTTTACAAAAGGCAGGTTCTCAGTAGCCATGAGGATGAAAAGTGATTATGCCCTGGGTCCAGAAATGTCACTTTTAGGAGCCTTTCCTACAAGTATACTGACAAACATATGCCAAGCACATACTTGCACATATGCAATTTTGTGGTCGTAAGAGAAAAAAGAAAAAAAGCAAGCCACCTGAACAGCCACCAGCTAGAGAAGGCAAATGCCAGTATGTTTGTACTCTGTAACAGACAGAGGCCAGTGCACGTGTGTTCTTGTTTAAAGAGGTCTGTGATGTATTACGTGAAAAGACACAAGATATTTGCACATCGATTCCAATAACTGAAAAAAGGAAAGCCTTTATTTCGTAGCAAACACACACACATGAAACAGAGGCCTGGGCTTTCCCCCGGGACGGAGTGGGGCTTGGTGGAGTCAGGGGTGCTGTGGGTTGGGATGGGAGACTTTACACTGCACTGTTTCCTTCTATATGATTTAAATTTTCAAGAAGTTTTCATTATTTTTGTAATAAAAATCCTTTTCAAATGAAACACAAATATGTAAAAAATGCCCAGAGACTTGTGAAAACATAGTTTGATTTGCTTTGCTGCAAATGCTTATCTGCATAGGTTTCCATAGTCAAGAACAGATGACCTAGAAAGGTGTCCTCCAAGGGAAGAGTTGATTCATTGCAGGACTTTGTGCTGATCCTTCCCTGTCACCATAGTTTTCCTCTATATCCATGTCCATAAAGCAGTGAAGTTCTCTTGAAAAGAAAACATTTGGAAATCCTAGGGCATGCTTTAATTTGTGAATACTCCACTGTTTAACCCCAAAATAAAAATAAGCGTTGGTAAAAGAAGGCATTATTCGGGTCACAATAGAAATGCGACCTTATTTCTGCTCACAGGCCATGGGAAGTATGACATGCTTGTTTACCTAGGAACACAGTCTTCGACCTCGGGGTTCAGCCCTCACCACTGTGTTCACTGCCTTTGTCCTGAGCGGAATCTCTCTGCTTCCTTTCATGCTTGTCCCTGGGCTGGTAGCTGACCCCTGCACAGACCCTCAGGGCTGCTGGAGGCGCACTCGGGCACTCTGCAGCCAGTGCAGGCCTTATCCTGTTGGTGGTAGCTGTCCTCACAGAGAACACACCCATGCAGCTGGGCAGAGCCCACCGGGGCCACACATCCCAGCCCCTTCTCTCAGCCTGGGGGTGCTGAGTCGCTCATCAATTCACCTTGTACCAATGAAGCCACTTAGCTGCCTCCCGTGTCAAGAGGGGCAAAGCAGGGGCTCCGGACTCAGCCTGGGAGATGTCACATGGTGTGTTGGGGTAGGGTCCTGAGAAACACAGGGCCAAGGCCAGAGTGTCCCAGACACGGGAAGGTTATGTGCAGGGGCAGAGTCGAAGACTGTGTTCCTAGGTAAACAAGCATGTCATACTTCCTATGGCCTGTGAGCAGAAATAAGGCCACATTTCTATTGGAACCCAATTGCAAAGGGCCCAAGCCCCTGCTCGAAGACTCAGAGCAATTTCAGTCTTTTCCAGGAAGCCCCCAGCATGAAAATTGTTGATAATCCCTGGGGAGCCTTTCTGTGTGTGCGGGTGGGGGGCTGGGCTGGGGGGGGCAGGGGCGGCACATGTAAGTGTGGCAGCTCCGATGGACATTTCCTCCCCTTAGGAAGTAGACACTCAAACCCCAAGGCTGGGCCGGGCACCAGGCCCCTAGAGTCCCCGCCACTTAGCCGACAGGCCACAGGGAACCCCAGAGCAACAGCACCCTCTTGGCTGGGGCGGGGCCGGCAGACCTCACCGACTGCCAGCTTTGGGAGCTGCTCAGGGCATGGCCTCTGAGCCTCTGAGCATGGCTTTGTCCGTGTCCACAGGGAAGGGTGATGTTCCCACCAGCCTGGCCTCTCCCTGCCTGCAGGGACAGGGGGCACTTGGCAGGTCCACCTGCTGTCTGCACAGCTCAGCCACCAGCCTCCTACACACTCTGCTCTCCATTCTCAAGACGCCAGCCCCTCTCTATAGGCCCCACGGTCCCACTGCCCTCCACTTCCACCCTCAGTCCCTAGGGTGTGGGGGTCTGAGGGTGGAAGTGGATGGCCATGCTGAAGGGTAGGGACGTGGGGATCCAGAGAACCCCTCGTCCAGCCTCACCATCAGTTCCCAGGGTGTGGCCAGCAGATGCACACAGTCGTAGCTACTGGGGAGGCACCACCTGATCTCTGCCTGTATCGCCCCACGTATGAGCGGATACACTGACAGATATGCCTCCCCACCGGCCGGGGCCTGAGCCCTGCTGCAGCACATGTACGTGCATGCATGTGTTTGCATGTGTGCTGTGAGCCCAGGGCAGCACAATTGATGGCTTCTCTCCTCTTATTCCTGCCTCTCCCAGATTCCTGCACTGTCTTCCTCTTAGCATCCCCGAGCCCCTTGTTCTGAATTTACATCACTGCATGGACAGTCACTTCCTTCCAGCAAGGAGTGAAGCAGGCAGCAGACCCGTGGGCTGGAAGAGGGGAGCAGAAAGTGGCTCCAGGCCGCCCGTGAGCCCTCAACCTGCTTCCTCTCCCAAAACAGGGGTCTGGCTCACCTGCTTCCAGCTGCCGGCCCAATGTGCTATGACTGGAAGTCACTCTGTGTTGCTGGACTCACATGCGAAGTGTGTGTCAATGGCATTTAGGGAATCTTTGGGGTGGTGGTGTCAGAAACCCTGGGGAGACCTGACCACTCCTGAAGTGCTGTGCCTGAAGGCCTGGAAACAATGCAGATGTGTTTCCTAACTCACCTGCAGAGCCACAGCCTTGGAGGGAAGGGGCTGAAGTTGATTTTTCCTTTCAAGTATGGGTCCCAAGGGGAATTGCTTTGAGAAACTCCACTCAACCATAAAGACGGGTTTAACTTTTCTAGAGCGGTGACACTGGAGAAATAGCTTCAGTTTGTGGAGACTTTCTCAGCTCCCTGTGGTGGGGGATGGCACATGCTCCCCGCTCCCCGCGGCTGATTTGCACAGTCTCCTGACTGTGCAGTGGTGTCTCCTTCCCTAAAGTGGGACAGTCGTTTCTGTGTCCTGTGGACCTCTGAGGACCAGATGTGTGTGAGAGGCCTTCAGGGCCTGCTGGCTGGGGTGGTGGCAGTGCCTGGCGAATGGGTTGGGGCCGGAGGGGCCAGGTGGCTAACCACTCTCCTCTTCCGTGGCAGCGGAGCTGGAGTTCGCCCAAATCATCATCATCGTCGTGGTGGTCACGGTGATGGTGGTGGTCATCGTCTGCCTGCTGAACCACTACAAAGTCTCCACGCGGTCCTTCATCAACCGCCCGAGCCAGAGCCGGAGGCGGGAGGACGGGCTGCCGCAGGTGAGTACCCCGGCCACCCTGGCTCCAGAGTCAGGCAGTGGCAAGAGGCTTAGGAGCCCATCAGGGTTCAGAGCCGGGAGTGCTTTCGGTTGACATGTAACAAACAGGGCGAAGCGCACCTCGTACGTGTTCCACTTAGTGAGTCCCCACAAACTGAACACACCAGTGTGACCAGCACCCAGTGAAGAAACAGACACGGCAGTCCCCCCAGAAGCCTGCGTGGCCCCTCCCAGGCCTCCCCTGGATCTTTGCTGCTGGATATGTGGCTTTGCCAGCTTCTGAGCTGTGCACCAACGGGACCGGCCTGGGTGGTCCCTCGTGCCTGGCTCCTCTGGCTTGGCAGTGCACTTGTGAGATTCATTGTGCTGTAAAATCCTGTCCTGAACTGGGTTCTGGAGGTGCTGCGGGGACAAATCACGCACTCATCGTCACTAAACGTGCCAGCAGCACATGGGTGCCATGAGCTGGAGGACGCCCGGAGCTTGAGGATGCCCGGAGCTTGAGGCCGCGGGAGCTTCCTGGGGATCGGCGATGGGCTTGTCGGCGGTGGGCGTGTTGGCAGTAGGGTTGTTGGCAGTGGGTTGTGGAGGGTGGGTTGTGGAGGTTGGGGTTGTGGAGGGTGGGGTTGTCGGCGGTGGACACTCAGCCAAACTGCACTATGATCAAACTTGAGAGACCAGGGGCTGCTATCGCAAGCCTGTTTTACAGGCTGTGGTTTTGGGCTGTGGTTTTGATGGCTTCCAGCCAGAGGGTTAGGAGCAGTGAGTTCAGCGAGCGTATAAATCCTTGGCTTCCGTGGTGGGCAGCGAGGCCGAGTCCCCACAGTGTCGAGCCCTGCAGTTTGCTGAGAACAGGAGAGGGTCCTTACAGAGCATCCCTCTTCAGGAACAGGGCTGTGCAGTTCCAGCCCCCACCCTGACTTACGGAGCCTGTCCGGGGTATGGGGTGCAGCCATCCAGGTGGGTTTCCTGGGGTGGCCGCTGGCCCTGGGACCCCTGGGACCCCTCTCAGGAGGGCAGGCTCACACTTCACTAGGATCATTGGCACAGCCATCCATATGGGCAGAGCTGAGGTTTGCTGTCTGCTCTGCAGCTCCTGCAGGTAGTGGGGAGAGGGAAGGGGTGGGTGCTACCAAGTGCTGCCTTCAGACCGTGGTGAGGGCTAGACGGGGTGCCTCAGGGAGGAGATGGGATGCCAGGGGAAGGCATGCACCCTTGACAGCCCTTTCCTCTTCTTAGCCCCTGCATCCTCTCTTGCCCCTTCTGTCCTGTCTCTGGATGCCCAGTTCAGTCCACAAGCCCCTCTGGCCCTGCTGTGTT
The DNA here is from genome assembly GCF_006542625.1 of Nomascus leucogenys. Classification (NCBI taxonomy): domain Eukaryota; kingdom Metazoa; phylum Chordata; class Mammalia; order Primates; family Hylobatidae; genus Nomascus; species Nomascus leucogenys. The sequence goes on from NC_044384.1 coordinate 72,929,538, forward strand.
ACTTTCCTCGAGCCTCAACAGCATCCTGGGGTCCTTTGTCTGGTGTCCACAGAGCTGCGCCATCCAGACGCACTGAACGCTTTGGCATCCTGATGCCTGTAGATTGTTGGACAGAGGGAGGACTAATTCTTCTGAAGTTCTAAACACACAGTGTATGGGATTCACCTGTGTTTTGAGAGAGGACAGGGAGAAAATCTCATCACAGCAGCAGTTTCAGAACCGCAGAAGGCTCAGACATCGCTGCTTTGCCTTAATGTATTACGGGCTGTGAACGCCACCCCTGGACTTGGTGGAAGCAATCACAGCCTTCCTTGGCCTTCTCTCCAGGAGCTCCAGAACGCTTGGGGTCTCTGTGCCCAGGCACACAGGGAGTTTTCTGTCCCCTCCCTGGGCGCTCCCCAGTCTTCCTCCCAGACTTACCCTGGTGTTGGCTTCTCTCTCCCTAGTGTGGGTCAGGCAGCTCCTCGCTCTGTTCCTGGTGCAGACCCAGCCCCGCTTGCTGTCCCTGTTCATAGCACCTTGTGTCCTGAACACCAGCACACTGGCCACACCCTTAACAACCAAGAGGCCCAGCAGAAAAGCAGAAAGTGTCAAAAAAGTGTCTTCTGTGTCATGTGGCGGCAGGTTTGTGTGATGCCCTTTCCCAAGAAGCGCCGGCTACCCCACCAGCAGAGCCTCCCTTCCCTGAAATCAGGAAGGTGATGAAGCGACGTTCAGAGGTCCCTTCAGGGCTGCATGCTGTGTGGCAGATGAAGACATTCGGCAGCCAGTGAATTGTGTTCACAGAGGTCCACATCCCTGTCTGGGCCTCGTGTTGTTAATGTGCACATACAGTGTTCCCCCTGAGAGCTCTGTTCTGGAGCTGAGCTGGGGCTTGCAGAGATCCCGGCTGCACGCAGTGTGGATTTGAGATCCTGAGCTGCTATGCTATTTCTCCTTTTTTTCTGAGTAACCTGGAACTGGGAGATGTCCCTCCTTGAGGTGTGGCTGTTCCTCCTATGGCTTCAGCATAGCTTAGCAAAGGACTCTGTGTGATGTTTCATAAAACATAAGATGCATTCCAGCATGATGACCAGAGGCAGCTCGGCCCAGGCCCTTGCTCCACTTCCCGATCTGGTCTATTAGCCTAGCTGATGGCTCCCCAAAAGGGAAAAGAGTGGCAGCTGATGAGGAAGAAACCTCCATTCTCTCCTGGACACAGACTCAGGCCTCGCTAATACTATCAGTGTGGCCATGCTGTCCATTTCCCTCTCTCTGCCCTGAGGGTCCCCTATCCCAGGTCCTTTCCACCCAGGAATGCCCCCACGCAGCCAGGCTTCCTGCCTCCCAATTCCCTACTTCTAACTTCTTTTAAGAAATGCCCATTCCCCGTATACAGTATTAGGAGAGCGATCTGATTCATTTACACTCAGCTCAGGAGTCTCAATCAGGGCTGATTCTGCCAAATGTCTAGGGGACATTTGCAGTGTCTGGCATCATAAGGGGGATCCTACAATGTGTCCTACAGTACGCGGGTGGCCCTGCAACAACGACTCATCAGTACAGTGCGTCCTACAGTGCATGGGCGGTCCTGCAACAAAGACTCATCTGAGTGGATGTGAGCGGTGCTGAGGCGGAGGAGCCAGCCCCACCAGGTGCTAAGCACTGTCGGACCCAGGGGCACTTCACTGGTAAAAGAGGCTGCCTGTTACCATGGCGGGGGGTCTCTCTAGGCTGGCTCTGAGGCATCCACAGAGCGGAGAGCTCTTCCCAGCAGTACGAGTTTGGGGTCTGGTCTGGGACTCTGCCTTGGGAACAGTTTCCCCAGTGACTCCTGCCTCCTCTGCTCATCCAGCCATTCAGTGGACACTCCCCAGGAGCCAGGCACTGAGTAGAAGGGGGAAACAGGGGCCATGCCCCGCCTCCGCCACCAGCAGCACCTGCAGTCCCCTGGCAGAGGCCAAGACCCCGCTGCCATTCTCTCCATCTTCCTGGGGGAGGCTAGGGGTCTGGCTGTCCGATTGTGCCTTTGAGATGGGGGAGTGTCAGGCATGGGAGCTATAGGAGGTGTTTGGGGCAGGTATGAGGACCTGCGTCTCCTCCATCCCCATGCCCGGCCTAGCCCATGTGCAGTTGGCCAGGGCAGTTCCAAGTTCCCCGCCTCCCCCATTCCTGGGTGACCGCCTGTGTCAGGAAGCGCCCTCCCAAGGGGCTTGGAAGGGGCTGGGAAGGCACGGCTGGCTGGTCAGCATGGCAGGGAGGGCCCTGTGCCCCCTGGCAGAGCCTGGCAGTCCTCTCCCTCCTGGGCTCCCTGTGCTGCTGTGTGGGCCTGTGCTCTGGGGCAAGGTGGCTGGGGAGGATGAGTGTGTCTGGGCAGATGCTGCCATCCTCATGGCTTCTTTCCAGTTATCAGGGCCCCTGCAAGCCCTAAGCACCTCTTCCTTTCTCAGCACCAATGTCCCAGGCCTTTCTCCTGCAGCACCCGAGGCCCTGGGAGTCCAGGCCCTGGCGGCGGCTCAGCACCCTCCAGTCAGCAGCTGGGGTGGATGCTCCTCCCATCCCCTCTGTGGAGCGCAGCCTCATGAGGAGCCTGTGCATTGTTGGGGAGCCTCCGTGAGGGCCTGTTAGTAGAGACCCACCCCAGGGCTCCGTGAGCACATTAGAAAATGATGTTCTGTTTAAACCTGGTGCGAGAAGGGCTGGGCATCGAATTAACCAACTTCTAGGTGATTAGGCTTCACACTCTGATTAAACTTACTGTTATGTCTTTCTGCTGGAAGCCTGGAGAGTGGAGGTGGAAACATAGCTTGGGGCAATAGGATGGGACTGAGTTTTGGTTTTGAGGAGGAGGATGAGCGGGCCAGCAGCCTTACTTGGTTGAGGAAGCTTCCCGCCCTGCTGTGAGCAGCCCCTTGCCTCCTCTACAGGTTTCCCACTTTGACCACAAGGAAGGGCCAGACCAAGGTTAACCAGACAGCATCGTGGTGGCCCTGGCTTCCCTGCTTCTTGCGGAGAGTCCCCTTCTGAGAAGTGGGACTCCCTCCCTTCCTGAGGGAGTGCCCAGCTCAGCCAGTTCCGGTCCCTGTCCCATAGGATGTGCTCCTGTGCAGGTGCAGGTGAGGAGCCGCAGCACTCCTCCCCTCAGCTGGCGCCCTCCTCCCCCGGCCAGAGGCCTCCTCCCGCCGCCAGTACCCTCCTCCCCCCACCAGAGCCCTCCTCCCACCACTAGCATGCTCCTCCCCCTGCCAGCACCCTCCTCCCCCCCACCAGAGCCCTCCTCCCCCCACCAGCACCCGCCTCCCCCCACCAGAGCCCTCCTCCCCCCGCCAGCACCCTCCTCCCCCCGCCAGAGCCCTACTCCCCCCGCCACCATCCTCCTCCCCCAACCAGAGCCCTCCTCCCCCCGCCAGCACCCTCCTCCTCCGCCAGAGCCCTCCTCCTCCAACCAGAGCCCTCTTCCCCCCACCAGAGCCCTCCTCCCCCTGCCAGTGCCCTCCTCCCCCCACCGGAGCCCTCCTCCCTCCGCCAGCAACCTCCTCCCCTCCACCAGCATCCTCCTGACACTGGCACCTTCCTCCCATGTCCCTTGGCCTGGGACAATGCATGCTGCATGAACGTGATGAGTGTCCCAAAGCCAGTCATCCTTTGCCGCCATGCGGTAGACACTGTGTCCCGGGGGGCCCAAGGAATGGACGTTACTGGGCCTGGATGTGGTGGAAGTAGTGATTTCTGGATGAAAATGAAAACTAGCAACCCAAGTGTAAATTACATCACAGACAAAGCAAATGCTTACATCATGGCAGATAGCAGTGGCGGGTCCACATCTGAATCCTTGTGCATTCTTGCTGAGGTAGCCTGAGCTTGGTTTCTTTGGAGCCTGGTTTGTGTGACTTCTGAGCATTGAGACTGTCTAGATTTATTTTCATTATCTTAGACCATTCAGTAATGGGAAAGCAGTAAAGGGGCATGAATATTCTAGACACAGCCCGGAGAGCTGTTTGAACAAGTTGCTGGAACATTTCTTGCTGGAGCTGAGGGAGCCCGGGTGACCTTTTCTAACCGCCAGCAGCCTGGCCCAGAGGGTCCAGCCTGGCCTGTGTGGACAGCCCAGGGGCAGGGGATGGCATGCAGGCAGAAGGGTCTGGCCATCAACGGATGGAAGGAGAGGCAGGAGAGGGACAGGGACCTTACCCAGATTGAAGCATATGAAATTGTTAACATTCAGCCATTCTGACCTATAGAAACAGCAATTTCAATTTAAAAAATTAACAAAAGGAATCACATCACGCATCTCTTCATTACCAACTCCTACAGGGATTAAATCAGTTGTGAAAATCCAGGTGCCTATTCTTCATAGCCAGGAGGAACAGCCAGGCCCCATCCAGCACAGCTGGGCTCCTCCAGCTCCCTTGGGTTGACACTGGGAGGGGCCCTGGCTGTTGCAGAGGAGGACAAGCACTTGGTGGCTGTTAGCCCTCTTGATGCAGAAACTCATGTTCCTCAGATCCACAGTGCCCTGACATGGGGTGAACCATCCCCACAAGTCCCTCTTTGCAGAAGCCACAGAGTTAGCCTAGAGCATGGCTGTGTACGTGGTTTGCCCCACAGGGTGTTCGAACCTAAGTTGATCTAGCTTTTAAACATTGGGGCAAGGTTCGGTGGCTCACGCCCATAATCTCAGCACTTTAGGGGGCCGAGGTGGGCAGATCACTTGAGGTCAGGAGTTTGAGACCAGCCCAGCCAACATGGTGAAACCTCATCTCTACTCAAAATACAAAAGTTAGCCAGGTGTGGTGGCACGCACCTGTAATCCCAGCTACTTGGGAGGCTGAAGCAGGAGAATCTGGAGGCAGAGGTTGCAGTGAGCTGAGATCACGCCATTGCACTCCAGCCTGGCCGATAGAGGGAGACGCCATCTCAAAAATAAAAAAATAAAAAATAAAAATTGTGAGATTTCACATGAAAATTGGAATTTCCATCTTCTCTTGAAAAGGCAGCCTATGGGGCCACACCCTGAGGCTGGGGCTGTGAGGTGGCTGCCATGGAGCAGGCCTGTGCTGCCCGGGCTGTCACCCGTCTCTCACTGGGGACCCTTCGGTGCCGGGCAGCAGCATTGCCATCTGTGGGTTTGCATGTGGGGGTTGTTTTTCAGAGAAAATGTTCTTCTGCACTCAGGCTTCTATTGCAAGGCTGAAGACCAAGATAGACTGAGAGGGCCACTGGTTCCCAGAAAAATGGGTGAGAAGGTCCTTGTGGAAGTAAAGACTGTTCCTGCCTGATTAGGAGTTCAGACATGTGTCTGGGTCAACAGTGTGCTGCATGTCCTGTGCCCAGCCTGACATGGTCACTCGTGGCCACTGCTGTCTAGTCATCTCCCCAGGCAAGGCCCTCCTCTGTGACTAAAGCCTGTAGCCAGAGGGACAGAGGTAGCCATGGGCTCCCTGCTCTCTGAGGCTCGGCCCTGCACCAGCAGCCTCTCTGCTGGCCTTGGGAGCAGCAGTGGCCAGAGGGCAGACGGTCCTGGGCAGGTGTCTGACAGCCAGGAGCCTGCTGTGCTGGGGCTCGGAACTCATGGTGAAGGGACCTCTGGGTGTGCCATACATGGCGAGTGCCTTTCTCTATCTGGGCAGTGTCCCTCCACCCTCCCCTGCAGACAGAGGCTCTGAGGTGGGCCCCAGGCTCAGGGGTGTTTGAGAAACCCACAGGCAGTGTCCTGGGATCCCTCGGAGGGCACAGGGAGCAGGGGTTTCAGTGCCACTGTTCATTCCCACTGCGGCTGGAGCGCCGGCTCACTGTGCCCTGCTGCTCTCACTCCTGCCCACCTCATATGTTTACAAAAGCATGTGGAAAACGATGGAAAGGAATGATTTTCATAAGGCTTGAAGGAGTGGACTAAAGGGCTTACTGATGGAGTTGTACTCGGTCTGTCTCTGACACTCCAGACTAAAGAAAAGAGCAACAGGCTTCCTCTGGCATCATTGTGGGGAGGAACCACAGGGGACGGTTTCCCTGCAGGCAAGGCAGACCCTGCTGCACCACAGACCAGATGTGTGTGTTTGTTGGTTGTCCAATGACAACTCTCCGTTACTGCATTTCACGGAAACTGCATTTCCAAGAGCTCAGGGTCCGGCGGGTTGGCTGCACCATGTCTGTCTGAGTGAGCAAGGACTTCAAATTATGAGGCTGCCCAGGTGGTCATTTGAAAGGTTTTGCCCTTTGCTCTGTCTAATTGAAGCATTAGAGGATAGACAATTTCACATCACCTCGAAACGAGAACATCTCCCTTCAATTAAGGGAAACAGGAGGCCAAGCGGCCAGGCAGAAACTGCATAAGGATGCTGGACCCCAGGTCCACGCAGATTCCCACCTGAACCACAGTGGACAGAGCTTTGGAAGAGTCAGTGCTTATCTTTAAAGCAACAGTGTCTCAAATAGTCCTTTTACTGATGTTGGCACTGCTCAGAACGTTTGGGAATTACCTTCAGGTTTTGAGGTTATTTTTAAGTGACAAGATCTCACTTTGTTGCGCAGGCTGGAATATAGTGGCATGATCATAACTCACTGCAGCCTCGAACATTTAGGCTCAACTGATCTGCCTGCCTCAGCCTCCTGCGTAGCTGTGACTATAGGCACGCACAACCATGCCTGGCTAATTTTTAAATTTTTTGTGGAGACAAGGTCTCACTGTGTTGCCCAGGCTGGCCTTGAACTCCTTGGCTCAAGCGATCTTCCCACTTCAGCCTCCCAAAGTGCTGGGATTACAGGCCTGAGCCACTGCGCCTGACTGGTTTGTTTTTATTTGTTTGTTTGTTTGTTTTTTTAATCAAGGGAAGTTTTGTAAAAGCTTCTCCACAGTGGCAAATCTTCCTTTGCAAAGACCAAATAGGAAAACTGTTTGCTCTTTGGGGATACATTTGATTTTTGGTACCAGCCAAAATCCATTTAGAGTTAAGTCTTGTTCATTATATAGGTGATCAAACCAAATGATACAATTTTGGTGCAAAGGCAAGCACGACTCAATTAGTTAGATTGATGTCTGAGTTACAAACTGATCTGTAGAGAAAGGTCAGGAAGGACCCACAGAAAACTGACAGCTGTGCCTGGGAAGGAAGTAAGGACAAAGGAACCCTGGTCTGTGCAGTAAAACTTTTATGGTAAGAATGCATTCATGGCCGGGCGCGGTGGCTCACGCTTGTAATCCCAGCACTTGGGGAGGCCGAGGCGGGCGGATCACGAGGTCAGGAGATCGAGACCACGGTGAAACCCCGTCTCTACTAAAAATACAAAAAATTAGCCGGGCGTGGTGGCGGGCGCCTGTAGTCCCAGCTCCTCGGAGAGGCGGAGGCAGGAGAATGGTGTGAACCCGGGAGGCGGAGCTTGCAGTGAGTCCAGATTGCGCCACTGCACTCCAGCCTGGGCGACAGAGCGAGACTCCGTCTCACAAAAAAAAAAAAAAAAAAAAAAAAAAAAAGAATGCATTCATGTATTACCTTTGCAATTACAAAACATCCTCTGATCATGTAAACTGATGCTGAAGGCAGTAATGTGCTGGGCATCTATAGACTCCCAGGGTAATTCATATGAACATGGTTTCTATGGTAGTTAAAATAACAATTTTAAATAAAATGTATGAACATTTTTATCAACAAATTTATAGTAATCTTTTAAATATATAAGGTATTAGCATTAATAATTTAATAGTAAAATCTGTTGGTTTATTTTTTGCTTAGTCCTTGAAAGTTGGTGTGGTTTGTTCTGAAAAAAAAAAAAAAAGAGAAGAAGATTAAAAATTATCTTAATGATCATAACTCTGGGTGGCTCTTGTTGGGGAGGCTCACCAGGCTGGGGTCTGGCTCTTGGCGAAGCCCCAGCAGCTCTGTGACCTTGGGTGAAGGTCACAGAAAATCCCCTCTGAGCCCTGACTTCTCACATGTGAAACGAGGCAACTGGGGCTGAGATCAGGATGACGCCTGCCTGGATCTTGTGTGGTTCCACATTTTTCTGCCGCCTGGAACTTTCTCATTCCCAGGCTGATTCCTCTTGAAGTCCGATTGCTCACTAACCCCAGCACCAAGCTGGGAGAGGCACCTCATATTGCTTTTCCCCGCTAGCCCATTGCATTGTCCCAGAAATAGAAAGGATTCCCTTCCTTTTCTTCCCAGCAGACCTTCCTAGATGATTTGTCTTCTCTCTTAAGGGATGTGCCCTAGATTGAGCAGAGTTGGGGGATCTTGAATCTGAGAAGTCTGATGATGGATTCCCCAGGAGGAAGAAAGGGGGAGGTGCAGTCTCTGACAGCCAGGGGTACTGGCCTCACATCCAGGCTGTGACTGCCATCTAGAGTGGAAAGGACGGTAGTGATAAAATATCAGGATGGTGGAGAGGCTGCATGAAAAAAAGGGAGAAAACAGGGAAAATTGATTTTATCAGAAGGCAAAGGTGTTGCTGAATATCCAAAGATCAGTTTCACCTCTTCTTTGAAATTCTCACTGTGGAACAGGGGAAAAATAGATTTCCAACTATTTGAGGCCATAAAATACATTCATTCACTGGGAGGTTAGCCCTTGGGTAGAATCAAAATACCCAGCAGTAGTCTTGCTTTACTGCAGACTGACCGGGGCGCCTAGAGAGGAATATGCCCTCTGTCCTCAGTTTCCCCCCATCTAAAATGAGGGATAACTGGCTTCATCTATATTTAGCCATGAAGAACAGTAAGAAATACATTTTATATCACAACACAAAAGCCTCCTATAATGCAATTAAGGCAGAGGTTTTACAAAACAATACTTACAGTGTGCTCAGATCATTTCTATTCTGTTTCAGTTTTGGAATGCTGGCTGTGACCCACTTAAATGGATTTTCCAGCTCTCTAAGAGGTTGCAAAGCACATGCTGGAAAACACTGTGTTCAGTGCTCTCCCTGTTGTTTCCAGTCCCCACATCTGATCATTCCTGGGGTCCTCTGTGTGTGTGTGGAAAGGAGAGTGTAGCTGAGAGCATAAGCCCAGGAGGGTTCAGGGCGTGGTGTGCCTTGCACACATGGACGCATGGCAGCAGGCTACAGCCCATGGTGCAGCACAAGGGAACCCTCAGTAAGTCATGGCTGCAGATGACTGTCCTTTAATAATATGAAATTTATTGGTTGGAAGAAAAATGATCCAAAAAATACAGAAATGAAAAGGATTATAAAATAGTGCTACGAACAATTGTATGCAAACCAGTTGGATAACCTAGATGAAATGAAAAAAATATTAGAAACAGCCTACCAAGACTGAATCATGAAGAAATAGAAAATCTTAATAGATCTATAGCTAGTAAGGAGATTGAACCAATAGTCTAAAATCTCCAACCTAGACCACATGGCTTCAGTGGTAAATTCTACCAAACATTTAAAGAATTGACATCAATCCTTCTTAAACTTCTAGAAATTTCAAGAGGTGGGAACACTTCCTAACTCATTATGAGATGAGGCCAGCATTCCTGATACCAAAGTCAGACAAAGACACAACAGAAAAAGATAACCATAGACTAATATTTCTTATAGATATTGATGCAAAAGTCCTCAACAAAATACTAGCAAACTAAATTCAGCAGTATATTAAAAGGGTTATACTGGCTGGGCACAGTGACTCACACCTGTAATTCCAGCACTTTGGGAGGCTAAGGGAGGCAGATTACTTGAGGTCAAGAGTTCTAGACCAGCCTGGCCAACATGGTGAAACCTGTCACTACTAAAAATACGAAAATTAACCAGGCATGGTGGCACACGCCTGCAATCCCAACTACTCTGGAGGCTGAGGCAGAAGAATCCCTTGACCCTGGGAGGCGGAGGTTGCAATGACCTGAGATCGTGCCACTGTACTCCAGCCTGGAAGACAGAGCAAGACTTTGTCTCAAAAATAATAATAATACTAAATAAAAATTAAATTTAAAAAAGTAAAAGGATTATACATCATCAATGAGTGGGGGATTTATTCCCAGAAGGCAAGGATGGTTCCATACATGAAATTCAGTCAGTGTCATACACTACATTAACAGAATGAAGTTGGGGGTCCCGAACTTCATTCAGCAGGTCCCAAGTTCTTGTCCCATAATCATCTCAGTTGATGCAGAAATAGTATTGTCACAGTATCCTTAGGGTGTCACTTTGCCGGTCAGAAACCTTTGTGGCTGGTGGTGCCTTCTGCCTGAGTATTGCTTGTGCCCACTGGGCTCATCCTGCCCACTTACCCTGGCAGGCTGCACTCACATTACTGGCCCAGATCCCACACCTGCCAAGGGCAAGCCAGGCACGAAGTGGTGAGGGGTGTGTGAGCAAGTGAGTGCAAGGTCCAGCCACTGTGCACAGCCAGGCGCGCTGGTTGCTGCGGCAGGGCAGGCAGCTCCAGGTGCTGGACAGGTGCTTGCTCTGTGCAAGGCTGCAGCTGGACCAGATATACTGCATGCAGCATCCACTGCAGGCACTTGCGTCTGGATGAGGGGAACGTGATGTACCCGGAAGCTTGGAGACACCAGGAACTGCAGAGTCCCAAAGATGGTGTCACAACCCTGGCTAGGAGAACCCTAGGTCTGGGCTGCCCAAAGGGCCGCAGCTCTTCTTTCCTTCTTGTCACCCACAGTGTGGTGAGTGGAGGGGCATGTTTCAGCCCTGTTTATGTTACAGCTCTTTTAGTCCCACCATTCGGCAGGTCCCAAGTTCTTGTCCCACATCCAAGAAGAATGAGGTACATGGACAATTGGTGGGTGACAAGGTGGAGAGAAGCTTCACTGAGCAACAGAACAGCTCTCAGGGACCTAGACTGGATAGCTCCTTTCTGTAGGCAGGTCATCCCGATGTCTGTCCAGCTCAGAGCAGAGGGGAGACCCACAGTGGCTAGGTCCTTTCCTCAGGCAGGTCATCCTGATGTCTATCTGGCAATGGGTAGCTCCTTTCCCCAGGCAGGTCATCCCAATGTCTGTCTGGCAATGGGTAGCTCCTTTCCTCAGGCAGGTCATGCCAATAAGTGTCTACCTGTCAGTGGAGAGGAGACCTGCAGTGAGTAGCTCCTATCCACAGGCAGGTTGATCTGACGTCTGTTCAAGTCAAACTGAATCCAGGATTTTTAATGAGCTCAAAAGGGAGGAAGTACGTGCTGATTGGTCCATGGATGGCCACAGGCAGGCCCAGAAAAAGCATCCTAAGTTCTTACTCTGGTCTGTGGACTCCACTCAGAACTGACAGCTTGGCCCCCATGCTTTAGGCCATCCCTGGCTTGAAGGTGGGGCTTCAGCAGGGACCTGTCCCTTTTTGCCCAGGAGCCTGTCTGCCTCCTGCTGCCATCAGTCATGTACATGGCGCCCAGGCTGTTGGTGCCAAGGGACACCTGCAGGCCCACACCAAGCCACCCCCAGCCCACCCCTGCCTCAGCCTCCCACCAATGCTCATCAGCACCCAAAGTCCGGAGGGGGCTGAGATGGCAGGGGGCTGGCATATCAGCACCGCCCCAAGCAGACACACACCTGGCCGAATTGTGACAGTGCCCAGGCTCAGCCTCAACTTTGCTCCAAAATTGGAGCAGGCACCAGGAGCAGGGAGAGGCCAGGCAGCAGGAGCAGGCACTTCTGAGCCTCCAGGGGCAGAGGACTTCGCTAGGCCCCTGAGAGTACAGGGATGCCTGGGTCTGCAGCTGCAGCTTTGTGACTGCAGCTGCACCCAGGAGGGCAGGGCTCCTGCCCCACCAACTCAGAAGAGGGCAGGGCTCCCACCTGTTTCTGGCTCTCACCAGCTCTGTGGAGCACACAGCCCTGGCCATGCCTCCCCTGCTGCAGGCAGCATCTTCGCAGCAGCTGCTCCAGATGGGCCACCACTGCCATCAGTATTTGATGAAATTCAACATCCTTTCATGATAGAAACACTCAACAAAGTAGGATGGAAGGAAGCTACTTCCACATCATAAAGGCTATCTGTGAAAACCCCACAGCTTACATCATACTTAATGGTGAAAGACTGAAAGCTTTTCCTCTAAGACCAGGAACAAGACAAGGATGCCTGCTTTCACTACTTCTGTTCAACATAGTATTAATTAGAAGTTCTAGCCAGAGCAATTAGGCAAGAAAAAGAAATAAAAGACATTCCAAGTGGAAAGGAAGAAGTAAAAGTATCTCTGTTAGAAGATGACATGGCCTTATGTGTAAAAACCCTAAAGATTCTATTTAAAAAATAACCCAAAAAGTGTCAGAACTAATGAATTTGGCAAAGTAGCAGGATACAGAATCAACATGCAAAAATCAGTTGCATTTATTTTCATGTACAATGAACAATTCGGTAAGGAAATTAAGAAAGTTCCATTTTCAATAGCATCAAAAAGAACAGAATACTTAGAAATATACTTACCCAAGGAGGTGAAAGACTGGTGCACTGAGCAATAGAAATCATTGCTGAAAGAAATGGAAGAAGATACAAATAAATGGAAAGATACCTTGTATTCATGAATTGGAAGACTTAACTACTTTTAAGATGTTAGTACTAATGAATGCAGTGTACAGACTTCAGTGTAATCACTTTTGAAATCCCAATGAGGCTTTTTGCAGAAACAGGAAAAATAATCCATCCTAAAGTTTGTATATTATCTCAAGGGACTCTAAATATCCACAGTAATCTCAAAAAAAAAAAAAAAAAAAGATTTGAAAAGTTAAAGGTCTCACAATTCCTGATTTCAAAACTTACTACAAAGCTGTAGTAATCAAAACAGTGTGGTGCTGGGATATAGACAAATATATAGACCAATGGAATAGAACAGACAGTCCAGAGATAAACCCTCAAATATATGGTCAAGTAATTTTCAGAAAGGATGCCGAAGCCATTCAATGGGGAAAGGACAGCCTTTTGAGAGTGGTGATGGGGAACCTGAATAGCCACAGGCAAAAGAATGACATTGGACCTTATAACATACTCAAAAATGAACTCAAATGGACAAAAATATAAACATAAGAGCTAAAACTTTAAAATTCAGCCTTAGTTTGACTGCTAGAACAAAGTACCGTCAACCGGGTGGCTTATAAACAGCAAACACTGATTTCTCATTCTGGAGGTCAGACATGAGAGACCACAGTGCCAGCACAGTTGGGTTCGGATGAGGCCACTCTTCCCGGTGGCAGACTGCCACCTTCTCTTGTGGAAAGAGCTTGCTAGCCTCCAGCCTCTTCTTGTAAGGGTACTGGTCCCATTCATGAGGACCCCACCCTCATTACCTAATTACTTAGCAAAGATTCCACCTCCAAATACCATAACATTGGAGTATTTCCCATCTCCCCCCAAAAAAGTGCTAAATGGTCTGATGTAAAAGGAAAAAAATTCAGTCACTGTGCTCCAGATCTGCAAATAACACATCTTGATTTTCAGTACCATAAAGACAATCATTTGGAAGATCCGGTGATATTTTTTCTCTTTAATGCAAATGTTTTGGTGTCAAGCAGATTGAATTTGTGGGGAGTTTTCCTGTTAGTGTGGCTGTTCACTGACCATTCAGAAGGAAGAAAATATGAAACAGATTGCTCAAGTGTAAAGGAGTCTGAAAATGGCTGTCCTCAAGCCTGCAAGATTTGGAACCGTTCTGCGTCCCTTTTCTATAGATGTAGGAATAAAAAGTCTGGATTCAGTAGAGTCATTTGACCAGCCAGCCCCTCAGGGTGGTCCCTGGGTCTGGGCAGCCATGCTGTCTGGAGACGCCCATGGGGGCAACTTCCAGGGCCAAGCCAGAGAGGCCAGAACACTAGACTAACGTTATAATTCCAAGTGTACATGGCAGAGAAGACAGCTATGCCCACGTGTGTGTGTGTGTGATTGTGCCTTCTGTGGATATCGGCTAGGGACTGTCTCAGGAAAGCCTCTGCCTTTGGCATGTTTACTGCTGTCAAAACCCTGCCCACAGCCTTATAGACCCCAAAGAAAAATGTTCTCATCCTACTCAGAGATGTTCAAACAGGAGTGATTGTCTGACAGTGACTACACTCGCAGGAGAATGACAAACAGCAAGGCCCAGCTCTTCCTTGGTACCCTCGGGGGATTGGTTCTAGGACCTCACCACAGTCCCAGCATGCTCAAGGCCCGCAGTCTGTCCTGCTGAACCCGTGGACCAAAGAGGTCGGCCCCTCCGTATGAGAGGCTTTTCCATCTCATGAATACACATTGGGTTGAAAAAAATCTGCATTTTAGTGGAACAGCCAGGTTTAAACACATGTTGTTCAATGGTCCACTGTATTCGTTCACAATACAGATTTCATTTTAGAAAAAAAAAAAAAGCCCAAAGGAAAATAAAAACTTTTCACAAAGATGAATGTTATAAAGTTGTTTTTGTTTTGAGATGGAGTCTTGCTCTGTTGCCCAGGCTGGAGTGCAGTGGCATGATCTCTGCTCACTACAACCTCCGCCTCCCAGGTTCAAACAATTCTCCTGCCTCAGCCTCCTGAGTAGCTGGGACTGCAGGCGTGCACCACTGTGCCCAGCTAAATTTTTTTTGTATTTTTAGTAGAGACGGTTTTTCACCATGTTGGCCAGGCTGGTCTTGAACTCCTGACCTCAGGTGATCTGCCTGCCTTGGCCTCCCAAAATGCTGGGATTATAAGCATGAACTACCGCACCCAGCAATTTTTTTTTTTTTTTTGAGATGGAGTCTCGCTCTTGTCGCCCAGGCTGAAGTACAGTGGCATGACCTCGGCTCACTGCAACCTCTGCCTCCTGGGTTTAAGTGATTCTCCTGCCTCAGCCTCCCGAGTAGCTGGGATTACAGGCACCCACCCCTACACCTGGCTAATTTTTGTATTTTCAATAGAGACAGGGTTTTACCATACTGGCCAGACTGGTCTTCAACTCCTGACCTCAGGTGATCCACTCACCTTAGCCTCGCAAAATTCTGGGATTACAGGCATGAGCCACCATGCCTAGCCTAAAGTTTTTTTTTTTTTTTTTAACCCCATCCACTGCCTCCCTGTGTGACCTCATGACATCAAGAAAACAGCGCATGGTACAGATAATCTCTGCTGAGGTTTGTAGTCATGGTGACTGCCTCGGTGGGCAGCTGATTGCCATGCTGAGCTAACGTTTTAAGAGCACAGATAGTCTTTATGCAGTGGCGGGCCGTTGGTTTGTGTAGCACCTGGGGTTCTAGTGAAACCATGTAGCCAGAGCCAGAGAAGAACTTGCCTGTGAGGAGACTCTTGGTTAATGCAGCACCCAACCTTAGGAGAAAGCTCCTGAAGAAATCTGGAATTAACACAACATTGCTTAAGCTGCCCCCATTCCTCAGCCTTTCCATTCAAAACACCACCTTTGGAATACGGTTTAAAAAAATAATAAGGAAATGTCAATGAACTTGTTGTCTTTAAAGGAATATCTTAAAAGAGTTAATGGAAATTAGGCTGGGTGCGGTGGCTCACGCCTGTAATCCCAGCACTTTGGGAGGCTAAGGTGGGTGAATCACTTGAGGTCAGGAGTTCGAGACCAACCTTGCCAACATAGTGAAACCCTGTCTCTACTAAAAATACAAAAATTAGCCGGGCATGGTGGTGCATGCCTGTAGTCCCAGCTACTCAGGAGGCTGAGGCAGGAGAATCGCTTGGACCCGGGAGGCGGAGGTTGCAGTGAGCCAAGATCATGCCACTGCACTCCAGCCTGGGCAACAGAGCAAGACTCCGTCTCAACAAAAAACAAAAACAACAAAAAAAGAGAGAGATAATGGAAATTTATCCCCCTTTAACTGTGCATAACAACAGCAAGTAACCATTACCTGTGATGAGAAGAGCTACCGTTTGCCGAAGCTTATTTAAGGCACTGTGCTAAGGAATTCTCGTAAATGGTATTTGAGCCTCATGACAACCTCTTTTTACAAATAAGGAAACTGAGGCTGGGAGAAACTAAATGAGCTGCCTGAGGTCACAGTTTGGAAAGTGGCAGAAGCTGAGCTCGGTGGCACACACCTGTAGTCCCAGCTATCCGGGAGGCTGAGGTGGGAGGATGGTTTGAGGCCAGGAGTTCAATGCTATGAGCACATTTATGAAAATGTGCTGCTCTCCAGCCTGGGCAACATAGACTTTGTCTCTTAAAAAAATAATAAATAAAAATGTTTTAAATTTAAAAATGAAAAACATGGCCAGAATTCTAGCCTATGCAATGGCTACCTGCCTCAGAGACTTCTTACCCTTACAGATATATACCAATGCTGATAGTGGTAGCCTCCATCTGTGTAATATTAAATTGTCATCAGGTAATTCTTGTTACCTTTTTTGTTAGTGCCTTCATTCCAGGGAGAAAGTAAGAGAATAAAAACATGCTTGCAAGGCAGTGCACATACAAGAGGCCTCTGAAAGCTGCTGCCAGACCTGTGTGCCCCCAGAGCAGGTGCCCTCTCGTAAGCATCCTGGGGCAGGTATAACAGCCCCTGATAAGTCCTGCTCAGTGTGATGTGGGTCTCAAGGAACTGGTCCTTATAATGGTCAAACATGAGTGATTTGAGAGTAATGTAACTTAAAAAGTAAACTGGAATTCATTCAAAGTGATCCCTAGAGTAATGTCCCTCTAACCCACTGGCATTCTAGGATGCTTTGTTGAGTTTCTTGGGTTTAGAGTGACTCCATGAGCCCTGGGAACTGTGCAGAGCCCCTGTCTCCCACCCCTTGGGGACATGCAGCACCAGTATCTGTTGGACATGTGCACATCTGCTCACATTTTGCAATGGAAGAGGACTGAGACCCGCTGCAAGGAAGTATTCAGTACATGTATAGTGAGGTCATGAATGAACAGCTGGGTGAATGGCTGCCTCCCTTTTGGTTGTTCTTAAAAGGAAATAGCCTACAAGACAGGGAATGCATTTCAGCCTATATGAAGTTATTAACAAAGTTTTGTTCCTATTGCTTAAAATTCTGTGAACTACTTTAAGTATTATCTTATTTCACAGCTTATTTTGAGTAATACAACAATGCAAGCATTAGCTGAGAACATCAGTGCCCTCATTGTTGATTAAAATTGGCCCCATAATGAGGATGCGGGAATGCTGCCATCTGAGCGGAAGCTAGCTGTGTAGTGAGCCCCCTTCTCCCTGAAAATGTTCTCCGTAGCATGTGGGGTGAGTGAAGAGACCCCCAACCTAGACAAGGGAGACACATCTTTGTACTCAACTATCTGCACTCTCTCAGTTGGCACAAGCCCCTTGGAGGACACCGGTCACAGAGTCAAATCCTTGTTTGACAGAGATGGAGCAGGAGCCAGCAGGCTTCACTAGCAGCACAAGAGGTTTAAGGGCTAAAGACGGTGACCTTGCCAACAGTCAGCGTGTGACAGCCTTGGTGGAATGACCAGAGAAGGCTGTGGAGTGAGCATCAGCTAATGGTACGGGGTGGTTGGGTTTCAGCCTTTCTAGAACTCCAGTCAGTCTTCCCATCTGGCTTTTCTGTGTAGCAGCCTGGGGCACAGAGCTGGAATGCCAGCCTTCTCGGGTTTTGGTCTCAAGCTGTTCCACCACAGCATGTCATAGTTATAATGTCCCCATGTACCGTGTGGGTGAAAGGCCTGGGAAAAAAGTTTCCTATAAAAGTAAATAAATTGGGGCAGGGGGCAATTGTCAGTAAATAGTTAAATATATTATTATGTAGTCATAATTTTTGTTATATTATTATACCTCAATAAAGCTGGAAAAAACTGGTGGTGGTAGAGGAAAGTGCTTATGTTATACTCTGTGAAGAAGAGAATACACAACTCTGGCCACATTATGGTTACAACTGTATAAATTTAATATATGCAAATGAACAAGCATTAGAAAAGCACTTAAAGAAATTGGCAAGGTGCAGTGGCTCATGCCTGTAATCCCAGCACTTTGGGAGGCCAAGGCGAGCGAATCACAAGGTCAGGAGATCGAGACCATCCTGGCTAACATGGTGGAACCCCGTCTCTACTAACAATACAAAAAAGACAAAATTAGTCGGGCGTGGTGGCGGGCGCCTGTAGTCCCAGCTACTCGGTAGGCTGAGGTGGGAGAATGGCGTGAACCCAGGAGGTGGAGCTTGCAGTGAGCCGAGATCCCACCACTGCACTCCAGCCTGGGCAACAGAGCGAGATTCCGTCTCAAAAAAAAAAAAAAAAAAATGAAATCCGTTCAAGTATTAGGATGATGGGACTATAGATGCATTTCCTCCCATTTTGGATTTTTAATTTTGCTGTTACGTTATTCCTGCAAAAAACAAAAGCCAGGCAGGAAAAGTTCCCATCTCCAGGCCATCCCGTCTGACAGATGTCCCAAGGCAGGAATGGCCTGAACTCCTCTCTACCAGTGGCCAACTCTCCTCCTGCTCCAGGCTTGGTTCTCAGGCTTTGAGAACCTCAGGGCAGAACACCCTTTTCCACCCTGGCAAGCAAAATGAATAGATAACAATTGTGCCCTTGTTTTGAGCAACAGGAGCAGATGGGACCCACACTGGTGGGCTGACCTGGGAAAGGTCCAGGGCTGGCTTGGCCCGGGCAGCAAGGCTGAGGAAGGTGGTGTGGCCGGGAGGAGACCCCAGGGCTGCAGGCATGCCCTGCGTTACCCTCTGCACCCCTTTCCTGGCCTCAGGAACTCTCGGTGGGATGCGTTAGAAGACCTGCTGACAGGCTGGATAAGGCCAATGAGAGAGAGAGGGAATGGAGAAGAGGGGCACCTGGGTTCACAGGCCTTAAGAAAGAATTTAGTTACTTATTTAACAAATTAAACAATATGTGTCATGCACGTAGGTCTGGGAAATGCATTATTAAAAAGACACAGTGCAGAGGTGCAGCACCAGGATATGGGTGGATTTGGGACTCTAGAATGGCTTTGGTTGTGTGTGGTACAAGGGAGAATGTATACATGTATTACGTGTGTAATTTTTTAAAGTACACATATAGAGGAAAAGATGAGACAAGTCTGATGAGATGTCAACAGCAACAATTCTTAGTTATGGGTACTGTGAATTTCCCAGAGAGGAAGAGAGTCCTTTAGCTGGGCATGGTGATTTCAGCACTTTAGCAGGCTGAGGCAAGATCACTTGAGCCCAGGAGTTCAAGATCAGCTTGGGCAGCATAGCGAGATCCCCATCTCAATAGATGGATTAGATAGATGGATGGATGGATGGATAGAGAGAGAGATACAGATATTTAGATAGATAGCCTAGATTGCTTGATGAATGGGCAAGTTGGATAGGCAGAGACAAATGGATAGAGATAGATTAGAAGGATAGATGGATAGATTAGATGGATGAATGAATAGAGAGAAACAGATTAGACAGAGATAGATGGATCCATCGATTGATTAGATAGGTTAAGATAGTCCTTGCATTCAGGGAAGCCGCAGCGGGTGCCGCCTAGCGCAGCGACCTCTGCCCAGACACTCAGTGCTGCCAAACAGGGGCCTGCGCCTGTTCTGCTGCCGCCGGGGCCTGCGGCGGGCGAGGGAGATGCGGGACCGAGAACTGGGGTGAGGGAGAGAGGCGGCGGCCCAGAGGAGCAGCAGGCGCGCCTCGGGCGGTTTCCTGTCCGGGGTGGCGCGGCCGCCTGTCGGCGTGGGGTGCGGCGAGGGGAGCGGGGCGCTGGGTCAGCCGAGGGCTGGGCCTCGGGGGCGCAGCCAGGCTGGACGGGGGCTCCTGTGGGCACTTGGCCGGGTTTGCTCGTTTTTCGGGAAATAAGGCCACTGGGGACAGTCACTACGTTTTCAGGAACCGCTCAGCCCCTCAGTGCCCCGCAGATGGACCCGGCGGCGTTCCTGGCTGCGGCTGACTGGGCTCCCGGAGCGAGGAGCGCCCCTGCGGGCGGAGCCTGGGCCCTGGGCGGTGGGAGCGCCTCCGCCCCCTTCCCACTTCCGCCCCGCTGGCGCCGGACCCCCGCTCTCGTCTGTGCCCGCCAGGCGGGGCCCTTCCGTCCTGTTACAGGCGGTCCCTGAGCCCACCCTTCGTCTCCGCACAGCTGGACCGCCGTATACGTTTGCCACTGATTCCAGGATGTCCCCGAGTATCTTGGGAAAGGGCCGTGTTGGACGAACGCGGGGCGCGGTGTTTCTGTCCGCGCCGTCCCTCGCTGCTGGCGCCAGGGCCATCGGAGGCTCAGAATTCCCCAAACGCGGGCCCCTCCACGCTGAGTTCCCGCTATCCCGTGACGGCCGACAGCCCCGCGGACCCTGCTGACAGCCACACTCTGGGCTACAAAGGGTACCACGCGTACTTTTTTTTTCCAGCACGCGTGGGGCCTTGGAAAGAATCTTTGCTGAGGCCTGTGGCTGGCTGTCACCTTGTCAATCTAGCCAAGCGTTTTTGAAAAAAGATACTAACTCACCAGATGTGAAGTTGCAATTGCCCTGTGAATAAGCGGACTGGAGAAGACACTCGCTGGGGGATCCTGAGCCCAGGCTCGGAAAGGGCCGTCCACTGCGAGCGCGGACTTGCGCCTCTGCTGGAGGCCGGGCAGGGCACGGGCGGGCCCGGGGCCACCTCTGCCAGGGCTTCCTCAACCCAGCCTGCCCTCGTCGGGCGGCCACTGAATGCGGTTGGACAGTCATCTTGAATGTATTTCAAGCACACAGGTGTAGAGAGTGAGCCATATTCCACTTCAAATCTAATCTGGCCAGGAGTTCAACTTTTCCATGTTTCCTTTTGTTCACAGCCCTCCATGTAGACAAGAGGTCTGAAAAGGGACCAGCTCTTTCTCGCTCCACGTTTTTTAATTTATTTATCTGTTTTTTGGTTTTTGTTTTTTTGTTTTTGTTTTTTTGATACGGAGTCTTACTCTGTCGCCCAGGCTGGAGTGCAGTGGCAAGATCTCGGCTCACTGCAACCTTCGCCCCCTGGGTTCAAGCGATTCTCCTGCCTCAGCCTCCCGAGTAGCTGAGATTAAAGGCACCCGCCACCACGCCCAACTAATTTTTGTATTTTTAGTAGAAATGGGGTTTCACCATGTTGGCCAGGCTGGTCTCGAACTCCTGACCTCGTGATCCATCCGCCTCTGCCTCCTAAAGTGCTGGGATTACAGGCGTGAGCCATGGTGCCCGGTCTCGCTCCACGTTTTATGCAGATCCCCGTTTCCAGAAGTTGTGGTTCATGTCTTTAGGTGCTGCGGGGCTAATGATTTTCCTCTGTTTCTTGTTCCCCACTCTCCTCCCCTTCCCCTCTGCCAGGAAGGGTGCCTGTGGCCTTCAGACAGCGCCGCATCTCGGCCGGGCGCCTCGGAGGTAAGGGGCCCCAGGAGGTGAGGGCTGCGGGAGACGGCGGGGGCGGGGGGGCGGGGGGGAGGGGGATGAAGGGGGCGTGTCGCTGCCACGTTGGGTGGAAGGGGAGGGGGCCTCACCACGTGGGCTGACACTTTTGGAGGAAGGCATTGCCTAGAACTTTGGTCAAAAGCGGGAGGGGACTTCCCCTAGAATCTTCCAGGGATTATTCCTGCTAGTCTAAAGCTCCTTATCAAAAACAATTTGAGAATCACTTATCTTTACATGATCCCATAAGCTTCTACTAATGTGCCTTGGCAAGTGTGGGCCTAGTTTATAAATATCATAGCATGATTCATTCCCACATCTCGAAGTGTAATAATGTGGATTTTAAAATAACATTTTTTGCCTTTAAGTTAGAAATAATGGTGTGAGAGAAATTAATATCTCTATGTATGTGTGTAGTTATGTGTGTATATTAAATGCATGTATATACACATATATGTATACACACACATACACATCTATGCATATATGCGTGTGTGTGTATATATACATATATAAAAGAGCCGTCTCCTAGAAGAAACTGGGATGGTAGAACAAATGAGAAGATTTTGTAAGAAATGTACTACCTGGATTCATTTTGAAAAAATAAATTACTATAATCATATTTACTTGAGTAAAAAACATTTTTCATGTCAGTGACTAAAAATAACTACAGGAAACTTTTACTCAGATTCCAAATAACTGGAAAAGTCCAGGAGCCACAAAGAAAAAACAGTCGTTTTTGGGGGATTTGTTAAAAAGTAATTGGTAGGGCAATAATCTTCTCTAAGTAATTAATAAATCGACCCAATGCTTTGTATCTGCTCCACGTACCACTGTGTGAAGTTATAACTTCTGCTTACTCAGAGTCCTGGCCGGCGCAGTAGCTCATGACTGTAATCCTAGCACTTTAGGAAGCCGAGGTGGGTGGGTCACTTAAGCTCAGGAGTTCAAGACAAGCCTATGCAATGACAAAACCCCATCTCAAAAAAGAAAAAAAAAAAAGCTAGGCATGGTGGTGTGCACCTGTAGTACAGCTACTCAGGAGGTTGAGATGGGAGAATCACTTGAGCCCAGAAGGTTGAGGTTGCAATAAGCCAAGATGGCGCCACTGCACTCCAGCCTGGGTGGCCGAGCCAGACCCTGTCTCAAAAAAAAAAAAAAAAAAAATTAAGATAAAAAATTAAATAAAAATAAAAACTCGGAGCCCCTCCTTACTTTTCTGAATCATAGGTTCTAGGTTCTAGAGCTGGCAGGGACCTGAGAAAGCAGGTAGCCCTGTCCTGTCCTCGTAAGTTATAGAGAAGCCGAGGCCTGGACGAGGTCACTGGAGTGCAGGCCACAGTGCTCTTCGCCCTGTGACTCTTGGAGTTCCTAGTGTGTTCTGTTTCCAAGGGGAAAATGCACACGTAGCATGCACAGTAACTCCCAGGAGCCCAAGCTTTCCATTACCCACAGCTCTCCATTGCTCAGCCCTCCTGGATGCGCTGGGATTTGGCAAGGTGAGTGGTCTGTCATAAGGAATCAGAAAAGTACACTTTTTTTCTGGAATTGGATTTTCCTGTTTTTGTTTGTTTGTTTGTTTGTTGTTTGTTTTTTGTTTGTTTTTTTCCTGGGAGATGGTGTTCAAACTGGTAGGAACACAGACCAAGCGTGACTTTCCTTGATTCTGACACATTTATGGTCATCATTGTGCCCAAACCATCTTCAAGCCTCTCCTCTTTTCCTTCTAGATCATGCATGCCCCGCGGTCCAGGGACAGGTTCACAGCGCCGTCCTTCATCCAGAGGGATCGCTTCAGCCGCTTCCAGCCCACCTACCCCTATGTGCAGCACGAGATTGATCTTCCTCCCACCATCTCCCTGTCCGACGGTGAAGAGCCACCTCCTTACCAGGGGCCCTGCACCCTGCAGCTCCGGGACCCTGAACAGCAGATGGAACTCAACCGAGAGTCCGTGAGGGCCCCACCCAACCGAACCATATTTGACAGTGATTTGATAGACATTGCTATGTACAGCGGGGGCCCGTGCCCACCCAGCAGCAACTCGGGCATCAGTGCAAGCACCTGCAGCAGTAACGGGAGGATGGAGGGGCCGCCCCCCACATACAGCGAGGTGATGGGCCACCACCCAGGCGCCTCTTTCCTCCATCACCAGCGCAGCAACGCACACAGGGGCAGCAGACTGCAGTTTCAGCAGAACAATGCAGAGAGCACAATAGTACCCATCAAAGGCAAAGATAGGAAGCCTGGGAACCTGGTCTGATTCCCTCCAACGTGCACTTCAGCTGGAGAAAGAAACCAAGGAGGGAAGCGGCCTCTGGGCCCCTCCTACGCACAGTGTTGTTCAGTTTCACATGGTACAAATAAGTAAAACCAAATGAGCAAACATGGTCTTTGTTTCTGATTCCTTTTAGGGGAATTGCATGCAAACTAGACTGAAATGATACAAACTTCCATCTGGTCTGACCGCAAACAGTGTTTATTTGGGGACAGGGGTTGGGATGGGGGTGTGGGCAGGGGAAAACAGAGAAAGGGATGCTTTGAAGATATCATGAAATAAAACCCACAGAGGTATTTGATTTATTTAATTGTGAAAGGAGACTTTGCAGATAAATGAGGCCAGAATGGCCTGTTTTATAATTAACTGAATAAAGAAGGAAGCATTATTATATATTATTGTGGGGAAGAACCAGCCAGTTCGCTTTTTCTCCTAAGGTGTGGAATTTTTATTTTGTTTTAAAAATATGAATCAAAATTCCTGTTTTGTGTGCCAAGGTATAAAGTGGAGAAGTTAGATGAGTGCAAGGAGCTCCTTTGTGTTGTGATGATGTGTTTTAAAAGTTGCACTATCTTAATGTTGAAAATATTTACGAGGGAACTGTTTTACGTGAAGTTCTGTATGTTGTCTTTTCACCTGTGGATTGTAATCAGGCCCAAGGAATATCCTGGAGTGGTCCCCAGAATCATCCAAGAAAAGATATTTGGGGACGTAGCCTAACATTTTACCAACTTACGTAAATCAAAAAAGTCATTATTGTTGCAGGAGTTTGCATCAAATGGCAGTGCATCGCTGAAGCTTTTGGAGACTTTTGGATGGAAGATAGGGAAGATTAAGTTCCAGCATTTCTGACTTGTTATTTTGAGTTACTCTGCTAATCTTAGGCTGCATAGTTTATGAGAAAATGAACACATGCATTTATGGATCCAGTATCATGCAGTGCTGCCCTCATCCTCCAGCAGTGCAATTTCTTCAGTAATTTAGATTTTTTTCACTATAGCATGAAATATATTCAAATACATACCTTATTTTATGCAATAAATTGTTTAAAATGCAAGGTGGTTATTCTGCATACTGTTGAAATATGTGACTCCTCAGTATATTCCCATTGCCTCTCCCCTTTCCTCGACAGCTTTGTTCAGTTCTGCAGGGCTGCTCAGTTCACAGGAGGCTCTCAGCAGCCACCCCACATCCAGCCTTCCCAGAACTTTGTGTGGGAGTGGTGTGGGTGGTGGTTTCTTATGCTTTGGAAGCCCCTAGAAATGATGGAAGAATGCCATGTTGCTGATCGTGGTAATAAGCCATTGTGGGTTATTGTATGTCACTAGTATTAGCATAGCATTCTTAAAGGAATGCAGTGCTCAAAACCTACCCAAATTCCCACAGGATTCTACCAAACCCTTCCCCAGGCCAGCTTTTGTACTGAAGGCAAAAACTGGACAGTCAGAGAACAGTGGAGGGGGCAAGTGACTGAAGAGCACCGGGTAAAAAGCACAACATGCAGTTAAAATGCAACTAGAAAACTAATTTTAAATATTGTTAGTTTTAATATTCCTGATATTTACAAATATTCAGTCTTATATACAATGAAAAAAATAACTTTTTTCTGCAGATGTAAGCACTGGCTTTTATAA
The DNA here is from genome assembly GCF_006542625.1 of Nomascus leucogenys. Taxonomy (NCBI): domain Eukaryota; kingdom Metazoa; phylum Chordata; class Mammalia; order Primates; family Hylobatidae; genus Nomascus; species Nomascus leucogenys. Next base: position 72,954,653 of record NC_044384.1, read on the forward strand.
GAGCAGCAGCCAACACGTTTAGCAGACACTGCGCGTGGAGAAGGGCTTATCTGCAGTACAGTCTGCCATGTGGAGGGTGGGCCTCTGTGGCCTCTTCACATAACAAGATGAGCTGGAATGATGATTCCATGACTCCCATCTATGCAGCTTTAAAGCCAAAACCGCGTGTGTGTGTTTGTGTCTGTCTGTGGGTCTTGAAGGTGATCCCTCAGTGCGGTGGCTCTGTGCTGTAACTGGAGAGACTGTTCCAAACCCCAAGAGTTGTCTGATCCTGGTCTGTGCCCTTCTGCTTCTTACCTCTGTAGCTAGGTCACTGGTTTTTGTTTGTTTTGAGCATTGGAATTTCCATTACATTCGTCCTTTGCACACAGTAACATCCACAGAACTAGTCCCACTCTTAAAAGGAGAGAGGAAAAACACGGGAACCAGTTGTCAGCTCATGCTTACAACCCTGTGTGGAAGTATATACAGTTGAGAGTCACAGTGGAGGTTCTGAGACTGGATTCAGTCTTGTTCCAGTGACACTTCGAAGGCCTCTGCTGGAGAGAAACCAGCTCTCAGGGCAGAGATTGGCTTGGGGCCAGAGAGGACCTTCCCCAACCCTGGAGAAGCCCTGAAGGTTCACTGGCTCTCCAGATTAGCCTCTCTTCCTCTGTCAGGCAAAGATGAGGAGCCTGTGTTCCCATCGGGCCCTGCTGGCAGGGACTTGCAGTGGATTGTTGGTCAGGTGTGCCCGCAGATACAGAGGCGAGGTGAGTGATTCCACCGTTCCAGTTCTCACGTGCAGTTTTGGTGAAGCAGGAGATGCACCCCACAGCGCTAGCTCTCAAATGGCTTCACAGTCCTTACTTCTCTACCTGCCTCAAGAAGGGGCTCAGAGCAGAGACTTGTGAATTCCTTAGTAACTGCGAGTATATGAATGTTTTGCACATGTCCACAGTATTGGTGAGATAATTATGTAATTCAGATACCTTTAATCCTCTTTCAAGAAAGAGGCTCCTCCCATTCAACCACCCTAGAGAATTGCCTTTGTTAAATAGTTAAAGACACATACATATCAAACCATGACTTTGAAAAGTCTTCGAGGCTGGGGCTCTGTAATGAATTAGTTTAAAGGCCAAGGTCATAACATGAATTGGTAGTTTCCCTTCAGCACAAGGAAAAGGTGATTTAGATAGTAGCTCTTTTGAAGGTTGTGGCTGACCTGTTCATACCGTGTCGCCTCATGGCTAGCGTGGCATTGAAAGAGTAGCGATTGGGAAGATGCACTTACATAGTGGGGCCTATTGTTCTTTCAAGAACACTTTTTTTAGCTTATAGAACCCATGGGTCCAGTTTAGTAACCAGTGATTTGGGCAATCAATGATAGGTTTATAATCTTAGATTATTCCAGCAAAGTGTGGATTGCATTGTTAGGAAGAACATTTGGTGGGAATGGGCACTCCTGGGCATACTGCTGACTGTTGTCCCTTGTTCCAGGTGTAGGAGACCCAAGGCATCTTGAATCCCATCTATAAGAAATCTTCCAGCATACATTGCTTTTTCAGAAACTCTAGCATTGTTTTTAAATACTGACGCAATCCTTAATGGAAAAGAGATTTCATGAAGCAAATTACATATTTCAATAGTTGATCTATTTTTGGTGTCCAAAATTTACTAATACAGAAGCTTGACAAGCATGTCCTCACCCTCCCCATCACACAAACACATGGACACACACCCAAGCCACAAGAAATCCCAAGAGAGCAGAAGAGAATTTTTAAAAGATTTATCGTGAGGACTGCATTTCCATTCACTAATTTTGGCTCAAACTTAAGAGGCAGGAAATAGGGGCCAACAGTAAATGGGGGAGGCCTCCTGACACCAGCAGAGGAATTTTGTACCCAGGCGAGGACTTCTTGAACTTCTACGTATCTCCATTTGATCTCTTTCACCTTTATTTAATCTTCATGAGAATGAGAAAGGCTCAAAAGGAAGCACTTTTTGAAAGCTCCTCTGACCTAGAAGAATCCATTCAAATCCCTGCCTTCCTCTCTCAACCAACAGTTCCCGTCTCTGACAGGGCCCATCCTCTGTCTTCCATCCAGCGGCTCTTCTTTTTAGGAAGGCTCTGGTGCAGAGCACTTCAAATATGTCTTCAGGCCAGATACTGGTTGCTACTACAAAGACACACAGCACCCAGTCCCAAGCCCTCCCTCAAAGGACCGGCTCATGGCATTGGTCACTGGCAGGCTCAGAGACATTCTGCTGTGGGCGCAGGGAGCCCGGCCCCCCACGCAGCCATGACTGGATGCGCCCCCATCTCGGGGGCTTGCTGCACTGCTCGTTTATTGAATTTTGCTACTTAGAATGGCAACATTAACTTTGTGTACCATTCATTTTTCAAAAATTTTCCAAAGCTCAGCAGTGTATGAAAGAAAATACTGGGAAAGATACTTGGTTTCTGTTAACTTTTGCGTTGCTTGCTTAAGTGATTAAAGCCAGTGCTTGGAGCCAAGCCTTCATGCCACGAACACGCCCCACAGCCTGCCCTTTGCTCTCCTGCTCACACTGACCGAGAATGCCGCATGCTTGGCCTACTGAGGTGAAAGGACAATTGAATGACAGGTGGGCAAAAGGAGAACTTCCCCTTCTTGGTGCGAGGAAAGTCACAAATTAAAAAATGTTGCTTCCAGCCCAGATCCTAAATGCTAGTTCTCAGCAGCTGCGTGGCTTACCATTCACCATTTCCACCACCGCCAGCTGCCAGCACCTCCACAGATCACAGAGATGTGAACAGACAATGGAAAGCACTCAGCCTCGCAGTGGTCTATATTTTTTAGGAACCAAGATTTCAGCATTCTTTATTAGCCAGCACGCTGTGTCCTTTGCCGAGTTCAAGTTTATGTTACTGCCGGGGTCAGACAGTCATTTGCTGCTGCTGCTGCTGCTGCTGCTGCTTCCCAAACTGGATGCATTAGGAAGCTGCTGTCTGAGTGTAGGAATATCTTGCTAAAAAAGCAATGTCTTCCTTCATCCTTTTCTTTCTTCCCTCCGCGTGTCCTTGTTTTTGTGTAATGCGGGAGAGGGTTAGAGCTATAGAGATTATATATACACTATCCGTGCACATTATATATATGTAGATATACCCCTATCATGTCAGAGATCTGCATGTCAGTTTTTCAGCAACTAAGGTGCCTCATGTTCTGAGTTCAGCAGATATAGGAACCAAGCCGCCCCCTCCTGCACTTGATGCTCCCACCTTTGTTGTGCCTCACTTAAAATGGTGCTTTTTTCAGTTGTCTGTCTTTTCTTATGTTTTTATTTGTAAGGTGCTGTATATAAGTTGAATATATTATGCACATATCCTACCCAATGGGTAGAACAAAAAGTTGTTAATACTGTAATATAATGTATAGATGATACCAATTTTAACAGAAATGGCATAGAATTTGTGAATGCCTATGTGCTTCGTCCTCTTTTGTAAGGAAATTTGCAAATGGATGCATACAGATTAAAGTCTATGTAGTTTATTTTCCTATTAAATATCGATATTATAACAGAAGAGAAAGAAGTGTGAACAAACAAGCAACAGTTTATGACCAGCGTATATATAGCAATGGAAAGTTGCATCTTTGCTGTGAAAACACTTTAAAGAAAATACTTTTTAAAAAATCCCACAGCTTTTTGGTTGCCACTAGACACTTCTTATTTTAATCATTTTAGTAATGCTCAGCTGGACCAGTGTTAGTTATATTTGAGTCAGAAAAATGTTGTTTTTCAACTTGCTTTATAATCTCCTGCATCTATCTCCTGCTGTAGCATCATGAAGGTGTCAGGCCTCAGTGAAAAGTGCACATTTTTGTTGTTAATATTGCAGAAACTGTGTCAGAGGAATAAGTAAATCAGCCTGCAGCAGAGGACTTTGTTCAGCTCCAGAGGCATCTGTGACCGTCTGTGTCCAAGTCTCTCTGTGCCTTTTTCTTTTACAAACTGAAGCTGTGGAGCCAATGAAGTAACAGTAGAGATTGTAGGGAAAGAATACTCAGGAAAAACAAATCCACTTACAAGAACACCCTGTTCTTAGAAAAAGTGTTTAGTTATGGGTTAGCACTAGAAGAGACTTGGCTGTCAGCCAGCCAAGTGAAGGACCTCTCATCCATTCCCATTCATGTCCCATCGTAATCCTGACCCAAAAAGCAAACTCGGTTTTGCCATCAGTTAGAAATTACGTTTGGAATTGTATATTGTTACATCTCTCTTCCAGCTTAGTTTTTAGTGTCTGATTGTGACCTCTGCATTTATCTTCAAATACCCTAATTTTAAAACAAAAGAACAAGAAAAGTTTATAACACCGTGTTCATTAAAACTGCGGTTGAATCTTGGGTGTGGGCATCCTTTCGAGTGTTGTCCATAAGAGCAGTTCACGGAATTTTGCCCATCTGACCCATATTATCAGCTTATTCTGCCACCAGAGTAGAGTCTAATAAATTCCAAAGTTTTTGTTTGCTCCATGGCGTATGTTGTGACTTTGAAAATCACAATATAATCATACCCCTAACATCCAGGAAACAAATGACCGATTATCCTTAAACTGAAATTGACTCTACAATGCAACTCTTAATGCTGAATGGATTAAAAGTCAGCCCTTAGTATGTTTGAAAGAGCCGTGAAAAGTTGACACTCTTGTTGTTGTGGATCCTGCGTGTCTAGACCCATGTGTTGGTTCCATCATATACTGTAGGGTGCACCCCTTGGGATTCAGCATTAAGAACTGAGGCTCATTGTTGTCAGAAACAAAGCTCCCACCCCCCAGGTCCAACCTTGTGGGAGAACTGTTGAGCATGAGAATGTTCTAGACTCAGAGGTACTAAAATTTGTTACCACACCATTGCTTCCTTTCTACAGGACGAATTGAGGTTTAAACTTTACTGTTAATGATACTGGTTCATTTTAATGTGCTTGTTGGTATGTTGCTATTTTTCATTTCATAGCTTTCAAAAATCATGCTAATTGTATACTTGTCTAGTTTAAGGCTATTTTAAAATATGTACAATACTATTCACAGCATTTAGTTCATTTAATTTTTATTATAAAGCAATCTACTAAAAAAGTACAACTGTATTTGAACTTTTCAATAGTTGGTTGTGAGCTATGATAATCAAAAGTCATTAAAATCTTTTTTAACAAACATTTGTGCTTACTTTTCAACATAATTCCCAGTTATATACAGAAAAAGATTTCCACCTGTCACGTATCTGCCTCTTTTACCTGAGCAATGGTGATGTAGTTCTTAGACCTAAGGTCTGTAATTGCAATACTTTTAAAGAAAGATGTTGCTCTCAGTGCTGTTTGTTAGTTATGAAATCAGATTTTTCTGCTTGTTCTTAATGCTGTGGTCAAACCATAGCAAAAAATCATTAAAAATAATCAGCAGCATACATTTGTCCCTTGGGTTTTTGTTTTGTTTTTTATCTTTCAGCAACAAGGCACGTGCATGGGGAAAATGCTGTGTGTTTTAAGACCTGTCTCAAAGAAATACTTCTTATGGCTCCCTAGCTAAACTTCCCACTCAGCTTGTAGTCACTCTGACTTTTCAAAAATCACTACTTCATATTCTACTAGAAGCAATTCTGGTCAGATCATGATTCTTTTCCCAATGCTGGGTTCTACACAGGTCATTCAGACAGTCATCAGGTGCCCTCATGCAAGGAGTCCCCAGGGGAACTGCTCACCCCGCCTGAGGTGCCCAGGGAGCACTTTCTAGATGCCTCAAAGTCTTTGGGTGGCTGTCACACAAAACGGAAATGCTCAGCCCTAAATATGAACAAGATTCCTAACAATGACAACTATTCCACAATGGAACAGACCCCCTCAGTGTGTGTTTTAAATTCCTTGGCATTGGAGGTCTCTAGTCAGTGATAATGTAACAACAGAGAGGCTCTAAATTTCCTACACCGAGAGACTAGAATAGTATTATCTCTATGCTGTAAATAAGAATATGGGTTCATAGACGATGACTGTGTGTGCACAAAACCCCACACAATCTACCAAACTACTGAAGTGGATTTAGCATGGTTGCGGGATACGCAATTTATTTTTGCATTTCTATGTACTTATAACGCGCAAATGGAAACTGAAATTTTGAAAATACCATTCAAAATGGTATGGGCCCCAAATTCTAATGGGCCCATTTTAGATTCTGAATTAAATGCTTTAAGATTATTTTGGAAAGGGGATTTGAAGAGAGCTATAAGAAGGAAGAGAGCAATAGGAAAGTAGTCACTAATTAACCACACCACACTCTGGAATAAATTCTGTAATCTCTGAATTTAGCAAACCATTAGAGAAATATTAAAGATACCCCCCAAATTTGCTAACGCTAACACTATGCAAACTTTGTTCCTGGAGACAGCTCTGCACAGAAGGAATGAGGGGAATCCAGGCTTGGGATCCCTGCTTATGCAGACCACAAGCAGCAAATCCAGTAAAACCTGGGACTGGCTTCTCACAACGGAGACACAGGGCTCCTCTCTCCCCCACTGTCCCTGGGAGGCTGTACCAGCTGTCACTTTGGAAGCTGTCTCAGAGCCAAGGATGTGGGAACTGTTAGCAGAGGAAACAGGCAAATGAGAGAGGAGAGAGAAAATACAAAAGGTGTAGGCTGAGCTGGTTCCCACTATGGGCCAAGGGGTTCAACCACACTCGAGAAACCATGCAGGCTGTGCCTCTGAAGGACAGGAGGCTGGGACATCTCATCTGCCCACTGCTGAGGAGTGCCCTTACAGGTTCATCTTCCCAGTCACCCTGGCTGTAGACTGAGCAAGCTCAGAAGGCTTCAGCAAAAGAGCTGAGACAGAAAAACAAAGGCTTGGAAGTGCTTGGAAACTGCTGGTGCACAAAGGAACCACCCGCTCTGGCTGGAGCTGAAGTGTGGGGGCCAAGAAGCACCTGGCTCAGATGCCTCGGAGACAGTGCAGACCAAGCGACAGAGAGAACGGGCGGGGGTGGAGGGGATGATGGCAGGGAGAGAGGGCAAGCGCTATGTCCAATGCCCACACCATTGCTTTCTGTCTGAACCCCCTCCTTGACGATGGTCTCGACACCACCCTGCCCTGGGCCTCCTTAATGCTCCAAAGCTGGTGAATTTGGGTAGTTCTCCATTGTACTTCAGTGCCACCTGACTGTCCCCAAACCCCTCCAACTTCTGAAGCTAAGCAATTCCTGGCTTTCTTTCACCCACTTATTTTAGTCATTTGTTTTGCAAACAGAAGTGTCAACAGCTGAGCAGAATCCACCTGGCCACACACTCACCTGGTCGCCCTCTCCCCACGGCCCAGGGGGACAGTCAGAAAGGCATGCTTGAAATATCCCTTGGAACCTTCCAGAGACCCACCCAGAGTGGGCCATGGAATAAAGCCCCCATTCTGCTCTCCCATGATGACACGTGCACAGCATGAGTCTGTTGCTGAGAACATTCTAATTAGATTTCCTTCACGACACTGTCTTGATGTTTTGTTTGAATGGATTCTAATTCAAACACACATTTTAAAACAGCTTCCCAAAAGTCTTAATGTCATGTTTCTGTCAAGACTCTAGCTTTTGCCTTAATGCAAACCTCATTCACCCAACTTTACACTTTCATGCTAAAAAAATCAGAAGTGCAAAAGCTCAGTTTTTGAACATAGCAGAGTGGTGACTAAAAATACTTTCAAAAGGACTTACTAGTAAGCACATACATTTTTTTTTTTATTATTCTAAAAAAACCTGCAGCTGTATATAGCGGCTCTTATATAACTTTCCCTGCTTACAAAGCCATTTTCATTTACAGAGTTGTATTTGTCTTCACTGTTACCAGTCATCCATAAGCACAAAACGTTCTGGCAACCTACACCAGCACCTAGAGCAAGCCACTCCATGCAGGCCCCAGGGGCCAGGGCTTCTGCGCAGTAGGTGAGACACTGTCTTTGGCGTGGGATTCCCAGGTGATCTGGCTCCTTGAATATTTCCTGCTTACAGTTAAAGGGCAGCACAGGCTTTGAATCTTAATAGATCTTGGTGGTCCGAATATTAGCTTCATCTCAAGTTAATTAATGTCCCTGACAGGTTTTAAAGTCTCATCTACAGAACAGCAACAGCGATACTTACCTGGCAGGACAGTTGTGAAGACCCAAGGAATGTGCACACCATAGGGCCTGACATGTGGGATTCCTCATGAACCATGGCTGTTATCGCTAAAACTTTCATGTTCTAGGCTGGGCGTGGTGGCTCACACCTGTAATCCCAGCACTTTGGGAGGCCAAGGCTGGCAGATCACGAGGTCAAGAGATCAAGACCATCCTGGCTAACACGATGAAGCCCCATCTCTACTAAAAATACAAAAAGTTAGCCGGGCGTGGTGGCACGCGCCTGTAGTCCCAGATACTTGTGAGGCTGAAGCAGGAGAATCACTTGAACCCGGGAGGTGGAGGTTGCAGTGAGCCGAGATCACGCCACTGCACTCCAGCCTCAGTGACAGAGCAAGACTCCGTGTCAAAAAAACAAAACAACCAAAAAAAAACCTTTCATGTTCTAGATTTAAAATTTTTTTGCCTGAATACAACAGATTTGTAAATGCCCTTTGCCTTTGGAATGCCCTCCACACTAAATGGTTGCAGCTTAAAATCTCAATGAAATAATCACAGCACTCTGGGAGGCTGAGGGGGGCAGATCACCTGAGGTCAGGAGATCGAGACCACCCTGGCCAACATGGTGAAACCCCATCTCTACAAAAATACAAAACTTAGCCGGGCATGATGGCGGGTACCTGTAATCTCAACTACTCAGGAGGCTGAGGCACGAGAATCGCTTGAACCCGGGAAATGGAGGTTGCAGTGAGCCAAGATCATGCCATTGCACTCCAGCCTGGGCAATAGAGGAGACTTCATCTCAAAACCAACCAAAAAACAAACAAAAATACATCCCAGTGAAATAAACAGGTGCTGATTTTATGCCCAGCAATGAGTACCACAGGGGCTTAGAGCACCGAGTGACAAGGCAAAGACCAAGTCACTGGGCCCAGAACTTCCTTTCCATGAGTTCAAGATCAGCCTGGCCAACATGGTGAAACCCTGTCTCTACGAAAAATACAAAAATTAGCCAGGCATGGTGGCGGGCACCTGTAAGCCCAGCTACTCAGGAGGCTGAGGCAGAAGCATCACTTGAACCCGGAAGGCAGAGTTTGCAGTGAGCCGAGATGGTGCCATTGCACTCCAGCCTGGGCAACAAGTGTGAAACTCCATCTCAAAAAGGGCATTCCTAACTTCTGAGGGAACACCTATCAATTATCAGAAAGCCATTAGGAGATTATTATTGGCTGTACAGAAACCTAAAGAGGTGGCAGTCTTACGCTGCTGGGGTCATCAGAAGGGAAAGGAAAGGGAAATAGAAGGGAACCACCAAGCAGATATTGAAGCCAGAAGAGCCGCAAGGCAGGACCCTCCATTAGAAATGCTTATAGAAGGACCCCTAGTATGGGGTAATTCCCTCCGGGAAACCAAGCTCCAGTACTCAGCACAAGAAATAGAATGGGGAACCTCACGAGGACATAGTTTCCTCCCCTCAGGATGCTAGCCACCGAAGAAGGAAAAATACTTTTGCCTGCAGCTAACCAATGGAAATTACTTAAAACCCTTCACCAAACGTTTCACTTAGGCATTGATAGCACCCATCTGATGGCCAAATTATTATTTACTGGACCAAGCCTTTTCAAAAATATCAAGCAGATAGTCAGGGCCTGTGAAGTGTGCCAAAAAAAAATCTCCTGCACTGCAGACCGTACATTACAACCCCTGTATCTTTAACCTCCTTGATAAGTTTGTCTCTTCCAGAATCGAAGCTGTAAAACTACAAATAGTTCTTCAAATGCAGCCCCAGATGCAGTCCATGACTAAGATCCACCGTGGACCCCTGGACCGGCCTGCTAGCCCATGCTCCAATGTTGATGACATCAAAGGCACCCCTCCTGAGGAAATCTCAACTGCACGACCCCTACTATGCCCCAATTCAGCAGGAAGCAGTTAGAGTGGTCACTGGCCAACCTCCCCAACAGCACTTGGGTTTTCCTGTTGAGAGGGGGCACTGAGAGACAGGACTAGCTGGATTTCCTAGGCTAAGAATCCCTAAGCCTAGCTGGGAAGGTGACCGCATCCACCTTTAAACACAGGGCTTGCAACTTAGCTCACACCCGACCCATCAGGGAGTAAAGACAGCTCACTAAAATGATAATTAGGCTAAAACAGGAGGTAAAGAAATAGCCAATCATCTATCGCCTGAGAGCACGAGGGAGGGACAATGATCAGGATGTAAACCCAGGCATTCAAGCTGGCAATGGCTACCCCCTTTGGGTCCCCTCTCTTTGTATGGGAGCTCTGTTTTCACTCTATTAAATCTTGCAACTGCAAAAAAAAAAAAAAAAAAAAAAAAAAAAAAAAAAACAAAAAAAACTCCATCTCAAAAAAATAAAATTAAAAATAAATAAATTCTATGTTTCTTCTACTTCATTACTTTAGTTATATAGTTGTTGTTTTAATGAAGCACACTGCAGTGGGGGCAGAGTTTATTATAGCCTTTGTAACAAAATGTGAAAACCCAGAAGGACCTAGGGAGAATAAATGGTTCAGAATCATTAGGCTTCTTGCCTTGCTTCCCCCACACCCTCTCCTGCCCTTCCTCCTTTCCTCTGGCTTTCCTTGTCTGAAGGATTTGGGGAAAGCACATGTGGATCTGGACACTGTCACTCACCATTCTCTCCACTTGCCTAGCTCAGTCCTGAAGCAGCCCTGGATGCACCCAGGGTCCTCAGGCAGCCTCTCCTGTTGACGGGCCTTCTCGTTCTGCATTCCCTCTGCTGACACTGGCCGATCCACCTCCTTCAGAAATGATATGTGCAAGCACTTAGCCTTGTACCTTACTGACAATTCCACTCTAAACCCCAGAACACATTCTTCCTGTCTCTCGCTCTGATACCTCTTTCACCATCTGCTGGTCTCCTTCTGCGAGGATTCCAGCCAAGGAGAACCGGAGATGGGAGAGGCAGGGTGCCTCAAACTGCTGGGTCCTCAGCAGCCTGATGGAGGGGCCACCGCTCCTACAGGGTTCTCACCACACTTGCTGTTTAACCACCATGAGTGACAAAGGCAAATGCCACACAGCAATTCTAAGCCCATCAGGTGCATGAGACACCAAACCCCGCTCACAGACACTGCGGAGGGCACAGCAGAACTGCCCACACAGCGCATGAGGGGCCAGGGTTTTTGTTTGATTTGCATTTTATTGTGGTAAAAATACTTAACATGAGAGCTACCCTCTTACCACATTTTTAAGCATATAATACAGTACAGGTTTTGTTTTAAGGTAGGTAATTTTCATGGAATTCAGAAGCCAACCTCTGTATTTTGGTGAAAACTAACAGTTCTTAATCTGAACTACTCAGCACTAAAATTTTCCACAAATGGCAGCTTCTGATCACTTCAGATGTTCCAGTGATTGGTAGCAATTAAATGGAAAATTCCATCCTGAGCTGGCTCCAAGTATGCCACAAGTACAAGATCAGAAGCTATGACCACTGTCTGACCCTCCTCACAGCAGCAAAGCAGGAAACAGCAAACTCAGTTTGTACCAATGGGGCAATGGGGAATTTCTTGAGGTCAAATCCTCCTTGGATGTGTGAAGTATTTAAGCTTAGACGCAAAGAAACTAGATTTAATAACCGTTTCCATTATTTGCCTTCTAGTACGGATTTGGATGTTTCAAAATAGTGGCCGAGCACAGCGGTTCACACCTGTAATCTTAGGGAGGCCAAGGTGGGAGGATTGCTTGAGGCCAGGAGTTCAAGACCAGCCTGGGCAACATAGTGAGACCTCCGGCTCCACAAAAAGCAAGCAAAGAAACAAACAACAAAACTGAAATTAGCTGGGCTTGGTGGTGTGCACCGGTAATCCTAGCTACTTGGGAGGCTGGGGTGGGAGGACTGTTTGAGCCCAGGAATTTGAGGTTGCAGTGAGTTATGATCCTGCCACTGTGCTCCGGCTTGGGCAAGACAGCCAGACCCTGTCTCTAAAAAAATAATCAATTAAAAAAAAAGAAAAGGGGCTGGGTGCAGTGGCTTACACCTGTAATCCCAGCACTTTGGAAGGCCGAGGCGGGTGGATCATGAGGTCAGGAGTTCAAGACCAGCCTGGCCAAGATGGTGAAACCCCGTCTTTACTAAAAATATAAAAATTAGCCAGGCATGGTGGCAGGCACCTGTAATCCCAGCTACTCAGGAGGCTGAGGCAGAGAACTGCTTGAACCTGGGAGGCGGAGGTTGCAGTGAGCTGAGATCGCGCCACCGCACTCCAGCCTGGGCGACAGAGCAAGACTCCATCTCAAAAAAAAAAAATAAATATATATATATATATATATATATACACACACACACACACAGATATGTAATTTATATATGAAAATAGCTACATAACGGCTTTGCCAACGCCAAGCCCACCCAGAAAGTGACAGACATCACTGAACTGGCTCGCATAAGTCTCCCATCTCACAGTCCATCCCAGGTGAAGGAGAAAATGAAGCTGGAGCATGAGAAATTTTAATAAATACACGTTTCCTTCCTGCAGTCAGAAACTGAGGTCACAGAAGTGACTATCGTCCCATCCTATCACTTTAAGGACAAAAAGATGAAAAGAGATCTAAAAGAAGCTGAAAGCCAAAGAAGATGAAAGCACCAGCAGAGGAGGAAGGTAAGGAATATTTATAATAAATTGACTTGAGCTTCTGTCTCCAAAAATACAAGGGATTTCAGAAGTCCCAAAGCCTGGCCTCTTACCTGAATAAATGGCACCAAAGGAAAGCACTAAACTGGAAGTTGAGATCCCAATTTTAAATCCAGTTCTTTTGTCTTTCTTCAACTAAAAATATTGGTTCTAATGTGACCCATGAAATGTCAAATTCATTGGTTCTATAGGTGTGCGGTTTGATTTATGTTGCAAAAAACTATTAATCTAAAATGTGTTTGAAACGCAATTAATGAATGTTTCTCAACAAAAATTGCATTAGGTTTTGTGGACATATTTGTTCAATAATATTCTCAACTTTTTGTTGGAATATGAGACTTTTATTTCGGGACCAAAAGAAGTGACCAAAAACTGCGACCCACTGTATCCTGCATCTTCTTGAATAATGAGAGGATAAGAAGCGCATGTTGATGCAACACTATGGCAACAAAGCCCTGTAATTCCAGCTCCAGGCTGCAGCTGAGCACGTGAGGACTTTTGGCACCCTTATCATAAGCAAGAGAACCAGAGTCACCACTATTCTTAGAGAAGCAAAGCAACTGCACTAATTAAGTCACCATATTAAGTGTCCAAAGAAAATACTGACTCAAATGGAATAAAATACACACTAGTCAAAATATGCTTCAGCCATTATAAAGTCACAAACCTTGTACATAGAGGAGCACAGACGGTAAGGCTGAAATACACATGTATGAGAAAATGCCATGTGTTCATTAAAAGAAAAAATCACAGGTTTTAGAGTTAAACATCTAATTGGTATAATAGAAGATACAGAATTGCCATGATTTCTTATCACATGCTTAGAATAGCCTTTACGGAACTATTAAAATAGAGGATAAGGCTGACTTTTGCCATGTATTTGATTAAAAAATGAGGGGAAGTTCGTTTTATCAAAAGAAAAAGGATGAAGTTTAGGTTTTAACGTTGTTTTTCTAAGAACTAAAAATGGCCTAGTATCAGTCAAATGCAGCTGGAAGTTCACTGTCCTCTTTCTGGAGACAGCGTGCCTATCCTCCCCTAGAGACTGCAACAGGGAGGCCCACACAGAAACGTCAAGCAGAACGTGTACCTGACATGCTCAGGGCAAATTTGTCTTTTTCTTTCTCACTTCAAAGTTTTTCTAACATTTACATTGTTCAAAATCCAAAAGAGAAGAAGCTGGACAGAGGGAGGGAGAGGGAAGGAAAAGAAGAGAGGTTGTGTTCAATCCTAACTTTCAAGGACAGTGAAAATCTGCTTTGGCCGCAGGCAGGACGTGTCTAATTGTACTCAACTTTTCTTATGGGGCATGTTGTCCCAGAGAAAATGCACTGAAACATGCTTCTCCACAAGCACCCTTCATCTGTAGAGACTTGATACTCTGAGAATGCCTCTGGCGGCCTGTGCATCTCTCCACTATGACTGTCCAATCAAGTCACTGGAATAAAGAACAGGCTTCATGTTATACACTGCCCTGGAGGTTTCTGAAATCAGGATGCATTCTTTCTACTAAGAAAATAATTCTTATCATAATTGCCATGAGATAATTATGATCTATAATTATTATTGTTGGTGACTGTCAATGATGCATAAAGAAGAATACAGCTTGATTTTCAAAGCCTAACCCTGAAGAAGCAAGACAATTAAAAGCTTGTTTTGACTAGTTAAAATGAACAAACTTGACACAAAAGTCACAAAGGAAAAATTCTACAGAGGGAAAATATCATCAACTGGCCTAACTCAGCATTTCTCAAACACAAGTTACAAGCGCCAAGTGCAGGGGAAAGATCTTTCAAGAACCAGAAGGTCAGGCCAAAATTCATGATTGCAGATGAATTCTGGGAAGAAGGTGTGGTCCCCCAGACCATTCAAGCCCAGAAAGGAAGAATGAGGTCTTGACTCCCATTGTCCTCAGGGAACATGATGCAGTACGTTCTGAAATCTCATTTAATACTAACTTAATATTACATAACATACAAATGATCCAAAAGAGAACAACGTTAACATCTGCAAAATGAATAGGTAAAATTCCCCACCTCTGGTTCTGTAGATTTCTAGCTCAGGTGGTTGAATTCCAAGGCAGACAGCGAAGAGGCTCCCACTTCCCTGAGTGCACATGTGCCACTCAGTGCATCAGTATGATCTGATGCACTGAGACACCTCCATGCTCATAAGGACAACTGAGTAGTGAGCTTTCAGTAGCAAAAAATATAAGTGGCTTGCAAAAAAGATATTTAAACAGGTGCAAACAACTTTGATAACATTTAATCTATTTTATTTTAGGCCTTATAGAAACTCAATTTTGAAAATAAAAAATAAATGAAGGCCCCCATTTCAAAAAATGAACTTTGGCCAACAGAAAAAATATGTCCACATTACCTAACAAGTTATATTTTCAGAAGGAATCCTTTAATTCAGAAACGCGTATCTCACAAAAACATCTTCTCAACGTATCATTTCAGAAAAAGCAGGAAAGATGACTTTTTTTGCCTCATTGGCTAAAAATCATCTTCTGTCCATTCCATTACAATTACTATCTTCTACAGCAGCCTGATTCACATCTGAATTGGTTAAGAAATCCTGAATGACCCAAACCCAACACTAAGAACACAGAAAGAAGCTCAATGTGTCAAATATACAATTTCCTTCTTTTCTTCAAACACCTTTCTGCTCATACTATTAAGATCTTTAAGGCCAGGCACGGTGGCTCACGCCTGTAATCCCAGCACTTTGGGAGGCCAAGGTGGGCGGATCACGAGGTCAGGAGATCGAGACCATCCTGGCTAACACGGTGAAACCCCGTCTCTACTAAAAACACAAAAAAATTAGCCAGGCATGGTCGCAGGTGCCTGTAGTCCCAGCTACTCGGGAGGCTGAGGCAGGAGTATGGCGTGAACCCAGGAGGTGGAGCTTGCAGTGAGCCGAGATCACAGCACTGCACTCCAGCCTGGGCGACAGAGTGAGGCTCTGTCTCAAAAAAAAAACTTTAAAATTCCTGGAATTATCTTCTAAGATCATTGAAACAAGAGAGCCAGTATCTCCATTTCATCTTGAGCATAAAGCATTTGTAAATAAGTGTAGATTCTGTGACAAATAAACACACGATTCTATTTCAAGGGATAAATTTATTATTTTCACTACTGGGAGGTAGGTAATCTCAATATAACCATTCTTTTTCTCCTTTCTTAAAATCTGTAAACAGCACCCTGTTGTATGTACAAAAGGCTGTCTCAGTAAAATACATTTTTTGATGTGGTTGGTTTTGCTCTTATTCCTGAATAAACTAAGTCTCTCACCTAATCCATCTTTCATTTCAAATATCAATTTGCTTAGCAGACCCTTTTTGTGCATTTTACATAGGCGAATCTCAGTCCTAGCTCCCTCCCCACCTGGTCAACACACCTTGCATAAATGCAGACATGCGTTTAGCCAGGCATGGTGGTGTGCACCTGTAGTCCTAGCTACTCAGCAGGCTGAGGTGGGAGGACCACTTGAGCCAGGAGTTCAAGACTGCAAGTGAGCTATGATCATGCCACTGCACTCTAACCTGGGTGACAGAGTGAGACTCTGCCTCAAAAAAATAAATACAAATATAAAGGTAGACATATAAGACATGGGGCTGCTTCTGCCCAGCGCTCGCAGTTCACAGAGGTTATAGGTGAATTAATCCCAAGTGTAAGGTGTACTGTAAATGAAATGAGTTCTTTTATACATAGCAAACTATACTGTATATATTCTCAATTATTTAACTTGACATATTGGTACTATATTCTGTTAGCCCGCTATTAATACTCCAAACTCAACATATTACAGGGGTCCCTGAAGCTTAAGGACTAGGTTAGCAACATGCTAGCAACAACATTTTTGTAACATTCCTGGTGCCAAGTAATACAACAGAACTTCTCACATCTTCAGAGAATTTTTTACTAGAAAATTTCATATCACTCAAGCAGTAACTCATTGTCTATTAGATAAACACAACATGATTATGAAACTGGATGGCAACAAAACTCAAATGGACTAACAAAAGATGTCTATGCAGGAAAAGCAAATTTTAGTTTCAGGATTATTAGTAATAAGAACCTCCAATTTATCCCCACTGGAAAATATGCAACATGAAAAGTAAAAGGAAATTGTTTTAGAAGAATTCCATATAACATAAGATTTTCACATAGGTAGTCTCCAGTGGTTAAAAAGAAAAAAAACAAGGAACGTGTTTAATATCTTAAAAAATAGCACTTAAACCTGCAAAAATGTGAATTATTTGATAAATACTTAAAAAACATGTTAATCATGTTTAGATTTGAAAATGTGGCATCAATGTGAAGCAGTGCATTCAACCTTCTGTATCAGGAGACAGCGGTGCTGCCTGCCCAAGACTGCAGAGAGCGGAGACACAGCTGCATCTCTCAGCACTCTCCCCGGCCCCCAGGAAGAAAGATTCCAATCACAGCATATTCATTTAAAAAGTATTCTAAATATAGTAATTAGACTCATCAAATGCAAACTTTTTTCCCCCTTTAAACTATTCTCTAAATTTGGCCAAACCAAGTACTTGATACAAAAATCCTGGCAAAGAGCAGGGGCCCCTGCGGGACTGTGTGGCAAACCCAGACATTCTCTTGCCTTAGCAGATAAGTCAAAACAAGGACAATCTAAAAAGAGGCCATTCCCTCATCCAATTAGCAATTGAAGGGTTAGAACTGAAATAATCACTGTTAGAGCACAGGAAACAGACACATACATACTCAAACACACCCCCACCACCCCCACAACGCTCACAGCTGACAATGGCTGAATTTCATTACAAGCAAATGATTTAATGATAGCTTTGTTAAGACGGTGAAACCCCATCTCTACTAAAAATACAAAAAAACTAGCCGGGCGTGGTGGTGGGCGCCTGTAGTCCCAGCTACTCGGGAGGCTGAGGTCAGGAGTTGGAGACTAGCCTGGCTAACATGGTGAAACTCCACCTCCACTAAAAATACAAAAATTAGCTGAGTGTGGTGGCACATGCTTATACTCCCAGCTACTTGGAAAGCTGAGGGGGGAGGATCACTTGAACCTGGGAGGCAGAGGATGCAGTGAGCCGAGATCGCACCACTGCACTCCAGTCTTGGAGAAAGAGGGAGGCTCCGTCTCAAAAAAAAAAAAAAAAAAATCAAGTAGAATGCTCAAACAAGGATATTTCCCTTCAATGTAAGACAAAAAGCAGCAGCCACAATTTAAAACTTTACTCCATAATGAAATCAGCATGAACTCTGAAACTAAGACATTGGGAAATTGCACTGGTTTGCTGAGGCAAGGCCCATGTCTACCTCAAGGAGTTAGCAGTCTCCATGACTACCTGACTCCATTTTTAGTCTCCCAAACCTTTTTCTGCTTGAGAACCATGAGCTTGAGTTACTGCTGACAAATATTTGATTTTAACCATGAATTTAAGGTTTAATGATTTTTTACCTTTCCTCTGAAAGACTAGTTGAAAAGGACACAAATGATTCACAACAGAGGTTTATGTTTGAGGTGATCACCACCAACACACACTTTGAAAAGTACCATCACCATATATATATTTGCTTTAAAAAAATTATGACAAGCTTCAGGTAAAAATAATTTTTAAAGGGTCCATTTTTCATTTACGTACAATCAATACATCTTATTTACATATATATGACTGAATCTTTATTCTATTTTATTTTCTTCATATAAGATATTTTAACTGGTAGGTAACTGCTCTATTCTGTTTTTATAGAAAGACTAAATACCTTCTTATTTACAGGCAGTTTTGATGATGCTAGTTTGTCTCCAAATTACGTACTGAATATAGTTAAAATCTTAACGAATAACATAAAAATTAAGATCCAGTATTAACAGCCTATTTTATGGGTCACATTGGATATTCAAGGAGTCAGCTGCCTAGTGTGTGTCAATTACAGCTGCAACAAACAGAAATCAAGTGTGGTTCTGAAGACCTTGAAAAAGAAGTCTGACTTCTAAGACATTAACCACTGCTTAATACTGCTACTGATGGGAAATTCTTACACTGGGTTCATTTCTTCCCTTGTAATAACACTGATTTTTCTAGTGATATTTAACTTTAAAAAGGTATTTTACTTCTTTAACCCTCAGAGAACTAGTATATTTCGGCAACTAACCAAAAAAATAATCAGACACGTATCTTTGCCCATAGTTTCCAAAGGGTTAAAGTGCAGGAATTTTCTATACTGCTATATAAGGCACCTTATTCCACTTTTTTCTTAAAGGAAACTTTTTCTTTGGTTTCTTGTAACTTTTCAGTGAGTCTATCTTTTGTTTCTTCCATTTTCTCTGTGATAAGCTCCTTTGTCTCTTCCATCCTGTCCTGCAGATACTCCTTGACGGGTGGTGGCGTGGACATGTAGCCATGACTGCGCAGATACTTCACAGTGACAGATGTTCCTCCCAAAGTCACGGTATACCGAGCAGGTGTTGCAATCTTAAGCAAAAAGCAAACAGAGGCAAATCAAAACCTGGTTATTACTGTCATCTTAAGCAAAAACAAGTTAAAATTAAAATTCTTGGTAATAACCCATCAGAATAAATTGCCTCATTGTTTCACAAAGCTAATGTAGTAATATCCTATATGGTTTTCCCTCCTAACAAGAGATATTTCTTCTGTAAAGTCATTTTATGAATGTTTGTCCTCTACACAATCCTGACTCAGATAACAGAATCATAGCACTGATGTTCCTAGTCGCATGCTAGTAAACTTGGGGGACAGGTCAACCTGGAAATCAGAAAGAGGGCTCAGTACCAGTAAAAATAATAAAGGAACACATGTTTCTATTCCTTAAAACCCCTGCCATCCTGCCAAATGCTTTCTATCTGGAGCTAAACTAGAACTGAATGTCTTCAAATGGTGACAGGCAGAGCATGAAGCCACTCTCTGTTGGATTTAGGTTAGCTTCACTTCCAAATCCCTTTCCTTTGACTTTTCCAAACCTATGCTACCTTCTCATCACAATCTACCCTGAGTCTCAAATCCTAGCCAGTAATTTACACGAGGCCAAAAGTAGTAAAATGGCACACCTGCTGCAGACATGCACAGGTTTAACATTAATTGGAACTTTCAGGACCAATACTAAATAGCAGATGACTGGTCAAAGAGAACCATAAAAGTAAAACGACTGCATCACATTCTAAGTCAAAAATCAGGCTGGGTGCAGTGGCTCATGCCTGTAATCCCAGCACTTTGGGAGGCATAGGTGGGTGGGTCACCTGAGTTCAGGAGTTCAAGACCAGCCTGGCCAACATGGTGAAACCTGGTCTCTAATAAACGTACAAAAATTAGCTGGGCATGGTAGCAGGCGCCTGTAATCCCAGATATTTGAGAAGCTGAGGGAGGAGAATCGCGTGAACCTGGTGGTGGAGGTTGCAGCAAACCGAGATCGTACCATTATGCTCCAGCCTGGGCAACAAGAGTGAAGCTACCTCTCAAAACAAAACAAAACAAAAAACATAGGTGTTGGCAGGTACAGTGGCTCACGCCTATAATCTCAGCACTTTCGGAGGCTCAGGCGGGAGGACTGCTTGAGCTCAGAAGTTCAAGACTAGTCTGGGCAACATAATGAGACCCTTCAGTCTCTTAAAACAAAAAGAAAAAGAAAGAAGAAAAAGAAAAGAAAAATAATTAGCCAAGAGTAAGTGGCATGTGCCTGTAGTCCCAGCTACTCGAGAGACTGATGCAGGAGGACTGCTCAAGTCTAGGAGTTCGAGGCTGCAGGGAGCTGTGATTGCACGACTGCACTCCAGCCTGGGAAACAGCAGGATCCTGTCTCAAACAAAACAAAACAAAATGCATAGGTGTGCTGTATAACAAAACTCTGAAAGAGCTGTCTGCTCTATCTCTAATTTCTCTCCTAAACTCACGTTAAGCAAGCTTTCACCCATACCACTTCACCAAAACTGCTTTCAAAGTCACAGTGACCTCTACAAAACTAAATCCAGTTATCAATTTGGAACCAGCCCCTGAACCACTGGAACCATCTCACACAGCTTTCACTTCCCTTCACTTGGCTCCAGGCCCTCAACTTGCTGGGCTTCCTTCTAGTTCATCGCGGCTTCTCATTTTTGCCAATTCCTCCCCTTTCACCCACCTCTGAACATGGTGTGACAACAATCAATCCCTGGACCTCTTATTTTCTCTACCTATCTCACTCTCTGGTCTTTAGTGCCATCTATACATGGATGATTCTTAACTTTAATCTCCAGACTGAACTTTTCCCCTGAATTCCAGTATATACAACCACCTCCATTTGCATTAAGATCTCAAACTTAATGCAGATGAGTCACTTAATAGGGATATGTTCTGAGAAATGTGTCATTAGGTGATTTTATTGTTGTGTGAAACTTCACAGAGTGTACTTACACAAACCTAGATGGTGTAGCCCTCTGCACACTCAGGCCACAAGATACAGCCTATTGCTCCTAGGCTACAAACCTGCACAGTACACTGCTGCACCGAATACAGTAGGCAATTACAAGACCACAGTATTTGTATACCTAAACTATCTAAACGTAGAAAAGGTATAGTAAAAATATGATATTCATAAAAACATGGACCTATGGGACCATCACTGTCTGCAGTCCATGGTTAACCGAAATGCTGTTGGGTGGCACATGACTGCATGTTCAAAACTGACCTTCGGATCTTCGACTGTCCTACTTCAAACCTGCTTCTCTCAAAGTCTTACTCATCTCAGAAAATGGCAATTCTATTCTTCCAGTTGCCCGGGCCAAAAACTTACAAGAAAGCTTCAACCCCTCTTTCTTTTCCATAATTTATATCCAAACCACCAGAAAACCCCAGCAACCACGTCTTTAAAACATATCGAGAATCCAACTACTTCCTGCTACCACGTGGGTTCTGGCCACTACTGCCTCTCAGCTAAAATACTGTAATCACCTCACCTCACACCAGGTCCCTTGGCTTCTCCCCTGATCCTGCCATGGTCTGTTAATAGAGCAGCCAAAATGATTTTGATGGAACAGAGGCAGTATGCTTAAAATTGTCCAGTGGCTTTCCATGTCCTCAGGGTAAAAAGCAAAGTCCTTTTAAGGGCCAATAAGGCTGTCCTGATCTGATGACACGCCATTCTCTGCCCTGTTCACTGATTCCAGCCACACTGGCTTCCCTGCATCCCTCAAATACTCCCAGGATCCTGCAGCCTCAGAACTTTGTCTTTCGGATTTTCTATGTTTGGAATGCTCCTCCCTCTTGGAGGAGCAACTCTCTTACCTTCTCAGCAAGGTGTATCATCTCCCATTGAAAAACAAATACCACAAACATACCCCCATCCCTGGTTTCCTTTCTTAGCAGTTACCATCATCTACGTACACATACTTTGTGTGTGCATGCATTTCTAACTTCATCTTGTCTCCCCAAACCACTACCACTCACTACACTATCAGCCCTACGAGGCAGGTATTTTGCACTGTCTTCTTTGATTTGTTTATTCCCAGTACCTAGAATGGTACCTGGCACACAGTAGACGCTGACTAAAACTCTGGGTGTATTTCAAAGAGATTATGAGGCAGTCAGTGAATACATCCCGTAGCCAACTGCCACCAGACCATACATGCCATACTTCATTTGGGGACTTTGTCTTGTTGAAGCAGTAAATCTGTGTCTGTTGTTCTATTTGAGCAACTGTGGGTTACAGATAATACATAGGAGAATCCCCTCCATATCTCCTACTTCACAGAGGAATAGTGAGGGGGAAGAAACACCACTGGCACTCATCTCCCTACCATGACACCTACAGCTTCATTTTCAATCCCAACTCCACAAACATGCGCTGAGCATTTTATTCACCTACAAAACACAATACCAGGTGCAGTGAAAAAAAAAACAAGAAAGAAGACATGATTCTGAATTCCTGGGAGCTCCTAATCAAATAAACACTTAACACCTAGCACAGACTGTGCTATCAACTGTCATGCTATGGGAGTGGGATTAAGGAGCAATTAAATTAGGAAGGTTTACATCAGCATGACAGTTTGACTTACTCGGGTTAAAATTATACCCACCATAATTAGAAACTTGATAATTTTTAAGTTTAATACACTTTAATGTAGAAAAACTCAACAATTAAATGTTAGCCCTCTGCATCAAAATTATAAGAGGAAATCTACCAAGATTTCAGAGGATGCTAATGAGGATGACAGAATGAAACAATGCTACTTTTGAGTAATGCTATAAAACTGTAATTCTTAGATATTCTTATACAACATAAGTAAAATAAAACATCTAGCTTCTAAGTGTTTTCAACTTTCTTAGGTAGAAGTTTCATAGACCCTCATAAATATTTGTCAGTTTAGAAAATGAGATTAATATGGCTAAACTCCACAATTTACAGTGAGTCTTCCCTTCCAAAATAAAGACCCATAGGCATAGAAGCTATCAAGATGATGCTGTCAGGCCAGGTGCAGTGGCTCTCGTCTGTAATCCCAGCACTTTGTGAGGCCGAGGGCGGGCAGATCATCTGAGGTCAGAAGTTCGAGACCAGCCTGACCAAAACGGAGAAACCCCGTCTCTACTAAAAAATACAAAATTAGCCAGGCATGGTGGCACATGCCTGTAATCCCAGCTGCTTGGGAGGCTAAAGCAGGAGAATTGCTTGAACCCGGGAGGCAGAGGTTGTGATAAGCCGAGATCGCGCCATTGTACTCCAACCTGGGCAACAAGAGCGAAACTCCGTCTCAAAAAAGTTGTCTAAATCCAGAGAATAGTTATAAAGATTATCAACTTTTAAAATGAAACATATGTTAGGTTAAAATCTAACAAAAAAGGGTTTATCATATGAGACAATTTGGATTAAACCTATTTTACTTGCTAATAAAAGATGAATTATTAAAAACAGTAAAATGGGGAGACCTCCTCTTTCGGCTTTGGAGGCCCCCCTTCTTCTGTCTGTGTACAGGGGAGCTTCTTCCTTCTCCCTTCCTTCTTGCCCCTTCTTGCCTATTAAACTCTCTGCTCCTTAAAACCACACACAAAAAAACAAAACAAAAAACAGTAAAATAAATGCTAAATTTTGCTAACAAGTCAGGTGGCATGTAGATCACTGAATAAGAAAAAACAAATATAATTATACTTAAAATAATTATATCTCCATTTATCAGTGGGAGCAATGTCAAACAGATGACTACCACAGAAAAATCACACAAGTCTAACAATTATCTGATCACAGAAAGTTATGAATGATCTACCAATTTTTAAGGCATTTCTTCCTAAAACCACATTTTTACTTCCACTTTATTTTGTTATCTTGTACTCCCAGATACTTGGGAGGCTGAGGTAGGAGAATCACTTGAACCTGGGAGGCAGAGGTTGCAGTGAGCCAAGATAGCATCACCGAACTCCAGCCTGGGAAACAAGAGCGAAACTCCATCTCCAAAAAAAAAAAAATTATCTTACATTATTCCATTATTCACCAGACATATCAGAGATGAAATACAGTGTTTCAAGTTACAAAATACAATTGGAAGCGAACGTGGAGTCTCATGGGAAAGTGAGCAGGTCACTGGTGAGTCCTGAGGAGCAATGGGTTTGTTACAGTACCCACCTTAAACAAGGCATATGCTGTGAGTGCATTTCCACTCTGGGAGTTTTTCAGGATGCTTACCACACTGTCAGGTAACCCAATGAGTTCTAGAAAAGGAACGACATTCACTCCTCTACAAAAAAAAAAAAGTAATTTTCATATGTACAAACTTTGAATGATATTTTCAAAAATTATCTGAAAATACCAAAACCACACTATAATTTTATTAAATTTTGCTTAAAACTTGATTCTACATCACTTTACCTTCACTCTAAGAGAACATCTTACTTGATGTACAATATGCAACATGCACACAAACATCACATCATACGGTATCTTACCGCCTACACTTCTATTTGCTTCATGTGGGCATCCTAGTATGTTTAGAAAAATAGAGGCAGTTATTAGAATAAAATTAACAGCTTTAAGTAAACTATGAGAAAAGGATCAGAATCATTTGCCTGGTCTTAGTTTCCTCAACCAAATACCACTTCCTTAGAATGCTCCAACTCACATTTTAAGACCTAAAATTTTTACCTTTAAAATTACATGTTTTGTTTGTTTGTTTTGGTTTGTTTTGAGACAGAATCTTGCTCTGTTGCCAGGCTGGAGTGCAGTGGCGCAATCTTGGCTCACTGCAACCTCTGACTCCCCGGTTCAAGCAATTCTCCTGCCTCAGCCTCCTGAGTAGCTGGGATTACAGGCAGGCAACCACCACGCCCAGCTAATTTTTGTATTTTTAGTAGAGACGGGTTTCATCACGTAGGCCAGGATGGTCTCCATCTCCTGACCTCGTGATCCGCCCGCCGCAGCCTCCCAAAGTGCTGGGATTACAAGCATGAGCCACAGTGCCCAGCCAATTACATGTAATTTTATGTGTAAAATTGCCCTGTAAAAGCAAGAGATATTTTAACATCACTTTAGTGTGTTATTATGCAAAGAATAAATGACACTATGGGTTTGATGAAAACTTCAATTACTCTAAAAGGATGCTTCTATTCTATTAACAGACTTAAGGCAGGTGAAGGAGCAATTAACATATACCGTGACAAATTTCTGGAGACAGGAGAGAAGGCAGAAAAGTCTCTAACCTGAGCCGTGACTTCTTCATTTCCAGTTTCCTGATTATTAACATTGCTGAGCCCCGGCTTCTTTATTTCCAGTTTCCTGATTATTAACATCCCTGAGCCCCGGCTTCTTTATTTCCAGTTTCCTGATTATTAACATCCCTGAGCCCCGGCTTCTTTATTTCCAGTTTCCTGATTATTAACATCCCTGAGCCCCCGGCTTCTTTATTTCCAGTTTTATTTCCAGTTTCCTGATTATTAACATCCCTGAGCCCTGGCTTCTTTATTTCCAGTTTCCTGATTATTAACATCCCTGAGCCCTGGCTTCTTTATTTCCAGTTTCCTGATTATTAACATTTTGCCACAATGGCTCTTGCTCTCTTTGGACACTGTGACCCTTCACCCCTAAATCAGAACGAAGACATTCACCTACATAAGCATCACATTTATAACATACACAGTAGTCTACAGTTAACATATAATCTAGATTACAGTTTCCTAAATTGTCCCGGTATGTCCCTTATGGCTATTTTTCCTGTCTCTCTAGTCTGCTTTTCTCTAGAAGTGCTTCTCAGCATTCTGTGGTGGAGGAGGGCGGGATGTC
The DNA here is from genome assembly GCF_006542625.1 of Nomascus leucogenys. NCBI lineage: Eukaryota > Metazoa > Chordata > Mammalia > Primates > Hylobatidae > Nomascus > Nomascus leucogenys. The sequence continues at coordinate 72,980,694 of NC_044384.1, forward strand.
TTTCTTGACATTGAGATTTGTGAAGCATGCAGGCTCGCTACTTGGAAGGACATCTCTCAGCTTGGGTTTGTCTCATTGTTTCCTCAAGATGAGATTCACGTTAAGTACTTTCCCACGGGAAAACGACAGAATGGACACTGTCCACCTCAGCACATCACAACAAGGGACACATAAAGCCAGTCTGTCCATCCTTAGTGCAGCAGGACGAGCCGCAGACAAAACCCCTCAGACACTGAGTTAAAGAAGGAAGGGCTTTATTTGGCCGGGAGCATCGGCAAGACTCACGTCTCAAAAACCGAGCTCCCCAAGTGAGCAATTCCTGTCCCTCTTTATTTATTTATTTATTTATATATTTATTTATTTATTTATTTATTTTTTGAGACAGCGTCTCGCTCTGTCGCCCAGGCTGGAGTGCAGTGGCGCAATCTCGGCTCACTGCAAGTTCCACCTCCCGGGTTCATGCCATTCTCCTGCCTCAGCCTCTCCGAGTAGCTGGGACTACAGGCGCCCGCCACCACGCCCGGCTAATTTTTTGTGTTTTTAGTAGAGACAGGGTTTCACCATGTTAGCCAGGACGGTCTTGATCTGACCTTGTGATCCGCCCGCCTCGGCCTCCCAAAGTGCTGGGATTAGAGGCATGAGCCATCGCCCCCGGCCCCTGTCCCTCTTAAGGGCTTACAACTCTAAGGCGGCCTGTGTGAGAGGGTCGTGATTGACTGAGTAAGCAGGGGGTACGTGACTGGGGGCTGCACGCACCGATAATCAGAACAGAACAGAACAGAACAGGGATTTTCACAGTGCTTTTTCATACAATGTCTGTAATCTAAAGATAATATATTGGGTTCGATCTTTAACTACCAGGCCCAGGGTGTGGCGCCGGGCTGTCTGCTTGTGGACTTCATTTCTGCCTTTTAGTTTTTACTTCTTCTTTCTTTGGAGGCAGAAATTGGGCATAAGACAATATGAGGGGTGGTCTCCTCCCTTATTAGTATTACTGAGTTTGCCTCTTGGTGAAGGCAGGGTTGGTAGACCTCCACTGTAAAAAAGCAGCTTTCCCTATGTCATTAAGAAAGAGCATTGCCTAGATCTATTATGATTACGGTAGCGGTAAACTTTTAATTTATTTTTAATATTAATTAGGAAAAAGATGTCCCACTCTGTGACTTCACCATAATACTAAGCAGTCAGGGAGCACCCTCCGTAGATATGGCTGATCACCCTCAAGAAAGGACTATTAAAATTACTTGTCAGAAGTCAGAGGAAACCAGAACAACTTAAGGAAACTTTAAAGAGATGAATTAAAAAATAAACCATGAGTCCAATCTCATTTCTTCTATCTTCATTCTTTCTTCTATCTTCAGTTTCAATTCTTTTTCAAATCTCTTTCTAGATAACAACTAAATCTCATTAAGATAACGTTTAGGCCAGGCGTGGTGTCAAGACTTGTCTCTATAAAAAACTAAAAAATAAAAGATCATACAAACAACAGACTGAGACTCTAAGCACAAGCTGTTTCGTCACTGGCCTGCATCCTCTGTCAGATAAAGAAGCAAGCATCTAGTTCCAATTTTTTTTTTTTAGATGGAGTTTTGCTCCAGGCTGAAGTGCAATGGCGAGATCTCGGCTCACAGCAACCTCTGCCTCCTGGGTTCAAGCGATTCTCCTGCCTCAGCCTCCCGAGTAGCTGGGATTACAGGCTCTGTAATTCTGTAGTGTAATGCACCACCATGCCTGGCTAATTTTTGTATTTTTAGTAGAGATGGGGTTTCTCCATGTTGATTAGGCTGGTCTTGAACTCCCGACCTCAGGTGATCTGCCTGCCTCAGCCTCCCAAAGTGTTGGGATTAGAGGCGTGTAATCCCGCCCCCACTTATTTCTAAACTGTTGATGACTTTTCTTAAAAATAACTTTCATTTCCTCTGGAATTACTGAACGCGAAGTATTAATGAGGGTCTGATTCAAACAGAAACATCTACTGTTTGTCACTTTCTACTCTGAAGTGCCCACAGCCAGCCAGGAATCTGTGCTTCTCAAACTGCCAGCTTTACAACTGTTTCCATAGATGAAGAAACACACAAGGACAAAAGCACATTCACCGTCTGGATAAAGTGCAGTAGAAATCAATCAGGGTTTTGCCTCACAGTGGATCTGTAACTTTAGGAACTTGAGGTCTCAAACACAAGGCATCTAAATGCAGGGACCACAACATCATTGCTGAGCCACATTTGACCAAACTAAAGCACTTCTGGACATAAGACATCAGATCTCTGCAAGGCTTTGCCAGATAGGAGCGGCAACAAAGCTCAGTTTAAAATAAAATCTATTAGCATGCACAATGTAGAACTCCTTGAAATAAGTATTTCAAAAACCTGAGAACTTCATCACTCTGTTAACTAAATATAGAATGACATTTTGCTCTACGGTGCCTAGAAAGGCAGTAATGCGAGCTGTCAGAGTAACCAAGACAAACACTGGTCAGTAATGAGGCATGATGTCAAATGCCAATCTTTCCAGCTACAAACTATTTTTCTCCCTTTCTTTTAATAGTAAGTAGGCAACAGGCAAATAACACACAACTTTTTCCAGCTAAAACAAACAAACGAACAACACTAAAATATAACTAGCCTCTTGTCAGGTGAATTGACAATCTGTATTTAGTATAATCAACTTCAATTTTTACAATACAATCATCCTACGGTGAAAATATTCTAATTCCTTTTTCTTTCATTCATGAGTTTGATTTTTTTTAAGCATTACTTGTGATTAAGATCTTCATTTAGAATAAATCGACTTTCAAATTTTGAAGGATCTAATAAAAACCTCAAGGAGGACTGTTCTGGAAAGCAACCCATCCTGCCCATTATAAATTCTCTATGTGATGCTATGACAGAATTGACCCAGTGATCGTGGTGGGGCAGTAGTGGTGGTCTGGCAACCCGATTCCTATGCTAACAAATAGCACCAAAGCAAGGTGTAATGGGGAAGGGTATTATTTTAAAGTAGACAGTTGTATCACCATGTTTACATATAAGCATTCTGCAAAAAAAGAGGGAGGAAAATAAAACTAAGAAAGTTGCATTTTACAGGGGATGACAGAGTATCACCCACAACTGCTTTAGATGCCACACAGCACTGAAGAAATCTTAAGCATTATTAAGATCACTAGATTATTCTGGGTCTACTTTTTCAGTTACAGAACTTTTACCAGAGAATAAGGAAAAGTAAAAGGAACAAAAACATTATTCTTAATAGCCTAAATGAGAATCTCATATTCAATTAATTAAAAGCTTGAATTTCTCCCTCTAAGGCCAGCCAGGAGGCTGAATGCCTTGCCTTATCATACATGGGCAACGTGACGAGGGCAAAAGAAACACATATGTATTTTTCATGTCATCTTTCACAGACTGAATCACAAAAATCCTCCATGACTCTAAAAAGAAAATTTAATATGTAGAAATCCATTCATTACACAGCAGGACTGAATGCCTACAATAACTTTTGATCAAAATGGTAACTTTATTTTCTGTCAAAAAACCAAGGGCAGTTTTGAAGACTTCTATAAATATTAAACATGTCCAAAAATGTCATTAATAAACAAAGAAACAATTCCATAAAATATACACCTAAAGAATCTTCTGCAAGGAAAGATACAATTCTTAAAGAAAATGATATGCAATGAAGAAGGATGTAATTAAATAACAGGAACATAATGTAAAGATACAAAGTGAAACAGAACAGCATCAATTACACAAGGTGAAAAAAAATCCTTTTAGAAATTTTGTCAAGAAACCTATGTGATCCTGTGTTCCCAAAAATAAGTAGTTTCTATTCCATCATCCTGGAAGAGCTACTTATAGCTTAGTCTGCAATAGGCTGCTTCTAAGGAGTGAGCTTTATGTACAACACTAACCATATTTTGTTAATGTCTTGATATCAAGCCATTAAATATAATAAAGCACTGAAAACCACTCAACTCTGGAAAGTATAAAATAATTCTCAACCCATTAGGAGAGTTTACTGAAGTGTCTAAGTCCTTCATGCACACCAGGCCCGGACACTGAGGAATGGGCACTTGGCCGACTAGTGGCAGAAATGGGAAATCACTGGTCCTCCTGCGCCTAAAGCAGTGTGAAGCAAATAACTTACCTTAAGGGGAAGGCACAGTATTAACAAGAGAGATGCACTTTAAATTGTATGTTTCAAAACGCTGGGAGGCTAGACCTACTAGATTCATTTCTGATCGGAACAAAAGACCTTTCCTTGACACTTACTGGACTTCAGTAATATCAATACAAACAAATTAGCCGGACTTTGGCAAAATCTTGCGAATTTCCCACCAAAACCATACATAGGGCAAAATAGATATCTTTTCACATTTATGAACATTCTAAGAAATATATAATTATGGAGTCATGGTGCTGCCAAATTTCTGAAATTTGATTATTTTATATCTGTGTTCTCCTGAATGCCAGGATGAGATCTGCATATAGGAGAGTGTATGCTTTGAGATCAGATGCACCTAATTGGGTTTTTAGTCCAGGCACCACTTCTTAGCAGCTGAGTTATTTTGGGAAAAGCTGAACTATTTTTACTTCTTCTTGCCTAATCTGTTTTCTCATTCATAAAATGGGTGTAACTGTAACTTGCTTTTTATGGTTGCTGGGAGGATTAAATAAGATGAAACAGTTAAAAACTGCACCAGTTGCTTGCTCCAAACAGTAAGCAAATGTTACCTATTATTATTAAAATGTGAAAAAAGCTATGAAAAACAGTTATCCTCTACTGATGAAAAACATTAAAGCATTTAAAAATCTAAAACTATCATTAGTACAATTAAAAAGATTAATATTCTGGTAAGACAGGGAAAGACATTCAACTAAGCAAAAACTTACTTCAAGGCTGCATAATAAAATGTTCCAAACCAAACACCAGAAGTTATTAGATGCACTGGAATCAGAACTTTTCCATACTGTCTAAACGTCTTCTTGAATCGTTGATAAAGACTAATAGATTTGTCTTGCAAAGGATCAGGCTCTTCCTTTTTTTCCGGAGTTCCCTGAGCTGTGGCACTGGATGAAAAAACCCTCCTGAACGAAACATGTTGCTTCCCTTGCTTATGGCGAAGGACTCCTGGTTGGGGTGGATGAGCATCCAATGGCCTCCTTTCCTTTGCAACACACTGGGCAGCAGATAAATGCAACCATTGTTTTTGAGGGCCTTGTACCAAAACCACTTTGGATTCAGCATTGTACAAAAGTAAAGGTCCCTTTACATTTTGACAGTGTCCAAAGAGACCAGCATTATGTGGTTCCAAGCATGTCCTGCGTGCCAGTCGAGATACAGTCCGTGGTACATTCCATTGCATTTTGAAGAGTGTTGATAGGTTTCAGCTTCTACAAAGACAATTTTTCAAAAAAATTAGGTAATACTTAGGTTTCCATTTTAAATCAATTCATTTGAAAATCAATCATTAACCATTAGGAGGTAAAAAGACAGACACTGCTACATAATCCACAAAAACTGATGTTAGGGTATAGAGTTTAAGCACAGTGTAATTTTAAAATCTCATAAAGGCCAGGTGTGGTTACTCACACCTGTAACCCCAGCACTTTGGGAGGCCAAGGTGGGTGGATCACCTGAGACCAGGAGTTCCGAGACCAGCCTGGCCAACATGGCAAAACCCCATCTCCACTAAAAATACAAAAATTAGCCAGGTGTGGTGGTGGGCACCTGTAATTCCAGCTACTCAGGAGGCTGAGGCAGAAGAATCACTTAAACCCAGGAAGCAGAGGGTGCAGTGATCTGAGATCGCACCACTGCCCTCCAACCTGGGTGACAGAGCAAGACTCTGTCTCAGAAAAATAAAATAAAATAAGCCAGGTGAGGCGGCTCACGCCTGTAATCCCAGCACTTTGGGAGTCCGAGGCAGGCGGATCGCCTGAGGTCAGGAGTTCGAGACCAGCCTGGCCAACATGGCAAAACCCTGTCTCTACCAAAAATACAAAAATTAGCCAGGTACGGTGGCGCGTGCCTGTAATCCCAGCTACTCAGGAGGCTGAGGCATGAGAACTGCTTGAACCCAGGAGGTGGAGATTGCAGTGAGCTGAGATCATTCCACTGTACTCCAGCCTGGGAGACAGAGCAAGACTCCGTTTCAAAAATAACATAACATAACATAACATAACATAACATAACATAACATAACATAATAAAAATCTCATAAAACACACCATTTAAGTATGATATGGTAAACTAGTCCAGCTGACACCATGGGGAATAATGTTTTGAGGCCTCTTATTCTATAGAAGCAGTGTAGCATAGTGGGGGAAAATTCAAGATCTGGGTTCTGATGCTTTGGGGATATAATTCCACATAATTCCTTTTCAGACTCCAAGCCCAGGTCCACTACTAAAATGAAGATTACAGCATTGTTACCAGGAATTACACAAAATTTCTGATGTAAATACACTTTTGTAAACTAATGAGCATCATAAATGTTATTTATGATTACAAATGTTAAGATCTGATGAATTGTTGATATTAGTATTATTTACACTATAACGCCTTCGGACTAAGTTATCAAGTTATAAATCACTTATGTTATTGAATGGCGAGAAGAATTGCCTGGTATTTATTTTCTTCCCCACCCCCATATCAATGGTGGAGAGAAAAAAAAAGTGTACAGTGATGTCTCACTGTTTGATCTGGCATCAGCATAGAACAAAGATTTAGAAGACAGCGAGACACAGCAGCTTTGGCTTGTGGTTCCAGCTACTCAGGAGGCTGAGATGGGAGGACACTTGAGCCCAGGTATTTGAGGTTGTAGTGCATTTGTGAACAGCTACTCCACTCCAGCCTAGACAATACAGCAAGACTGCAAGCCTTTTTTTTTTTTTTAAAGAATTATAGAGACTTCCAGATAATTACTTAGCCTCTCTAGACAAAGTTTTTCCCAGTGGTAAACCTAATTATAGTAGCCATTACCATATAGTCAATCAGTCCTCCTCCTTCAACATCAGGTGGTACCACACACGCCTTCCCACTCCCAACGCCAGCTCTACCTTACTACTAACATGTTGAGAACAGACAATTTAACTATATCCTAAATAACAGACAGTGAGATCTGAACTAGCACCCCTATAAATTAGCACTCCAATAAATACAGATACTCCATTTTACACGAATATTCTTTATCTGGTGTACAAAGTTGACTGGCAAAACAAAAACTGCCATCATATAAAAACATTCGGGCTGGGCGCGGTGGCTCACGCTTGTAATCCCGGCACTTTGGGAGGCCGAGGCGGGCAGATCACGAGGTCAGGAGATCGAGACCACAGTGAAACCCCGTCTCTACTAAAAATACAAAAAATTAGCCGAGCGTGGTGGCGGGCGCCTGTAGTCCCCAGCTACTCGGAGAGGCTGAGGCAGGAGAATGGCATGAACCCGGGAGGCGGAGCTCGCAGTGAGCCGAGATTGCGCCACTGCACCCCAGCCTGAGTGACAGAGCAAGACTCCGTCTAAAAAAAAAAAAAAAAAAAAATTCATCAGTAATTATCCACCTATAAAAATTAATCCTGACTCATCCCTCCCGAATGAATAATTAACATCAGCTCCTAACAGACTCTCACAGATAATCTGACAACAGTACAAATGAGTTGATAAGGGAAACTTCAAATCTTGCAAAATAAACAGGCTCCCAAGAAGTCTTTTAAAAAGTGATACTGGGCTGGGAGCCGTGGCTCACGCCTGTAATCTCAGTACTTTGGGATGCCGAGGCAGGCACATCACCTAGTGAGGAGTTCGAGACCAGTCTGGCCAATATGGTGAAACCCCATCTCTCCTAAAAATACAAAAAAAAAATTAGCCGGGCATGGTGGTGCACGCCTGTAATCCCAGCTATTTGGGAGGCTGAGGCAGGAGAATCACTTGAACCCTGGAGGCGGAGGTTGCAGTGAGCCAAGGTCGCGCCACTGCACTCCAGCCTGGGCAACAGAGTGAGACTCGTCTCAAAAAAAGAAAAAAAAAAGTGATACTGGAGATTAATTTCAGACAAAGCAGACTGCAAACATTCTTTGATTATAAGAGTTAAAGAGGGGCATTGTATAATAACAAGAATGAAAAGAAGACATAACAATCCTAAATATGTATATACCTAACAAGAAAGGATCAAAATAAATGAGGTGAAAACTGACAGAACAGAAAGGAGGAAAGAAATCCACTCTCAGAGACGTCAATACTCCGGTCAACAACCTTGATAAACCCAGCAGGCAGAATGTCTGTAAGGGCAGAGTTAAACTAAACAACAATGTTAATCAATTTGATCTAATTGACATTTACAGAATATTCCATTCAACAACAGCAGAATACACATTCCACTCAAGTTCGCATGGAACATTCAACAAGCAGACCCCATGCTGGGCCATTAAGTATACTGTAACAAATTCTAAAAAATGAAAATCATGCAAAGTTATGTTCTCAAACTACAAGAGATACTAGAAACCATTAACATAAAGATAGCTGGGAACTCCCCCCACCCCCAATTATGTGGAATTTAAACAACATACTTCTAAAAAAAAAATCTTCAAACTTCTAAAAAGAAATTTAAAAATATTTTGAAGTAATTGAAAACAAAAATACAACTTAACAAAATCTGTAGGATGCAGCAAAGCAGTGCTTTGAGGACTAAACTTTGACCTTTTTCCTCTTGCCCAAATTCCTATCTAAGAGGTCTGGGGAGTCACACCCTGCAAACCATGAAATTCCATCAGAGGGGTTTTATTTAACCCTACATAAATGGCTACTTTCCAACTTGACTCTGGCATAACATCACATGACAGATAGAGAAGGAAATCAAAATATTTTACCCCAAAACATGTTTCTTTGCCATATTTTCAAATGACCCTGCAAAGCCATTTTCTTTTTTTTTTTTTTTTGGTGGAGAAAACTGTATTTGTAAAGACTCTATTAACATAATCGGATCCCCACTTCCAGGTCCTCTCAATCCTGAAGCGGTTAACTGGGAGTCTAGCACCTTTTAAAGGTCCGAATAGGAAACATTTGCCATCTATTGTCTCTAAGGGCAGCCACCTTTGAGACTTCATCTTCATCTATCAAGGTTCATCTACCAAGAACCTTGGTATCCACAACCCCTTATCTTAATTCAGACACTCTTTTTCTATTGATTCCAGGTCTTTAGATAGTAACTCTTCCAACCAATTGCCAATCAGAAAATCTTTTAATCCAGTTAAGACCCACATGCCCCCACTTTGAATTGTCCTGCTTTTCCAGGTGGAACCAATGTCTGTGTATACCCTACATATACTGACTGATGTCGTATGCCTCCCTAAACTGTTTAAAGCCAAGCTGTAACCCAACAACCTTAGGCACTTGTTCTCAGAACTTCTTGAGACTGCCTCAGACCTTGGTCACTCATTTGGTTCAAAATAAACCTCCTTAAACATTTCATAGAGTTTGACTCTTTCATCAACAGCTTACAGGAGGAATGCACATATTAGAAAAGAAGTAAGATCTAAACTCAATAAGCTAAGTTACCTCCTTAAGAAACAGAAAAGAGGAGCAAGCAGAAAGAAACAATAAAAATCAGAGCAGAAAGCAAAGAACATGAGGAAAAGAAAACAAAAAATATCAACAAAACCAAAACCTAGTACTTTGGGGAAAAAATGAATAAAATTCATAAATCTCTAACCAAGATAAACTAAGAGAGAAAACAAATGACCAATATTAGAAATAAAAGAGGAGTCATAACAACTGATCCCACAGATATTAAAAAAGCAATAAAGGAATACTATGAATAACTTTAACTCTATGCCTGTGAGAAAAGATCTTATCTGAGGAATGCAAGTCTTTTTAACTGTCAGGCCCAAAGAGACATTAAAATGAGACCGAAATCACGCCCTACCTCCCCTCACCAACCCACCTCCTCTAAGCTTTGTATTCACCTCTTGAAACTGCTTGTTATTGCCATAAGTAACTATGAATTAACCTAATAATGCTATAATTCACAATCTATAGCTTAACAACGTATAGCCAATAACTCAATGCTACGTCTGTAAACCAGTGAGAATTCCTGACAAACAACTCTTTATTAGTTCATTCCCTGTCCCCCACAATTTTGCCTTTAAAAATCCACTTACTTATAACTGCTGCTAGTAAGTGTGTATATTCAGGGCAACTTGAGTCTATGCTCCTGGGTTGCAATCCTCAGGCTTTGCCCAAATAAACTCTTTACTTACAATAATTTTGCCTCAGCTTGTTTCAGGTTGACATCCACAAATTTGATAACTTAGATGAAATGGACCAAGTCCTCAAAAAGACAAACTGCCAAAACCCACACAAGGAGAAATAAAAGACTTTACTAACCCTATATTCATTATTCATTAAAGAAATGGAATCAAAAATTAATATCCTTTCCAAAAACAAAAAAAGAACCCAGGCTCAGACTGACTAGTGAATTCTACCAAACATTTAAGGAAAAAATAATACAATTCAGAAAACAGAGGCAGAGAAGACTTACTAACTCATTCCACGAGGACAAAAGCGGCCCTAATACCAAAACCAGCTACATATAATCCAAGAAAGGAAAACTACAGACTAATACTTCTTATAAACACAGAAAGTAAAAATCCTCAACAAAATAATAGCAAGTCAAATCCAACAATGTCTAAAAACTATCATACACCCTGACCCAATGGGATTTAATCCAGATATGCAAAGGTATATCTAAGAATCAACTTAAAGGTATATTTAAGAATCAACTGAGAATAAAAATGAAATTGTAATCTCCCAACTGACTGAATGGACCTCTCTTGGCCAAGGGGACCCTGGTGAAACCTTGGAAGCTGAGTTCAGGTCACATGCCTGTTACAGGTAGTTAGACAGGTATGGCGCGGGCAGGAGAGGGCTCTTTCCCACCCACTAGAGATGTCAGGTGATGGTTCAGCAATTATCACACTACCTTTCTAAAAGTGATAAATTGGCAGCAGGGGCCAGAGAGACGCCATTTCCTGATGGCCCACACCTGTTACACTAAAGTGTTAATTGAATGAAGGCACCAGGGAGAAGCAAAAAGGGCTTCCAATAAAATCTCAGGTATTGGACGAGTGCGCCGGGCACATGCATTAAGAGACAAAATGGCAGAGTATGACCTTCCAGGGTCACTCCACAGGAAAAGGGAAGAAAACCTCAGATGGACGTGCATACAACTTCCTAAACACACTGCTCGTCCTCACTTCCCAAGTGTAAGGAGGGCACTGTACATGCAGGTAGCCCACCCTAAGAAGAATCATGGGAAAAGCGTGCAAGACACTGGAAGTGGTCAGCCTATAAAGTCCTAGGATCACGGTTAAACACTGCACTTACCCTTCACATGCCCGCTTGGGTCTTTCCCAAGCATACTTTCTTTCTTGTTCTAAAGCTTTTTTGAAAAATCTTCCACTACTTCTCTGAAACTTGCCTCGGTCTCTTTTTCTTCCTTATGTCCATCAGTCAAATTCTATCTTCTGAGGAGGCAAGAAATGAGATTGCTGCAGACCCATATGAATTCGTCACTGGTAACTTTTGGATACCTTCCACCACTAACACACCCTTCAATATACCCCATCTCACTAACCTCCATTAGGCTTTCTTCCCGAGGAGATAAACAGAAACCAGCTCTCCAAAAGACTCCACACTGATAATGTCGATTACTAGCTTATCTTCCCATGTACAGAACAAAGACAAGATGAGATTAATTATTCTGATACAATGACAGGGACAGGAGGCAGAAAAATTCTAGGCAGACAGGGACAGGTCCCTGGCAAAACCCCACCTTTGAGCAGGAAGCCTGAAATCCACAGCCCAAAGTGAGAACTTCCAAATCTGTGTGCTCGCTCTCTCCCAATTGGTTCGTTTGTTTGTTTGTTTGTTTTTTGAGACGGAGTCTCGCTCTGTTGCCCAGGCTGGAGTGCAGTGGTGCGATCTCGGCTCACTGCAAGCTCCGCCTCCTGGGTTCAAGCCATTCTCCTGCCTCAGTTTCCCAAGTAGCTGGGACTACAGGCGCCTGCCATCACGCCCACCTAATTTTTTGTATTTTTAGTAGAGACGGGGTTTCACCATTTAGCCAGGATGGTCTCAATCTCCTGACCTCGTGATCCGCCCGCCTCGGCCTCCCAAAGTGCTGGGATTACAGGCATGAGCCACCACGCCCGGCCCAATTGGTTCTTTCTGGATGTCTTTTTACCAATCGAATGTTGTCTTTTCCAAAACTACCTACAGCTCGGCCCCATCCTGTGCCTACAAAGACCCCAGACTCAGCTGACAGAGGGGAGAAGTGGCTGGGCATCAGGAAAAAACAGCTGGACATCAAGAGAGGCACCTTGACTTCAGAGACGATGGCTGGATGAGGCAGAGAGGCAACTTAATTTCAGGGGAGAGCGACCTGCCCTTCTCAGCCCCTTTCCAGCTCATCTCCTTGCTGAAAGAGGCTTTCATCACTCAATAAAATTCTCCATATTCATCATCCTTCAATCGTCTGCATGATCTCATTCCTCTTGGGCACTGGACAAGAATTCAGGAGGTGCCAAGTGTGGGTGCCCAAAAAGGTTGTCACTCTGGCTCTTTCCCCTCACTGGCGGAGAGCAGCCACCCCATGTGACGAGCCAAAGGGTCCACTGAGCGGATAACGCTGCTGTCTGTAGATGGCAGAGCTAAGGCAGCACTGTATCACGGCCTCTGGGGCCTTGGGATCACAGGCACCCCCACCTAGATGCTGCCACAAGGCCTGCACGGAGTTTGCTCCAGCTGGTGCTAAAGCAGCCGGTTCCTGCACTCACTCGCCTGGGCGCTTTCTCCTGTGATGGGTGGAGCACAGCAGACCTGAGTGAGCAGAGTTTGGCCCTGCTGGCACCAAAGTGGCCGGCCAGTTCCCACGCTCATTTGCTCACATGCTCCCTCCCGTGAGGGGTTGAGTGGGGCAGGCCGAGTAAACAGGGCACCGCTGTCGCGAGTCCTGTGAAGGGGTCAAGAAAATATCCTGCATCAGTTCCTTCATCCCTCCCTGAGGCATCTGCTTCCTCTGTTCCCTTTTCCTTCAAAGGTTCACCTTATCTTGTGTAAAACGTACATTTACCAGGCACTAACTAAAACCTCACAAATATGCAAGTATTCCTGTCACTAAACCTCCTGAGAACCAAAAAATCAGCCATAGATGTGTCTGTAATTTGTGTTTTTTCCGGGCACACCTTCGAGATGGCCCAATAAGCCTCCACTGACTGTGACACCTACCTCAGTCACTCATTTTGGTTATCACAATCAATGTAACCCACCATAACAAGCTAAAGAAATCATATGATCATATGAATTAGTGGGGCAGCAAAAGCCTGACAAAATCTAACACCTATTCCCAACACCTATTCATGATTAAAAACAAATTTCTCAGCAAACCTGGAGGGGAACTTCTTCAACCTGATAAAGAACATGTACAACAAACCTATTGCTAAACTCATGCATACTTAATTGTGGGAGGCTGGACACTCGCCCCCGTGGCTGGGAACAAGGCAAAGATGACAGACAACCTCTACTGCCACCCTGATTCAACATCATACTGCAAGTCCCAGCTAGTGCAACAAGGCAAGAAAAAAAATTTAAAAAGTATACTGATTGGAAAGAAAGATGTAAAACTTTTTATTGCATATAGTTATGATGGTCTTTGTAGAATATCCAAAAGAATCTATTAAAAGACTCCTAGAAGTAATTAATTGGCTGTGGTTCCAAGATGGCCAATAGGAACAGCTCCAGTCTGCAGCTCCCAGCATGAGTGACACAGAAGATGGGTGATTTCTGCATTTCCAACTGAGGTACCGGGTTCATCTCACTGGGGCTTGTCAGACAGTGGGTGCAGCCCATGGAGCAGGGCAGGGCATCACCTCACCTGGGAAGCGCAAGGGGTCAGGGAATTCCCTTTCCTAGCAAAGGGAAGCCGTGACAGATGGTACCTGGAAAATCGGGACTCTCCCACCCTAATACTGCACTTTTCCAACAGCCTTAGCAAACAGCACACCAGATTATATCCCGTGCCTGGCTCAGAGGGTCGCACCCCCACGGAGCCTCACTCACTGCTAGCACAGCAGTCTGAGATCACACTGCAAGGTGGCAGCGAGGCTGGGGGAGGGGCATCTGCCATTGCTGAGGCTTGAGTAGGTAAACAAAGCAGCAGGGAAGCTCGAATTGGGTGGAGCCCATCACAGCTCAAGGAGGCCTGCCTGCCTCTGTAGACACCACCTCTGGGGTCAGGGCATAGCCAAACAAAAGGCAGCAGAAACTTCTGCAGACTTAAACGTCCCCGTCTGACAGCTTTGAAGAGAGTAGTGGTTCTCCCACCACAGAGTTTGAGACCTGAGAACGGACAGGCTGCCTTCTCAAGTGGGCCCCTGACCTCCGAGTAGCCTAACTGGGAGACACCTCCCAGTAGGGGCTGACTGACACCTCATACAGATGGGTGCCCCTCTGAGACAAAGCTTCCAGAGGCAGGATCAGGCAGCAACATCTGCCATTCTGCAATATTTGCTGTTCTGCAGCCTCCGCTGGTGATACCGAGGCAAACAGAGTCTGGAGTGGACCTCCAGCAAACTCCAACAGACCTGCAGCTGAGGGTTCTGACTGTTAGGAGGAAAAGTAACAAACAGAAAGGACATCCATACCAAAACCCCACCTGTACATCACCATCATCAAGACCAAAGGTAGATAAAACAACGAAGATGGGAAGAAACCAGAGCAGAAAAGCTGAAAATACTAATCAGAGCACCTCTTCTCCTCCAAAGGAATGCAGCTCCTCATCAGCAACAGGACAAAGCTGGACAGAGAATGACTTTGACAAGTTGAGAGAAGAAGGCTTCAGATGATCGGTAATAACAAACTTCTCCAAGCTAAAGGAGGATGTTCGAACCCATCGCAAAGAAGCCAAAAACCTTGAAAAAAGATTAGACGAACAGCTAACTAGAATAAACAGTGTAGAGAAGTCCTTAAATGACCTGATGGAGCTGAAAACCATAGCACGAGAACTACGTGATGCGTGCACAAGCTTCAGTAGCCAATTTGATCAAGTGGAAGAAAGGGTATCAGATTGAAGATCAAATGAATGAAATGAAGCAAGAAGAGAAGTTTAGAGAAAAAAGAGTAAAAAGAAATTAAGAAATCCTCCAAGAAATATGGGACTATGTGAAAAGACCAAATCTACGTCTGACTGGTGTACCTAAAAGTGATAGGGAGAATGGAACCAAGTGGGAAAACATTCTTCAGGATATTATTGAGGAGAACTTCCCCAACCTAGCAAGGCAGGCCAACATTCAAATTCAGGAAATGCAGAGAACGCCACAAAGATACTCCTCAAGAAGAGCAACTCCAAGACACATAATTGTCAGATTCACCAAAGTTGAAATGAAGGAAAAAATGTTAAGGGCAGCCAGAGAGAAAGGTCGGGTTACCCACAAAGAGAAGCCCATCAGACTAACAGCTGATCTCTGGGCAGAAACTCTACAAGCCAGAAGAGAGTGGGGGTCAATATTCAACATTCTTAAAAGAATTTTCAACCCAGAATTTCATATCCAGACAAACTAAGCTTCATAAGTGAAGGAGAAATAAAATCCTTTACAGACAAACAAATGCTGAGAGATTTTGTCACCACCAGGCCTGCCTTACAAGAGCTCCTGAAGGAGGCACTAAACATGGAAAGGAACAACTGGTACCAGCTACTGCAAAAACATGCCAAATTGTAAAGACCATCAATGCTATGAGGAAACAGCATCAACTAACGAGCAAAATAACCAGCTAACATCATAATGACAGGATCAAATTCACACATAACAATATTAACCGTAAATGTAAATGGGCTAAATGCCCCAATTAAAAGACACAGACTGGCAAATTGGAAAAAGAGTCAAGACCCATCAGTATGTTGTATTCAGGAGACCAATCTCAGAGACACACATAAGCTCAAAATAAAGGGATGGAGGAAGATAAACCAAGCAAATGGAAAACAAAAAAAAGCAGGGGTTGCAATCCTAGTCTCTGATTGACTTTAAACCAACAAAGATCAAAAAAGACAAAGAAGGCCATTACATAATGGTAAAGGGATCAATTCAACAAGAAGAGCTAACTATCCTAAATACATATGCACCCAATACAGGAGCACACGGATTCATAAAGCAAGTCCTTAGACACCTACAAAGAGACTTAGACTCCCGCACAATAATAATGGGAGATTTTAACCACCCACTGTCAACATTAGACAGATCAAGGAGACAGAAAGTTAACAAGGATATCCAGGACTTCAACTCAGCTCTGCACCCAGTGGACCTAATAGACATCTACAGAACTCTCCACCCCAAATCAACAGAATATACATTCTTCTCAGCACCACATCACACTTACTCCAAAACTGACCACATAGTTGAAAGTAAAGCACTCCTCAGCAAATGTAAAAGAAGAGAAATTATAACAAACTGTCTCTCAGACCACAGTGCAATCAAACTAGAACTCAGGATTAAGAAACTCACTCAAAACCGCTCAACTACATGGACAGCTTGCTCCTGAATGACTACTGGGTACCAAACGAAGGCAGAAATAAAGATGTTCTTTGAAACCAATGAGAACAAAGACACAACATACCAGAATCTCTGCGACAAATTTAAATCAGTGTGTAGAGGGAAATTTATACACTAAATGCCCACAAGAGAAAGCAGGAAAGATCTAAAATTGACACCCTAACATCACAATTAAAAGAACTAGAGAAGCAAGAGCAAACACATTCAAAAGCTAGCAGAAGGCAAGAAATAACTAAGATCAGAGCAGAACTTAAGGAGATACAGACACAAAAAAACCCTTCAAAAAATCAATGAATCCAGGAGCTGGTTTTTTGAAAAGATCAACAAAACTGATAGACTGCTAGCAAAACTAATAAAGAAGAAAAGAGAGAAGAATCAAATAGATGCAATAAAAAATGATAAAGGGGTATCACCACCAATCCCACAGAAATACAAACTACTATCAGAGAATACTATAAACACCTCTACACAAATAAACTAGGAAATCTAGAAGAAATGGATAAATTCCTGGATACATACACCCTCCCAAGACTAAACCAGGAAGACGCTGAATCCCTGAATAGACCAGTAACAGGCTCTGAAATTGAGGCAATAATAGCCTACCAACCAAAAGAAGTCCAAGACCAGACGGATTCACAGCTGAATTCTACCAGAGGTACAAAGAGGAGCTGGTACCATTACTTCTGAAACTATTCCAATCAACAGAAAAAGAGGGAATCCTCCCTAATTCATTTTATGAGGCCAACATCATCCTGATACTAAAGCCTGGCAGAGACACAACAAAAACAGAATTAGACCAATATCCCTGATGAACATCAATGGAAAAATCCTCAATAAAATACTGGCAAACCGAATCCAGCAGCACATCAAAAAGCTTATCCACCACGATCAAGTTGGCTTCATCCCTGGGATGCAAGGCTGGTTCAACATATGAAAATCAATAAACATAATCCATCATATAAACAGAACCAAAGACAAAAACCACATGATTATCTCAATAGATGCAGACAAGGCCTTCGACAAAATTCAGCAGCCCTTCATGCTAAAAACTCTCAATGAACTAGGTATTGATGGGCTGTATCTCAAAATAATAAGAGCTATTTATGACAAACCCACGGCCAATATCATACTGAATGAGCAAAAACTGGAAGCATTCCCTTTGAAAACTGGCGCAAGACAGGATGCCCTCTCTCACCACTCCTATTCAACATAGTGTTGGAAGTTCTGGCCAGGGCAGTCAGGCAAGAGAAATAAACAAAGGGTATTCAATTAGGAAAAGAGGAAGTCAAATTGTCCCTGTTGGCAGATGACATGATTGTAGATTTAGCAAACCCCATCATCTCAGCCCAAAATCTCAAGCTGATAAGCAACTTCAGCAGGATACAAAATCAATGTGCAAAAATCACAAGCATTCCTATACACGAATAACAGACAAACAGAATGCCAAATCATGAGTGAACTCCCATTCACTATTGCTTCAAAGAGAATAAAATGCCTAGGAATCCAACTTACAAGAGATGTGAAGGACCTCTTCAAGGAGAACTACAAACCACTGCTCAACAAAATAAGAGAGGACACAAACAAATGGAAGAACATTCCATGCTTATGGATAGGAAGAATCAATATTGTGAAAATGGCCTTACTGCCCAAGGTAACTCAGATTCAATGCCATCCCCATCAAGCTACCAATGACTTTCTTCACAGAATTGGAAAAAACTACTTTAAGGTTCATATGGAACCAAAAAAGAGCCTGCATTGCCAAGACAATCCTAAGCCAAAAGAACAAAGCTGGAGGCATCACACTACCCGACTTCAAACTATACTACAAGGCTACAGTAACCAAACTATATTACAAGGCTACAGTACAGCATGGTACTGGTACCAAAACAGAGATATAGACCAATGGAACAGAATAGAGCCCTTGGAAATAATACCACACATCTACAACCACCTGATCTTTGACAAACCTGACAAAAACTAGAAATGGGGAAAGGATTCCCTATTTAATAAATGGTGCTGGGAAAACTGGCTAGACATATGTAGAAAGCTGAAACTGGATCCCTTCCTTACACCTTATACAAAAATTAATTCAAGATGGATTAAAGACTTAAATGTTAGACCTAAAACCATAAAAACCCTAGAAGAACCTAGGCAATGCCATTCAGGCCACAGGCATGGGCAAGGACTTCATGACTAAAACACCAAAAGCAATGGCAACAAAAGCCAAAACTGACAAACGGGATCTAATTAAACTAAAGAGCTTCTGCACAGCAAAAGAAACTACCATCAGAGTAAACAGGCAACCTACAGAATGGGAGAAAATTTTTACAATCTACCCATCTGACAAAGGGCTAATATCCAGAATCTACAAAGAACATAAACAAATTTACAAGAAAAAATAAACCCCATCAAAAAGTGGGCAAAGGATATGAACAGACACTTCTCAAAAGAAGACATTTATGCAGCCAACAGACACATGAAAAAATGCTCATCATCACTGGCCATCAGAGAAATGCAAATCAAAACCACAATGAGATACCATCTCATGCCAGTTAGAATGGCGATCATTAAAAAGTCAGGAAACAACAGATGCTGGAGAGGATATGGAGAAATAGGAACACTTTGACACTGTTGGTGGGACTGTAAACTAGTTCAGCCATTGTGGAAGACAGTGTGGTGATTCCTCAAGGATCTAGAACTAGAAATACCATTTGACCCAGCCATCCCATTACTGGGTATATACCCAAAGGATTATAAATCATGCTGCTATAAAGACACATGCACACATATGTTTATTGCGGCACTATTCACAATAGCAAAGACTTGGAACCAACCCAAATGTCCATCAATGACAGACTGGATTAAGAAAATGTGGCACATATACACCATGGAATACTATGCAGCCATAAAAATGGATGAGTTCATGTCCTTTGTAGGGACATGGATGAAGCTGGAAACCATCATTCTGAGTAAACTATTGCAAGGACAGAAAACCAAACACCGCATGTTCTCACTCATACATGGGAACTGAACAATGAGAACACTTGGACACAGGGTAGGGAAGATCACACACCGGGGCCTGTGGTGGGTCGGGGGAGGGGGAAGGATAGCATTAGGACATATACCTAACATAAATGACCAGTTAATGGGTGCAGCACACCAACATGGCACATGTATAAATATGTAACAAACCGGCACGTTGTGCACATGTACCCTAGAACTTAAAGTATATATAAAAAAAAGACTCCTGGAACTAATACGCAAGTACAGTGATTTTACAAGATCAAATATATAAAAGTTAACTGTCTTTATAGATACTAGCAATGATACATATGAATTTGAAGTTAAAAAATACCATTTATATAATAATATACTCTCCCAAAATAGGTACTATAAACAACATATGTATGAGACCTATATAAGCAAAACCTCAAAACTCTGAAAGAAATCAAAGGTCTAAATAAATGGAGAGATAGTCTACATTCATAGATAGACTCATTATTGTTAAGACAGCAGTTTTTGTCAGTATGATCTACAGATTCAACAATATCCAAATCAAAATCCTAGCAAACTGTTTCTTATATCAACAACCTGATTCTAAAGTTTATATGGAAAGCCAAAATATCCAGACTAGCCAACAAAATACTGGAGAACAAGGATTGACATTTGTTAGCAGACTCACATTATTAGACTTCATCAAAAAGCAGGATCTATGAAATAAAAAATTGGTAAGTTGGACTTCACTAAAAATAAAAAACATCTACAACTCTGCAACACATACTGCTAGGAAAATGAAAAGACAAGTCACTAAGCAGAAAATATTTGTAAAACATTTACATAATAAAAGACTTGTATCTAATACAGTCATGTATCACATAGCTTCAGTTTCAGCCAGTGATGGACAGCATAAAAGATGGTGCCATAAGATAAGAGAGTGGAAAAATTCCTATTGCTTAATGACATTATATTCATGTGTTTGTGGTGATGATGGTGGAGGTAGAAGACAGTGATACTGATGATCCTGCCCCTGGGTAGGCCCAGGCTAATGTGTGTTTGTGCCTTCATTTTTAACAAAAAGTTTAAAAAATAATATAAAAATAAAAATGTTAATAGGCAAAAGCTTATAAGCATAAAAAAAAAAGGTAAGCTAAGGTCAATTTATTACCAAAGAAATTTTTAAAAATAAACTTAGTGTAGCCTAAGTGTACAGTATTTATAAAGTCCACAGTAGTATACAGTTATGTCCTAGGCCTTGACATTCACTCACTGACTCACCCAGAGCAACTTCCAGTACTACAAGCTCCCATTCATGTGAAGTACCCTGGTATAGGTGTATCATTTTTTATACTGTATTTTTACTGTAACTTTTCCCCATTTAGGTATGTTTAGACACAAAAATATTTACACATTACAATTGCTTACAGTATTCAGTAATGTGCTGTAGAGGTTTGTGGCCTAGGAGCAATAGGCTTTACCATCTACGTTTGTGTAAGTATACCCTATGATGTTCTCACAATGACAAAATTGCCTAACTATGCATTTCTCAGTCCACATCTCTGTTAAGCAACGTGTGACTGTATACAAAGAACTCTTAAAACTCAACAATAAGAAAACAACCCATTTACAAAATGGGAAAAAGATCTGAACAGAGCCCTCATTAAGATCTACAGATGGCAAAAACACAGAAAAAGATGTTCAATGCCACATCATTAGAAAATTGCAAATTAAAAACACTAAGACACTACTACAAACTTATTACAATGCCTAATATCCAAAAACATTAACACCACCAAATGCTGGTGAGGACGTGAAGCAACAGGAACTCTCACTTATTGTTGGTGGGGATGCAAAATGGTGCAGCCACTTTGGAAGAGAGTTTAACAGGTTCTTAAAAAGATAAACATACTCTTACCATACAATCCAACCATTGGCCAGGCATGCTGGCACACACCTGTAATCCCAGCTACTGGAGAGGCTGAGGCACAAGAAGTACTTGAACCTGGGAGGTGGATGTTGCAGCCTGGGAGACAGAGTGAGACTCTGTCTCCAAAAAAAAAAAAAAAAAAAAAAAATCCAACAGTTAAGTTCTATTTACCCACATGAACCGAAAACGTATGCCCCAAAAAACCTGCACATAGATGTTTAAAGCAGCTTTATTCATAATTGCCAAAACTTAGAAGCAACCAAGATGTCCTTCAATAGGTGAATGGATAAACAAATTGTGGCACCTTCATACAAACAGAACATTATTCAGTAGTGTGCTATTAAGCCATGAAAACACATAGAGGAACTTTAAATGCATATTGCCAAGTCAAAGAAGCCAGCTTAAAAAGGTATTCTGGGAAAACACACTTTCTATACTCTCACACAACACCAAAATAGTTTTTGGTCAGGTACAGTGGCTCACATCTGTAATTCCAGCTTAAGAATTAAGAACTGGCCTGGCGTGGTGGCTCACACCTGTAATCCCAGCACTTTGGGAGGCCGAGGCGGGTGGATCACCTGAGGTCAGGAGTTCCAGACCAGCCTGCCCAACATGGTGAAACCCTGTCCTTACTAAAAATACAAAAATTAGCTGGGCGTGGTGGTGGGCGCTGCAATCCCAGCTACTCGGGAGGCTGAGGCGGAAGAATTGCTTGAACCCAGGGGGTGGAGGTTGCACTGAGCCGAGATCACACCACTGCACTCCAGCCTTGGTGACAAGAGTGAGACTCCATCTCAAAAAAAAAAAAAAAAAGAATTAAGAATTAATTCAGATTAAGAATATCTGAATATCCTAGGATCCTAAGATCAAGATCCTAAAATCAAGAATTAATTCAGATTAAGAATATCCAAATATCCTAAGATTCATTCCTTTCTACCTCTTTCTTTTTATTTATTGCAGAGACAGGTTACTCCAAACTGCTTTTGTAAGCCCCCTGCCATTTTGCAGACCTTGGTCAGAGTGAAACATTCCGCAGGGGTTCAGGCCATGAGAAACACCCTGCCTAGCCACCTGACCACAAGGCACAGGAACATTTTTATCATACCCTGTCAGGCAAAGGCCCAACTGAAGGAACATCCCTATCATATGTTGCTGGGCAAAGGGCCCAAGGAACATCCTTGGCCAAACCGCCAGACCACAGAAACATCTTATCAATATCCTAAGGGGCAGCAAGGCGTACCGCCCAGACCCCTCCCCCCGATACCTATAAGTACTCCAGCCTGTAAGCGGCAGTGAGCACTGGCATTAAACAGGTCCCCAACCTCTCAGGTTTATGCTGGACATAAATGCCTGCAGTCGCTGTAGAGCCGCCCTCTTTCTCTGTGTGTGTGTGTCTTTCTTTAACTCTCGTCTTCCCTTCAAATCCTAACAATAGGGACTCGCTATGTTGCCCAGGCTGGTCTCAAACTCCTGACCTCACGCAATCCCACTTCAGCCTCCCAAAGTGCTGGGATTACAGGCATGAGCCACTGCCTGGCCTCAATCTCTTTCTTAATCATACTTTGGCTGCTGTTTTAAATCAAATTCAGTTTGCTGCTTAGAGAAAGTAAAAAGGTGTGCAAGTTTGTTGACAGTACTTTCTGGGTTCTTACTTTCCTACTCCCTAATGCACTGATGGCTCCAATTTAATTTCTACTATATAATCCATCTCCTTCAGCCTATTCTGCTTTGGGGGCTTTCTAATACCACATTTGAACCACATAAACAAGCTGAATTAAGGATGAAGCCACTGCCAAATTCTTAATTTTCAGAAAAGATTAAATTATGCCCCCCTAGTGAATTCCTATGGAAGTTCATTAATAATTCATTAATTTCCAGAGCAGTCTTATATGTCAAGTGTACCACTTATAAAAAAAATCAATGATTTTTCCAAAATCACTAGATAAATCTATTCATTTATACAAAATATTTATATCTTTATATCTTTTCAGAGGACCTAAACCATGGTTATTACCTGTAATGGTGACATAAACCCAGAATCCACAGTTCCCTTGCATCCTTTCCTTTTCACTTCCGACAGGTTGCAGTAAGAATGGAGGCTTTTGTCATCAGAAAGACCTGAGTGCTAACATTTTCTTAGCCTTCTCCTTATCAGTAAAATTAAGTTATCCTTTTATCACATGGTATTTATGAGATAAATGAGCTGGTTAAGTGTCTAGCACTTACTATGCTTTACCAATAATTATTAGTTCTAGCTCCCTTCTTCATCTTCTCATCTATGACCTGGTCAAACCAAGCTCATATTCTTCCTTCATCTAAACTTTTGCCATTATTTAATTTGGGTGACCATGCAAAATCCTACACTAAGGGTAAAAAAACTCTTTTTCTCTCTCTACTCTCACAATCAATGGAGAATACTTCTACAACTAAATGTGAAGGAGTTTTCTCCGCACATCAAGCAATTCCCCAGAGGACACCAACTGGGTACCCTATAATTCAATTCCAACACTGTCTTATTTAAGAGTCAGAATCCACAGATCAAGGGCTCAGTCCCACAAGACTACTCCTACTCCCCACTTCCGACACAAATCACAACTAGTAAGTTGTTACCCATACTTCTCAACAGGCTATACATTCAAGTTCCCACCTTGGGTTCAATTAAGTTGATAAACCTTCCATTGGAGAAACTAACAAGACCTACAAGCCAGATTTTAGGCAGAATTATAGTTAGGCCCTGACTAGGATGCATGCACTGGTACACTCTGGCCCGCTTCCCTGTAGCTGCTGAGAGTCACATAGCATGCTGAACCACCTGCTCCCCGCTGTTCCTATGGACAGAATCTCTGACACCGGACCTTTTAACCTAAGAATTGGTTAAGGTGTTTTCCAGATCCTAAATTCCAGCAAAACAGCTGACACCAAACTGTCTGAAGACCCCCACCAAGAAACTAACTCAGCAAAGGAATGCAGTTTCTTCATCTCCCTGTCACCAGACTTTACCTCTCACTTCTCGATTAATCAGCAATCCCCACACTCTAGCCCATCACTTGTCCAGAATCCTTAAAATCTTCATCTCCAAACCTCTCGGGAAGGCAGATTTGAAGTTCTTAAAGCAAAATAAATATGGCCTAAGAAGGACTCCATACTTCTATATTTGAGTCCTTGTGGACAAACTGTAACCTAGCTTAAGAGGCAGACAAGATTGAAAACCAAACTTAGGAGTATGCACCTGTACAATAGCTGAGTCTTGACCAATTCCAGTGGCCAGCCATACTTCAACCACCCATAGACTGCTAAGTGTTCGAATAAGGCAAATGCCAAACTGTAGCCAATCCAGCTGTTTCTATACCTTGCTTCTGATTTCCATATGTCATTTCCCTTTTTTTGTCTATAAATCTTCCACCACATGGCTGCATGGGAGTCTCTGAATCTGCTTTGAGCCTGGGGGCTGCCTGATTTGCAAATCGTTCATTGCTCAATTAAACTCCTTTAAATGTAATCCAGCCTAAGCTTTTAACAGATGGTGTCAGAAGTGGGATCCGAACTAGAGCTTCTAATGATCCCCAGGAGCACTGAGTGAACAAGCAAGGTACCTGCTAGACCCACTTGTGTCCTTTGATCTCTCAGAGCAGCTGGGGATCATGGTTAAGTTCTCTCTCAGATTTCAGAGCTCTACAGATTTGTGTTTTGAGCTCTCGAGTTTCTCTGAGCAAATTTCTGGTCCAAACTGGGTTTGGAAATCGCAACAGAAATTGAACTGGGTTCAGGATCAGATTGGATCTGGTAATTAACTGGTTTGGATCCAGTTAGAGGCCTCTTACATCTGACTGGGTCAGAAAGAAACTGGTAGTAAATGGTAATATTGCAGGGGGTGTAAAATTTGGCTTTTAAAAATTTGTGAGGATTTTTGTGTTCTACCCCTTCGTTTCATTTTTCTTGTGTGTTTAGGTAGGGAAAAAAAAAATCATTGGCTAAGTTAATCAAGGGAACCTGAGACTAAAGCCAACATTTTAGGCAAAAACAGGATCCTTAATTTCTGGAAATCTAAGTTCCTTCCAGCTTATACATTAGGCACAGAAAGCAGCAAAGTCTTACAGAATGGCAAAATCTTACTTAAGCTAACTTACAGTAGAACGTTCTGAATAAACCACAACACACTAAAGTGAATTTAAAAATGAGGGCTCTCAGCAATTAAATCTACTAAACTTTTAGCTTAGTTATTATCCAGATCCAAAGGAAATAGACTGCACTACCAATTGGCTGACTTTGGATAACTTACGGGGTACATTTTACTTGAGTAAAGGATGGAACTGGGTTAGACGCCCTCCCCTCAGTAAAGTCTCTCTTGGATAAAACATCGGTTAAAGATAACAGGGCCCAATCAGGGGCAAATTTGAACCCTGCCAGTTCAGTAATTTGGTACCCCCATGCAGCTGGTTGAGTGGCAACTTGCAAAATCAAGATACTTTTACCTGTGGTTCCACAAAACAGAAAAAGATGATTTTGCTTTGTGTGGCGGCTTGGCCCCCAGGGCTTTGGTGCAGCCAGCCAGGTCACAGGGCCACTCAGAAGAAGGGAACTCAGAAGCCTGGCATGCCAGCAAAAGGGTAAGACTTTCTTACCAGTCAGACTTCTGCCTCTCTCTCCCTGTGCAAACTGGTTGAATGAATGGTAAAAATCACTATTTATCTCCTGTAAAGTTTTGAGTAATGGGAAAAAGAATTTATGAGGCTAGTCTTAAGCTGTAGCCAATTTGGTATGCTTATTTATGTGTCTTCCTGCATCATTCTGTCATAAAGACAGCTAACTTAGAATAGAACATGGGCTTGAAACCCCATAAGCCCGCTGCTCAAGATGGCCCAGTAAGCTGGTCAGTAACGCTTTGCTGCAGGTCCCTCACACAAACAAAAAACTGTACGAGGTCTCCATCGTGTTTTATGTCCTTGGGAGCTTGATCCTGTGACCACATGGCTACACTTACTCTTGGTCTCTGCCTTCCGGGGAAGAGGAATTTTAAGGTTCATGTCATAGGTAGCTCTAAAAATCATCCTGAGTAGTTAAAAGCCTTTGCAAGCTCAAAATTAACTACTCTAGACTCCTTTTGGAAAGGGCAATGGAGGCTGCCCAGTGCTGTAGCTCAGTAGCTAAGGTTTTCTCTTTCATAGTGGCGACCTGTGTCCAATACCTGGCTTAGGGAATGAGTTCTTTCTTGTTTGATATCTGCATAACTGTTACCATTTGTTGATTCTCTTCCCCTCCAGGAACTGTGGAATTATCCTTTCTAAGAGCACCTGTGAGGTTGCTTTTGCTAAAGTTTAAATGCCAACAATATCAGCCATTTGGCCTGGCTAAAGTTGGGTAATAGGAAATTTAAAACGACTTTTAAAAAAAAGAGCACTGTGGTTAAAAGTCAGCTTAATTACAAGCAGATATTCAAGCTCTAACAGCATGGGACCCCTTGGGAAAAACAGGAGTTACCAGAGACCCCATTTTGGGAAAAACTTGTTTTCCTCATGAAATCCCAGGAATTGGAAGTGGATACATTCCTTTCAAAATCTAAGGCTCTGTACTGTTTTGCATTGCAATATCTAACATTTTTTACTTTTGGGGGTATCAGCAATTACTTCACATTATGAAAGAGCTTTGGTATGTAATAATTAGGTAGGAAATATACTTTTAGGGATGTCTAGTGCCAGCTATGGGGAAATACTGAGCTCTGCACGTTTGGATCAGAGAAGCATGCTCTGGGCAACCTAGGAAGTATGGAGATGTCCCCAACTCCACTGAAAGATAAGACTCCTACAGGGGATGGGCTAATTACCAATGGGCTGATTGGTTTTGGGTTGCCATACAATTAAATGCACAGTAAAAGCATTGCACTGTCTTTTCCAATAGTAGCTCCCTCTTTTGGGGGACTCATAAAAATGGGACCCTTAATTTTGGGGATCTGTTTTTGCTTTCCAGCTGTGCCTGCTTATTAGGCACTAGAAATTGCATGTTGCCCTAGCCGGTTCTTCCAAAGACTCCACCCTAAAGCCAGTAATCCAATTTAGAAACTTAGAAACTAGGAAATAAAAAAATCTTAAAACTACTTAATTTTTTTCTATCTATCTGTGTAGTTATATATGTGTTGTGTGTATAGTGTTTACGTAAAAAAGCTCTAATTAATTGGCTTAAAGAAAAACAAGCACTTAAACATTTTGAAAGAAAAATAAAAACTGTAGTATCTTTTAGTTCACATAACTTTAGTGATCTTTGGGAAATAAAAACAGCTTGGAAGGTTATTGGTGAAATAAAAACTTTTGGTCTAAATTGTGCAGGTCAGATACTAGGTTTCCTAAATGCTTTAAGGTCATAAACCACTTCTTTGACTTTTAAAAAAGAGATTTTACATAAGAAACAATCTGGTATGGTAAATTCTTTTCCCAAAGTAAAATAACTAGTTGTTTAAAAAGAGGCATGTTTAGGACAAGTCAAAGTCCAAGCATGCCACAGATGGTCTAAGTCATGAAAGAAATTTATGCACCAAAAGTAAAAGCTGCTAAGAGTTACCATAATAACATGTAATTAAAACTACTAAAAAAATAGTTTTACATGCAAGGCGTGCGAGGAAGGTGAAATGTGTTTTCGATAAAAGATTATAAGAAGGCATGGGAGTGTAAGTTTTTGCCTAGAGGGTGAAGGGGTTTTTTAATTAGATAACATAAAACTAAAGGTTTAAGTTGCTTAACGTTTATAAACACTAATCTTGTAAAAAGAAATTCTGTTTGTGAACATATTGACTAAACTTAAAGGGGTGTTATTCAGCATTCCATAAATTAAATCTTGAAATAAAAACACAATAGGGTTTTCTTAAAGCACTGATTTACTCTTTCACAAAAATTGCTAAGGGTTATATAAGGTTTATAAAAATCTCACCTCATGGTCAAATTGGTTAAGTATAATGTAGTGTTTTAAACCTTTAACGTATTTGATAGGCTTCCACAAATCAAATTTCAGCTTCAAAATTGTCTTTTCTAACTTCCAACTTTGGGATACTACAGAGGGCCCCTGAAGCATCCAAAAGAGAGGTAAGCACAGGATTATTTGACATGTTAAGTTTTAACTTTTAAATGCGAAGAATTGTCAAAATAAAAAATTATGTTTAACTCTTTCAAGTTATATTTTAGTGAATGTTAATATATATTCTAAAATTGTAAGGGATTTCTAAAATTAACATGTCTGCATATATGCTATCCACAATTACAGTTATTAGGTTGTTATAGACCATGGAAATAACCACATTTCCTTGTCAACTGTGTCTTTATAACTAAAGTCATTTCCAGTTAATTGCTAAATGCTTAATGCGGTTTCTAAAAACTTCATAAGCATGTAAAATCCTAGAATATGGTGTCTTTTAGGAGATTCATGAAAGGATGGAAAGCACCCTAAAAAGCACTCTTGAATACAGGTTTCTAATAACCTTAGAATCATATCATTTAATCTGGGTAAGAATTCCTGGAACTTTAATAAAAAGACTGACTGGTTCATAAAACTGCTAACCCAAGTAGACAGAAATTAATTGAACACCAAGAAAATACTTTGCCAGATTTTCACATTAAATCAGCTGGTACTGAAATTGTTTAAATATACAATTTAAATGAACTCCATAGTCTAAGTCAAATTGCCTGTGATAACCCATCAGTTATCAGTGCTATGTACCTAATTTAGAAAAACAACTGGCATTCAAGAGGACATAAATCTAATGTTAGTTAAGCATGGACACATGGAGAACCAGGATAGCTACCTTGTCCTTCCTAAGTCCTTACAGCTTTTGTTACTAAAAGTTATGCTTTCCATGACTCATCATGGAAAAGATAAAATAATTCAAATTAAATATACTGGTGTGGTACCTTATACATTGCTAAAATAATTTTTTTTTTAAGACAGAGTCTCACTCTGTCGCCCAGGCTGGAGTGCAGTGGCATGATCTCGGCTCACTGCAACCTCTGCCTTCCAGGTTCAAGCGATTCTCCTGCCTCAGCCTCCCAAGTGGCTGGGACTACAGGCGTGTTCCACCACGCCTGGCTAATTTTTGTATTTTTAGTAGAGACAGGGTTTCACCATGTTGGCCAGGATGGTCTTGAACTCCTGACCTCAGGTGATCCTCCCGCCTTAGCTTCTCAACATGCCGGGATTACAGGCATGAGCCACTGTGCCCAGCCTGCTAAAATAATTTCATAACCAATGTTTAGTTTGTCAAACCCACGTGCCTGAGAAGACAATGAAAGCTTCAGGTATATTTGGCTACCTGATGGGTCATTTAAACATTTGTAAAGGGGTTTCATTCAATTGTCATTTTCAATGCATGTTTTCTGGTTGTATAAAAGCTTTCCCATGCAAGAGGACTGAAGTTATAACACTAAGTTATTATGCCACAGTGTATTTTTATGGTTCACTGAGGAAAATTAACCCTTTCACAATCTAGACCCCAAAGACTGAATATTCTGAGAACATCAGAGAAAGATTGTCCTTGCTATCCATACTGCAGCAAAACTTCAGGACCTTGTATTTTGGCTTCATAATCTCACAATAGAGAAGGGTCCCTCCACAATCTTGGAACTGTACACCCATCGGAACCCTCAAGGTAAAGCTAACTAGGGAAATTTCTCCCCAGAAAAAGATGGCATCCTTGATGTGAACAGCTTTTCCCAAGATCACAGATCAAGAGTTCTACTACCATGAGACTCTTATCTTTAAATACTTTTCCCTTATTTATGCCTCTATGAACAACAGAAATGAAAATGGGGGGGTCGTCTGTTGTGTGCACTTATGGGGTATACTTTTATTTGAAAATGATTTTGCAGCCAGCCTTACATATGGATAACCTTATACCTTCATAGATAAAACATGAAGCCCCAATGTAGGTAAGAAACTTTAATGGTACATATGTTGCCTCATAATCAGTCAGAAACAGCACATTGATTCACTCCTCTTAACCCGCATAGGTTAAAGAGAACATTGCCAGGAGGCCTTCACTCTTCTAGAAGGGCATCGTTTGTTAGGTCCTTTTTTCACAGTTTGGAATAAAAGAGGGAATGATTTAAAACGTATCCTTCATGATAGGCTTTATAGCAGTTTCTACTGTAAAGGCTATTGTTGCACAACAGACTTTAAATTCTCTTGTGAAGGTTATGCTAAATAATAGAAGTGGCTAAATAGAAAAGTATCTGTGCAGCTGCTGGCACTTGTGGCCTATGAAGAAATACATCAAATGTAGCTTATAAAAATTCAGTTGTAGGGGATTAACAGAAAAAACCACTTAGTTAAGCGAGTAGACTCTTCATTTGGCTCATTCTTTGATCTATTTGATTTTAGGTGGTTTGGTTTACTGGGACCCTGGGTAAGAAGCATACTCCAAACTCTTGGTATTATCCTCCCGACAGTCATGATAACAGTCTCCCTGGTGTGCTGTATTCTCTCAGAGATTTTAAATGTTTGCATGCAGCCATCTCTAAAACGTCACATGGTCTCTCTTCAACTGGAATGACAAGAGCTGAAAGAAATGTGCAGCCATGAGGACACCATAAGCTATAAATGACATGCTGAAACTGGAAACCCAAAATAATGGTAACTGAGAGTGGCACTAAGGCCCTACGTTTTGGTCACACTCTCACCTAAGTGAGAACCAGAACAGAAGGGGGAATTTTTTAAATTATAGGAGGCCATTGTTTTGGACTGAACTCATGCACTAGGCCCCAACAGACCAAACCAAACCAAAGTGGAGCCACTTCTGTTAAATCTGACATAATCAAACTAAAACTTTAAGGAAACACATAGATCCTAGACCAGAACAGAACAGGTTTTGTTTTTCTCCTATAAACAGGACATTCCGGCATAAGGAGGTACCCTCTACTCAGTCCTTGTTCCTGCCTTTGCAAAACTCAATTCTACTGTTTCCCAGTGGTTTTCAAAATCAAGTAAGTATATTTATGATGGTAATAGTGACATCAAGGACTAAAGTTTTGGTCAATCTCTCAAAATTGAAAGAATGACCAAAAGAGGGGAACTGTTAAAGCAAACTAAACATGGCCTGAGAAAGACTCTGTACTTCTACATTTGAGTCCTTGTGGATGAACTGTAACCTAGCTTAATAGGCAGACAAGATTGAAAACCTAACTTAGGAATATGCGCCTGTAACAACAGCTGAGTCTTGGCCAATCCCAGTGGCCATACTTCAACCACTCATAGACTGCTAAGTGCTCAAACTGTGTTCAAATAAGGCAAAGGCCAACCTGTAACCAATTCAGCTGTTTCTATATCTCACTTCCAATTCCTGTACATCATTTCCCTTTTTTTTTTTTTGTCTATAAATCTTCTTCCACCACGTGGCTGTGCAGGAGTCTCTCTGAATCTGCTGAGATTCTGGGGGCTGCCCAATTTGCGAATAGTTCATCGCTCAATTAAACTCCTTTACATTTAATTCAGCTGAAGTTTTTCTTTTAACAATGTTTCCTTTCATCTTCTCATTTTGCTGCCCTATTATTATTGAACTCTTTCTCTGCTGTGGTTCCCATTGTTTCTGCATATTGGTTGTCACCTTGCAATGGGCAATAGAACCTGGTAGTCCTTTAACACTGGGTTTAATTAATTTGCTAAGAAGGATTTACTGGATTATTATAAAAAATATTGCAGAGGATACAGATGAACAGCCAGATGGAAGAGATGCAGAGGGCAAGGTATTAGGGGGGTGTCTGGATGTCCATGCCCTCTCTGGGTGTGCCACCCTTTCGGCACCTCCACGTGCTTAGCAACAGAAGTTTATCAAGTCTGTTGTTCAAGAGTTTTTGTAGAGACTAATCTCCAGCCCTAGCCTTTCCTGGAGGATGGTGGGTGAGTCTCCAAGTTCCACCACTCTAATACTCTGTATTTCTAGTGAGTTGCCCCATTCTGAAGCTACAGAGGCCCTACCCTAAGTTAGCTCATTAGCATAACCTGTTAAGGGGATCATTATTTTTTTTTTGAGACGGAGTCTCTCTCTGTCCCCCAGGCTGGAGTGCAGTGGCGCGATCTCGGCTCACCGCAACCTCCACCTCCTGGGTTCACGCCATTCTCCTGCCTCAGCCTCCCGAGTAGCTGGGAATACAGGCGCCCGCCAACACGCCCGGCTAATTTTTTGTGTTTTTAGTAGAGACGGGGTTTCACCGTGTTAGCCAGGATGGTCTCAATCTCCTGACCTCGTGATCCGCCCGCCTCAGCCTCCCAAAGTGCTGGGATTACAGGCTTGAGCCACCGCGCCCGGCTAGGGGGATCATTATTAATAAAACATACTCCCATCACTCAGGAAATTCCCAAGGGTTTTAGGAGCTCTGAGACAAGTATGGGGTAAAAAGACCAAATATATTTCATATTATACTATACCTAGCTTCTTCAGCAATTCATTTCACTGGTCATGCCCTTGGCCTTGAAATCATCTGATACTGCTCCACAAGTGAAATTCTGAAAACTACACTATCTCACTTTCAGCTACCACCCTCCATTCCCTTCTTTTCTCTAGAGCCTAGTACTAGCGCCTTGCCCAACCCTGTCCTTTCCCTAGTTCAAATCTAACAGTTTCTCCTGGTTTCACGCTGAAATCTTTAACCAGCCTAGATTCTACAGCACATTACTTGAATCACTACCTTGCCCTTCAGCAAAATCCAACCTTGAGCCAGTCCTATTATCTGTTTCTTCCACAACCACATCTCAATAACTAATCACTGCTAACAAAACAACAGAGTAAAATAATGCCAGCATACATTGATAGTACATCATCATATCTCAGACTGGCTCTGTCTGCTCCATGACAGTCCATGACAATTTCTGATCAGATTCCTCTCACATTCCGCTCAGAAACTATTCCATACCTTTCCAAATCTCTTCAAGCCTCATATATAAGCTGACCATATATATGACATCTAAGTCAGATCATGACTCTCCTCTTTTTAAAACTTTCCCATTTTTCTTTGAGTAAGAGCCAAAGTCCTTAAACTGTCAGACCAGGTCCTAAGTAATCTGTACCCCCTCCACACACCCCTACCCATGACGGCATCTCTCTCAGTGTTCTTGCTCGCTCTGCTCCAGCCACACTGGGCTTGCAGCTCTGCCCAAAGGCTGAAAAGGTGCCTGCTTTAAGACTTTTTGCAGTTCCCTCTCCTTGGAACAAGTCATTCTCCAGATACCTACATGGCCAACTCCTTCGCCT
The DNA here is from genome assembly GCF_006542625.1 of Nomascus leucogenys. Classification (NCBI taxonomy): domain Eukaryota; kingdom Metazoa; phylum Chordata; class Mammalia; order Primates; family Hylobatidae; genus Nomascus; species Nomascus leucogenys. Next base: position 73,014,439 of record NC_044384.1, read on the forward strand.
CCTACAAGCCTTTGTTCAGTTGCCACTTGCTCTGTAAAGCCTACCTTGACCATCTTATTTAAAACTATAGCACCCCTCATTTCTGGCCCCAATATCCCAGTCTTCGTTACCTTGCTCTATTGGTTTCACTTTTCCTTCACCTCTTATCTTCTAACTTCTTATATAATTTACTTACTTATTATGTTTACTACTTACGGTCCCCCAAGAGGAGAGTTTTTTCACTGTTTTTTTCACTGCATCCCAGGTGCCTAAAACTAAGGCTTGCTGGCACACAGGAGGCACTCAATAAATGTTTGCTGAGGGAATAAATAATTAGATGAAACTATTCCCTCCTCCCTTTGAAAGTGAACCAAAGTTACTGACCCCATTTTCCTTGTATTTTTCTACTGCCATTCTCTTTCCTGTCCCTTCGACTGCTCACTCCATCAAAAGTGCCTGTGCAAAGATTATGTCAGTGAGAGAAATCTAGCATGGCTGACTCCATCGTGCTGCCAGCCTCACTAGCTGGCTGTCTTCACTTGTTCCTGGGTGTAGAGAAAGCTAACCAGGGGAGGAATTTAGTTGATGGTTTAACTTTGAAGCCAAGATAATATCCCTCCCTAAAACTGATATCCTCTTCGTATGGGGACTGAAATTGCCTTGTAAAACTAATGAAAGGTCACAAGATTAGAATTACAGGAAGGGCCTAAATTCTGATTAAATGTAGGCATAGTTTCTTTTTTCTTTTTTTTGAAACAAGGTCTCACTCTGTTGCCCAGGCTGGAGTACAATGGTGCGATCTCAGCTCACTGCAACCTCCACCTCCCAGGTTCAAGCAACTCTCCTGCCTCAGCCTCTCGAGTAGCTGGGACTACAGATGTGTGCCATCGTGCCCAACTAATTTTTATATTTTTTGTAGAGACAGGGTTTCACCATGTTGCCCAGGCTGGTCTTGAACTCCTGAGCTCAGGTGATCTGCTCACCTCAGCCTCTCAGAGTGCTGGGATTACAGGCATGAGCCACCGTGCCTGGCCTAAATGTAGGAATAGTTTCTATAATCCCTTACTGTTCAGGAGTCATGGGGCCAGCGGTCACAAGATGTGTGACTTCCCTAATGGTTCCTATGGATAACATCATTATTGTAAAATCTAAGATTGGTCTTCCTAAATATTTTTTATACTGACTCCACCTGGACTTGTGACTCATGACTCAACCAGTCCTACCGCCCCCATCCAGAGATAGGCTGGGCACACAAAGACCGTTTTCCACACCCTATGATTTCATCCTCAAAGCAATCAGCAGCACCCATCCCCTAGTCCTGTGCCCACCAAACTATCCTTGAAAAACCCTAACCTCTGAGCCTTCGGGGAGAATGATCTGAGTAATAACTCTGTCTCCTGCATGGCCAGCATGACATTAATAAAACTCTTTGTGTACTCCAATAGCACAGTCTCAGGAAACTGGTTTTTTCCATGAAGCGGACAGGAAGAACCCATTGGGCAATTACACCACTGGCTTCTTTCCTTCATTGTTGTATAGATACGCCATCAAGAAAGTAGGTCTTTATGTGATGTTTGCCCAATTTCTCTTCTTCCTGTTACCAGCAAAGTGTCTTAAAACAACAGCCTTGGCCTGGCATGGAGGCTCACGCCTGTAATCTCAACACTTTGGAAGGCCAAGGCAGGTGGATCACCTGAGGTCAGGAGTTTGAGACCAGTCTGCCAACATGGTGAAACCCTGTCTTACTAAAAATACAAAAATTAGCCGGGCATCGTGGTGGGTGCCTGTAATCCCAGCTTCTTGGGAGGCTGAGGCAGGAGAAACTCTTGAACCCAGGAGGCAGAAGTTGCAGTGAGCCAGGATTGTGCCACTGCACTCCAGCCTGGGCAACAGACAGGCTCAGTCTCAAAAATAAAACAAAAACAAACAAAAAACAACCCCCCCCAACCAAAAAACAAAATAAAACAAAACAAAAAAACCAGCCTCCTCTTTTTCACTACCTCCCATTCCAAAATGCTCCTATTAAAACCAGCAATGAGCTTCTATTGATAACCTTTCGGGCCTTTCATTCTGTTACACATAATTACCCCCACTACTTGCGTCCTACTTGTTCAAAGTCTCTCAGACTTTCCTTTCTATAACTCCAGCTCTTTTCTTCCGCTTTTCTTATCCTGGAGGTTCCTTCCTGGTCTTGTTAATAGACTCCTTTTTTCTCTTAAACCTGAACGCAGGCTCTATACATTTTATCTGGGCAATAACTTTTATATCCATTAGGTGATGAACCCCAATTTATGTTTCCTGTCCAGATCTTTTTCTGACTCTCAGCATCCACCTGGATTGCTCAACATCTTTTGTATCTGGGACACAAAAGATCCTACATGGTACTCAATGACTACCTCTTCCTCCCACTCCCCAAATATGTACCTCCTTTGGAGCCCAAGTCGTCCAAGACAAAAAGCTGTATCAAAGTCAGCCAAGGATCTTCCTATTCCCTTGTACTCAGCAATTTATCAAGTCTCCTAAAATCAGTACTGTGGAGAGTACTGTGCAAACTAGAGAAGCTGTGTAGGAGTAAAGAGAAATGGTCAAGAAGACGAAAACGACAAAGAAAAGTTCACAAATACACAGATTCAAAAGAGATCTTAGGTTTCTAAAACTGTAATTAGAAAAATAATGGTGAAAAGACCCGAGACTGCAAAATCAACAGGTTCAATATGTTTAAGGCAAATTAAATTCCTTACATGAACTTGTTTAAATTATAAGAAAAATATACTATTAAGACACAGGGAAAAAGAGCTTGTCTTCATAGACCTAACTATCATGCTGGCCTTAGACTTTTCAGCTTTATTACGAACCAGAAAACAACAGCAATTAGTTGCAAAACTTAAAGAGAAAAGCATGTGACCTAAAAATTGTAAGAAAATTCAATTTGACAATCATGTTAAAGACATTTTCAAGTATTTAAAAGCTCCCAAATCCTGCACACATGCTATGATTTGAATATTTGTGTCCCTCCACATAGGAAGTCCTAACCTCCAAGTTATGGCATTAGGAGGTAGGGCTTTCGGGGAGGTGATTAGGTCATGAAGGCAGAGCACTTCTGAATGAGAATAGCGGCCTTATAAAAAGAGACAAGAGAGCTCATGGACCCTCCACCATGCGAGGTTACAGTGAAAAGAGGGCTGTGAGCCAGCAAGTGGGCCCACACCAAACACCTTTATCTGCCAGTACCTTGCTCTTAGACTTTCCTGCCTCCAGAACCATGAAAAATAAATTCCCATTGTTTATGAGCCACCCAGTTTATAGTATTTTGCTACAGCAGCCTGAACGGACTCAGACACCACATATCCTTCCTCAGAAATTCCACTGATACAAGGACTCAAAACTAAGTACTTCAAAACATGAAAGCTGCGGTATACAAAGACTGATAGCAGTGTGCTAACCTGAAAAAGGACAGATAGTGCTTGTGGACTTGGAACAGACAGGTCACCTACTGAAGTAGCTCATTTGCCGCCCTGGCTTTCCTCCAGCCCAGCTCTATTTTTCGTTGTTACAAACCCCGGAGATGTTAACAGCTAAGATGCTCAGATCCTGAAGGGATGACTTGAAGATACTCTTATCTCTACTTACAAGTTTGAACTATACATCTATAAGAAAGTCTCTTTCCTTACAGCACAACTTTTTTTACCAATAAAAAATTTAACTTTTTTGATGTTAAAACCATTACCTTGTCCTTAAAGCATAAATTAACTTTTGCTGTTCTTGCCTACGTCTAGAATGTATGTTTGTATGTTGATACACAAATTCAACATAACTTAACAACATAACTTACAATTTCCATACCTGAGATAAGATTTTATGTTCTGCCACTATCATCCTTTATGGCCTTTTGTCCAAGTTAGCATGATATATTTCTTCTATTCTTAGTCCCCCTCTTCCTTACTACTGATTTAAAATCTCTCAACCTTCAAGGTACTTCTTAAACTAGGTAAAATTCACACCAATACTAAATCATCCCATGTGTACATATATATAAATATTCCTGAATAAATTTAAACATGTGAATTAACAAAAACATATTTGCAGTTTCTGAAGGTAATGCCTGGTGAGTGAGCACAGACCATCAAACGATGTCTGAGGACAGACATCTTTCCTATCATCACAGTGAAAGGACAATGATTCCTCTACAGTCATTCCATCTTCCACTGCTTCCGTGATTAGTAGCGGGGAAGTACTTCACTATAAAACACACACACACACACACACACACACACACACGTTTAGAGACAGGGTCTTGCTCTGTCACTTAGGCTGTAGTGCAGTGGCACGATCATAGCTCATCAAAACCTCTAAACACCTGACTCAAGCGATCCTCCTGCCTCTGCCTCTCAGGTAGCATACCACAGCTCCTGGCCTGAAATATTTACTAAGCATCTCCCAGTTGCCCAACATTACTCCAGGAAATTTAACTCTTAGTTTTCTCAACTAAATTATAACTCCTCCAGGGGTATGAACCAGGGGATTTTCTTCAATATCTTCAGAGTACCTAAAATCTACCAATGTAAAACAGTTACAAAAGAACTTAACAGTGGAGCTTTTCACTAACCCCCCTACCAAAGAGTGGACATTACACAGAACTGTAACCCTTTTGGCACCTAGAACAAATTAGTATAATACATGTTTTCACTGTCTTTAAGTAGTTTACAATCTAGTTATAAAAGGGTAATTAAATATTCCAAGATAGGAGACATGTCAGACATGAGTTACAAGTTTGTTTTTTTTTTTTTATTATACTATAGGTTTTAGGGTACATGTGCACAATGTGCAGGTTTGTTACATATGTATCCATGTGCCATGTTGATTTCCTGCACCCATTAACTCGTCATTTAGCATTAGGTATATCTCCTAATGCTGTCCCTCCCCCCTCCCCCCACCCCACAACAGTCCCCGGAATGTGATGTTCCCCTTCCTGTGTCCATGAGTTCTCACTGTTCAGTTCCCACCTATGAGTGAGAACATGCGGTGTTTGGTTTTTTGTCCTTGTGATAGTTTACTGAGAATGATGTTTTCCAGTTTCATCCATGTCCCTACAAAGGACACGAACTCATCATTTTTTATGGCTGCATAGTATTCCATGGTGTATATGTGCCATATTTTCTTAATCCAGTCTATCGTTGTTGGACATTTGGGTTGGTTCCAAGTCTTTGCTATTGTGAATAGTGCCGCAATAAACATACATGTGCATGTGTCTTTATAGCAGCATGATTTATAGTCCTTTGGGTATATACCCAGTAATGGGATGGCTGGGTCAAATGGTATTTCTAGTTCGAGATCCCTGAGGAATCGCCACACTGACTTCCACAATGGTTGAACTAGTTTACAGTCCCACCAACAGTGTAAAAGTGTTCCTATTTCTCCACATCCTCTCCAGCACCTGTTGTTTCCTGATTTTTTAATGATGGCCATTCTAACTGGTGTGAGATGGTATCTCACTGTGGTTTTGATTTGCATTTCTCTGATGGCCAGTGATGATGAGCATTTCTTCATGTGTTTTTTGGCTGCATAAATGTCTTCTTTTGAGAAGTGTCTGTTCATGTCCTTTGCCCACTTTTTGATGGGGTTGTTTGTTTTTTTCTTGTAAATTTGTTTGAGTTCATTGTAGATTCTGGATATTAGCCCTTTGTCAGATGAGTAGGTTGCAAAAATTTTCTCCCATTCTGTAGGTTGCCTGTTCACTCTGATGGTAGTTTCTTTTGCTGTGCAGAAGCTCTTTAGTTTAATTAGATCCCATTTGTCAATTTTGGCTTTTGTTGCCATTGCTTTTGGTGTTTTAGACATGAAGTCCTTGCCCACGCCTATGTCCTGAATGGTATTGCCTAGGTTTTCTTGTAGGATTTTAATGGTTTTAGGTCTAACATTTAAGTCTTTAATCCATCTTGAATTAATTTTTGTATAAACATACTACGTATTGGGGAAAAAAGAAAAGGCTAACTGAACTGCAGTGATCAGTTGAAGGCTGCAGGATACCTTTGAAAGAAAAACTTCAGAGCATTGGAAAAGAAGATGGAAAGTCATTCTAGGTTAAAGTGGAAATGGTACTTGGAAAGGCACAGAGTGTCAATATGTAAAGATGGGCCTTTTCAGGGTAATGAGAAATGAGGCTGGAATTCTAGAGGATTTTTTAATTCCTAAGGAGTAACTGAAGTTCTGAGCAAGACAGTGATATGATAAAAGCAGGTTAATATACAGCAAGAAGCATAAAGTGAACTCAGTTGCTTCTGAAACTGTATTTTACTTTACAGAGAAATCTGCTCAAAACAATTATCTGGCTGTTCAGTCTTCTTTGACCTTGGATTTTGTACACGGGAGCCAGCTGAGAACTGCACGAACTTAATTTAGATCCTGGATTACCGCTTTCTGTATTAGATGTAATTTTGCATTCTTTACCATTACCTTATGCATACACCATTAAAGAGTTACCAAAAATACGAGTCTGAACAGCTGGATAAGAAACAATTCATTATCTTGGGGAATTTAACACCCCATAATTGATATGGTTATTCTCTTACTCTTAGAAGCTTAGACTGCCCCCAGTTTTAATGCACTATAAATAGCATCCTCATATATAACATTTTTGTCCATATTTTAAGTTCTTCAAGAAATTCCTAGGAGTAGTATTACTAGGTTATTGAAGATATATTGGTTACTGGATATATATATATATATACATACACACACACACACACATACATCTCCGATAACATAGTTATATAATGTGTATATATATATATATATATATATATATATATAAAATCTCATATATAAATATTTATTTTTTTAGAGACAGGGTCTTGCTATTTTGCCCAAGCTGGAGTACAGTGGCTATTCACATGTGTGATCCCACTACTGATTAGATGAAAGTTTTGACCTGCTCAGTTTCTAGACTAGGCTAGTTCACCTCTCTTTAGGCACTCTGGTGGTCCTGTGCTCCAGGGAGGTCACCATATTGATACCGAACTTAGCGCAGACAACTGATCAGCACTGCACACTACAGCCCAGAACTCCTGGGCTCAAGTGATCCTCCCACCTCCCCACTGGCTGAGACTACAGGGGGACATAATTATTTTTAAGATACTTAACATAACAATTCTTTAGCCCTAATTCTGGTTTGACAGATACGGCCTCAGAATAGTGGAGACAGGATTATATCAAGCACATCTGTGATTGCACTAATACATATTTGTCTATATTCCCTGAAAAGTTTAGCATACTCTACTAGAATGACAAACTGGGCAGTCACTTTCATTATACGGTGAGAATCATTATCATGGGTATGTTACCACATAAAGTTGTTCACATTACATTTTCCATATTCTGAACTTCAAGGTATCACCAAAATTGCACAGAGTTATTTACACAACAAAAAATAATTTGTACTTTCTTAATGGAAAAAAGTATATTTTTAAAAACAGCTCTGATATTTTTAAGTCCTAAGTAGTATCAAACATTATATTCAATCACCTCAACATGAATGAATTCCTATTTCCCATTTTGGCTAAATTTCAGATCCTATAATCCCCAACATAAGATGAAAACCTAGTAAAGCAGGTGCTATCCTTGTTTCTACTGCAGCTCAATGCTTACACAAAAACTTTACCTGAAACAATTTAGAGCAGCTCTGTTCAACAGATTTTTCTGAAATGATGAAAATGTTCTATATCTGTGCTGTTCAATAAGGTAGCCATTACACACAGCTGCCTACTCAACACCCGAAGTGTAACTAGTGCGACTTAAATACTAATTTTTCTATTTTATTTAATTTTAATTACTTTAAGTTACAATAGTAACAAGTGGCTGATGGCTACTGTATTAGACAACATGGCTTCATAGTATACAGAAAGACTTCCACTTTAAGATCTTCTGTAGTTACAAAAAAGAACAATAGATAAAACAGTGTTAACTAAATTACTGGTTAGATAAGGTAATGGAAAGTGTTGGCTGCCTACTAAGCATCCACTCCCCTCTTCCCTCTTCAGAGGCCCTGTTCTGCTCAGGTAGCTGTCTACCAGCGCCCCCAGCTCCAATGATGGATCCCGATCAAAAGGATAGGGCTCAAAGCATTGTGTGGCTGGCTGACTGTTATTGGTCCAGGGACGGGCATGTGACTTAGGGGAGCCTAAGGATTTTGAGAACTTACATTCCATGGTTTGGGGACCTAATTCCCTCTCCTAAACTGGGGGTGAGCAAGGAAACATATGGATTCTAGTTCTAGCAGCCACTCTGTAACCTTAAAGTGACATGGTTTGGCTCTGTGTCCCCACTTAAATCTCATCTCAAATTGTAATCCCCACATGTTGAGCGACAGACCTGGTGGGAGTAACTGGATCGGGGGGCAGTTTCCCTCTTACTGATCTCATGATAGGGAGTTCTCACGAGATCTGATGGTTTTAAAAATGGTACTCTCCCCTGTGCCCTCTCCCTGCCTCCTGCTGCTGCCTTGTGAAGAAGGTGCCTGCTTCCCCTTTGCCTTCCACTACGATTATAAGTCTCCTGAGGCCTCTCCAGCCATGATGAACTGTGAGTCAATTAAACCTCTTTTGTTTATAAATTACCCAGTCTTGGGTAGTATTTTTACAGCAGTGTGAGAAATGGACTACCACAGGGAGCCTGCCTAAGGACAAAGCTGACATGGACAAGGCTTGCAGACTTCTTGTTACTATGTCCCTCTTTATTGTTAATGCCAACTTGAATCCAGTTTCTGTTACTTGCAGCTGAAAGCAGCTTACTGATGAAGCAAGGCGGGGGTGGATAGATAGCATCCAATACTCTAAGGCTCTCCAGAATGCAGGAAATACCATCTGCCCTTTCTCACACTATATGTTAATCCCCCCAAGTAATGTTTACTATATGAAGTCTTTCATACTTGAACTGATAAAGGATCATTTTGAACTAGAGATTAGTGCTCGAGATTAGTGCCACCTGTCACCTACATTCAAGTCTAACTTTGTTTGTTTTTTTTTTAAGAGACAGAGTGTCACTCTGTTGCCCAGGGTAGTCTTGAACTCCTGGGCTCAAGTGATCCTCCCACCCTAGCCTCCCAAAGTGCTGGGATTACAGCTGTGACCCACTGTGCCCAGCCCAAGTCTAAGTTTTGAACTTCACCACTGCACTGCTAACTACAAAGCAGGGTTCGCAGAATTATGTGAATTCTAAAGCACTTTGGACTTACATTGGTCAGCTGCGTGACAGACTCTGAAAGGAAGGAAAAATACAGAATGTTTAGAAATCTACTATCAAAAGTCTGCCAAAAAAATAAAGTACAGAGAGGTGAATAAGAGGAAGATACATTTTGAATTATGGATTAGACAGCAAAAAGCATACTCCAGTGAGTCATTTGTTAACATAAAGGTTAATCAACTTGCACGAAAACTGCAAGGGCCCAGTGCACCAGAATATCAGGTTTAAAAAGCAGTCTAACAGTCTCGAGAAAAGACTTATGGTATAGTAGACTAAATGGTAGAAAAGATGGAAAGGACTCCACCTTAACAGGCTGGAGAGAGTCTTCTGCTGGCCTCAAGGAAACAAAGTACCATATGATGAACTGCCTACGGACAGGGCCGCATACAGGGAACAGCCTCTAGTCCCTGAGGGAGGCCACCAGTCAACAGGAAGAAGATAGCGCCCTCACTCATGTAGGCACAAAAGATGAACTCTGCCTACAACCTGAATGAGTTTGCAAACCGATTCTTCCATAGTTGAACCTCCAGATGAGAATGCAGCCTGCTTGACACTTTGAGACGCTAAGCAGCAAACCAGCTAAGATGTGCCCATACTCCTGACCCAGAAAAACTGAGAGATAATAAACCTGTGTGAAACCTGTGTTGTTTTAAGCTGCTAAATTTGGGGGTAATTTGTTACACAGCAATAGAAAATACAAGCCTGTTCTCCTTAAGAAACCTTCCCAACCCACTGCATGAGTAAGGATTATTTTCATCTTCTCAAAGTCTTTGTTACGGGGACTACAAAAATGGAAGGCCACACAGACCCTGAGTACAACTGTATAAAAGCAGCAACCTTAGGTTTAGTCATAGTTGTCTGCATTAGAACTACAGAATGTTAAGACTTGGAAGGAAACTGAGAGGCCCCTTAGTACCATCCTTTATGTTTACAGATAAGGAATGCAAGGACATGTAATAGTTCATAACTTGTTCCTGATCACATAGCTGATTAAAGGCCAAAAAAAAAAAAGGAAAAAGAACTGCTAATCTAGTGAATTTCCCACATCTTCACAAAATTGCTCATATGTATAAATTGTGTCTTTTCCCTGAAAATAAAGGATTGAGGGCCAAACTATATAAATTTCATTTCTATCTTCTATCATGAAAATCAGTTTTAACACAAATTTATTGTTACTAGTTAACTAAAACATGCTTAGCAATAGGAATTTACTTGATAAATAAGGCCTATGTTTGTTAAACCAAAAAAAGACATATGAGAAATTATACATATATTTTACACCAAGTAAATCGCAATAGAACCTGTTTCAGCTTGGCTTTGGTGAAAAATACTAGTAACCTTCTCTGTGGGGTTAACTAGTTTTGTCAGTGTTTACTGTATCAAGCATATTTCAGAAAATGTCATTTGATCATCAGAGTACCAGACGCCATGTTGCAATAAAGAGCTCTTGTATTCTGGCTCCAATTTTAAAATATCTTTTTAAAAACTTGCATTTACAGTGATGAAGATGGCAAGAAAAGTAAAATAAAAACTTGCATTTAGAACTTGACATAGGTCTGCTTTATTTTATAGAGTGTGCCACACAATAAAATTTTTCTTAACATTATATATGACATTCATTTGGCAAATACTACATTACAAACCCATCACTGTTTATCTAATTCCTCTAATTTTAAGAAATGACTCAAATTACAATGCAGCTTACTAAGCAGCTCAAACTAGAACAAGAATTGCAGTATTTCAAATAGCAAGGAAGAGTTACTATAATTCATGCTTATGTTAAAAATCAAGGAATCCAAATAAAATACCATGTTTAATTCAATTTATCAAGTCCAAGAAGTTGCAATGTGGAAGAAGTAAGTAAAAATGGGGAAGCCCTAATTTTTAAGTCTGCCTTGAAAACAATTTTTTCTTATTAATGAGACTTTCTAATAAGACTCATCTTGCCATTGGCATCCACAAAATCTAACCACCCACCTCCACTTCTCCAGGAGGATCCCTTCCTAATGTCTGATGCCTCTTCCCTCACCTCCATTCTTTGCCCACTGCTGCACGTGCTTAAAGCCCAGCCACCCTTTCACCCACAGAGGTCACAGACCACTGCTACCATGGTTAATTCTCAGAAGTAATAAACTCAGAACCTGAAAGCACAAAATGCCTATAAGACTGTTCACTATTTCAAACTTCTGCTCTGGTTTACATGAATTTAAAAAAAAAAAAACACTCTTATTTTTTCTGCTGTACCAAGGCAAAAAAATTCTACAATCACATTTAAAGGCATGGACTAATGACTTCACATGACATTGCAGTAGGAGCTTCAGCTGTGTTAAGAGAAGCTAAAAATTGGCAGGTTCTGTGCTGAACACGGTATCATCTCATTTATTCTATAAAATCACTCCATGAGGAAATTAAAACACAAAGTTTGGTCACTTACTCAAGGATGACATACTTAGTAAATATAACATAACCAGGATTTGAACACATGCCATCTGCTTGTGCTCTTAACTGCTGAAATATTCTAGTCATTTTTCTAGACAGGTTGCATAACTTGGTGGCCCATGGTTAAGCGTAAAGTTTCTATTAAGCCCAGTAGCAAGCCCAAAAGCTGTTTCTTAAAAGAGCGGTTACCTGCAAAGGATGGAAAGGCTTTGCTCCAAAATCCTAAGGTTCTACACTGTAATTATCTCCTATAAGGCCTGCCAAAGGTTCCTAACAGCATTTCAATCTGCCACTGACATTTCAAGCACCAGAAGATCTGCTGGGTCATACAGCCTGAGTGGCAGAGCAGTTTGCACAGCAGCCTGTACCTGTTGTAGAGGCGTCTTTTGTTCTGGGATCCACTCAAAACTAGCAGCATTTTGGGTCACTCAGTAAACAACCTGAAGTAGCACACCCAAATGAGGAATTTGTCACCTCCAAAATCCAAAGAGGCCCACTAGACCTTGCTTCTTTTTGTTATAGGTGGGAACATGCCCTACACCACACCAGTGGACCCCTAGAAATTTCACAGGTGGAAGGCCCCTGAATATTTGTTGGATTTCCCACCCTCTGACATGCAAATGTCATACCAGTAAGTCTAGAGTAGTTGTTCCTTCTTGCCCACCAGGTCCAATCAGCATAATGTCATCAATGTGATGAGCCAGTATGATGTCTTGTGGAAGGGAAGGGCAATCAGGGTCTCTATTTGTTTGCTACAGCTGCTGTAATAGAGAACCACAAACTGAGGAGCTTACAAAACAGAAATGTACTTTCTCCAGCTCTGGGGTTAGAAGTCCAAGATCAAGGTGTCAGTAGGGTTTGTTCCTTCAAAGGGGGTGAGGGAGAATCTGTTTCATGCCTCCCCCCTTGCTCCTGATGGTTTGCTGGAAATGTGTGACATTTCCTGGTGTTCCTCTACTTCAGTTTCATATGGCATTCTCCCTGTGTGAATGTCTGTGTTCAAATTCCTCCTGTTTATAAGGACACCAGTTGTGTTGGATTAGGGGCCCAGCCTACTACAGTATGACCTCATCTTATCTAATTACATTTTTAACTACCCTATTCCCAAATAAGGTCATACCCTGAGGTACTAAGGGCTAGGAATCCAACACATAAATTTTTAGAAGACACAATTCAACTCATAACAAGACCACAGAGATCTTGTTATGACATAGTGTTGGAGAGTTGACATTCCTGAGGTAGGACAGTGAAGGTGTATTTCTGGCTTTGTTAGTTGAAAGAAAACTGCTTTTGGTGATCTTTACTAACAGATACTAAGACAAAGCATTCAGCAGATCAATAACTGCATGCCAGCTACTAGGGGATAGGTTCTCAAGTAACGAAATGACATCTGGAACAGCAACTGCAATTAGTCACCACTCAGTTAAGTTTATGATAATCCACTGTCATTTTCCAAGATCAATCTGTTTTCTGCACAGGCCAAATAGGAGGGTTGAATGTGAATATGTCAGGAATCATCACCCCTGCATCCTTAAGTGCACTAATCTCTGCAGTTCCTCCGGGAATGAGGTATTGCTTTTGGCTTACTATTATTCCAGGAAGAGGCAGTTCTAGTGGCTTCTACTTGGCCTTTCCTACCACAATAGCCCTCACTCCACAGGTCGGGGAACCAGTGTGGTGATTCTGCCAGTTGCTGAGTATGTATATACCAGTTATGCATCCTGGAACTGGCCAAGTAACCACAGGATGAATATGGGGACCCACTGTGACGAGGACCTGGGTTAAACTTCCATTGACCACCTAACCTCAACAAGTCCCTACTTTGAATGGCGGGCCAAAATGACACTTTGAGTGTCCTGGAATTAGTGTCAGTTCAGAGTTAAGAGTTCAGTAATCCATGAGAAGTCTAATTATTTTCTCTTCTCCAATGCACACTTACCCTGATAAACCATAGGTCCCTTCGGGAAAAGCTGAGAAAAAAATTAATGGTACAAATTCTTGGCAGCGCAATGGGGTCCTTCCTCAAAAGGATCCAGCCTCCCCTCAGTCAAGGGGTTCTGGGTCTGTAAAATGACTCAAATCTGGGAATTGATTGAGGGACCGTGACTCTTTCTTTGGTAATTAAAGTAAGGCTTCCATTCACTTGACCTAGAACTCTTCTGCTTATAGAGATCAAGCCAGAATTCAGTAGACTGCCCATCGAGTTCTCTTCTAGGGACACCATGACCATCTACCCAATGCCGTAGGACCCCCAAGTCAGGCTGTTAAGACTGCTGCTTTGACTCCACTGTCCCCCATGATGGCAACACACCCACTTACTCTTTGGTGATCACATCGCCCCTGCCATCTGAGATCCAACCATCCCTGCTGCAGCTAAGGACCCCCAGTCAGTGTCAACAGCTCCCACTGCAATCTCTGACCTGAAGAGAAGAGCAACCCCAGAGCTCTTTATGGATTCCTGAGGAGAACTGGCAATGTCTTGCAAGGTAACTACCTCAAGGGAGGTCATTACAGGTTCTTCAGGCAAAGCAGAGTTAACCTCCTCAGAGGTGGAAGAATTGCTTCTACTGGCAAAAAAGAGTGAGTCAAATTTAGGAGTTTAACATCCCCAACTTCATCAGGATGTTCCCATATGGCCCTATTCCAAATGTGTGGATCCCATTCCTTCCCAATCAGTACCCTCATTTTAATAGCAGACCAAGGTGAAGAAGGGAATTCAGTTAGCACTGTAATTCAGCCACCTACAGGATAAGACTCTGGATTTGGTTTTCACCAACCTCAGCTCTGCAGCTACAAGAGATACGGGTTCCTTTTTTTTTTTTTTTTTTTTTTTGAGACGGAGTCTCGCTCTGTCCCCCAGGCTGGAATGCAGTGGTGCGATCTCGGCTCACTGCAAGCTCCACCTCCCAGGTTCACGCCATTCTCCTGCCTCAGCCTCCCGAGTAGCTGGGACTACAGGCGCCCGCCACCACGCCCGGCTAATTTTTTGTATTTTTAGTAGAGACGGGGTTTCACCATCTTGGCCAGGATGGTCTCGATCTCCTGACCTCATGATCCGCCCACCTTGGCCTCCCAAAGTGCTGGGATTACAGGCGTGAGCCACCGCACCCGGCCAGAGATACAGGTTTCTTTAGCGCAGACACAAAAACTTTTCAGGTCACTTATGTGGAGCTTCAATCGAGAATTTGAAGCCTTAAGCTCCCCTTTTCTTTTCTTTTTTTTTTTTTTTTTTTTTTTTTTTGAGACAGTCTCACTCTGTCACTTAGGTTGTAGTGCAGTGGTGCGATCTCGGCTCACTGCAACCTCCGCCTCCTGGGTTCAAGCCATTCTCCTGCCTCAGCCTCCCAAGTAGCTAGGATCATCCTTTTCTTTTCTCACTTTACCCAGCACAGTTAAAAGCAACCAGCCTATCTTATTATACTCATTAATTTGATTAAAATGTTCTAAGGTATCAAATACCTGATCATTCTGAATCTTGTCTATAAGCATGAGTGGGAGTATCTAATAGTGATCTTTTGCGTATCTCTGTTGCCATATCACACCAGGGACTATCAGTGCCCTCTTTTCTACTGGGAATACTCATTATTGCCTTTAAATCTGCAGTTTAGAAAACCAATTCCAGAAACACTATAATCAATTCCGAAAAACTCATCCTTAAGATTCTGCTCACTAGAAGTACTCTCAGCACCCAAATTTGAATCAGGGCTCTACAGAGACACAGAACTGATAGGAAAAAATATATAGATGTAGATAAAAACGTAAATATCTTTATCTACATACAGACAGATACAGAAATATTGGTGAACTGGCTCACACAACTGTAGGGGCTAGAAACTTCAAAATGTGTAGGGTAGATGTACAGACAGGAAACTTAGGCAGGAATTGATGCTGCAGTCTTGAGGAAAATACTGTCTTCTTCAGGACACCTCAGTTTTGGCTTTTTTAGCCTTCAATTGATTGAATGAGGCCCACCCATATTATTTAGGGTAATATTTTTTAGTTTAGGTCAACTGATTACAGATGTTAACCACGTCTTCAGAATACCATCATAGCATCAACCAAACTAGTATCTGATTAAATAACTAGGTATTATAGCCTAGCTAAGCTGACATAATAAAACTAATCATCACACACAGTATTACTGAACAAAATCTTATTTCCAACTGAAGGAAAACCCTTTTAAACAATAATATTTTATTTGTTCCAGAAGGACAATGAAATTTCAGTAGGTCACTATCTTAGGAAACTATAACATTGTTTCTACATTTTTAACGCAATCTCTATGTTTCAAAAATAGGATCTTCAACTCTATAACAGAAATCACACTTTAAAATTATACCTCTGAGAGAAGTGCTCTCACTTTCTTACAAATGGGTTGAAATAAATCCTGCACGTCCTTTCCTTGTCTTGGTGGAGCTCACATTCCAGCAAGATAACATCCCTACATACCTATTTTCTCTCGGGACATCATAACCCAGGCATTAAGAAGTATCAAAACACTTTCTGAAAATCTACTATTTGCTAGGCAACGTCCAGTTCTGAGTATGACCTTCTAGCCAGCACTTTTCATTATTAGCAGAGTCTGGTCAATCAGCCAGACTGCCTGGGTCCAAATCCTGATCCTACTACTTAACAAGCTGCATGATCTTGGCCAAGTTACTTAACCCTCATCTGTAAAACAAACACTCATAACTATACCACTGGGTTCGGTTAGAATTAAACAAGTGCAAATGAATAAAGCACCAAGCTTGGCACCTAAAAGGTACTCAAGTATTAACTATTATTATTTTAATGTCCAGAAAACCAGAGATTACTCAGGTAATAATGAGGGAAAAATAACACCAATGGTAACTTTAAAATCATTTTTATCTGGCTCATTTACTTCTTACATTAACTGCTTTCAAGAATCCTTCCCCTCTATTCTCAAATGAATTTACATGACTTCTAGTTAAGTTTTATAAAAACTAAAAAATGTAATCTCTATATATCCCAACATCGTGGAGTTTTCATAAACACATAGTTAAGAGGCTTTTAATCTAATAACTTTTTTTGTTTTGTTTAGTTTTTTTTTGAGACAGAGTCTCGCTCCGTCGCCCAGGCTAGAGTGCAACGGCGCAATCTTGGCTCACTGCAACCTCCGCCTCCCGGGTTTAAGCGATTCTCTTGCCTCAGCCCCCTGAGTAGCTGGGATTACAGGCACGCGCCACCACGCCCGGCTAATTTTTGTATTTTTAGTAGAGACGGGGGTTTCACCATGTTGGCCAGGCTGGTCTCGAACTCCTGACCTCGTGATCCAACCGCCTCGGCCTCCCAACGTGCTGGGATTACAGGAGTGAGCCACTGCACCCGGTGTTTAAAAACATTAAAACATGTTTATAAAAGTCAAAATTACACTCATTTTTTGTAAAACTACAACAGCAATTATCTCAAGAAATTTAAGCATCAGGACCAGGGAATGTAATTGCCTGGTTCTAATGCTAGTATATGCCTATAATGCACTCGAACTCTAAGACCTACACGTTTGCAGTTGTCAATATTCATGAAATGAGATTAATTCTCAACTTAGCTCATTTCGTATAATAACAAATACAAGCAGTCATCAGAAATTGATGGCTCATCCTTATTTGTAAAAAATAGGCCTCATTCTTGGTTCAAAATTTGTAAGGGGTCAACATCCTCAGATGGGCTAATGCTGACAATTTAGAAGTGAATAGATTGGAAAGTACAACGCTGCAAATGCTGCCTTCCCCAAAGCCAGGTCTATTCATTAATATACCTGTGTCTACTGACAAGAAGGCAGGCTGGTAAAGCACATTTTCAAAGCTGTTTTATAAATGGATCAATTTTGGTAAAGAGTAATTCAAGACGGATTGTAAATCTGATCAGTTTTACAACCTTGGAAGGTGGGGACTTGACGCACGACGTTAATATGCACACGCTTCAATAATCTATCCACGGATAGTTTTGACCCTGATCTCTGGTTGAAAGTCCTCAACTATGGAGCTTTCGAGTTTCAGTACAGTAGGCGCTTTCACTCCCCAGTAGAAATCTGGGGTGATGGCCAAAAAAAGTGTGTTGTCTCCCCCAAACCACACCATGCCAAGTTCAGCCAACGTAGACTAATGCATCCTTAGGTATTTGTCAAGAAGAGGTATAGGCTGTCCCTTTTCTCAGAATCTAACAGGTAAGAATGGCCTCTTGTGGCTTCCCAAATACGGCGGTAAGGACCAATCTGCCAGTCCTTAATAAGAAATTGCTAATTTTTAAAACCATTCCGACCGCGGGCGCTTCCAGGCTCCTCTTCAACTGGCCTCCGAGGAAGGGAAGAGAACACGGTGACGGGTTACAGCAGAGGAGGCTGAAAAACAGTCCCAAAGCAAGATTTGCCAGGACACTAGCTCGACCCGGAAGGGCGGGGGGACCTCTCTCGGCCGCCGAGGTCTGTGCGGTCGGTGAGTGTGGACGACCCGAGTCTGGCGGTGGTACACCGCCACAGCCCGAAGAGCGGCGCACGCGGAGCAGTTGCCGGGTTCGCGCCGCGCGTCAGCTCCCGGACACACGCCCAGGGTTGAAGGTGCCCTCTAGACCCCTCCCGCTGCCCCACAGAGGCCTGGGGCCCATGCTACCTCTCAGGACGCTGGAGCCGCCGCCGCCGCCGCTTCCCGCCGCGCAGGCTGGACCACAGCTCCTCGGATGCCACGGCGGTGTCACTCAGCAGAGCAGCCCAACCGAGTGTGGGTCCGCGTGCGGGAACCCGCGGGGCTCAGCCGGACGCTAGCCCCCTACCGCCCCCGGCCCCGCCAGCCGCGCCCACTAGCAACGTGCTGGCGAGCGCCAGTGCCCGCTCAGCGAAGCTTCTGCATGCCGCGCGCGGCACGTCGGGACTCGTAGTTCCGGCGTGGAGGACGTGCGTCGCGGCAACTCTCGCCTGAGCGCCGCCACGTGACTCTCCCACCTCCGGAAGTGACGTAAGCAGACACGCGTGGCGCGGACCGCCGTTTCCGCAAACAGAATCGCGTTTGGCTGTGCTGGTGAGTGTGACGGCTGGAACTCCGGCTCTTCTTTTCTTTGTGTTTATCCCTTGGCCGCCGTGGAGGGGTGGAAGTGGCACTCCCACCCCCGACATGGGCTCACTTGGCATTAGCCCTGTGCTTCACCACCCGCCGCGTGGGTCTATTGCCTTGTGTCCTCAGTCCCAAGCAAAATGGGAACTCCTTGGGGTGGGCGGGCGCTGTTCCTCCTCCAGACTGGGCGAGCCCGGGTGGGAGAAGCAGCTCGAAGAGCTGCTCCAGCTCTCGCCCCAGGGCCGTGCTGGGGAGGGGCGTGGGGTCCGCAGGTTTGTTTTCAGCGGCGCCTCGGAAACCTGAACCAGAGGTTGAGTAACAGGCCGCGCGAATGACGGAGGGGGTGAACTTGGCTGGAGAAGTCCCTTCTCGCCTCTCTGCCTCCTCTCGGGCCTCGTAGTAGAGGGTCAAGCGGGCGGGTTGGGGCTTATAAGAGCTTATCCCGCTTGGACTTTATCCCGGCGGCCCTGGCGGCCTGCTCGGTCGTACCCCTGAGGAACTGAAATGACGCAGAGACATAGCTTGCTTCGGAGGTGTGACTGGAAAGCCGGGTCGAAATGTCCGTGTGGTTATTTATCGCGTGTCCATCCCCATGTCGGTCGACCACCTCTAGAAGGTTTCTTCTCCAGGATTCTGAGGGACAGCTCTCTTCCCTTTGGAGTGTTTTCATTATTCCACTTTGAGTTTGGTTTGGGTTTTTTTTCCCCCATTTGTTAAATTGATACATAGAAGTTGCACATATTTGCAGGTACAGGTGATATTTTGATACATGCATACAATGTGTAACGACTTAATCAGGGCAATTGGGATATTTGTCATCTCAAACATTTATCTTTATGTTGGGAACATTCCAATTTTTCTTTTAGCTATTTTGAACTATACAATAAGTTATTGTTAACTGTGTCCACCCCACTGTACTATCAGACACTAGATTTTATTTCTTTTGGGGTTTTTTGTACCCATTAACCAATTTCTCTTCTTCATCCCCCTCTTCCTGCTACCCTTCCCAGTCTGTGATAACCACCAATCCACTCTTTACCTCCATCAGGTCCACATTTTTGGCTCCCACATGAGTGACAACATGATATTGTCTTCATGTGCCTGGCTTATTTCACTTAACATAATGACATCTGGTTTCATCCATGTTGTTGCAAATGACAGGATTTCATTCTTTTTAATGACTAATATTCCATTGTGTATATATGCTACATTATCTTTATTCATCTGTTGGTGGACCATTAGGTTGATTCCGTATCTTGACTATTGTGAATAAACTTGAGACTGCAGATATTTCTTAGATATACTGATTTCCCTAATTTTGGATCTGTACCCAGATTTGCAAAACTATTCATCGGACAGGGGTTTAACAAGCAGAGTATAAAAGAAACTCCTCTCAGTAGCAGTAGTTCTATTTTTTTGTTTTTTGAAGAACCTCCATCATACTTTTCCCAGTATGTAAATTAGTGGCTGTGCTAATTTACATTCCCCCTAACAGTGTACAAGTATTCCCCCTTTTCTGCATCCTCATCAGTATCTTTGTGTGTGTGTGTGTGTGTGTGACAGAGACTTGCTCTGTTGCCCAGGCCAGAGTGCAGTGGCTTGATCTCAGCTCACTGCAACCTCCACCTCCCGGGTCCAAGCGATTCTCATGCCTCAGCCTCCCGAGTAGCTGGGATTACATGCGCACATCACCACGCCTGACTGATTTTTGTATTTTTGGTAGAGACAGCGTTTCACTATGTTGGCCAGGCTGGTCTCGAACTCCTGACCTCAAGTGATCTGCCCACCTTCGCCTCCCAAAGTGCTGGGATTACAGGTGTGATCCACTGTGACGGCCTCAGCATCCATTTTTTAAAAATCTTTTTGATAAAAGCCGTTTTAACCGAGATGAGATGGTATCTCATTGTGGTTTTGACTTGCATTTCCCTGATATTACTGATATTGAGCATTTTTTACATATATACCTGTTGGCCATTTGTGTGTCTTTTAAGAAATATCTATTCAGATCTTTTGCCCATTTGTAGTAGGATTGCTTCTTTTTTTTGCTATTGAGTTGAGTTTCTTCTATATTCAGGTTGTGAATCTCCTGTCAGATGAATGGTTTTGCAGATATTTTCTCCCATTCTGTAGGTTATCTCTTCACTCTTGTTTCCTTTGCTGTGCAGAAGTTTTTAGCTTGATGTAATCCCATTTGTCTGTTTTTACTTTTGTTGCCTGTGCTTTAGAGGTCTTACCACAAAAATCTTTGCCCAGACCAGTGTCTTGAAGCATTTCCACAATGTTTTCTTCAAGTAGTTTCGTACTTTCGGGTATTAAATTTTTCAGTCCATTTTGATGTGATTTTTGCATATGGTAAGAGAGAGTGGTCTAGATTTCCCAGCACCATTTTTTGAAGAGGTTGCCTTTTCACTATGTATGTTCTTGACACCTTTGTTGAAAACAAATGGCTGTAAACATGATGCTTGGTTTTAAACATTCTTACTCATTTTTGTGGTTATCTGGAATGCTGTGTCATTTCTTCTGACCTAATTATGTTTCTATGATGTCACATCTGTGATATCGTAAAAGTGACAGAAGTAAAATTCATGCTTAAATCTCAATATTAATTTTAGGTAATAATTATAGCTAAAGATAAGTCACATTTCTTTATTTGAATTTAAAGCCAATTTCCATTAGGAAATCAATGGCAGAGGAGGAGAAATAGGAATTTGATAAGCTGGTAGCCAGTTTTTCTAGATAATCGTTTCAAGTATTTGTTCTGAAAATTACTTTTCTGATTTGTTGTTGTTGTTCTCTGATTCAGTTCTATTTGGTACCTCTTGGTATTTTGTCAACCTCAAATGGTGGGTCATGAAAACTAATAACCATTGAAACCCTTACCCATTCATAGTGACTTGTTACCCATTCCTTTAAGCAACTTGATTTCTTATTCTTTTTGATTATCCAAAAGGCTTTTTATTTGTTTACTTTTTTTTTTAAGCACAAACACATCCTTCGTGAAAAAGCTTTTTTTTTTTAAGTGGGATCTCACTTTGTTGCCTAGGCTGGAGTGCAGTGGCGCAATCATGGCTCACTGCAGCCTGGACCTCCTGGGCTCAGGTGATCCTCCTACTTCAGCCTCCTGAGTAACTGGGACTAAGGCATGTGCCACCATGCCCAGCTATTTTTTGTAGAGACGGGATTTTGCCATGTTGCCCAAGCTGGTCTCAAACTCCAGAGCTCAAGCAGTCTGCCCACCTCGTTCCCCCAAAGTGGTGGGATTACAGGTGTGAGCCACTGTGCCCAGCGAAAGCTTAACATTTTAATAGTGATATATAAGCTATAAACATCTTGAAAACATGATTTACATTGAGCTTCTCCATAGTAGGAGGTCACTAAATTTGTTGAATGGCTTAATAAATGAACCACCATAATTCTTGCCCAATAGATAGTTCAGTTATTTCTCTCTCTTTCCCATCTTAATGTAGGTCTAAAAACATATTTGGAAGAGACTTCATGGTCATCAAACTGCAGGCTGAGTCCTGAAACTTGTCTAAAGCCATTTCTACTCTCTTCATTTTCTACCTAATTGGAACACCCATTATGAAATATGATTTCAGAAATCTTGCTGTAGAATCCCAAACTTTTTCTGTTCTTGATGCCCTTAGTGTCCATAGGCCAAAAGAAATATAACAGTTCCATTTATTAAGTAGTTTACCCCAAAGAATTTAAAAGTATTTATGATCTAACAACTTTATGTCTGTTTAAAAAATTAACACACACAAATTGGGGGGAAGTGTAATGTTTGTGTTTTATTCTTGATTAATCACAATCCCTTACTAACAGGATGTGTGAACCTATTGGGTACTGTACAACTTCAAGCCTCGAAATCAGACAGGCACCACCAACCTCATTTCTTGTTTCACCTTGATTTTCTGTGATACCAAAATCTCAGCTTCACAAAGTCATTGAAAGGTATGTAGTGCAATCTATTCAACTGGAACTGTGCTGTACTTAAAGCTGGTAGTTTCTGTGATATCTTCCACATTAGGTTCTGTGGTGCCTGTTTGTTATGGTGCCAACCATGCAGTTTGGGAACCAGGGTTATAGAGTAAGGATCAGAACCGAAATGGAACTAGTGCATGTGTGTCCCCACTTCATTTGTCAGCTTTAATGCCAACAGTGACGTTTATGAATAAGATTATAGAATTTTGGGGGGATTATAATTAGTACTACCATATTCAGAAATTCATACATAATATCAAGTAATATTTTTAAATATTCTCTCTACAATGAGATTTTTTTAAACTCCTCGTTGATCAAATTCCAGTTAAAATTATTTTAGGCCAGGCGCAGTGGCTTACACCTGTAATCCCAGCACTTTGGGAGGCTGAGACAGGCGGATCACCTGGGGTGAGGAGTTAGAGACCAGCCTGCCCAACGTGGGGAAATTGCGTCTCTACTAAACATACAAAAAATTAGCTGGACGTGGTGGCAGGTGCCTGTAATCCCAGCTACTCGGGAGGCTGAGGCAGGAGAATCACTTGAACCCCAGAGGCGGAGCTTGCAGTGAGCCGAGATCATGCCATTGCACTCCAGCCTGGGTGACAAGAGTGAAACTCCGTCTCAAAAAAAAAAAAAAAATTGTTTTAAAGTCTTAGTGTTTACAAGTAATACCAATTTTTTCCCATTCTAGTGTTGGTTCATGAAGTTTTACCGTCAATTCAAGTAATCATAAATGGCAAATTCTACCAAAGCGGAGGAATATGAAAAGATGTCTCTTGAACAGGCAAAAGCGTCAGTGAATTCTGAAACAGAGTCTTCATTCAATATTAATGAAAACACAACAGCTTCTGGGACTGGGCTTTCTGAAAAGACTTCTGTCTATAGGCAAGTAGACACAGCAAGAAAGAGAAAAGAGTTTGAAGATGATCTTGTAAAGGAAAGTTCTAGTTGTGGGGAAGACATTCCATCCAAGAAGAGAAAACTTGATCCCGAAATTGTCCCAGAGGAAAAAGATTGTGGTGATGCTAAAGGCAATTCAAAGAAAAGAAAAAGAGAAACCGAGGATGTTCCAAAAGATGAATCTTCTATTGGAGATGGCACTCAAAATAAGAGAAAAATAGCACTTGAGGATGTTCCTGAAAAGCAGAAAGTATGTTCAGTGTATTTTCTTTTATTCATAATAGAATATGTAAGTTTGAAATGTGGAACACCTGTGGATTCATACTGGTTTTTACATAATAGCTTAAGAATGTTCTATTTTTAATAGATATGGTCTTAAGACAAAGTAGGCTTTTAATTCTTACGATTTCTGTTAAGGTGAAACGTCTCCTGCTAATGAGATAGATTTTTTAGTTTTTGTTTTTATTTTCTAATGAGATAATCTTTATCTTATTTTAGAATCTTATTTAACTAGAAAGTTTTTTTTTCTGAGACGGAGTCTTGCACTGTCGCCCAGGCTGGAGTGTGATGGTGTAATCAAAGCTCACTGCAGCCACAGCCTCCTGGGCATAAGCAGTCCTCCGGTGTTTTTAAAAAGACTAGAGTATGAGATCCAAATGATTTACCTATTTTTCTTTTTTATTAGGTGTTCAGCTCCAGTTTTTTTGTCAGAAGTTATCACTTAAAGGGATAACTTTTAAAATTATACCTAGCTTTACATCTGTTTATTAATGTAATTCCTTAAACTGTTTTCAACTTCTTATTAATGTATTTTACATACTGTTTTAGTTAAGTGAATGCAAATGCCTAATATTTAGCAAAGATAGAGCAAGTTGTTTTCATCTGGAAGTACCACATTAGAAAGGAATTTGAGGCAGAATCTGGAGTTAAGAGTACTTTAATGAGTAAATAAAATTCTGCCATTGGCCCTTATGAGGAAAGTGACTGATAGTGAGGCTTTTGTCATTAATGGAATGTGAATTCTTATAACAGAGGGGAGCTTTTTTTTTTTTCTTTTTGAGACAGAGTCTCGCTCTGTCTCCTAGGCTAGAGTGCAATGGTGTAAACTCGGCTCACTGCAACCTCCACCTCCCGGGACCTCCACCTCCCGGGTTCAAGCGATTCTCCTGCCTCAGCATCCCGAGTAGCTGGGACTACAGGTTCCCACCACCATGCCCGGCTAATTTTTGTATTTTTAGTAGAGATGAGATTTCACCATATTGGCCAGGCTGGTCTTGAACTCCTGACCTTGTGATCTGCCCACCTTGGCCTCCCAAAGTGCTGGGATTACAGGCATGAGCCACTATGCCCGGCTGGGAGCTTGTATTTTAAATATGGTTTTCAAACTTTTACTAGCCCCAGAACCCCTTTTTCAAGTGAAAATCTTACACTTAAACCTGTTATGTAAAATAGGTCAAGGATTTGCTGAAGGGCCTTTCAGCACATCAGTGAGATTCAGCACTTTGGCTGCAAAGGGAGGTAGGAGGATCTGAAGCCCTTTACCTATCATGGCATTTTTACAGGATTCCTAGGGCCTCAGAAAGCACAAATTGAAAACTGTTGGGTTACATATAACATGTATAATAGCATTATTATAATAGAAATCACTAACACTGCACATAGCCTACTGAATTCTAATCTCTCTTTTTTTTTTTTTTTTTTTTTTGAGACAGTCTCGCTCTGTTGCCCATGCTGGAGTGCAGTGGCCCAATCTCGGCTCACTGCAACCTCCACCTCCTGGGTTCAAGCGATTCTCTTGCCTCAGCCTCCTGAGTAGCTGGAATTACAGGTGTGCACCACCATGCCCAGCTAATTTTTGTATTTTTAGTAGAGATAGGGTTTCACCATGTTGGCCAGTCTGGTCTCAAACTCCTGACTTCAAGTGATCCTCCCACCTGGGCCTCCCACACTGCTGGGATTACAGGTATGAGCCACCTCACCCAGGCCTAATCTCTTTATATACATTATCTTATTTAATTTTCACAACAGGTTTATGATAATAATGTAATTATAGCTTATTCCTAATTTATTCCTTTGTAGAAACACCAAACATTGACTATCATTTATTGAACTGAATAAATCAGAACTCTGGAAGAGTACTGGGTTTATTAAGACATTGACACTAAAATTATGCAGATGAAATATCACAATGAAAATTTTGAACCTAGAGATGTTTTTCAAAATAAGGTCATATGGTTTGCGTGTGTCCCTACCCAGATCTCATCTTGAATTATAGTTCTCATAATTCCCACATGTGTGGGAGGGACCTGATGTGAGATAATTGAATCATGGGCGCACTTCCCCCATACTGTTCTCATGGTAGTGAATAAGTCTCACGAGATCTGATGGTTTTATAAGGGGTTTCCCGTTTCACTTGACTCTCATTGTCTCTTGCCTGCTGTCATGTAAGACCTGCCTTTCACCTTCTACCATGATTGTGAGGCCTCCCCAGCCACGAGGAACTGTGAGTCCATTGAACCTCTTTTTCTTTATAAATTACCCAGTCTCGGGTATGTCTTTATCAGCAACATTAAAATGGACTGATACACAGGGACACAGAAAACAAATCTTAGGTCTAATGATAATTAGTGAGACTTCTGTGGTTAATTGCCATTATTTAGTGAAGTTTACCAATTCTAATAGTATTTTATCCATTCACAGGTCAAATGTTCTGAGGCTTATTTTTACCATGTTCTGATCCTTGATTTTTTTCTGTTCTCTTTTATTTTCAGAATCTGGAAGAAGGACACAGCTCAGCAGTGGCTGCCCATTACAATGAACTTCAGGAAGTTGGTTTGGAGAAGCGTAGTCAAAGTCGTATTTTTTACCTAAGAAACTTTAATAATTGGATGAAAAGTGTTCTCATTGGTATGATTGTGTTTTGCTGTTTAGCTTGCAATTTTTCATTTTAGCTTATGTTTCCTTTTCTTCTCCCCACTGGTTTAACCAACACCAAGCTACTGAGTCTTTAATTCCTATTCATTTAATTATCAAACCTTGACTTTATAAAGCTAGAGCCAAGACTAGGTCTTGAAGACAAATTCTTCTAATATTTACTTTTGGTTGACTGCGTAAGATTTTAATGAGTGTTTAGTTATTATGTTAATCAGGCTTTCAGAAGGCAATATTTTTTTAATGCACAGAATTAAGGTTACCTAGTACTATTAGGTAATGATTCTATTTCACTCTAATAGTTTTGGAGCAACTGCATATTGTTGGTTAAACATTCAGGTTTCATTAAGTCAAGAAATAGGCAGTGTCTTGATTTGTTTAGGCCTTCAATTAGTTGGTAAAGATCATGTGTATTACACTGAGGATAGATAAAGACATTCAACTTTTTTGAGCCAACATTTTATCTATGGAAACTCACCTTTGAAATTAAAATGAAAGTGAGCAGAGAAAATATGATTCAGAATACAATTCTTGTCAGCACCATAAGATAGGGTAAAAAAAAAAGAGTATGATTATTGTTCTGTATATTTAGTGCATTAAGTAGACTCTTAGATAAATTTAGAGAACTTTAAAAAGTGGTTTGTTTTAAAATTTTTCATAATAAAGATTTTTTTTCAAGCCAGTCAAAGAAGTGAGAATGCTTTCTTAATTATGCTAGAAAGAATAAAGTGCTAATTATGGGTACTTCCTATTAGTTTCGATGATAATTTACTAATTTTCAAAGATAAATTACCTATTCTGAGAAGTATTAGCAGTAGGAACTAACTAGGCTTACTTGGAACACATTTTAATATTTTGTATATCACTCGTTTTTAACATTCATGTTCTATTACAAAAATATTTATTTGACTCTGCCATGTGTCAGCTTAGGCTAAATGAGTGTTCACTTTTTTTTTTTTTTTAAGATTAATGTAATGGCATTTTCAGTCTCTACTCATAAGTTTCTCTGTCTACCCCAGTCCTAATTTCTTTTCAGCCTTTCTCTTCCTTCATTATCCTCAATGATGCAGATAACTTACTGGATTTTTTATGAATTCTTATTTATTCGTGTATTTTTTTATTGAATAACTTTTTCGAGTCCATATTTTCCACATTGTTACATGTATTATTTCTATAATCAAAAAAGAGATATTTTTTTTAAAGGACTGAAGTCGTAGTTGGCAAAATTGTCTCTCAGCATATACAGGGTATTCTTTCCTTCTTCAGCTGTTCTAGCAGCTCTCTTGATGTGTGCTTTGCACCTGTCTTTAACGTCCTAATACAATCAGTGTGATCTGTGCCAAGTTTTCCTCTGGCATTTTCCTTTCTCAACACTCATTCTTTGTCACTCATTTTCTCTTTCTTCTTGGTGCTTGTAGCTTGGTAAGTAAACAGTTGAGTATAGTTCTTGAATGTGATAAAGGCTTTTTTGTAATTGTTTCTTGATGATTTCCTCTCTCGTTAGTCTTGCTGTATATAAATGAAGAGATTTTATAATTGTTTTTCGCTCTTTCAGTATTTTTATGCTATTAATTTTCATGGCAGAAAGTTAAATATTATGGAACACTTGTGCTTCTGTTGAAGTTACTTTAAGTTCCTGCAGAAGGTGAAAGTACTTGTACAGGATATTTTAGCCATCAAAATAATACACACCTGAGCTAGAAAGTGTTCAAGTCAGTGATAAAGACAAGGAGAATGTATCTAGGATTCAGTATTGTATCGTTTTAGAACTGTTGAATACTTAAACTTGCCTGAGAATATTAATATGCCTTTAATTGACGTTTGAACAATTTGCCTATTGATGTTTGGATGCCTACTGATTTTATCTGTTGGCTGTTAATGTCATTTAGCAGACTGGGGTCTACCAAATTCTGATGATGCTAAAACTAAAAGACATAGTGCTTTTTTTTTTCTAGTTTTTATATTTCTCTTGGTGGTAAGCCTGACGTCTTTGATAATCAGGCTCTCTTATCATTCCATAACAACTTTGATTTACTTATGTGTCTACTGTTAAATGCCTAGCTATGGAAAGAGAAAGCTACAAAAAAATTATGAATAATTAGTTTTTCTCATCCTTACTTAGTTTTTCTCTCATCCTGAACAAGTGTTGTGTTGTCTTATATTAGAATTTTAAATATCTGCTATTTAAAATTCATTTTTGAAAGTAACATTCAAAATGCTGCCTTTATTTTCCAAAACACCAGACACGTACTCTTTAATGATAGAGGATCAGATTAATCAACTCTTAGTCATATTTTTAGTTACTTATCAAAAGTTACAAATTACACAAATGGATGTGTAATAGTTTATGTTACATATTGGGCAAAAGATAGTAGGTTATTAGAGGTAACAGTTTATACTTCAGTAAAATTGAAGAAGAGGTAGTTTATTGTGACTGACTTCTCTCTTTTAGGAGAATTTTTGGAAAAGGTACGACAGAAGAAAAAACGTGATATCACTGTTTTGGACCTGGGATGTGGTAAAGGTGGAGATTTGCTGAAATGGAAAAAAGGAAGAATTAACAGGCTAGTTTGTACTGGTAAGATAAATAATGGTATGGGAAAGAATAATTTGTAGTCAGATAAATGGAAAATAAGAAGGATTGTCTCTAATTGCAAGATATCTGGGACTATGCATGAGATGGGTTTTTTTTTTTTAATTAATTACGGCCCGACGCGGTGGCTCACACCTGTAATCCCAACACTTTGGAAGGCCGAGGTGGGTGGATCACTTGAGGTCAGGAGTTTGAGACCAGCCTGGCCGACATTGTGAAACCCTGTCTCTACTAAAAATACAAAAAATTAGCTGCGCATGGTGGTGCACACCTGTAATCCCAGCTACTCAGGAAGTTGAGGCAGGAGAATCGCTTGTACCTGGGAGGCGAAGGTTATAGTAATACAAGATCGCGCCACTGCACACTAGCCTGAGTGACAGAGCGAGACTCTATCTCAAAAAAAAAAAAAAAAAATTAGTTACAAGACTTTCCTGATAGTTTCATAGTAAGATTAATAAGCCTGGGATAACATTTCCTTCCCAAAAGGAAGGAAGCTATCAGAGATGGTTGGAGTCATGTCTAAAGGGCAGACTTGAAAAGGTTTCCATTGGCAAAAATAGGACAATTTTAACATTAAAAAAAAAAATAGCAGTTGGACACATCAAATCAGAAAAAAACATTGTTCACCCTTGAAGGTTGCTAAGAAACTATTCTGAAACTTACAAATTAAGGGGAGGAAATCAAACATTTGTAATCAGATGGTTAAAAAGGGCAGTTCCTTTTTTTTAATCAGATAAATCAAAGAGGAATTATAGAATTAGAAAATCATTATTTTTTTCATTCTTTATGAAATAATAGATCTAGGCAATAATTTTTTTTTTTTTTTTTTTTGCTACTGAAGCCATTGAGGGAAAAGTCGATAGTAACACAATGAATCAATCAATCACCTTAGCCCAGTGGTTA
Source organism: Nomascus leucogenys (assembly GCF_006542625.1). NCBI lineage: Eukaryota > Metazoa > Chordata > Mammalia > Primates > Hylobatidae > Nomascus > Nomascus leucogenys. The sequence goes on from NC_044384.1 coordinate 73,044,469, forward strand.
GTCTTAACACTGAAGTGGGACAAGCAGACGTCAGCGTCTTTCCGATGTGGTGAGTTAAAAGAGATACATACCCCCACTACTGAAGTACTGCCCAAATTAGCAGTTCTCAGATTTTTTGGTTTTATGAGCCCTGTACACTTAAAAATTATTGAGGACCCCAGAAAGCTTTTTTGTATGTAATTATGGTAAGTAGCTACTGATATTTACTATATTAGAAATTAAAGCTGAGAATTTTGAAAATATTTTTTAGTTCATTAAAGTAAAAGTAACAAGGCTGGCTTTTACATTTTTGTAAATCCCTTTAGAGTTTGAAATTACAGGAGGCAACTAGGTTCTCACACCTGTTTCTACATCCAATATGTTGTGATTTTATTTTGGTTGATAAGTAGTTGTAAAATAAAGGAGTATTTTAATAGCCTTTTTTGATAATTGTAGATATTCCTCTTTGTTACTACATCAAAACTCAGTAAGTGGTAGTTTCTTAACAAGTAGTTACAATATGGAATCTGAAACCTTACTGATGAACTTTTTATACTGTATAACATTAAAATCCATTAATCTGTCTTGCACTTCCTGCATGATTTTATAGTACTTGGAAAATACTGTTCACTAAAGTTATGCAGATCTAATTGTTGAGAATCAAAAGATCACGTGTTTAATATCACTGCCAATCAGAAAAGTATTGGGAAGAAGTCCAGCCCACAGTGATCAATACGCGTTTTCAAGGTTGTAATTCTTATTTGAAAGTCAATTTTATTTTTGGCAACAAATATACTGTCCCTTGTTTCCCTTTAAATCAGCAGTCCCTAACCTTTTTGGCACCAGGGGCCGGTTTCATGGAAGACTGTCTTTCCACAGAAGTGGGGGGATGGAATTCTACCTCGGATCATCAGGTGTTAGATTCTCATAAGGAGTATGCAACCTAGCTTGCCTGCCACTCACCTCCTGCTGTGCAGCCTGGTTCCTAACAGGCCATGGACCTGTACTGGTTTGTGGCCCACGGGTTGGGGAACTTTTAAGTGACAGGTTCACTTTGTTCATTTTCAAGAAAATATGTGCCAGATACTCAAGTCTGCATAACCATTGTTTGTCAGTCATTCAAGTCAAAATGATTTTCTCAGAAAAAAAAGTGGCCAGTACAGCTCAAAACTCAGAACAGTCATATCAGTACTGCTCTTGAAGATGACCATCAAACTTTGTTAGGTAGCAGAAATGTTTTGTTACTTCCCATTTCATCACACAACATTTAAAAAAGTGTGTATTCAAAAGCCCAGGTTTAATAAAATTAATTTTCACAATTTTATCAAGGGCATTCTTAAACTGTTTTTCTCCCCCTGCGTATTGTATAGTGGTGAAGAATACATGAAGTACTGCCAGTACCATTTAGTGCTGCTACTTTGTATTTGTAATAAGATCCCATCGCCTTTGCATCATCAGTGTGAATCTTTAAACAGGGAAAAGGGCAGGCTGGTCACAGTGGCTCATGCCTATAATCCCCAGCACTTTGGGAGGCAGAGGAGGGTGGATCACTTGAGGCCAGAAGTTAGAGACCAGCCTGGCCAATGTGGTGAAACCCCATCCTCTACCAAAAATACAAAAAATTAGCTGGGCATGGTGGCACACAACCTATAATCCTAGCTAGTCGGGAGGCTGAGGTATGAGATTCACTTGAACCCTGGAGGCAGAGGTTGCAGTGAGTGAAGATCACACCACTGCACTCCAGCCTGGGCAATACAGCAAGACTCTGTCTTAAAAAAGAAAAAAAGAAAAGGGCAAATAACATTTTATTATAAAAATATACCCTTGGTATTTCCAAAACTGGGCTTATTGATAGTGTTAGGTTTTATAATTCATATTGGAATAAAACTTTCTCCTTTTTACTTTGAATAAGCATTTAAAAATCATGATAGAACTTTTCTAGCATCCGTACCTATTGAGATGCTTTTAGTTCCTCTTGAAAACTGTAGGGTATTTGCGTCGGAACAAAGCCCTTTTCTTTTATTTTAAAGGAAATAAGACCTTTTCACTAGTACCAAGGCCGACTTTTATGCCACAGTTTGTCAGTTGAGATCAATGTCTAGATTTCTGGCATTCTGTGTTGCTACTTACTAATACCCTTCTATCCTTCCAGATATTGCCGATGTTTCTGTCAAGCAGTGTCAGCAGCGGTATGAGGACATGAAAAATCGTCGTGATAGTGAATATATTTTCAGTGCAGAATTTATAACTGCTGACAGCTCAAAGGTACAGTTTCTTTCTTTGGTCAATTTATTTTTTACGTTTTTAGTTTGGGTAAATAATTTGTTTTAAAAATCAACTCAATTTTTACTTTTAAAAAAAAAAATTTATTCTATTTTTTTGAGACAGGGTCTCACTCTGTCGCCTAGGCTGGAGCACAGTGGCGCGATCTCAGCTCACTGCAACCTCCGCCTCCCAGGCTCAAGTGATTCTCCTGCCTCCCAGCCTCCTGAGTAGCTGGGACTACAGGCACATGCCACCACACCCAGCTAATTTTTATATATTTTGTAAAGATGGGGTTTTGCCATGTTGCCAAGGCTGGCCTTAAACTCCTGAGCTCAGGTGATCTGCCTGCCCCCCATAGTGCTGGGATTACAGGCATGAGCCATGGTGCCCGGCCACTCATTTTTTAAAATGGGTTTTGAAACTTTAAAAACCTTGGGACATGCATTTTCACTTTCGACTGGAAATTCTATTATGATAAATTCCCTTGAATGACTCACTGAATACTTGTAATTTTTTGCTTTTGAAATTAGCTGTTGCTTTTCTATATGGACATCATTTATTTTCCAGTATTTTGAAATAGGACTGAACTTATACTGTGTTTTGTTCACCTTGTAATTTATTAGTTTCCCAACATATCAGAGCCTGTTTGGTTTTTTCCTACCTTCCACCTGTTTCTGAATTTCTTAAAAAGAACTGCTTCAAGGGTGAAAGTCTCACCATGAACTTTTTGTTCTTCATTGACTTACTGGCTCATTGAACTGTTATAGATACCTTTAATCATACACATTTTGTTTGAAATTTGAAAGTGAAAAAGATAAGTGGGAGTATACTGCCAGAAAGTTGTAATACCTTTAAAACATTTTTGCATTTTTTAAAAAATGCCAAACGCCAGACAGATGTTGTTTTTTAACTCAAGTTATTGTTGAATGTCATTTTATTTTAGCTGTCAGGTAAAGTGATGAAAGGATCAACTTGAAATGTCATAATTGACTAATACATTTTAAACATGATTTCAGAATTCCTCAGTTTTTAAATACTGTGAAAGTGGGAATCAAATTATTCTGTTAAACTAGAATACATGCATGATTTGTGTGTGTCCTTTATTGTACAAGGGAAAGAATAGGCTGAAGATTGTGAGGGAAAGGAAGAACCTTATGTTCTAGAAGTTAATTTACTAAAAAGTTTTTAATCTGTGTTGTAGTTACCTCACAATCATAACTCATTTTAATTTGTTTCAGGAACTTCTGATTGACAAATTTCGTGACCCACAAATGTGTTTTGACATCTGCAGTTGTCAGTTTGTCTGTCATTACTCATTTGAGTCCTATGAGCAGGCTGACATGATGCTGAGAAATGCATGTGAGAGACTTAGCCCTGGGGGCTATTTTATTGGTACTACTCCCAATAGCTTTGAATTGATGTAAGTACTTTTAAATATATTGTGGTTTATAAAATATTCAGTATTAAGTAGCAAATGTTTATCAGAGGTAGATTTTATTAAAATATGCTATTTTAATCTTATAAGTGTTGAACACTTTCATAAGATATTTGAGTAGACATTCAAAATTTAAATTCAATAGACAAATTTACAGATGAACTTTTAAAAGTTCATGTTTTGTGTGTTTTAAAAGTTCATGTTTTATGTGTTAAAAGTTTTATGTGTAAGTTAGAGACTGAAGTTATACTGATAGACAAACTGCAGGTCAGATGGACAGGCACAGAGATTAACCAGCTGTCATGAGAGTGATACCTACTTCCAGCTTAATTTTATTGGTGTGACTGTTGGTGATCTTTTAGTATATTGCTTCTTAAAAGTAGCTCAAATCAGGAGAGTGCAGTGGCTCATCCCTATAATCCTAGCACTTTGGGAGGCCAAGACAGGAGGATTGCTTGAGGCCAGGAGTTTGAGACCAGCCTGGACAACATAGTGAGACCTTATCTTTACAAAAAACTTACAAATTAGCTAGCATGGTGGTACGCTCCTGTAGTCCTTGCTCAGGAGGCTGAGGCAGGAGGATCACTTGAGCCCAGGAGTTGGTGACTTTAGTGAGCTATGATCACACCACCACATTCTGTCATTCTGCCACCATCTGTCATTCTGCCTGAATGACAGATTAAGACCTTGTCACTTTAAAAAAAAAAAAAAAAGGGGGTAGCCCAGATCTAATTAAAAAGCTAATCAAGTGTGCATCATGTAGTTTTTCACATGCATAATCTGATCAAAATAAGTCTACACTAATCACAATTTTAATCTTTTTATTTTGATTGGGGGATAACCTTGATAGAAGACGCCTTGAAGCTTCAGAAACAGAATCATTTGGAAATGAAATATATACTGTGAAATTTCAGAAGAAAGGAGATTATCCTTTATTTGGCTGCAAATATGACTTCAACTTGGAAGGTGTTGTGGATGTTCCTGAATTCTTGGTCTATTTTCCATTGCTAAATGAGTAAGAAGTCATTAATCTGTTCACTCTTTTCTTTTTGTCTTAAGGGAAAGAAAAGGGGGGAAAAGCAATATTTCTTTTACTCTTTATTTTAAATGAGGGCCAAAGAAAAAGTATAATCTTGTTTTTTTGTTTTTGTGTTTTTAAAAAAAAAAACAAAAACAAAAAAATGACTAGCCTCATATCTAGGGGATTATTGCCATAGGTCTCATAGAGCCTAACTTAGTTTTCTCTCATTCCTGGAATTTTTTAATCCTATGGGTGAAAAAGGGAACCAGTTGCCTTCAGCTTGTGGCACAAAATGCCTGACACTGCAAATAGCAAAAGTTTTTTTTTTTTAGTGACTGCTGGTAACTTTGATGATAAACAATGAGTCTTCATGAATCAAAGATCCTCCTATTGACAGAGATGAGTATTAAAAGTTGTTTGCATTTCACTATAGCTTTGAAATTGCCTATGTCTCACAGGCAATGTTGATGATAAAATCCTGATTCAGGAATGTATTCTCCCATGTGGCTGAATTCCTAGGAGTCCTGGCAAACTGTAGACACAGGAAAAGCTGGGGGTAACTGGGCCTTACCAGGTAAGGCTTCAAGGCCTTGTGATACACCTTGGTTTCCAGAGTTTGCCTGGTAGGGAGAGTATAAAAGTCAGCTTAAATGTAGGCCATGTCATGATTGATTGAACTTGATTTTCTACTTTTTAGAAACAAAAATCTTTTGTTTTGGATATTAACTGAGAAAAAGAAGAGGTATATTGTCTGCTTACTTCTGCTTGGTGATTATTTTAATTGTAACTCAGTCAGTCTGTAAAATTAGGGTTACAGTATTTTCAGGAGTTCTATAACAGCTTATTCAATAATATAAGAAAGCCAAGTAGCATTGTGACTGAACATGAGGAAAATACTGTGCATAATTTTATAAATATAAACCATTTACAAAATTTAAAAATATCAGTTACATTTTGCTTTTTAATTTTTAAAACTAATAAACTGGGGAAACGTTACTGCTCTTCAACTTTATTTAAAAAAGAACTTAATTGTGGAATGTTGTTGAGTATGTTTAATATGTTAGCTTGAGATTTTAGTTAACAGTTTGGTGATTTTAGTATAATCAAAAAGATAACAAAACAAAAGATTTGTTTTAAATGTTAAGACCTAGCGATCTTTTTTTTTTTTAAGTTAAATTGCCTAATGATAGTAAACCTAAGTCATCAGTTTAATATCTAATTTTTTAAAAGATTATTTATTGAAACAGTATTGGATGAAACAGAATCTGAAAATGTATGGGGATTTTGAGATGCCTTTTTGCTATTTCATTAAGAAACTTAACAGAAATAAGCTTTTTGTGTGGCAAAACTTATTCAAATTGGGCCTCAATTCTTTGAATCATGATATTTTTTAGGTGTAAAACTTGATTTCATTTCTAAAGGCTTATTTTAGAGATTTACAAAAGAAAATGAACTGCCTGGAATAAAAGACTTAATTTTGCTCATGTTGCCTTTCCAAGGAGGATTAATTGAAGTAATACAATCCTGCCTTACATATACCTCTTACATAGAAACCTCAGTGGCCCTTCAGTGTTTGCCGTTACCCTATCCCCTCAAATGCCACCCTGTACACGAGCCCTCCCACCTAATTTTCAGGGTTTCTCCCCTTTCTTCCACTCTTCCTTTAACTGCTGCCTGAAGTCATCTCCAGGCTCCCTCTTGTTGTCTACAGATATATAATTATAAACTTGGCAAATGCAGTGAGGAAAAAAAATACCTGAGAGTCTAATGGAGAGACCTAATATAATTGAAGATTTAAGGAAGGTACCTGTAAAGAAGCAATGTTTGAGTCAGGATCTAAAGGATGGAAAAGTAGGTGGGCAGCTGAGGACTGGAGGGAAGAATGCTCCTGACAAGAGGACAGCGTGTGTGAGGGCCCAGCAGTGGGAAAGCTAGGCTAGTCCAAGACGTTGAAAGAAGGCCCATCCTGACTGACAGTGGGGGCTATCCCAAAATGAGGCAGCATTCTTTTACAGATCAATGTCTTTGAGACCATGTTCTGTGTCCTAAGTGTACTGGAGCCCAGTGGAGGGTGTTAAGGAGGGTAGTGGTGACATGACTCAGGTCCGCATTTCTGAATGCTTAATCTGGCTGCGGTTGGAAAATTCATTGGGGGAGAGTAAGAATAGAAGCAGGGGACAAGCAAAGTGAGTTTATGGACTGGTACCACTGAGTGGTGATGGTGACTGAAGCAGCAGGATGGTGCCAAATGCAGGAGGTAAGAAGTGGACCTATTTGAAATTGAAGTTTTCTAGGTAGAATAGGACTTAGTGATGTGTATTGAGCACTGGGTAAAAGAGAAGGGGAGATGGCATGGATCACTAGATGGATTTACTGAAATGGCAAAGATCGGCAGAAAAAGAGCAGTGATGTTCAGCCTTAGATGTGGGAAGTTAGAGAGTGCCAGTGACACATGCAGGTGAAGATTTCTAATAAGCGGTAGAATCCATGAGTGATGAGAGACAGCTGAACTACCGATAGCTGGGGGGTGGAAGTGAGTAGGGCTCTGGACTGTACTCTTCAGAACCTTGAAGTTTAGAAGTTGGGTAAAAAAAAACCTGTAAGGAAAAAGGAAAAAAAAAAAAACCTGCAAAGAAGCAGTTCATGATGTAGGGGAAAAATTAATAGTGTATCTTGCCAGAGAAGTCAAGAGATGAAAGTGAATCTTTAAGAAGGAAGTCGGCAGCTGTTTGCAGTGCAGCTGTGAGAGATCGAGTAAAGTGAAATGGAATCAGTAGAAAAGAGTTTCCTACACTGCTTCTTCCGCATCTCACAGCTCCGGAGACTCTCATTTGCTTCCTGACCTTTATGTTATACTAATAGAGCTCTCTGAAACCCCTGAGATTTAGAATGCATGTTTCTTTTAGGTGTGATACGTTACTCTTGATTCATTTTGTATTACTCTGTTGTGAATTTATCAAGGAAATGATAGCTTTTTTAGTTAAGTCCAGAAGATGTCATTGCTGTACAAAAGTAAGTTGAGGAATTACAAACATGTGGAAGCTTTTTCATTAAGTATTCTTTTTTGGACAGAATGGCAAAGAAATACAATATGAAACTAGTCTACAAAAAAACATTTCTAGAATTCTACGAAGAAAAGATTAAGAACAATGAAAATAAAATGCTGTTAAAACGAATGCAGGCCTTGGAGGTGAGTATTTAGAAAAGATGTAAAAATTCCAGTCATGGTGAACTTGTTCGGCTGTTCTTGAGATCCTTGCAAGGCCATCTGAACATGAAATAGTTTATGTGTATTACGCTTTTCAGCACCTAGGACAGAGCTTGATACAGAAACTGCATGGTGAGTGCTCAGTAAATACTTGATGAAAGAATGAGTACTGCTGTTACCAAATTCTGTTTTCTAGATAGTACTGCTTTAAAATAGGATTTCTCAGCCTCAGGACTGTTGACATTTTGTTCTGGATAATTCCTTGCTGTGGGATGCTGTGCATTGTAGGATATTCAGTAGCATTCCTGGCTTCTACGCACTAGATGCCTTCCAGTAACACTCTTGTCCTCAGTTATGATATCCAGAAAACTCTCTCCAGACATTGCCAAATGTCCCCTGCTGGGCAAAATTGCCCCAAGTTGAGAACCAGTTCTTTACAACAGTGCCTTTTGGTTACGACAGTAATTTAGAACCTTCCTGGCCAGTGTCCAGACAAGCTCAAACCATACATAATTTTATTGTACGGTAATTCTTTAGCAGGGTTCCAGTCTTTTAGACTATGTTGTTGCTAAGACCTCTCCTGTCCTAATGCAGCGGTGAAGGTATCTATATAAGCTTCAGTTACACAGCCATGGATTGTTTTTCCTTTTTCTCCTTACCAGACAGTGTTTGGTTGGACAGACCTAAAATATTCAGTGAGCATTTTTATTATTGATCAGTAGAATCATATTCATCAAATGGACATTAAACTTCTTTAGAGAGTTTATTCAGTTTAAGTACTTTAAGCATACTCTGACTTATTTATCCTTATAATTACCTCCATGAAGTAGGCAGAACGGTAACTTCTCACTTTTTTTTTTCCTTTTTTTTTTTTTTTAATGACAGGATCTCGCCCTGTTGCCCAGGCTGGAGTGCAGTGATGTGATCACAGCTTACTGAGGCCTTCACCTTCTGGAAGGTGATCCTCCCACCTCACCCTCCTGAGTAACTGACTACAAGTGTGTGTCACCACACCTGTCTCAGTTTTAAACTTTTTGTACTGATGAGGTTTTGCCATGTTGCCCAGGCTGGTCTCAAACTCCTGGCCTCATCAAGCGATCCCCCTGCCTTGGCCTCCCAAAGTACTGGGATTACAGATGTGAGCCACTGTACCCGGCCAGTTTTCACATTTTTTTAGTGGGCAGCCTGAGGCTCAGAGGATAAATGACTTACTCAAGGCCTTACTAACCTTTAGATTTTCTTCAGTATTTGTAGATGATAAACAGAAGTCTCCTGTTGAAGTTGCACCTGCACCCAGCCACTCCCACAATGTTGAGTGGGAGGACTTTCTATAAATTCTAAATTGTCTTTTAAGAGACATAATCAGTAAAATGTTATATTCCTCATTAGTTATATTTCCTATACTTTAGATCTAAGAATGTTTTTATTGGCTTTATATTAGGAAGGGAGGCTTGGTTTGTCTTAAGGAAGAGGAGAAAACTAGCAAAACTGTGTGGATAAGTCCCCCCATCCCACATATACAGCATATCTTTAGCATATTGCCTTTATTTGATGGTGCTTTGCATGACAGTGGTCAATTGTTTAGCCTTTCTCTTAGCATATGGGTAATGAATTCACTTGTGTAATGTATGCCAAAATGTACTTAGGTATAGTAGGTATGGGATAACAAGAATTTTATGGCATGTTATTTCAGTGAATAATGCATTCCATGGTGGGAACTGCAGTATTGAAGCATTCCAAGTGCAGTGAGTATATAAAGGGCCTGTTGGGAAGGAAGAAGATTGGTAGAGGACAGGCAGAGAAACCGGAGTGCACAGGGGATGTTTGAGGAAGCAGCACTAATGGCCTTCACAGTTCTTCAGCAGTCTGCCTTCTCTCCCAGTACTGCTCTTGGGGATATGACCTGTTACCATGGCTGTCTGGGGACAGAAGCAGTAATAGCATGTAGTTTGAAAAATCCTTTGGTTTTCCTGCTTCTTGACCAAGTCACTCTGGTGGGCGTGTAAAGGACTTGGAGCAGGAAAGGATATGACCAGATAAGAGTTAGGACACTACTTGGGTGGCATAATGGGGGACGGTTTGGAGGGACTTTGAGACCAGACCAGAGGTGGAAAGAGCAGTCGGATGCCACTGCTTTCGACCAGGTCAGAGGTTTAAATGGATCTGTTTCTTGATATTTGCCCCCAAAAGTCTTTTCCTGAAGCATCCAGCTTTTATCTGGGTTCAGCACTAGAACCAGTACAACTTTTCTGCTTTCCTGGAGCATTGGAACAGAGAGAAGAAAGAATGAAAAGACGTAGGCCATGGAACTGTAGGTCCTGACACCTGTTTTCTTTTTTTTCACCAGCAAACATATTCTAGGGACAGTTCTGGAAAAGTAACTCCTTTTAGAGGAGACACTAAGATATATATGTTTTAATAAGTTTTGGGCCCGGCACGGTGGCTCATGCCTGTAACCCCAGCACTTTGGGAGGCCAAGGCGGGCAGATAACCTGAGGTCAGGAGTTGTAGAGCAGCCTGGCCAACATGGTAAAACCCCGTCTCTACTAAAAATACAAAATTAGCCAGGTGTGGTGGTGCATGCTTTGGAGGCCGAGGCAGGAGAATTGCTTGAACCCGGGAGGTGGAGGTTGCAGTGAACGAAGATCACGCCACTGCACTCCAGCCTGGGTGACAAAACTGAAACTCTGTCTCAAAAAATAAAATAAATTTTAAAAAATAACGATGTTTTACAGCTTTGTAATCATGTATTGGTTGGTCTTTCAAAATGATCAGTAGAGAAGAGAAACTGGGTGTCCAGTGATAAGCAGATAATCACATGGAGGATAAGTTGAAGAACAAGTTTACAACAAAATAGTTTGGCAGGCATTCAAAAATGAAGTTCTGAAGCTTTGTAATATGGTAAAACTACAAAATATATGGAATTAAAGTACAAAAAAAACGGATTGATAGTCTGTTCTTTCTTACAGCCCTGTGTTGGGATGTGATACAAAGTAAAGTGGTTTATGCTAATGATACAGCAGTCCCAAATAGCCGAATACTTTTAAAACAGCAAATAAATAGGTTAATTTCTAATGCCTAAACTTGCTGCAGGATGTTTATAAAGAAAACAGACAAAGAGGATTGCAAAGCAGATATTCATAGATCATTTTCTTAAAAGTTTATTAGGGAGTTGTAAGTTTAAAGTGCTTCCTTTCTAGCTGGTTTGTTGCAATAAGACAAGTATAAAGAATTATAAATGAATTATTAAAAATACAAACTTTGTAGAGTAGATGGTTCTATTAAATGTTTTATGTAATTTATTGTGTTTTGATTTGCATGTATCTGGTTTGTTTTTTGGTGAGGGAGTGAGGGAGACAGAGTCTCGCTCTGTCATCCAAGCTGGAGTGCACTGACACCATCTTGGCATCTTGGCACACTGCAACCCCTCCCCCCCGGGCTGACCCCTTCCCCAGCCTCACCAAAACCTGGCCTAAGTGATCCTTTCACCTCCGCCTTCTGAGTAGCTGGGACTACAGGCGCATGCCACCACACCTGGCTACTTTTTTGTATTTTATGTAGAGACAGGATGTTGAAATGTTGCCAGGCTAGTCTCGAACCCCTGAGCTCAAGTGATTTGCCTGCCTCGGCCTCCCGAAGTGCTGGGGTTACAGCATGAGCTACCGAGCCAGGCCTGATTTACATGTATTAAAAGGCAAAATGCAGATACTATAAAGGGATATCACTTAAAATGGATTAAAAATAGCACTTGAAGTAACTTGGATAAACATTTGGCCAGCATACCCTTAAAAACACAGCATGTTTTTCTGACCCTTTTCCAGAGTCTTAGGTAAATATGGGAAATGTCTGTATTTTGGAGGCTGGATTATTAAACAGGGTTCTATGTTGACTTGACTTTTTTATTTGTATTATTTGTAATTGCTATTTATGCTTTTCATGGCTATTAAATTGCCATCATTTTAATATTTAGCTCTTTTTATGACATCTTTAAGCTCTGTATTTATAGATACAAAGCCTTTGGCTAACAGTAGAGAAGGTGCAAGTGTTTGCTGCTAAATGGTTCTTGGTGGTGATTAAATTATGTAGCTTCTTCCAGCTGTGAATATCCTAAGATTGTGATAAAAGTTGACCATAAGGCTGGATGTGGTGGTTCACACCTGTGATCTCGGCACTTTGGGAGGCTGAGGTAGGAGAATTCTTTGAGACCAGAAATTTAAGACCAGCCTGGGCAACATACTAAGACCTTGTCCCTACAAAAAAAATTTTTAAAATTAGCCAGCACAGTGGCTTGTGCATGTAGTCCCAGCTACCCAGGAGGCTGAGGTGGAGGATTGCTTGAGCTCGGGAGACCAAGTTTGCAGTGGAGATCCTGCCACTGCAATACAGCCTGGGAGACAGAGCAAGACTCTGTCTCAAAAAAAAAAAAAAAAACCACTAGTTTACATCTGATCTTTGACAAACCTGACAAAAACAAGCAATGGAGAAAGGATTCCCTATTTAATAAATGGTGCTGGGAAAACTGGCTAGCCATATGTAGAAAGCTGAAACTGGATCCCTTCCTTACACCTTATATAAAAATTAACTCAAGATGGATTAAAGACTTAAATATAAGACCTAAAACCATAAAAACCCTAGAAGAAAACCTAGGCAATACCATTCAGGACATAGGCATGGGCAAAGACTTCATGACTAAAACACCAAAAGCAATGGCAACAAAAGCCAAAATAGACAAATGGGATCTAATTAAACTAAATTAGATGTACTTCTGCACAGCAAAAGAAACTATCATCAGAGTAAACAGGCAACCTACAGAATGGGAGAAAATTTTTGCAATCTACCCATCTGATAAAGGGCTACTAATATCCAGAATCTACAAAGAACTTAAACAAATTTACAAGAAAAAAACAACCCCATCAAAAAGTGGGCAAAGGATATGAACAGACACTTCTCAAAAGAAGGCATTTATGTAGCCAGCAGACACATGAGGAAATGCTCATCATCACTGGTCATCAGAGAAATGCAAATCAAAACCACAATGAGATACCATCTCAGGCCAGTTAGAATGGCGATCATTAAAAATTCAAGAAACAATGATGCTGGAGAGGATGTGGAGAAATAGGAACGCTTTTACACTGTTGGTGGGACTGTAAACTAGTTCAACCATTGTGGAAGACAGTGTGACGATTCCTCAAGGATCTAGAACTAGAAATACCATTTGATCCAGCGATCCCATTACTGGATATATACCCAAAGGATTATAAATCATGCTGCTATAAAGACACATGCACACGTATGTTTATTGCGGCACTGATTCACAGTAGCAGAGACATGAAACCAACCCAAATGTCCATCAGTGATAGACTGGATTAAGAAAATGTGGCACATATACACCATGGGATACTATGCAGCCATATAAAAGGATGAGTTCATGTCCTTTGTAGGGATGTGGATGAAGCTGAAAACCGTCATTCTAAGCAAACTATCACAAGGACAGAAAACCAAACACCACATGTTTTCACTCATAGGTGGGAATTGAACAATAAGAACACATGGACACAGGGCAGGGAACATCACACACTGGGGCCTGTCATGGGGTGGGGGCCTGGGGGAGGTATAGCATTAGGAGAAATACCTAATGTAAATGATGAGTTGATGGGTGCAGCAAACCACCATGGCACATGTATACCTATGTAATAAACCTGCACATTTTGCACATGTACCCTATAATAGTATACCCTAGTATAATAAAAAAAGAATTGGTTTAAGAGAGGATTCCGTTTTTTTTGTTTTTTTTTCCCGTATTTCAAAAGTATGTATAGTTTGTATTCCTGAAGTAGTACTTACGGATTATTCTCCTAATTATGTTATTTCAGTGATGTAGCGTGTTTAATTCTGAATTGTAAATTTCAGTTATTATCGTAACTAGGACTTTCATTTGTTTCCCCAGCCATATCCTGCGAATGAGAGTTCTAAACTTGTCTCTGAGAAGGTGGATGACTATGAACATGCAGCAAAGTACATGAAGAACAGTCAAGTAAGGTTACCTTTGGTAAGTTTTAAGGAAGTATTTTATAGAGAATGAAAAAAAGAACATGCTTATATGGAGACATAGGAAATTATTTCACTTGTTTACAATACTTGGGCTCACTGACTTACAAATCAGTTGTTTCCACTAAGTGATGTTGACTTGTTATAACCACAGAATATGGAATAAAATTTATTTCAATGGACTGAGAATGGAGTGCTATATCTAAGGCAGTGAGGATAGTGAAAAAATTACAGGCTTGGTTTGCAAGTTCCCTGCTAATGTAGGCAACCAGTGAATCACAGCATTTCATACATAGAATTCAGCGGTCCAGGAATTTAAATGGGAAAAAATTACACCTTCACTTATACTAATTTCTGTGTAAAAGTTTACATTTTAAAAATGATTACTACAATAGTACCACAGTGGTATTAGCTGCTGCTGTGACTTTGTCATCAGTAGAAATTACAGATATTTTCATAGCACATTTTTGCTAATATCTTAGAATATTGTTTTCATTTATGACGTCTGGAAAAATCACATCACTAGAACTGCCACTAGATCTTGTTATTAATGGTGTGTGCAAAGCAACACATATCTTTAATAGCTACATAAATATAATTTATTTCCTTTGTGTAATATGTACTTTATTTTGTTATTCCTTTGAAAAAAACACAAAAATTGTATTTTTTCCACCAGTGCTGTTTGATGTTTCAAGATAGGCCTTTTTTATTTTTTCATTTTCCAAATTAAGAATATAAGATAGGGCCAGGTACAGTGGCTCACGCCTGTAATCCCAGCACGTTGGGAGGCCGAGGCGGGTGCATCATGAGGTCAGGAGATCGAGACCATACTGGCTAACACAGTGAAACCCTGCCTCTACTAAAAATACAAAAATTAGCCGGGCGTGGTGCCAGGCCCCTGTAGTCCCAGCTACTCGGGAGGCTGAGGCAGGAGAATGGCGTGAACCCAGGAGGCAGAGTTTGGAGTGAGCCGAGATCGCACCACTGCCCTCCAGTCTGGGCGACAGAGCAAGACTCTGTCTCAAAAAAAAAAAAAAAAAAAAGAATATAAAATAGATGCATTTTCCAGTTACACACACACACACACAACACACACTATGCCCTCTTCACACACATTCACCCTGTGAATGAGAATTTGAGAATTTGGCAGGAGGATAAAAGTGTGAGAAGATGACTTTCAAAGTTAATCTCACTGATTTCTTTTATATGCTCAGGTCACAATATGATTAACAGTGAATTGAATGTGTATTTACAGTGAAGTTAGGGTCTTTTGGCCATGTCTGCCAATTATTTAGAAATAAGCATGTGTTTACTTCCATATCGAATCTAAAATTTTCTTTTTCTCTTTTGTAATTTTAGGGAACCTTAAGTAAATCAGAATGGGAAGCTACAAGTGAGTATATCATCAGCATAGATTAACTGATAATTTCAAAGGTCTTGTTTCAAAGTGATCATTAAAACCTGAAAAAAGGCTGGGCACTGTGGCTCACACCAGTAATCTCATCATTTTGGGATGCCGAGACAGACAGATTCCTCGAGCCCAGGAGTTGAGACCAGTCTGGGCAACATGGCAAATGCTTGTCTCTACCAAAAATACAAAAAAATTAACCAGGCATGGTGGCATGTGCCTGTAGTCCAGCTACTCAGGAGGCTGAGGTGGGAGGATTCCTTGAGACTGGGAAGTCAAGGCTGCAGTGAGCTGTGATCACATCACTGCACTCCAGTCTGGGCAACACAGTGAGACACTCTCTCAAAAAAAAATCTGAAAACTTTGAGTTTTTCTGACATTTTAGGTTGTGTTTGTGTTTACACACACACAAATACGTATATCTCTACATATGTCTAATCCTCCTTTCTTGCACAGCTGTGTAGCGCCAAGAGAAGATACACTGTACACAGGGTCTTCCTCAGCATAAACTTTAGTGAGCATGTGTAAACATTCTCATTGCCTATTTGTTACTAAGTAGCCATCTCCATTTGAAGTGTTTACCTCAGATTTCTAGTGGAATTTTTGGCTTGTAGAATACTTGCATGTCTTTTTTTTTATTTGGCCACTCTGATGTGACAGTGAAGGCATAATAATACTAGAACAGTCAGTGAAACATCCATGAGCAGGATGTGTTAGAGGTGTGCACGATAGGGGACAAATGTGGTGCAAAGATATTCTGAAGTGAAGTTCCTGTGTTCAGAAGAGAAGCCAGAAGCACAGCAAATCTGTGAAGGCCTGTGGTTCTTCAGCAGTGGGTGTTGAGGAAGTCAGGTCGCAGAGCCTCATTGTTACTGTAGGAATCCCCTTACATGGTGGTTGATGATGTTGAGGCACAAGTGGTCATTAAGGACAATCCATTTGATAAACATTATTGATTTACATGAAGTTCTGTGAAAGGTAAAGTAAAATAAAGATATTAAATCTCTACCTTCTGGAAGTCTACACTGTAATGGAAGGAACAGGCACAAATAAACATACTACTAGGCAAACTTTTAAGTGCTAATGATACTGTAGTGGGGAACAAAGGTGAGAGAGCTTAATGAAAACTAATGACATCTGGGATGTAGTAGTAATATTGATATTACTGAGTGTTGAACACGTGCAGGTGCGTGTGATGTTTTTAATCCTTATAATAACTCACATGTAACTCATTTAATCCTCACAATGACTTTATGAGTAGAGAGTATTATATCCTTTCACAGATGAGAAAAACTAAAAACTTAGCTAAGATCACAGAGCTAACCTGTGGTTAGCTTACCTAAGTGATCTGTCATTTTAACTCTGGTTTCATGGAAGCCTGGCAAAAGGAAAATCTAGTAAGACTTCCTGAGTTGGATAGAGAAGAGGAAAGGAGTCAAGCAAGACCAGTATTTTGAGGCTATTTGTCTCTGAACATTGGTACTATTACTAGAAATCGGACTGGAGGATGCTATACGCATACAATCATGCTTGACACACTGATGAGCATGTGCATAAACTATGAATTTTATTACTTTTTCCCTGCAATGGAGACTGGTTGCCTGTCTTAGACATCCTGCTGGTCCCAAAGTAGAGTGTAAATTTTGATCACGAGTCATCATGATGGTGGTACTGGCTGTGGCTTAGAACTGTATTTTTATATTATTAAGTGTGGACTTTAGTCATCATGTACAAATGAAAAATTAGATGGCCCCAGACAATTGGAAGAGATGGGCTGGACATGTGAAGAGAGCAGTGGCCAAATTGCACCTCGGGTGTAGCACCCCAGGATTGTTTGGCTGTTTGATGAATTGCTCTGTTCTAAGCTAGAGGGCTTCGTGGGTTGAGCGTATTTTGCATGCCATCACGAGTCTAAAAGGCCCAGGCTACATTTTAGACTTCTACTGGTGTGATCATTAAGCTATCACCAGAACTGCTGCTCCTCTAGAAGATGGCTTTAAATGAGAAAGGAGAGAATTGCTATTGATTTCTGGAAGTGGAAGTGGTTCACGATTTGATTTTTTTTAAATCCCAATGGAAATGCCTGCATAGAAGGCATTTTATACAGTAAGTGGGACTTTTTAGGAGTTTCAAGTTAGAAAGAAAGTTGCTATTATGTATTGAAAATCAGACTCTAGCATGTTAGTGGTTTCAAGTGACCCTAAATGAGGACAGGACAGGACTGATGGGTTGTTTGCAATTGGTATGGGCGTGTCGGGGGTGGGATTTGGCAGGGCCGGACTGCACAAAGGTCACACAAAGTGGGGGACAGCATGAATGATACTGGCCAGCTGTAAGTGCTGACATGCTGTGCACGCTGATGTGCTGCAAGTGCTGGGGACTGCTTTGTCTCCTTACCTTCTGGCAAGAACCGCAGAATTGATGAACACCCTGCCTGTTTTCTGTCCAATCACTGCTACTAGCCACATTTCATTTCAACTAAAAGAAATTGGAAACCAGTAAATAAGGAGCAGATAGTAGCATGACCAAAGTAGTATTTTGGAAAAACTGCTGTGGTATTCCTGTACAAGTTGGGTTGGAAGAGCAAGAAGCTGGAGTCTTGGGAGGCCATCAGGCAGTTAGCTGTGTTCATCTACCCTCCCTTCAAAAGAAGTCATCTCAAGGAGTGAGGCCTCCAGCTTAGGTGGACTTGATCTTGACTCACTGTTGAGTATCTTAGCACATGCCCCGAACATCCCTGTGATGTTTTCAGGATTTGTCACCTTTTCAGGTATTTTCTTGCCCTAAAATCTATTGGTATTTTATTAGAAGATATACAGGCATATCTTGGAGATACTGCAAGTTCAGTTCTAGACCACCACAATAAAGCAAGTCACTCAGATTTTTTGGTCTCCCAGTGCATATAAAAGTTATGTTTACACTGTACTGTAGTCTGTTAAGTGTGCAGTAGTGTTGTGTGTAAAAACAATGTACATACTTTAATTTAAAAATACTTCATTGGTAAAAAAATGCTGATGATCATCTGAACCTTTGGTGAATCTGAATCTTTTCTGCTGGTGAAGGGTTTTTCCTCCATGACGGAAATACTCTCGATGGATGGTGGTTGCTGAAGATTGTTGTGGCTGTGGCAGTTAAGACAATGAAGTTTGCCTCATTGATTGACCATTCTTTCACAAAAGATTTCTCTGTAGCATGCAGTGCTGTTTGATAGCGTTTTACCCACTGTAGAACTTATTTCTAAATTGGAGTCACTCCTCTGAAACCCTATTGGTGCTTTATCAACTAAGTTTTTGTAATATTAATATTCGAAATCCTCGTCATTTCAACAGTGTTCCCAATGTGTTTATCAGAAGTAGATTCTATCTCAAGCTCATCCGTAAGAAGCAGCTCCTCATTTGTTCAAGTTTGATCATGAGATTGCAGCAATTCAGTCACATCTGCAGGCTCCACTTCTAATTCTAGTTCTCTTGTTGTTGCCATCCCATCTGCAGCTACTTCCTCCACTGATGTGTTGAACCCCTTGAAGTCATGCATGAGGGTTGGAATCCAGTTCTTCTAAACTTGTGTTCATGTTGATATTTTGACCTCATCCCATGAAGGATGAACATTCTTAATGATACCTAGAATGCGGAATCCTTTCCATCAAGTTTTTAATTTACTTCATCCAGATCCATCAGAGGAATCACTATGGCAGCTATAGCCTTACAAAATGTATTTCTTAAATAATAAGACTTAAAAATGAAAAGTACCCCTTGATCCATGGGCTGCAGAATGGATGTTGTATTAGCAGCCATGAAAATAACATTAATCTCCTTGTACATCTTCATCAGACCTCCTGGGTGACCAGGTACATTGCCAATGAGCAGTAATATTTTGAAAAGAATTTTATTTTTCTGAGCAGTAGGTCTCAACAGTGGGCTTAAAATACTCAGTAAACCGTAATGTGAACAGATATGCTGTCATCTAGGCTTTGTTCCATTTATAGAGCATGAGCAGAGCAGATTTTACATAATTCTTAAGGGCCTCGGGATTTTTGGAAGGATAAATGAGCATTGGCTTCACCTTAAAGTCACTAGCAGCATTAGCCCCTAACAGGAGAGTCGCCCTGTCTTTTGAAGCTTTGAAACCACCAGGTATTGACTTCTCTCTAGCTATGAAAGTCCTAGATGGCGTCTTCTAATAGAAGACCGTCTCGTCTTCATTGAAGATCTTATTTAGTGTAGCCACCTTCATCAATGATCTTAGCTAGGTCTTCTGCATAACTTGATGCAGCTTCTACATCAGCACTTGCTGCATCATCTTGCACTTTTACATTATGAAGGTGGCTGCTTTCCTTAAACCTCCTGAACCAACTTCTAGTTTCAGACTTTGCTTGTGCAGTTTCCTCAACTCTCTCATCCTTCATAGAATTGAAGAGAGTTAGGGCCTCTGAAACAGGCTTTGGATAAAGGGAATGTTGTGGCTGGTTGATCTTTGCAGACCACTCAGACTTTTTCTGAAAATCAGCACTAAGGCTGTTTGCTTTCTTATTCCAGTGTGTTCATTGGAGTAGACTTTTATTTTAAGAACTTTTCCTTTGCATTCATAACGGCTGATTTCAAGCCTAGCTTTTTGCCTATTTTAGCTTTTTACATGCCTTCTTCACTAAGCTTAATCATTTCTAGCTTCTGATTTAAAGTGAGAGATGTGCAAGTCTTCCTTTCACTTGAACATGTGGAGACCATTATAGGATTATTAACTGGCCTTATTTCAATATTGTTGTATCTCCAGGAACAGATAGGCCAAGGAGAGGGAGGGAGAGAGATGAGGGAACAGCTAATTAGTGGAGCAGTCAGAGCGCACATGACATTTGTGAGTTCTCCATCTTATAAAGGCACCTCTATAAAGTTTGTGGCACCCCAAAACAATTACAGTAATAACAGCAAAGATCACTGATTACAGATCATCATGACAAATAATAATGGGAAAGTTTGAAATAATGCAAGAATTACCATAATGTGACATAAAAACCCGAAGCAAGCATGTGCTGTTGGAAAAATGGTGCCAGTAGACTTGCTTGATGTGGTGTTGCCACAGACCTACAATTTGTAAAAAAACACCAATTTGTAAAGCTAAATAAAGCTAGGTATGCCTTTAATAGGTTTCAACTTGATTCAGAACAAGGAATCCTAAATTCATTTAGCTGTCTTTGAGTCAAAGCAGGAAACCTTATTTCAGGGAGAGAGCTCTTGGGGCCAATACATGCAAAATAGAAATAATATATCTTAAGTATTAATTGTCATAGAGCTTTTGGCTTACTTTCTTCACAAGGCCCTACAACACAATAATTGGATAATTGGGTGAATTGTTAACATGTCATGTTATGTATGTTCCTTTAATTCTAGTTTTCTAAAATATCTTTAATATTTTTAATTCTAGTTTTCTTTGTTATACTTATTTGAAATTTAATTTTATTATAATTTTAATTTGTTATACTTTTAATTTAGTTATACTTTTATGTTTCTTACCTTAAACTGATTTTTAGAGCTGTTGAACTGGTTTTCCCATGGGCTGCAATGTCACTGAGTATTATAGTAAGTAGATAATTGTTTTAAAGTAAACAAATACCATCCCATGTCTGCCTAAAAATGATTCAAATAATAGAGGAACTCTTAGAATTAACGGGGATTTTCCTCTTCAGAAGCTGCTTGAGAGCCTAAGAATTTTCACCAAATTATGAACAAGACAGATTGTTTTATTTATTGTAATCATATGAGAAACTAAACTCTTATTTATTTCCTCTTTAGGTATTTACTTGGTGTTTGCCTTTGAGAAACAGCAGTGAGCACGTAGGCAGGAGTCCCAGAGGGGCTGTGTTCTGTCCTGCACAAATTTGAACAACTCATCTCGATAATATTTGATATTTCTCTGTTTGTTGATTTTAATTCTAAATGTGCAGGATGCTGCCAGAAACTCCAGTGTAGAAATTCAACATTTGCTGTCTGTGACAGATGAACTTTCGCATGTGTATATAAGAATGAGTTGGGACCTCTGTCTTTAAAAATCTATTTTTAGGTAATGTTCTAAGGTTTCCATTTGCCTCTATGATTTTAGCTCATAAAAATATAATATGACTTGTTAAAGCAACTAAACTCTTTCCACAGTGCTCGGATTTGTCCTGTGTGTGTTTACGGTATTCAATTTATTGCAGTTGTAGAATTGGTCAGAGAGCATTTTCATAGTATGCTCATTTCTATGGTTTTGTTATATAGCATTTTTCAACATTTAATGGTCTGTACAGTTGAATGTAAGTGTTCAATATGTATTGTTAAGTTATAAGTTTAAAACTCAATTTCAGATGCTCATAAAAGTTACTTAGCTAAAATTTTAGCAATTTATTGCATTTTGAAATAATCATTAACATGCTGCAATTCAGGAGCTGGTTAGAACATCTTAAGTGGCAGCATAGAATTTTGGAATTTTGGGGCTTTCTTTTGAGAAATTGCTACCATAGCAATTAATATTTCCAGTTATCAAGATTGTGATTAGACACATTTACCTTTCTTCATTGAATAAATGGTGCCATAGTTATTTTTCTCAAAATTTAGTGAAAATCCCTCCCATGTAAACATGTTGCACATTTTTTCCAAATTTGTACGCGGAACTGCAATAGGAATATTCTCACCATCTGATGCCATGTACCCACTTCAGAAATAAGCAATACCTGTTCCTCTGTTACAACCTCAGCACTTTGCACCATAGGAGCCATTGTTAAAATTGTCACTTGTGTAATTGACTGCTTTTCCAAAACTGGTACTTATGTGAACTGTTGTCCTTACTTTACACCACCATTTGAAAAACTTGCCAGTTTTTAGATGTAGATGTAGTGAAGAACTTCAAGAATGAAGCAGAGCAATTGAGTATTCTTTTTTAAATTATTAAGCCATGATTTACAAAAACATTACTTTCTGTATTAATTCACAATACTTGTTTTAAAAACATAGTGTCTTCGTTAGTGTACATCTATTAACTGTTCATGGTGTAAGAGTTGCAAACTTGTTAGCAAGAAAATATGGGTTTCCTCATTTCAGTTCCTTCTGCAGCCTGTGAATCTCCACAAAGTGTTACCAGTTTACAAAAATAAGTCTTTTTGCCTTAAGTCATTTGGGAAATAAGTAATACTGCATCTGACTCTGGTGGCTGTCATTAGCTAGGAAAGGTTTGTAAATGATGTCAGTGAGGTAGGGAAAGGAAGTCTTCCTGTCACATATGCAGGTTCGTTTTCATTCTAGGGCAGTGCCAGGAAGTATATTGATAGCTTTGTAGGTACAGGGAAAGCATCATCATTATTTCCTCTGTTCACATTTACTGGTCTTAATTAACAGGTAATAATAATACATGTACTTTTAGCCTGAAACCTCTTCCACGCCATGGGTAATTTGGGGGAGAGAAGAATCCTCCAAACGATGGAGTAGCCAGTGGTAATACAAAGCAGGGAGAACAGAAAGGTAGAGTTCCTAAGTAAGGCCTTCAGTGAACAGAAAGGAGCAGAGAGCAAGATTAGATCTGAGAAGATGCTCTGGGGACCGAGCCCACTGTTGTTGGTGTCAGGGAGGCTTACTGGAGCCACACCTGCAGGCACTGTGTTCAGGCACCACCTTCCTCCTTGAGCTTTGCCTGTCTCTTGCCTTACTAGTTCTCCCTCCACCACCCCGCACCCCCCTCCCCCCCGCCCCAAGCCCCTGTGTCTCCTTGTTACAATTAAGTTTCTGGACATTGACTTACGAAGTGTTAGGAAGAGGACTAGAAAAGGCATCCCCTGCCTATTCTCTCCGATCACCAAGGTGGAAGGGAGCTAGTAGGACTCTTCCTCGATACACCTTGTGTCTAAATGTTCGCTATTCTATTCAGGACTTATGGTAACTATTAGGGGGGCATGGCTTTCCACCATCGGGCCAGGAAGAGCACCTGTTGCCACAAGCTCAGTGAAGTGGGGCACTCCCAGACCTGCCATGCAGTTTATCCTCTGAGAATGGAATTAGAAATGAAAACCTAACCAGCTATTGGTGGGAATGATGGAACTGGGGATTGCAACGATTGATCTGGGAACATGGCTGGATTGTGATTTAACCAAGAATGCTGATGTTGAATTCTTTGGGCCTAGAATATACTTGAGAAAGCACTAGTGGCTTGTGTTCAGGGAGAGGAGCTGGCAGTTTTTAACCACTTCTGAGGGAGCCGTGTTCTAACCTGCGGAAAGTATTGCAATTCTGTGAGAGTGACTCTCTGCAGAGTCACTGCACCATCAGGCTTGGCCCTGCTGTGCCTTCAGTACCCAGCCAGGCTCTCTGGGTCCAGGGTGACTCTCCAAAGAAGTTGGCCTTCAGCTGGAGAAAACACTGGGTGGAGACTCTCACTTATGTTAATGCATTCTTGAAATGACTGAAAGGTAGATTGCCAGCACAGTGAGTTTCCCAGCCTGCTCCCCCATCCACACTTGGAAATTGAGGGAGCATGACGGCTGTCTGACTTCACATGTTAATAGAGGATCAGAGCAGAGTTGGGAGTATACTGGTCAGCATCACAGAAAAGAAGACAAAGTTGCCCAGCCATGAGATGGCCAGGTATCCAGTTTTGTTAACTCTCTTGGGAATTTCTTTTTCAGCCTGTTTTTTAGCTTAGTGCCATTATGTCATTTTGATTTGTATTCAAGTACTCTTCAAGAATCTTTGTGATGAAGGTGTGGCTACTTGTATAGGTCTGCCTGCAGGGTGAAAATGCCAGTGTGAATATTCTAGCTACCGAACATTGTTTTTTGTTGAAAAACTGACTTTCTGTTGTCTACCTCAGGCCTTGTGCATTTGGGTTATCTCGAGCCAGTCACCACAGAGGGTCTCTAGGGTCTGCAAAATAGAGGCCAAATCCAGGGACCAGGCCCCAATAATAGAAGTTGTACCAAAATGCCTGTGGTACTTGATGGCCTGTTGGTCAAATAGGAAGTACAAGTGTGTGATGTTAGAACCTCCCTAGTTGCTGCTATATCAAACACTGCACACTTGACAAGTGTTTTCATTCCCCACCCTCTGACAGAACGACATTCCTAATTCTTTGAAGGCAACCAGTGCGAAGGCTACTACACTTATGTAATGATATTTAGCAGATACATACAGGACTGGATTCCAGGGCACTGTCAGTTCTTCCCTCCCTCTTGTGCTTCTCAGTTTGTCCTCTACTCCCATGTAGGCCTAAAGTCACCCCACTCCTTAGTGCCTGTGCCTCACCACGGTATTGAGGAAGCGCAGCACACCCAAGGGTACTCTCCACAGTTTGGCTGTGGAGACTTGAGCAAGCCCTAAAATACGCTGCTCCCTGGACTTCTGGGTTGTGCTTTTTTGGGGGCAGCATACCTTGAACAAAGCTGAGCTGACAGCTAATGTTTATTAGCCTCCTACCTAAGTCAGTCACTTTGCTAAATTCTTCACCTGTGGTAACTCATTTTGATTGTTATAACATCTCAGCACCATTATTCCCATTTTAATGATGAGGAAACTGAATCATAGAGAATACAGACTTGCCCAAAGGACAGCCAGGATTTTCACACCCCCTCCTCAAGTCGGGCCTGCCCTCCAAGTGCTTGTTATATACCTCCACGGGTGTCAGCCCAGATGACTCCTCACCCATCCACCACCTGCAGCTTGAGATGTTAACTATTAGAGCTCCATCCTTTTGGTTCAAAATGTTGATACTTAGATGTTCCCTGGGAGGAGTGTTTATTTCTGAGTAAGGGGCTTTGTTGAAAGCGGGGGTTAGAGAGAGCAAGACAGCACTTGAGTGCACTGGCAGGAAGCAGAGATAAGACTTGAATTTCAGTTTGGTAGACCTCCTCCTTTAGCAGCCCAACCTGTAGCAAATCTAGTTTAGCCTGCATGACAGGGAGAAGGGTTCTCTTTCCACCCTCACCATTTGCAAGTGGCAGGAGCTGAGAATGCCAGTACGAGAGTGTAGCCAAAGTGAGAGGCTGAGAGAGGAGACATTTTTTTCAGTTTTGAGTCGAGTATCCAGACAGAGGCAAATCATTTTAACTTTTTATTAAAGTGTAACTATAGAAACACATCAATGATTTTTCACAAATGGAGCATGTGCATACAATCGGCACCCCAGAAGCCCCCCGTCAGATTCCCTTCCAGTTAACTACCTCTCCAAGGGAAACCACTATCCTGAGTTCTAAGAGCATAGATTAGTTCTGTCTGGTTTGGGGAGATATATAAATGGAATTATGCATTCTTTGTATCAGGTTTCTTTTCACCAATATTATGTTTGTGAGATTTTTGTTGCATGTATTTGTACATGGTTTTTCATTCTCATGGTTGTATAATATTCCATTGTGTGAATAAACCACATACTATTTATCTGACAGCTGTTTGGTTCATTTATCATTTGGAAACTAGTACTGATCCAGATATTCCAGTACATGAATTTTGGTGCGCATAGGTACATACTTCTGCTTAGGAATGTGCTACAATTTGAATGTTTGTCCTTCTAGATCTTATGTTGAAATTTGATACCCAGTGTTGGAGGTAGGGCCTAATGGGAGGTGTTTGGGTCATGGGGGCGGGTCCCTGATGGATAGATTAATGCCTTACTCTGGTGGGAGTGTGAGTTCTTGCTCAGTTAGTTCCCAAGGACAAGTTAATTGTTGTTGCCGATTAACAACAATGACACCTGGTTGTTGAAAAGAGCCTGGCACCTCCCCCAGTTTTGCTTTCTCTCACCATGTGATCTCTACACACCAGCTCTCCTTTGCCTTCCACCATGAGTGGAGGCAGCCTGAGGCCCTCATCAGAAGCAAATGTTGCAGGATCTCACCGGGCCTTTGTCTTCTATGCCTGCATGTCCGCTGCTCGGTTACTCTCTACTGCTCCTTTGCCTTTGCTCTGTCACCCTGTTACCTGCAAGTGTTGGGAGATGTGTAGGGAAGATACCAGTACACTCCAGAACCAGGAAGTGGAAACAGAGGAATACCAGAACATTGAAGATCAGTACAATAATGCTTGGAGAAATCTAAAAGAGTTGGGGATGGGGCCAGGAAGAGCATCTCTCACCAAGAGACCAGACCATCAAGAAAACTGGCACACCCTGAGCAGATCTTTGGAAGGAGGGTGTTGAGAGTGGACAGAGGGAAAATACAGACACTGGGCTCAAGGGGAAGGAAGCTGGGAACCCTGCCCAGGGCAGGTGAGCACTAGGATTTGTTCCTGGTCCCCAGTGGCTCCTGGGTAAGGGGTGAGTTAAATAGACGAGTGACCCACTCTCACCATGGACCTCCGGAATCCTAACTGCAAGAAACCCCACAACCCCTATGGACATTTAAGCTGACAGGGAGAGTTGTTTGGAGCAGTGGCAGGGAAAGGACTCCAGCCTTTGCAGAACCCAGAGGGTTTGGCATGGGAATGGCTACAGCGGAGTGCAACTAAGGACACCCATCCCCTAGGGCTCACCACACTCCTTGTAGGTTTTTTAGTTTTTGTACATAGAGGTGTTTGTAACAGTCTCTGAGGATTTTTTGTATTTCTGTGGGGTCAGTGGTAACTTTGGCTTTGTCAGCTGTCACACCTGGACAGAGTAGGGTGGTCTTGCCCTTGGAACAAGGCCAGTCTACCTGAGTGCCCCTGCTCCTCTAATCTGCTGGCCTCTCTGGGATCCCTGCCTGGCCATGCCCATTTGCAGCGCAGCCACAGATGCCCAACCAGGGTGCTCCCCAGTGGCAGCGAACATAGCTCCTTTACAGGCAGACCATACCTAACTGCTAGAGAGTTCCAGCAGACTGGCCCCTACCGGTGGGTGCACACATACCCACAGCCTCCTCCCACCACAACCTCCCTGCACCATTTGCCAGCACCCACTGGTGGTCTCACTATCCTGCTCCCACCAGTACCCGACCTCTGCTGACACACGCACACCCCACTGCGCCGCCACTTACACCACAGTCAAACCCTCAAGGGCATCAAAGAAGATAAAAGCAGGCCAGGCATGGTGGCTTACACCTATAATCCCAGCACTTTGGGAGGCCAAGGTGGGTGGATCACAAGATCAGGAGTTCGAAACCAGCCTGACCAACATGGTGAAACCCTGTCTCTACTAAAACCACAAAACTTAGCTGGGCATGGTGATGCATGCCTGTAATCCTAGCTACTCAGGAGGCTGAGGCAGGAGAATCTCTTGAACCTGGGAGGTGGAGGTTGCAGTGAGCTGAGATCACACCACTGCACTCCAGCCTGGGCAACAGAGCAAGACTCCATCTCAAAAAAAAAGATAAAAGCAAAAAACCCTATAAAAAAAAAAAACAGCAATTTCAAAAGATTAAAGGAACATCAGCACACACAGGTGAGAAAGAACCAGTGCAAGAATTCTGGCAACTCAAAAAGCCAGATTGTCTCCCTACTTCCAAACAACCACACTAGTAACCCAGCAATGCTTCTTAACCAGGCTTAAATGGCTGAAGTGACAGCTACAGAATTCAGAATTTAGATAGGAACAAAAATCATTGGGATTCAAGAGAAAGTCAAAACCCAATCCAAGGAATTGAAGGAATCCAATAAAACAATATGAGAGCTGAAAGACAAAATAACCGTTTTAAGAAAGAACCAAACAGATCTGCTAGAGCTGAAAAACTCACTGCAAGAATTTCATAATATGATCAGATTTATTAATAGCAGAATAGATAAACTGAGGAAGGAATCTCAGAGCTTGAAGACCAGTCGTTTGAAACTTAGACAAAAATGGAGAACAAAGAATAAAAAAGAATGAACAAAACCTCTGAGAAATATGGGATTATATTAAAAGACCTATGACTCAAACCTATGGCTCATTGGCATCCCTGAAAGAGACAAGAGAGTAAGCAAGTAACTTGGAAAGCATATTTGAGGATCTCATCTACGGAAATTTCCCCAGTCTCACTAGTGAGGTCAACATTCAAATTCAGGAAATGCAGAGAACCCCTGCAAGGAACTACAAGACAACCATCCCCAAGACACATAGTCATCAGATTCTCCAATGTCAAGATGAAAAAATATTAAAGGCAACTAGAGAGAAGGGGCAGGTCACCTACAAAAGAAACCCCATCTGACTAACAATGGGCCTTTCAGCAGAAACCCTACAAGTCAGAAGAGATTAGGGCCTTATATTTAGCATTCTCAAAGACAAGAAATTCCAACCAAGAATTTCATATCCAGCCAAACTAAGCTTCATAAGTGAAGGAAGATTATTTTCAGACAAACAAATGTTAAGAAAATTCATTATCACCAGACCTGCCTTACAAGAGGTCCTTAAAAGAGTACTAAATATGGAAATAAAATATTGTTAAGATCCACCACATAAACACACTTAAGTACATAGCCCATTGACACTATAAAGCAACCACACAAGTCTGCATAACAACCAGCTACCGGCATGATGACAGGATCAAATCTGCACATATCAATATTAACCTTGAACATAAGCGGGCTAAACACCCCACTTAAAAGACGCAGAGTGTCAAATTGGATAAAGAAGCAAGACCCAATTGTATGCTGTCTTCAAGAGATCCACCTCATATGCAATGACACCCATAGGCTCAAAGTAAAGGGATGGAGAAAAATGTAGGAAGCAAATTTAAAAAGAACAGGGGTTGCTATTCTAATTTCAGACAAAACAGACTTTAAACCAACAAACACAGAGAGACCAGGGCATTACACAATGATTAAGGGTTCACATCAACAAGAAGAGTTAACTATCTTAAATATGCACCTAAACACTGGAACAACCAGATTCATAAAACAAGTTCTTAGAGACCTTCAAAGAGACTTAGATAACCACACAATAAAAGTGGGAGACTTCAACACCACACTAACAGTATTAAACAGATCTTTGA
This sequence comes from Nomascus leucogenys, assembly GCF_006542625.1. NCBI lineage: Eukaryota > Metazoa > Chordata > Mammalia > Primates > Hylobatidae > Nomascus > Nomascus leucogenys. The sequence continues at coordinate 73,073,721 of NC_044384.1, forward strand.
GGTTGAAAACCAACAAAGATATTCCAAGACCTGAACTCAACACTTGAGCAAATGGACCTAATAGACAACTACAGAACACTCCACACAACAACAGAATATACATTCTTCTCATTTGAACATGGCATCTACTCTGAAATTGACTATACATTGGCCATAAAACAATTCTCAGAAAGGAAAAAAATATGAGAGCAAAAACGTATCAGTTACACTCTGAGGCCACAGTGCAATATAAATAGAAATCAATATTAAGAAAATCACCCAAAACTATACAATTACATGGAAATTAACCTGTTCCTGAATGACTTTTGGGGAAACTATGAAATTAAGGCAGAAATCAAGAAATTATTTGAAATGAATGAAAAAACAAAGATATAATGTAGCAGAATCTGGGACATAGCGAAGAGTGTTAAGAGGAAAGTTTACAGTGCTAAACACCCATATTAAAAAGTTAGGAAGATCTCAAATTAACAGCCTTGCAGCATACCTAGAGGACCTAAAGAAACAAGGCCAAACCAACCCCAAAGCTAGCAAAAGACAAGAAATAACCAAAATCAGAGCTGAACTGAATGAAACTGAGATGTGAAAAACCATACAAGAGATCAATGCAACCAGAAGTTGGTTCCCTGAAAGAATAAATAAGACTGATAGACTGCCAGCTAGACTAATAAAGAAAAAGAGAAGATCCAAATAAACACATAGATGACAAAGAGGACATTACCACTGACCCCACAGAAATACAAAAAATCCTCAGAGACTGTTACAAACACCTCTATGTACAAAAACTAAAAAACCTACAAGAAATGGATAAATTCCTGGAAACACACAACCCTTCAAAATTGAACCAGGAAGAAATCGAAACCCTGAACAGATCAAAAACAAGTTACAAAATTGAATCAGTAATAAAAAGCCTGCCAACCAGAGTCCAGGGCCAGGTGGATTCATAGATGTATTCAACCAGACAGATAAAGAAGGGCTGAGTGGCGGTGGCTCACACCTGTAATCCAGCACTTTGAGAGGCTGAGGCAGGCGGATCATGAGGCCAGGAGATCAAGACCATCCTAACACAGTGAAATCCCGTCTCTACTAAAAATACAAAAAATTAGCTGGGCGTGGTGGCAGGCACATACAAAAAATTAGCCAGCGTGGTGGCGGGCACCTGTGGTCCCAGCTACTCAGGAGGCTGAGGCAGGAGAATGGTGTGAACCCTGGAGGCGGAGCTTACAGTGAGCCGAGATCACGCCATTGCACTCCAGCCTGGGCGACAGAGCGAGACTCCATCTCAAAAAAAAAGAAAAAAAAAGGCCGGGCGCGGTGGCTCACGCTTGTGATCCCAGCACTTTGGGAGGCCGAGGCGGGCGGATCACGAGGTCAGGAGATTGAGACAATGGTGAAACCCCGTCCCTACTAAAAATACAAAAAAAAAAAAAAGAAGGGCTGGTACCATTACTACTGAAGCTATTCCATGAAAAATTGAGGAGGAGGGACTCCTCTCTAATTCATTCTATGAGGCTAGAATCATTCCAGTACCAAAGCCTGGCAGAGACACAACAACAACAAAAACTTTAGGCCAATATCCTTGATGACTATAGATGCAAAAATCCCCAACAAAATACTAGCAAACCAAATCCAGCAGCACATCAAAAAGCTAATCCACCACAAAAATGGAGGGTTTATCCCTGGGATGCGAAGTTGGTTCAACAAACACAAATCAATAAATGTGATTTATCACATAAACAGAAATAAAAACAAAAATCTTATGATCATCTCAATAGGTGCAGAAGAGGCTTTCAATAAAATTCATGATACCTTCATGTTAAAAACCCTCAACAGACTAGGAACTGAAGGAGCATACCTCAAAGTAATAGAGCCATCTATGACAGACTCACAGCCAACATCACACTGAACAGGGAAAAGCTGGAAGCATTCCCCTTGTGAACCAGAACAAGACAAGGATGTCCACTCTCACTACCCTTATTCAACATAGTACTGGAAGTCCTAGCCAGAGAAATAAGGCAAGAGAAAGTAATAAAAGGGATCCAAATATAAAAGGAAGTCAAACTATCTGTTTTCAGATGATGTGATTTTATACCTAGAAAAGCCCATAGTCTTTGCCCAAAAGTTGCTTGATCTGATAAGCAACTTCAGCAAAGTTTTAGGTTACAAAGCCAATGTACAAAAATTAGTAGCATTTCTATGCACCAACAACATCCACACTGAGAGCTAAATCAGTAACATAACCCCATTCACAATAGCTACAAAAAATTAAAATACTCAGGAAATACAGCTAACCAGGAAGGTGAAAGATAGCTACAATGAGACGTACAAACCACTGCTGAAAGAAATCAGAGACAACACAGATGGAAAAACATTCCTTGCTCATGGATAGGAAAAATCAACTGTTAAAATGGCCATACGGCCCAAAGCAATTTACAGGTTCAGTGCTATTCCTATCAAATGACCAATGACATTTTTTACAGAATTAGAAAAAAAAGTATTCTAAAATTCATATGGAACCAAAAAAGCCTGAACAGCCAAGGCAATCATAAAGAGAACAAAGCTAGAGGCATCACATTACCCAACTTTATACTAGAAGGCTACAGTGACCAAAACACCATGGTGCTGGTACAAAAACAGACACATAGAGCAATAGAACAAAATAGAGGACCCAGAAGAAAAGTTGCACATCTACAACTACCTGATCTTCAACAAATTTAACAAAAACAAGCAATTTGGACAGGACTCCCTATTCAATAAATAGTGCTGGGATAACTGGCTAGCCATATGCAGAAGATTGAAACTGGACCACTTCCTCACACCATATGCAAAAATCCACTCAAGATGGATTAAAGACTTCAATGTGAAACCCAAACCTACAAAAACCCTAGAAGAAAACCTGGGAAATACCATTTTGGACATAGGCCCTGGCAAAGATTTCATGATGAAGATGCCAAAAGCAATTACAACAAAAACAAAAACTGACAAATGGTAACTACACAAAAAACTTTCTGCACAGTGAATGAAACTATCAACAGAGTGAACAGACAGCCTACAGAATGGGAGAAAATATTTGCAAAATATGCACCCAACAAAAGTCTATTATCCAGAGCCTATAAGGAACTTAATCAAATTTACAAGCAAAAACCAAACAACCCCATTAAAAAATGGGCTAAAGACATGAACAGACAATTCTTGAAAGAAGACATACAAGAAGCCAGCAAACATGAAAAAATTGTCATCGTTACCAGTTATCAGAGAAATGCAAATCAAAACCACAATGATATATCATTTTCACACTAGTCAGAATGACTTTTGTTAAAAAGTTAAAAAAGAAAAAAAAGATGTTATGAGGCTGCAGATAAAAGGGGGCACTTATACACTGTTGGTGGGAATATAAATCAGTCCAGCCACTGTGGAAACCAGTTTTGAGATTTCTCAACTACCATTTGACCTAGCAATCCCATTACTGGATATATACCCAAAGAAATATAAATTGTTTTACCATAAAAACACATGCATGCACATGTGTATCATAACACTATCCATAATAGCAAAGACTTGGAATAACCTAAATGCCCATCAATGGTGGACTGGATAAGAAAAATGTAGTACATATACACGATGGACTACTATGCAGTTATAACAAAGAATGAAATCACGTTCTTTGCAGCAACATGAATAGAGGTGGAGGCCATTATCTTAAGCAAATTAACACAGGAACAGAAAATATGTTCTCACTTCTAAGCGGGAGTTAAACATTGAATACACATGAATACAAAGAAAGGAATAGTACATACCAAGGCCTACTTTAAGGTTGGGGGTGGGAGGAGGCTCAAAAAACCTACCTATCAGGGAAGTCCAATTCTGGCTCCCCTCTCTCTTGCAAGAGAGAGAGCTGTTCTCTTTTCTTTTTCTTTCACCTACTAAACCTCCACTCTTAAATCAAAAAACAAACAAACAAACCTACCTATCAGGTACTATGCTTATTACCTGGTTCACAAAATAATCTGTACACCAAACCCCATGACATGGAATTTACCCATATAACCTGTACATGTATGCCCTGAACCTAAAATAAATTTGGAAAAAAAAAATGAGCAAACGTTGGTACCATGCATCTTGTACAGACTGCAGAACCATGAGCCAAATAAACCTCTTTTCTTTACAAATTACCTAGCCTGAGATATTCTTTTATAGCAACATTAGATAGATTAAGAATGGAATTGCAGGGTCATAGTACATACATCATGTTCATTTTTAATGAATACTGCCAAACAACTTTCCAAAGTTCCAATTGTCCAACATCTTCAGCAAACTTAGTAGTGTCAGTCTTTCATGTTATTCTGGTAGGCGTGTAGTGGTACCTTATGGCATTAGTTTTCATTTCACTGATTATTCATGAGGTTGTGTGCTTTTCAGGTGATTATTGGTTTTTGTCCTGGTGTGAAATAGCTGTTCAAACTCTTGCTCACTTTAGGAGGCTAAGGGTTGCTTGTCTTTTTATACTGACATGTTAATTTTTTAAAATATATTTTTGTGTTCTGTATACAGTTCCTTTGTTGAATATACTGTGTTGTGAGAATATGTTTGATGAAAAAAGCTCTTAATTTTAAGGTAGTACGTTTACTGATGTTCTTTATGGTGAGCATATTTTGCTTAAATGTTTGTCTGCTCCAAGGTCATGAAATGTTCTGTATTTTCTTCTTTTTTTTCATTTTTTTTATTATTACTATTTTTAGACAGTGTCTCGCTCTGTCACCCAGGCTGGAGTGCAGTGGCATGATCTTGGCTCACTGCAACCTCCACTTCCCAGGTTCAAGCACTTCTCCTGCCTCAGCCTCCCGAGTAACTGGGACTACAGGCTCATGCCACGCCTGGTAATTTTTTGTATTTTTAGTAGAGATGGGGTTTCCCTGTGTTAGCCAGGATGGTCTCGATCTCCTGACCTTGTGATCCGCCCACCTCAGCCTCCCAAAATGCTGGGATTACAGGCGTGACCACCGTGCCCAGCCCTCTATGTTTTCTTCTAAACTCTTGCTTTAAATATTTAAATATGAAATCTTACTGAATTGATTTTTGTTAATAGTGTGAGGTAGGGTTTAAGCTAAAAGTTTTTCCTTATGAATTTCCAGTTGGCCCAGCATCATTTTTTTTCTCCAAGCAACATCAGAACAGACCACCACCATTTTTTGAGAAAAATCATCCCTTCCTTGCTATAACAGTTTTACCTTTGTCATGTGTAAGGTGATCATATATGTGTGGGTATATTTCTGGACTCCATTGTGTTCACTGGTCAGCTTGTTTCTTCTTACACCAGTAGCATACTATCTTAATTTTTATGTTTTTATAATCAATCTTGATAGTATATTGTGTAAGGCCTCCGTATCTGTTTCTTGGTTCTTTGCATTTCCTTCATGATTTTAGAATCAGCTTGTAGACAGGGCAATCTTGATATGCATTTGCTGCCACCCACTAAACGCATCATTCAACTGCCTCTACAGTTTTTACCAGACAACTAAGAGTAATTTATTCCTCTTTTCACCCTAAATGTAACCACTTAAATGAGGCATTCTAAGCTTCTTAACAACACATGAACAAGCAGGACTGAAGCAGCCTCTTGAGGCACAAATCCATAGGTACCTAGGAAATTTAGCCATACTTTCTTTATAAGGCCATTCTTGCATGGCTATAAAAAATACTCAAGACTGGGTAATTGATAAAGAACAGAGTTTTAATTGGCTCACAGTTCTTCAAGCTGTACGGTAAGCATGGCAATGGTGTCTTCTTGGCTTCTCAGGAAGCCTCAGGGAACTTTAAATCGTGGTAGAGGGTGAAGTGGGAGCAGGCACATCACATAGCGACAGCAGGAGCAAATGAGAAAGAGCTGGTGAAGGGAGAAGTGACCCGCATTTTTAAACAATTGCATCTCATGTGAAATCAGAGGGAGAGCTCACTTATCACCCAGGGGATGACCCAAACCAGTAATGAAGAATCAGCCTCCATAATCTAAACACCTCCCACCAGGCTCCATCTCCAGCATTGGGGATTACAACTCAACGTGAGATTAGGGCAGGAACAAATATCCAAATTATGTCATTCTGCACCTGACCTCTCCCAAATATCATGTCCTTCTCACATTGCAAAATAAAATTATGCCTTCCCAATAGTCCCCCAAAGTCTTAACTTACTGCAGCATTAACCGAAAAGTCCAAAGTTCAACGTCTCATCTTGCACAAAGCAAGTTCCTTCCAACAGTGAGCCTGTAAAATAAAAAACAAGCTATTTACAATGGGGGTATAGGCATTGGATAAACATTCCTGTTCTAAAAGGGAAGATCTGGCCAAAAGAAATGGGGCTACAAGCCCCACACAAGTCTGAAACCAAGCAGGGCAGTCATTAAATCACAAAGCTCCAAAGTCATCTCCTTTGACTCCATATCCTACATCCAGGGCACACTGGTGCAAGAGGTGGGCTCCTGTATTAGTCTGTTTCTTACACTGCTATAAACATACTACCTAAGACTGGGTAATTTATAAACAAAAGAGCTTTAATTGACTCAGTTCTGCATGGCTGGAGAGACCTGTGGAAATTTACAATCACGGCAGAAGGTGAAGGGAAAGCAAGGTATATCTTACTTAGTGGCAAGAGAGACAGCATAAGGGGGAACTGCCAAACACTTTTAAGCCATCAGATCTTGTGAGAACTCACTCACTATGATGAGAACAGCAGCGGGGAAACTACCCCCATGATCCAGTCACCTCCCACCAGGTCCCTCCCTCGACGGGTTGGGATTACAATTCAAGATGAGGTTTGGGTGGGGACACAGACCAAACCATATAAGTTCCACAGGCCTTGGACAGCCCTGTAAATGTGGCTTTGCAGGGTGCAACCCTCCCAGCTGCTTTCACAGGCAGGAGTTGAGTGCCTGTGACTTTCCCAGGCACAGAGTGCAAATTGCTGGTGGATCTATGATTCTTGGGTCTGGAGGATGGTGGCCCCCTTCTGACAGCTCCATTAGGCAGTACCCAGTGGAATCTCAGTGTGGGGACTCTAGTCCCACATTTTCCCTTGTCACTGCCCTAGTAGAGGTTCTCTGTGATAGTTCTGCCCTTGCAGCAGGCTTCTGCCCGGACACCTAGGCTTTTTGATACATCCTCTGAAATCTAGGTGGAGGCTGCCAAGCCTCATTCACTCTCACATTCTGTGCACCCGCAGGCTTAACACCACATGAAAGCCATAAAGGCTTATGGCTTGCATTCTCCAAAGTGGCAGCCTGAACTGGCCCCTTTAAGCCCTTGCTGGAGCTGCAGTTGCCTGGATGCAGGCAGCAGTGTCCTGAGATTTCACAGTACAGCAATGACCTGGCCCTGGCCCATGAAACCATTCAGCCCTCCTAGGCCTCAGGGTTTGTGATGGGAGGAGGGGGCTGCTGCCAAGGTCTCTGAAATGCCATCAAGGCCTTTTCCTTATTTTCTTGGCTATTAGCACTTTACTCCCTTTTAGTAATGCAAATTTCTCTAGCAAGTGGTTGCTCCACAGTCTGCTTGAATTCCTCTCTCTCAGAAATTCCTCTCTGTCTCTGAGAAATTCCTTCCAACGGATACCCTAAATCATCATTTTGAAGTTCAAACTTCCACAGATCCTTAAGGCATGAATGCAATGCAGGCAGGTTCTTTGCTAAGGCCTAACATGCACGACCTTTTCTCCAGTTCCCAATAAATTTCCCATTTCCATATGAGACCTTGTCAGCCTGGAGTTCACTGTTCATATCACTATCAGCATTTTGATCACAACCATTTTACCAGTCTCTAAGAAGTTGAAAACTTTCCCTTACCTTCCTGAGCCCTCCAAACTCTTCCAACTTCCGCCCTGTACCTAGTTCCAGAGTCACTTCCACATTTTAAGGTATCTTATAGCAATGCCCCACTCCTTGGTACCAATTTTTTATGTTAGGCTTTTCTTGAATTGCTATAAATACCTGAGACTGGGCAATTTATTTTAAAAGAGGTTTAATTGGCTCACAGTTATGCAGACTGTACAGAAATCATGGCAATGGTATCTGCTCAGCTTCTGGGGAAGCCTCAGGGAGCTTTCAATCATGGCAGAAGGCAAAGTGAGAGTTGGCACAGCATATGGCAAAAGCAAGAGCAAGAGAGAGATAGTGGTGGGGAAGTGCCCCACACTTTTAAACTACCAGGTCTTATGTGAACTTAGAACGAGAGCTCACTTATCACGAAACTGATGGCCCAAGCCATTCATGAGGGATCTGCTCTTATGATCCAATCACCACTCATCAGGCCCCATCTCCAACAGTGGGGATTACAATTCAACATGAGATTTGGGTGGGGCAAATATCCAAACTATATCACTTTCCCTCATCAACCATGGCTTCTCAGATTTAAAGGTAGATTTCCTACTACCCTTATCGGTGGGATACACTTTACTTTGTAAAAGCAAACACTCGGGGAGTAGTCAGCAAAGAGCAATTGGCCACTTACATAAAGGTTAGTTGTCAGGAGGTAATAAGCCTGCAGAAAGAATTGTAAAGGCAGAAATGTCACAACGTGGCTTATAACTCTTTTTTTTCTTCGAGACGGAGTTTCACTCTTGTTGCCCAGGCTGGAGTGCAATGGCGTGATCTCAGCTCACTGCATCCTCCGCCTCCCAGGTTCAAGTGATTCTCCTGCCTCAGTCTCCTGAGTAGCTGGAATTACAGGCACGCACCACCACGCCCGGCTAATTTTTTGTATCTTTAGTAGAGACGGGGATTCACCATGGCCAGGCTGGTATTGAACTTCTGACCTCAGGTGATCCTCCCGCCTCAGCCTCCCAAAGTGCTGGGATTACAGGTGTGAGCCACCACACCTGGCAGCTTTTCTCCAGACAACTTTTCATATTATTTATAACTATTAATTTTTCCAGCAATGGCAATCCAATCATACCAGTAAATTGAATGGAATGTTTAAGAGTTTTTCCTAAGATTTTTTTTTTTCTTTCTTTTCGGCATGTATCACTTCTCCTAAACTGGTAATAAAATGAAGTTACCACTATATGCAAATAAATTGCCCTTCTCACAAAAGTGAATATATCACTTTTAATCACATGGTAAATCTTTTCACTATTTTTTTTTTTAAGAGATAAGGTCTTGCTCTGTCACCTAGGCTGGAGCACAGTGGTACAATCATAGATCACTGCAGTCTTGAACTTCTCAGCTCAAGCAGTCCTCTTGCCTTAGCCTCCCAAGTAGCTAGGACTACAGGCACATGCCGTCACACCTAGCTAATTCAAAAAATTTTTTGTATAGACAGGGGTCTTGCTATGTTGTCCAGGCATGTTGCAAACTTCTGGCCTCAAGCTATGCTCCCACCTCAGCAGTTGAAAGCACTGGGATTACAGCCATAAGCCACTGTGCCAGGCTTTTTCTGTTATGTGATGATAACAGTGATAGCTAATATTTTAAAGCAGATACCATTAATTACATTATCTTTTAACTCTTGCCAGCATTAATACAAAATAAATGCTGTATTATTATTATTTTCTTTTTTTTTTCTTTTTCTTTTTGAGATGGAGTCTTGCTCTGTCCCTCAGGCTGGAGTGCAGTGGCATGATCTTGGCTCACTGCAAGCTCCGCCTCTTGGGTTCATGCCATTCTCCTGCCTCAGCCTCCCGAGTAGCTGGGACTACAGTTGCCCGCCACCACGCCTGGCTAATTTTTTTTTCTTTTTTTGTATTTTTAGTAGAGATGGGGTTTCACCGTGTTAGCCAGGATGCTCGTGATCTCCTGACTTCGTGATCTACCCGCCTCAGCCTCCCAAAGTGCTGGGATTACAGGCATGAGCCACCATGCCCGGCCTATTATTATTTTTTTAATGATGCTGATGAAAAAAACAAAGTTGAATGGAGCTAAATGGCCCAAACTCAGTGAATGAGTGTTGATGCTGAACTTCCATCCAGACCTCTAAGAATACAAACCCAAATTTCCTAACCTCACTATATTGTGTGTATTGACTATGTATTTATGGTCATCTGAACTCCAAGAAACCTTTAGAAATTATATAGTCTTTCACCTTTACTAGGAAGCATTTGAAAGTGAACACTTAAAGCATCAGATGGATGAAAATGGATTTAAATTTAGCACCAGTTATTGAGATCTCTTGGTGAACTACTCATGATTTATCAAAGAGGCATTCCAAGAATAATTATTTTTATTTACATTGTCTTCATTCCGGGATTTTACTGTACATGGCAGATAATTAATTTTACACTGTATTGGCTGAATGGTATTAGAACTTTTCCAGATTTTTCTTTTTTAGAAAACTTAAACAGAAATATTTTGAACAACACAGGTTTGAACTGTGAGGATCCAATTTTCTGCAGATTTTTTTCAACCAAACATGGATTGAAAATACAGTATTCACGAGATGTGAAACCCACATATACAAAGGGCTGACTTTTCATATACATAGGTTCTACAGAGTTAACTCTGGGACTTGAGTATGCAGGGATTTTGGTATACTTGAGAAGTCCTAGAACCAATCTCCCATGTTTACTAAGGGATGACTGTATATAATCTTTCAAATTTCTTATATGATAGAATGTAATTTTAAGTTATGTATGTTTAATTTAGATCAACATATTAAAGTCCTAGTCGTATAAATGTTTATAATGTCTTTCATATATAGATGGATAATTTTTTTCTAGTTTTTTTCATTTACTAAGTCAAACACCTTTATTTTAAATTATGAAAATATTAGTATAATTTGTTAAATATCATTTGAAATGATACAGTGTCTGGTTTGGATGCAAAATATATATTAAAATATATTTAACTTTTAATTTTTAAAATATATTTTACAGGTTATGCCATTAACTTAACATATATTTTTAAAGTTAATGGCATAACCTGTAGAATTAATGGCAATTTCAATCTATCCACATATGTTCTAAAAAACACACAGGTGGCCGGGCGCAGTGGGTCACTCCTGTAATCCCAGCATTTTGGGAGGCCGAGGTGGGTGGATCACAAGGTCAGGAGTATAAGACCAGCCTGGCCAAGATGATGAAACCCTGTCTCTACTAAAAATACAAAAATTAGCCAGGTGCGGTGGCGGGTGCCTGTAATCCCAGCTACTTGGGAGGCTGAGGCAGGAGAATCGCTTGAACCCGGGGGGCAGATGTTGCAGTGAGCCAAGATTGCACCACTGCACTCCAGCCTGGGCGACGGAGTGAGACTCTGTCTCAAAAAAAAAAAAAAAGAACAAAACAAAAAACAAACAAACAAAACCCCCACATAGGCTAACAAGAAGAGTAAATAAAAATTACCCATAGCTCACACATACAGCTTACCTAGGAGACAGAATACTATAAACTACAGTTTCCATTGAAGTAGTTGGAGGTTGGGGTGGCGTAAATAGAAATAGTTCCAGAGTCTACACCAGAGCAGTTTCAGAAGGAGACAGTACATAAAATAGAGAGGGCAGTAATAAAATAACCATCAGAAATTGAGAGTGCCACCCTGAGTAGACGAATGATGAAAACAATAAATTTTTCCTGTGGACTCATGAAAACAGCTGTTATCTGGCAAGCCCAGCAGGTGGGCCAGGGTACAGAATGACCACTGGTAAATTTAGATAGTGACAACGCATAAAGAAAGTCATCAGAATGATTTGATAAAAAAGGCTTAGTGGAGGCAGAATAGAAAACAGGTTTGAAGCTGGGCGCGGTGGCTCACGCCTGTAATCCCAACACTTTGGGAGGCTCAGGCAGGTGGATGACGAGATCAGAAGTTTGAGATCAGCCTGGCCAACATGGTGAAACCCTGTCTCTACTAAAAATACAAAAATTAGCTGGGCGTGGTGGTGCGCATCTGTAATCCCAAGTACTCAGGAGGCTGAGGCAGGAGAATTGCTTGAACTGGGGAGGTGGAGGTTGCAATGAGCCAAGATTGCACCATTGCACTCCAGCTCTGGGCGACAGAGCAAGACTCCATCTTGGGAAAAAAAAAAAAAAGAGAGAGAGAGAGAAAGAAAAGGAAGGAAGGGAGGGAGGGAGGGAGGGATGGAGGGAGGAAGGGACGGGAGAAAGAAAGAAAATAGGTTTGATTGTTGGAGAAGATCTCAAGAGGCAGTATTTGAGCTCAGACCCGAATAATCATATAAGGCAAGAATGCCCCAATCTAGGAGAATAGCAAATGCAAAAGCTTAAGTCAAGAATAAGACTGCAATTTCAGAAAATGAGAGTAAGTTATTTGAGTTAATTGAGTAAAGTGATGAGTGTTATATAATGGATGCATAGAGATAGGCAGGGACCAGGTAATGTAAGACCCTGTAGGTGGTGGAAAAAGTCTGGATATTTTTCTATAGTCAATGGAAAGCCACAAGGGGTTTATGAGATATGAATGTAATCATCCATTCTATGTTTTTGGTAACCAAAGCAGCAGGATATTGGTACAAAAATAGATACATTGACTAACGGATCAGAATGGAGAACTGAGAAATAAAGCCACGTATTTACAGCCAACTCATCTTCAACAAAGCCAACAAGAACTTACATTGGGGAAAGGACACCCTCTTCAATATGGTGCTGAGAAAATTGGAGAGCCAGTTGCAGAAGAATGGCACTGGACCCTTATCTCTCATCATATACAAAAATCAGCTCAAGATGGATTAAAAACTTAAATGTAAGAACTGGAACTTTAAAAATACTAAAACCTAGGAAAAACTCTTTTGGACATTGGTCTAGGCAAAGAATTTATGACTAATACCTCAAAAGCACAGGCAACAAAAACAAAAATAGACAAATGGGACTTAATTAAACTAAAAAGCTTCTGCACACAAAAAGAGATAACAGAGTAAGAGACAATTTGTTGAATGGGAGAAAATATTTGCAAACTATTCATTCAACAGGATACTAATATCCAGAATATACAAGAAACTCAACAGGAATTCCATCAAAAAGTGGGCAAAGGGGCTGGGCGTGGTGGCTCATGCCTGTAATTCCAGCACTTTGGGAGGCTGAGGCCAGTGGTTCATGAGGTCAGGAGATGGAGACCATTCTGGCTAACATGGTGAAGCACCGTCTGTACTAAAAATACAAAAAATTAGCCAGGCATGGTGGCGGGCACCTGTAGTCCCAGCTACTCAGGAGGCTGAGGCAGGAGAATCGCTTGAACCCAGGAGGCAGAGGTTGCAGTGACCTTAGATCACACCACTGAACTCCAGCCTGGCAACAGAGCGAGACTCCATCTCAAAAAAAAAAAAAGTGGGCAAAGGATATGAATAGACATTTCTCAAAAGAAGACATACAACTGGCCACCAGGTATATGAACAAATGCTCAACATCACTATCAAAGAAATGCAAATGTCAATAAATTTTAAAGTATTAAAATCATATACAATATTTTTTTCTACCACAACAGAAATTTATAAAAGAAGAAAATTTGGGAAATCCACAAATATTTGGAAATTAATACACTTTTATTTTCATGGACCAAGAAAGAAATCACAAAATATATTAAGTGGAATGGAAAAAACACATCAAGACACATGGGATGCAATGACAGCAGTACTTAGAGGGAAATTTATAGCTACAAATACATATTAGAAAATACAGATGTCACGTCAATAAACTAAGCTTTCACTCAGTAACTGGGAAAAAAAACTAAACTCAAGACAAGAAGAAAGAAGCAAATAATAAAAGATTTGAGTGAAAAATCAATGAAATAGATAACAGAGAAGCAATAGAGAAAGTTGGTGAAATTAAAAATGAGTTTTTTTAAAAAATTCAACAAAACTGACAAATCTTTAGCTAGACTGATCAAGAAAAAAAGACAAATTAGTAAAATGAGAAATGAGGGGACTTCACTATCAAATTTATAAAAATTAAGGCACCATAGTGGAATAACATGAACATATTTAGGTCAACAAATTTGACAACTTAGATGGAATAGACTAATTTCTCCAAAGACAAAAATACCCACAGAATACTAAAAATGACTCAAGAAGAATGAGAAAATCTGACTAGTAAAAAAATGTAATTAGTGCCTTAAAATCTCACACAAAAAGCCCAGGCCCAGATGGTTTCACTGGTGATTTCTCTCACATTTACAGAAATAATACTAACCCTTTATAAACTCTTCCAGAATGGAAAGGAGAAAGGAACAATTCCCAACTCGTTCTATGAGGATAGTATTTGCATATCAGAGGCAAAAAAGAGCATTATTTTTTAAAAACCTACGGACAAATATTTCTTACAAACGTAGATGCACAGATCCTCAACAAATCTCTAACAAGCAGAATGCAGCAGCATATACAAAGAATTGTACACCATGATCAAGTGGAATTTATTCCATAGTGCAAAGGTGACTTAACACCTGAAAAGTAATATATTGCACCGTACTAATAGAATGAAAGACAAAACCACATAATCATCTCAATAGATGAAGCATTTTTACAAAATCCAGCATCCCTTCATGATGACATTCAGTAAAACTGGAATAGAAGGGAGCCTCTTTAATCTGATAAAAGCATCTACAAAAACCTACAGCTAACATCATAACTAAAGATGAAAGAAAATAAGAAATAAGGCAAGGATGTTCAATCTCACCACTCCTATTTAGCATGGTACTGCAGGTTTTAGCCAGTGTAATAAAGCAAGAAAATGAGATATGTATAGACAATCCTTGGAAATTCACAAAATTATGAGTTCAGCAAAGTTACATGATACAAAATCAATATGCAAAAGTACTTGTATTTCTATATCTTAGCAATGAACAAATTAAAGATGAAACAGAAAAAATTTAATCAACAATAATAATAACGCAGGAATAAATGTAACAAACAAAGTGTAAGGCTTGTACACTGAAACTATAAAAAGTATTGCTGAGGGAATTAAAGATCTAAATAAGTGGAGGGATATTTCATGTTCGTGGATTGGAATGCTCAATATTGTTAAGATGTCAGCTGTCTTCAAGTTAATCTATGGATTCAACATAATACGCATAGAAACTCCAGCAGACTTTTTTTTTTTGCAGAAATTAACAACCTGATCTTAAAATTTATAAATTAACGCAAATGACCCAGCATAGTCAAAACAATTCATAAAAGGAACAAAGTGGAAGAACTTATACTTCTTGATTTAAAAAATTACCATAATTCCAAATAAGACAATGAGTGTAGTATTGGAATAAAGATAGACATCCAGATCAATAGAATGAAATGTACAGTACAAAAATAAACCCTTGTATTTAGGTCCGTTGATTCTCAAGAAAAGTACCAACACATATGGGGAAAGAATAGTCTTTTTGACAAATAATGATGAAACAGTTTTAAATCTTATCTCACACTATATGCAAAAATTAATTCCAAATGGATTTAAAGCCTAGTTTAGGAACTTTAGAAGACCATAGGATCTTTAGAAGAAAATATAGAGAAAAATCTTCATCACCTTGGGTTAATCAAAGGTATTTTGGATATGACACTAAAAGAATACATTAGAAAAAAATAGACAAATTGGACTTTGTCAAAATTTAAAACTTTGTGCATCAGAAAATGTCATTAAGAAAATAGACAATCTGCATAACGGTAAAAAATATGTGCAAATAATATTTATGACAAAAGTCTTCTATTCAGAATATACAAAGAACTTTTACAACTCAATAATAAGGCAAACAATCTTGTTTACAGATAGCCAAAATATTTGAATAGATATTTCACAAAAGCTATGAATGGCAAAAGGCACAGGAAAAGATAGTCAACATCATTAATCATTCAGAGATTCAAATTAAAACACAACACAATATCACTTTTCACCCATTAGAATGGCATAATCAAAATAAACAGGCAATAATAAGTATTGGGGAAGATATAGAGAAAAAGGAGCTCTTGGCTGAGTGAGTGGTCAAGCCTGTAATCCCTGCACTTTGGGAGCCTGAGGCTGGCGGACCACAAGGT
Organism: Nomascus leucogenys; assembly: GCF_006542625.1. NCBI lineage: Eukaryota > Metazoa > Chordata > Mammalia > Primates > Hylobatidae > Nomascus > Nomascus leucogenys. The sequence goes on from NC_044384.1 coordinate 73,089,668, forward strand.
CGGGAGGTCGAGACCAGCCTGGCCAACATGGTGAAACCCCGTCTCTACTAAAAATACAAAAAATAGCTGGGCGTGGTGGTGGGCGTCTGTAATCCCAGCTACTTGGGAGGCTGAGGCAGGAGAATCATTTGAACCCCGGAGGCAGAGGTTGCAGTGAGCCCAGGTCGCACCACTGCACTCCAGCCCGGGTGATAGGGCAAGACTTCGTCTCAAAAAAAAAAAAAAAAAAAGAAGAAGAAAAAGAAAAAGGAGCTGTCATACACTGCTGATGGGAATGTAGAATGGCACAGCCACCACTTTGGAAAGCAGTTTAACATTTTCTTAAAACGTTAAACATAAATTTACCATATAACCCAGCAATTCCACTCCTGGATATCTACCCAAAGAAAATGAGAACATATGTCCACACAAAGACTTGTTTAGGAATCATAACAGCTAAAAGCATTATTCACAACAGCTAAATGCACATGTCCATCAAGTGGTGAATGGATAAACAAAATACAAAATATCCTTATAATGGAATATCATTAAATAATAAAAAGGAGCTAACTTGTTATCCATGGGTGGACCTCAAAAACACGCTAAATGAAAAAAGTCGGATTTGAAACATTACATATTGTATGATTCTATCTACAGGAAATGTCCAGAAAAGACAAGTCTACAGAGCAGATATCAACAAACATTTGGCATAAAGGGCAATACAGTAAATATTTTAGGTTCTGTTGGCCATAAAACAAAGCTCTCTTACAACTATTCAATTCTGCATTTTTCAGGAGAAAGCAGCCACAATGTATATGTAAATGCATGGGCAGAACTGTGTCTCCATAAAACTACAGTTGATCCTTGAACAACACAAGTTTGAACTGTGTGGGTCCACTTACATATGAATTTTCTTTCACCTCTGCTACTCCTGAGACAGCAAGATCAACCCCTCCACTTCCTCCTCTTCCTCAGCCTACTCAATATGAAGATGACAAGGATAAAGACTTTTATGATAGTCCACTTCCACTTATTTGTGATAGTCCATACTATTATGAATCGTAAATATATTTTCTCTTCTTCATGATTTTCTTTATAATGTTTTCTCTAGCTTACTTTGTTTAAGAATATAATAGATAATACATATAACATGCAAAGTGTATGTTAATTAACTATTTATTTTATTAGTAAGGCTTCCAGTCAACAGTAAGTTATTAGTAGTTATGTTTTTGGGGAGTCAAGTTATATGTGGATTTTTGACTGTGCATGGGGTTGATGTTCCTAACCCCTACGTTGTTCAAGCATCAATTGTATTCATAAAAACAGGCCACAGACTGGATTTGGCCCATGACAGTAGTTTGCAGACTCCTGCTATAGAGGAAAGAGTACATTAATGGCCTGGAGCTGGGTGGGGGTGAGGAGGGTGACAACTGCAAGTAATTGAAAAAGGTGAAGGGGAATATTTTGCAGATAACGGGAGTCTGCAAACTATTAAAGAAGAGCAAGAGAAGAAAAGTCAAAGAAGAATATGCAACAGAGAGGATTCTGTGAAGACAATGGAGTAGGAAGCACCAGGAGTAAATGCCCAGGGAAAGGCACAGACTCAGAAAAGACCTAAGAAATCTTTAAGTTTACACCTCAAGCTAATCCTTGGCACAGAGACAGCCTACAATAATAAAAATCAATACACAAATAAAAACAATAACAAAAAAACTGCCACAGGTCTCTCTCTGTGCAGCAGTCTCCTCTCTGGTGCTGTGCCTGGAAGTGCTGCAGCCACTCTGACTCCCAGCTCTGCCTGACTCCTGGCTAGCTGGCTAGCCCAACTAGCGGCCTGCCTCCCTGAACTTCCAACTCTGCTCCTCAACTCAAGGAGGCTGCCTGTGTTCCCAGCTCTGTGCCATATCCTGGGAACTCTCTAAGCAGTAAACTGAGGCAATCATAGGACTCACCCGGATAGTGAACCTTGTACCAAACAGGTAGTTTTTCAGTCCTTGCCCTGGCCCTCCCTCCCTACTTTCGGAATCCCCAGTCTCTACTGTTCCCATTTTTATGTCTGTGTGTACCCAAGGTTTAGGTCCCACTTATAAGCGAGAACATGCAATATTTGGTTTTCTGTTTCTGCATTAATTCTCTTAGGGTAATGGCTCCCAGTTGCATCCATGCTGCTGCAAAGGACATGATTTCATTTTTTATGGCTGCATAGTATTCCACAGTGTATATATACCATATTTTCTTTCTCTTTTTTATTATTATACTTTAAGTTTTAGGGTACATGTGCACAACGTGCAGGTTTGTTACATAGGTATACATGTGCCATGTTGGTGTGCTGCACCCATTAATTCGTCATTTAGCATTAGGTATATCTCCTAATGCTATCCCTCCCCACTCCCCCCACCCCACAACAGTCCCCGGTGTGTGATGTTCCCCTTCCTGTGTCCATGTGTTCTCATTGTTCAGTTCCCACCCTGTTTGGTTTTTTGTCCTTGCGATAGTTTGCTGAGAATGATGGTTTCCAGCTTCATCCATGTCCCTACAAAGGACATGAAGTCATCATTTTTTATGGCTGCATAGTATTCCATGGTGTATATGTGCCACATTTTCTTAATCCAGTCTATCATTGTTGGACATTTGGGTTGGTTCCAAGTCTTTGCTATTGTGAATAGTGCCGCAATAAACATACGTGTGCATGTGTCTTTATAGCAGCATGATTTATAATCCTTTGAGTATATACCCAGTAATGGGATGGCTGGGTCAAATGGTATATACCATATTTTCTTTATCCAATCCACCACTGACAGCCACCTAGGTTAATTCCATGTCTTTACTTGCTTTTTAGAATCAATTCCTTACCCATACTTTTTCAAAGTTGTTTTTTTCTAGCCTTTTGAAATGAATGCTCAATTCAGTGATTTTAATCTATTCTGTATAAATATTACCTCCTTTAAGGCTATGAATTAGCCTCTGAAAACAGCTATATAGTCAGCCCTTCATATTCATGGGTTCTGCATCTGTAGAGTCAACCAATTGTGGATCAAAAATATTTGGGGAAAAAATGATGATTGTATCTGTACTGAACTTGTACAGACTTTTTATTCTTGTCATTATGCCCTAAATAATAGAATATAACAAATGTTTGTAAAGCATTTGCATTGTATTAGGTATTATAAGAAGTCTAGAGATGATTTACAGTATACAGGAGGATGTGCATAGGTTATATGCAAATACTGTACCATTTTACATCAGGCACTTGAGCATACATGGCTTTTGGTATCCATGGAGAGTCCTGGAACCAATTCCCCATGAATACAGAGAGACAACTGTATTAGCGTATTGGTTGTTATGCTTCAAGCTACAAGGAATGGAAAACAACTACAAGTAGCTTAAACAAGAGAGAATTATTATCCCATTGTATTAACTATATTTTCTTATCTTCTGCATTCATGATAATCTGGCATTTGAGGACTTGATTCTGGAGAAACTGCCCCTCCTAGGGTTAACTCATTCCTAAAGAGCAAATGACTCCCCTGCAATCACACCTTTTTTATACAAACCAACCGATCCAGAGCCCACAGTTATACCTACTTCATAGGACTGGTGTAAGGAGTAAATGATTATGTATGTATGCATGTATGTATGTGTGTGTGTATGTATGTATGTATGTATGTCTCTATCTGTCTATCTATCTATCTATCTATCTATCTATCTATCATCTATCTATCTATCTATCATCATCATCATCTCTATGTATAGGCCAAGTTAAAAACATATAGTGGATTCTCAATGTTTATTTCATTCTCCTTTTATAGTAGTAGCTAATATAAAATCAAAAACTTTTCACATCTTGATTCTTTTTAACAACAGTTATTTGAGATATACTCCACATAAATAAAAGTTCACCCTTTTAAAGTTTATAATACAGTGTTTTCTTAGTATATTCACAGAGTCGTGCAACCATAACCACTAATTTTAAAACATTTTAATCACCCCAAAAAGGAACCCTGCACCCATAAGCAGTAAGTCCCTTTTTTCCCCTCCCCTAGCACCCGGCCACCCTTAATGTACTATCTGTCTTTATGAATTTGCCTATTCTGGACATTTTATGTAATTGGGATCATACACTATGTGGCCGCTGTAACTGGCGGAGATTTTTGTTGGACTTGTGCTGAGTCTGTAGGTCCATTTGGAGAGGATTGCCACATTGGTAATATTGTGTGTTCTTATGCATGCACATGGGATATCTTTCCATTTATTTAGATCTTTAATTTCTTTCAACAATATTTTGTAGTCATCAGTGTACAAGTGTTAGACTATTTGTTAAATTTATTCCTAAGTGTTTTATTCTTTTTGTTGCTATTGTAAGTGTAATTGTTTTCTTAAATTTTCAATTATTCATTGCTAGGATACAGAAATACAATTGACTTTTGTGTATTATTTTGTATCCTGCACTTTTGCTGGACTTATTTTTTTAGTTCTAATAGCTTTTTAGTGGATTTCTTAAGATTTTCTATGTACGAGATCATGTTATGTGTAAACAGAGATAGTCTCACCTCTTCTTTTCTTATCCAGATACCTTTTATTTCTTTTACTTGTCTAATTGTCCTGGCTAGAACCTCCAGAGCAGTTTTGAATAGAAATGGCAAGGGTGGACATGCTTGTCTTTTTCCTGAGCTTTGGGGGAAAGCATTCAGTCTCATCATTAAATATGATGGTGGCTGTTTTCATAGATGTCATTAGTGAGGCTGAGGATGTTCACTTGTCTTTCTAGTTTGTTGAGTGCTTTTGATCATGAAAGGGTGTTGGATTTTGTCAAATAGGTTTTCTGCATTGGTTGAGATGATCATTTGATTTTTTTCCTTGCTCTATTAATGTGGAATATTTCATTGATTGGTTTTCATATTTTGAACCACCCTTGCATTCCTGGGATAAATACCACTTAGTCATGACGTATAATTCTTTTAATATGCTGCTGGACTTGGTTTGCTGGTATCATATTGAGAACTTTTTATGTCTTTATTCATAAGAGATATTTGTCTATCTCTTATGTTTTTCTTGTGATGTCTTTGACTATCAGGGAAATATTAGTTTCATGGAATAACGTGGGAAATGTTGCTCCTTTCTTATTTTTCTGAAAAGTTTGTGAAGGACTGATGTTAATTCTTCTTAAGCCATTTGGTATAATTTATCAATGAAATGATCTAAGCTGGGGTGGGAAGTTTTTTGATTACTATTTAAATATCTTCACTTATTACAGGTTATTCAGATTTCCTATTTCTATTTCTTCTTGTGTCAATCTCAGTAATTTGTGTCAATCTCAGTAATTTGTGTCTTTGCAGGAATTTGCCCATTTCATCAAGGCTATCTAATATTTTGTCATGTGTTGTTCATAGTATTTCCTTATGCTTCATTTTTATTTCTGCAAGGTTGGTAGTGATGTCCCTCTCTTTCATACTAATTTTAGTAACTTAAGTCTTTTTTCTTTTTCCCTTGGTCCATCTACCTAAAGATTTGCCAATTTCATTGCTCTTTTCAAAGAACCAACTTTTGCTTTCATTGATTTTCTGTTTGTCCAGTCTCTAGTTCATTTCTTGTCACTCTAGCCCTTATTACTACTTCATTATTTCCTTCTGCTTATTTTGGTTTTGTTTGCTATTTCTCTAATTCCTTAAGGTATAAAGTTAGGTTTTTGATTCCAAAATCTTTGTTTTCTAATATAGGCATTTTCAGTTATAACTTTTCTTATCCTAATTACTGCTTTTACTGTATCCCATAAATTTTTGTATGCAGTGTTTTTGTTTTTATTCATCTAAAAATATTTTCTAATATCCATTTTGATTCATCCTTTTACCCATTGGCTACTGAAGAGTGTATTGTTTAATTTTCACGTATCTATAAATTTCCCAAAATTTCTTCTGTGATCAATATCTAATTTTATTCCATTGTAGTTGGGCCATATACTTGGCATGATTAAAATCCTTTTAAGTTTATTAAGACTTGGCCAGGCGCGGTGGCTCACACTTGTAATTCCAGCACTTCGGGAGGCTGAGGCAGGCGGATCACGAGGTCAGGAGATCGAGACCACGGTGAAACCCCGTCTCTACTAAAAAATACAAAAAAATTAGCCGGGCGTGGTGGCAGGCACCTGTAGTCCCAGCTACTCGGAGAGGCTGAGGCAGGAGAATGGCGTGAACCCGGGAGGGGTCCGTCTCAAAAAAAAAAAAAAAAAAAGAAAGAAAGAAATGGGGTTACACCACATTGCCCAGGCTGGTCTTGAACTCCTGGGCTCAAGTGATCCACCCACCTTGGCCTCCCAAAGTGCTGGGATTACAGGCATGAGCCACCACGCCTGGTGCCTCGAACTATTATTGTTGAATTGTGTATTTCTCCCTTTATTTCTGTGAGTTTTGCTTCATGTATTTGGGGGCTCTGTTGTTAGCGTATAAGTGTTTATAGTTATGTCGTTCCAACAGATTGACACCTTTACTATTGTAAAATGTCTTCTTTGTCTCTAGTAACAATACTTGTCTTAAAGTCTGTTTTGTCTGATACAAGTATAGCCACTGCAATTCTCTTTTTCCTTATAACAGCTTTATTGAAATATAATTCATATATCATATAATTCACACATTTAAAGTATAAAATTCAATGGGTTTTAGTTTAATCTGCACATACAGACTTGTGAAATCTTCACCAGGTTCAATTTTAGAACATTTCCATAACTCCAAAAAGCAAACCAGCTCACTGCCGCCTTGACTGCCAGGGCTCAAGTGATACTCCTGCCTCAGCCTCCTAAAGCGCCAGGATTACAAGCATGAGCCATCATGCCCAGCCAAACATAAAGCTTATGCTAGGTTGCTGGTTTCTGACAGCATTTCAAGCAGCCCTCAAGCTGCTGCTGCCATACCATGACTGTGAGGGGAGGGATGTTTAAAGCTAAATGAACGGATGTGAGATTCCATCGCGTCACAGTCCATCGAATGCATTGAAGTGTCATAAGTGTAACTCAGTGAATCACCAAGCAGAGAACACACCCATGTAATCACCTTTGTCAAGAAACAGAACACTATTAGCTTCCAGAAGCCTCCCTCATGCACTCCCACAATGATTATTCTCTTTCTGCCAAAAGTTACTCTACTCTGACTTCTAATGCCATAACGTAGTTTTCCCTGGTTATGAACTTCAGATAAATAGAACCATATGGTGTGTAATCTTTTAAGTCTGGTTTCTTTTGTCCAATATTACGATTGTGAGATTCATCCATATTGTTATTCGTACCTACATTTTATTCATTTTCTGTGATATAACGTGCCATTGAATGAATATATCACAATTTTTATCTATTCTACTGTTGATGGATATTTGGATTACAGTGGGCCCTCCATATCCACAGGTTCTGCAAATTCAACCAACCAAGGATGGAAAATATTTGGAAAAATAACAATACAAAAATACAAATTTAAAAAATACATTATAATAACTATGTACTTGGCATTTACATTGTATTGGGTATTATAAGTAATCTAGAGATGATTTAAAGTATATGAGAAAATGTGCATGGGTTATATGCAAGTACTATGTGATTTTATATGAGACTTGAGCATCTGCAGATTTTGGTATCCTCAGAGGTCCTGGAACTAATCCCCCAGGGATACCAAGGGACTACTGTATTTCCATTTTCTTAGTTATTACAGTTATTACAAGTAATGCTGCCGTGATCATTCTTGTATATTTGCTGTATATATGCACAGCGTGCATTCTTTTTCTTTCTTTCTCTTTCTTTCTTTCTTTCTTTCTTTCTTTCTTTCTTTCTTTTTTTTTTTTTTTGAGACGGAGTCTTGCTCTGTCACCCAGGCCGGAGTGCAGAGACATGATCTCGGCTCACTGCCACCTCCGCCTCCCGGGTTCAAGTGATTCTCCTGCCTCAGCCTCCCGAGTAGGTGGGATCACAGGTGTGTGCCACCACACCCAGCTAATTTTGTTATTTTTAGTAGAGACGGGGTTTTGCAATGTTGGCCAGGCTGGTCTCGAACTCCTGACATCAGGAGATCTGTCTGCCTCGGCCTCCCAAAGTGCTGAGATTATAGGCATGAACCACCCCGCCCAGGCCTACAGGAGTGCATTCTGTTTGGTGCACTCCTAGCAATGAAACTACCTGACTGTTGAGTATTGTATATTCCACTTCAGTGACTGGACAAATTTGCACACTCACTGGAGCTGTGTAGAAGTTCTTGTTGCATTACTTCTTTGTCAACACTTGGCATTGTCAATCTTTTTCATTTTAACTCTTTTGGTGTGTGTGTAGTGGAATCATTGTCAATAGTATCTTTTAAAAACTTTTATTTTCTATTTGTTGCTGATACATAGAAATATGTCTATTATTTGTATTTTGACCTTTCATCCAGCAAGCTTACTAAACTCACTTATTAATTCTAAAAATTCACCTGTAGATTTGTTGGCTTTTCCACATACCTAATCATATGATGTGTGAATAGTACCATCTTTATTTTTTCTAATTTTTGTTTCTTTTTATTACCTTATTCTGTGTAGGGTACACAGTAAAATGCTGCGTAGAAGTGTTGATAAGAAAGCATTTGATAAGGTTGCATTCTGCCTTTCACCATTACACGAGACATCCACTTCAGGGTTTTTGTAAAACATCATTTATGAGAATAAGGAGGTTATTTTCTATTTCTTGTTTTCTAAAAGTTTTCATCATGATGAATGTTAAATTTCAAGTGCATTTTTTGATCTACTGAATGTAGACCAAAAATAAAATTTGAAGTCCCCCTGCAGCCATCTAAATGGACTCCCTCGTTGACCAGGACACTCTAAAATTTAACCTGAAAGGCTGGTGCAGGCCATGGCAGGAAGTGGGGGTCTGACATGCCTCATGCTACCCTCCTCCGTTTTGGATTTCAGGAGAAGGCGATCGGCATTGAACATCAACACAGACCTTAAGTATGATAAGAAACATTTACAAAATCTATTTTTTCTGAAGCCTGCTACCAGGAGGTTTCATCTGCATGATAAAACTTTGCTCTTCAAAACCTCTTTATTGCAACCCAGAAGTTCCTTTCTATTGATAACCAATTGCCAATTAGAAAAATTTTAACTCTACCTATAATCTGGAAGACCCCCGCCACATTGAGTTGTCCCACCTTTCTGGACCCAACCAATGCATACCTTAAACGTATTTGATTGATGTCTCATGACTCCCTAAAATGTATAAGCCCGAGCTGCGCCCTGACCACCTTGGGCACATGTTCTCAGGACCTCCTGAGGGCTGTGTCATGGCCCATGGTCACTCATATTTGGCTCAGAATAAATCTCTTCAAATATTTTACGGAGTTTGACTCTTTTTTTCGACAGTTTGTTGTTTTTGTTTTTATTTGTAGTCTTTCTCATCAGATTTGTGTTCCTTGACAGAGTTGGGGAGAGGTATGCTTCATTTAGGGTGTGTCCAGTGCCTGGCATTTTTATTTGGCATTTAATAAATACTTGACAAATTAATAAGAGCTCTCTGGACAGATGAACTACAAGGAAATGTTTGAGATCGTTGCTAAAAGAGAGGTCCTTAAGCTGTGGGTCTAGGAAGAAAGTTCCTCTGGGCAGGGACCCTCATCCTATTGCAAGCAGAGTTTCTTGTGACTAGGCTACCGTCTGCAGGGCCCTGGCCCACTCTCTTCATCAAGATTTCCTCACAGCCAGTTACCTCCCCGTCCACCTGCTCCTCCTGCTCCCATTTCAGCTTCTTCTGAGGTTTATCCACGTGGCATTGCTAATGGTCTCCCTGCTAGTGGGAATTTTGTGACAATGGGACCTTGTTTATTTTACTGCTGTATCATGATTGCCTAGAACACTGCCCAGGTGGTCAGCACATACTTGCATAGTGAATCATGTGCTATTTTTCCCCCGGGAGAAATGTTCAGATTTTTCGTTTTGTTTTCTTTTTTTTTTTTAATGGTTTCTTTTTTTATATATTGTACTTTAAGTTCTAGGGTACATGTGCACAACATGCAGGTTTGTTACATACGTATACATGTGCCATGTTGGTGTGTTGCACCCACTAACTCGTCATTTGCAATAGGTATATCTCCTAATGCTATCCCTCCTCCCCTTCCCCCCACCCCACGACAGGCCCCAGCATGTGATGTTCCCCTTCCTGTGTCCAAGTGTTCTCATTGTTCAATTCCCACCTTTGAGTGAGAACATGCAGTGTTTGTTTTTTTGTCCTTGTGATTGTTTGCTGAGAATGATGGTTTCTAGCTTCATCTATGTCCCTACAAAGGACATGAATTCATCCTTTTTTATGGCTGCATAGTATTCCATGGTGTATATGTGCCACATTTTCTTAATCCAGTCTATCACTGATGGACATTTGGGTTGGTTCCAAGTCTTTGCTATTGTGAATAGTGCCGCAATAGACATACATGTGCATGTGTCTTTATAGCAGCATGATTTATAATCTTTTGGGTATATACCCAGTAATGGGATGGCAGGGTCAAGTGGTATTTCTAGTTCTAGATCCTTGAGGAATCGCTGCACTGTTTTCCACAATGGTTGAACTAGTTTACAGTGCCACCAACAGTGTAAAAGTGTTCCTATTTCTCCACATCCTCTCCAGCACCTGTTGTTTCCTGACTTTTTAATGATCGCCATTCTAACTGGTGTGAGATGGTATCTCACTGTGGTTTTGATTTGCATTTTTCTGATGACCAGTGATGATGAGCATTTTTTCATGTGTCTATGGCTGTATAAATGTCTTCTTCTGAGATGTGTCTGTTCATATCCTTTGCCCACTTTTTGATGGGGTTGTTTGTTTTTTTCTTGTAACTTTGTTTGAGTTCTTTGTAGATTCTGGATATTAGCCCTTTGTCAGATGAGTAGATTGCAAAAATTTTCTCCCATTCTGTAGGTTGCCTGTTCACTCTGATGGTAGTTTCTTTTGCTGTGCAGAAGTACATCTAATTTAGTTTAATTAGATCCCATTTGTCTGTTTTGGCTTTTGTTGCCATTGCTTTTGGTGTTTTAGACATGAAGTCTTTTTTTTTTTATTTTTTTTATTTTTTTTTTATTATACTTCAGGGTTTTAGGGTACATGTGCACAATGTGCAGGTTTGTTACATATGTATCCATGTGCCATGTTGATTTCCTGCACCCATTAACTCGTCATTTAGCATTAGGTGTATCTCCTAATGCTGTCCCTCCCCCCTCCCCCCACCCCACAACAGTCCCCGGAGTGTGATGTTCCCCTTCCTGTGTCCATGAGTTCTCATTGTTCAATTCCCACCTATGAGAGAGAACATGCGGTGTTTGGTTTTTTGTCCTTGCGATAGTTTACTGAGAATGATGTTTTCCAGTTTCATCCATGTCCCTACAAAGGACACGAACTCATCATTTTTTATGGCTGCATAGTATTCCATGGTGTATATGTGCCACATTTTCTTAATCCAGTCTATTGTTGTTGGACATTTGGGTTGGTTCCAACTCTTTGCTATTGTGAATAGTGCTGCAATAAACATACGTGTGCATGTGTCTTTATAGCAGCATGATTTATAGTCCTTTGGGTATATACCCAGTAATGGGATGGCTGGGTCAAATGGTATTTCTAGTTCGAGATCCCTGAGGAATCGCCACACTGACTTCCACAATGGTTGAACTAGTTTACAGTCCCACCAACAGTGTAAAAGTGTTCCTATTTCTCCACATCCTCTCCAGCACCTGTTGTTTCCTGATTTTTTAATGATGGCCATTCTAACTGGTGTGAGATGGTATCTCACTGTGGTTTTGATTTGCATTTCTCTGATGGCCAGTGATGATGAGCATTTCTTCATGTGTTTTCTGGCTGCATAAATGTCTTCTTTTGAGAAGTGTCTGTTCATGTCCTCTGCCCACTTTTTGATGGGGTTGTTTGTTTTTTCTTGTAAATTTGCTTGAGTTCATTGTAGATTCTGGATATTAGCCCTTTGTCAGATGAGTAGGTTGCAAAAATTTTCTCCCATTCTGTAGGTTGCCTGTTCATTCTGATGATAGTTTCTTTTGCTGTGCAGAAGCTCTTTAGTTTAATGAGATCCCATTTGTCGATTTTGGCTTTTGTTGCCATTGCTTTTGGTGTTTTAGACATGAAGTCCTTGCCCACGCCTATGTCCTGAATGGTATTGCCTAGGTTTTCTTTTAGGATTTTAATGGTTTTAGGTCTAACATATAAGTCTTTAATCCATCTTGAATTAATTTTTGTATAAGGTGTAAGGAAGGGATCCAGTTGCAGCTTTCTACATATGGCTAGCCAGTTTTCCCAGCGCCATTTATTAAATAGGGAATCCTTTCCCCATTTCTTGTTTTTGTCAGGTTTGTCAAAGATCAGATAGTTGTAGCTATGCGGCATCATTTCTGAGGGCTCTGTTCTGTTCCATTGATCTATGTCTCTGTTGTGGTACCAGTACCATGCTGTTTTGGTTACTGTAGCCTTGTAGTATAGTTTAAAGTCAGGTAGCGTGATGCCTCCAGCTTTGTTCTTTTGGCTTAGGATTGACTTGGCGATGCGGGCTCTTTTTTGGTTCCATATGAACTTTAAAGTAGTTTTTTCCAATTCTGTGAAGAAAGTCATTGGTAGCTTGATGGGGATGGCATTGAATCTATAAATTACTTGGACAGTATGGCCATTTTCACGATATTGATTCTTCCAACCCATGAGCATGGAATGTTCTTCCATTTGTTTGTATCCTCTTTTATTTCATTGAGCAGTGCTTTGTAGTTCTCCTTGAAGAGGTCCTTCACATCCCTTGTAAGTTGGATTCCTAGGTATTTGATTCTCTTTGAAGCAATTGTGAATGGGAGTTCACTCATGATTTGGCTCTCTGTTTGTCTGTATTGGTGTACAAGAATGCTTGTGATTTTTGTACATTAATTTTGTATCCTGAGACTTCACTGAAGTTGCTAATCAGCTTAAGGAGATTTTGGGCTGAGACAATGTGGTTTTCTAGATATACAATCATGTCATCTGCAAACAGGGACAATTTGACTTCCTCTTTTCCTAATTGAATACCTTTTATTTCCTTCTCCTGCCTGATTGCTCTGGCCAGAACTTCCAGCACTATGTTGAATAGGAGCGGTGAGAGAGGGCATCCCTGTCTTGTGCCAGTTTTCAGAGGGAATGCTTCCAGTTTTTGCCCATTCAGTATGATATTGGCTGTGGGTTTGTCGTAGATAGCTCTTATTATTTTGAGATACGTCCCATCAATACCTAATTTATTGAGAGTTTTTAGCATGAAGGGTTGTTGAATTTTGTCAAAGGCCTTTTCTGCATCTATTGAGATAATCATGTGGTTTTTGTCTTTGGTTCTGTTTATATGCTGGATTACAAGTCTTTGCCCATGCCTATGTCCTGAATGGTATTGCCTAGGTTTTCTTCTAGGGTTTTTATGGTTTCAGGTCTAACATTTAAGTCTTTAATCCATCTTGAATTAATTATTTTATAAGGTGTAAGGAAGGGATCCAGTTTCAGCTTTCTACATATGTCTAGCCAGTTTTCCCAGCACCATTTATTAAATAGGGAATCCTTTCCCCATTTCTAGTTTTTGTCAGGTTTGTCAAAGATCAGGTGGTTGTACATGTATGGTATTATTTCTGAGGGCTCTGTTCTGTTCCATTGGTCTATATCTCTGTTTTGGTACCAGTACCATGCTGTTTTGGTTACTGTAGCCTTGTAGTATAGTTTGAAGTCAGGTAGCATGATGCCTCCAGCTTTGTTCTTTTGGCTTAGGATTGTCTTGGCAATGTGGGCTCTTTTTTGGTTCCATATGAATTTTAAAGTAGTTTTTTCCAATTCTGTGAAGAAAGTCATTGGTAGCTTGATGGGGATGGCATTGAATCTATACATTACCTTGGGCAGTATGGCCATTTTCATGATATTGATTTTTCCTATCCATGAGCATGGAATGTTCTTCCATTTGTTTGTGTCCTCTTTTATTTTGTTGAGCAGTGGTTTGTAGTTCTCCTTGAAGAGGTCCTTCACATCCCTTGTAAGTTGGATTCCTAGGTATTTTATTCTCTTTGAAGCAATTGTAAATGGGAATTCACTCATGATTTGGCTCTCTGTTAGTCTGTTATTGATGTATAAGAATGCTTGTGATTTTTGTACATTGATTTTGTATCCTGAGGCTTTACTGAAGTTGCTTATCAGCTTAAGGAGATTCTGGGCTGAGATGATGGGGTTTTCTAGATGTACAATCATGCCATCTGGAAATAGGGACAATTTGACTTCCTCTTTTCCTAATTGAATGGATTATTTTGTTTTCTTTAAATTCTTCAATGGGGTATGACCTTCTCCCCAAGTCAAGAGCCACTGCTTTTTCTCGAATCACCTCTTCTGTCCCTTGATCCCCCAAACTGATGTGCTGCTCGCCACAGTGAGGGTGACTGGTCTTGCTCTGCTTGGCTTCTAGAGGGGCTCAGGGTGCCCCCATGAGGGTATGGAAGTGGGATCAGTGAAAACCAGGCAGAGAGTTGCAGCCATTCCCAGGAAGGAAGGCAGAAAGGCCCTGGGCCATGTGAAAGAAACAAGGAGGGTGGAACAGAGAGGATTGTGCAAGCCTGGCTGGTGTGGGAGCCCTGTGAGGCACCTTGCAAGGACAACAGGAGGCCACTGCAGTCTGAGGTGCCTGCGGGGCTGAGGCCCCCGGGGTCCTCCAGGGCCGGTAGAGGGTGCTGCTGCAAGCTCCCGCAGAGTGTCTGTAGGCCTAGCCACCACCCTTCAGCTGCTCCCCTAAGACGCCGTGATATACGTTTTCCTCTTAATTTGTGTTGTGTTGGTGACAACTGCATGCACAGTACCACCTCCCTGACTCGTTTTCTCCTTGGCTGCTGACTGCACAGACCGAGACTGGTGGCAGAAAATGGCGAATTCTGGGAGAAAATAGTGTTTTTCTAAGTCAAACTTTCTGCCATTTCCACGTTTTCTATGCTATGTAAGTCAATCCATTCATGTTTTGAATTTTAAAAGATTTTGGGATGTTTGAACATAGAAGCTTCCTTGCACACATGATTTTTCAAGATTCTAGGGAATTTTTATCTACCATGGGAGAGAAATATTTCATATGTCTAGTCAAAATGAAAATAAATACCAATTACCCATATATCTCTCTCTCTCTTGCCCAAGTTCTTGCGAATCTTAATGGAATTCTCCCTGGCAGCGTGCAGCTTATTGGATCTTGGAGGCAGGAAATACTCAACATATTTAAAGCATTACATTGTCCAACAGTTGAGGAATGGGGAAATACTTATATCAGTTACTTGGGCACAGTCCAGTTAACTAGAGAGGCTGTATGTGTTTTGAAGATCTAGTTCCTTGAAGCTATGTAAATGTGTTTTAATAATACCAAGACGAGCAGATGGCATTTTTTTTTCTAAGGGTCAGGGGTCAGGGTGGTATAGGGAAGCTGTTTCCCCACAAGGGAAAGAGGGGATTTGTCAGAAAACCAGACAATGGCCATAGGCCGGGGACCTATTGTTTTTCAGTCACAGGACATATATCCTCTTGGGCCCAGGTTGAATTGCTCAGGGTCTCAGTATCCAGGAAATGAAGCTGTGAGAAGAGTGAATCAGAACATGAGCTCAGGACTTCCAAGTTCATTGAGAATTCACCAAGGAGCCCCGGAATTAGACAGGAGCAGTAAGGAGTGAAAAAAAGGAAAAAAAAAAAAAAAGCGGTATTCTTCAGCATTATGGACATTGCATCCATAGGGGGCTCTTGGCGACAAACGAGGTTTCACTTGTAGGCAGCGTGGGCTGTCATTCTCAGGGAAAGAGCTGTCTGCATCAGCTTGGTAGAAAACCCGCCTGAGTTTATCTAGATAGATTCTACTAGGTAAGGTTGTCAGTCTTTCTCCCCCCTCTAATTTTTCTCCCCTTACTGGCTCTTTCTGCTATCAGAACCCTTCTTGATCAAAGCAATGAACCCGAAACCAACAACTTCTCACACTCCCCACCTGCAGCCACAGACCTTGGCCACCACTGCCCTCTCACCCTCATTCAATCCTCTCTTTTCCTCTATCACTAAGACTTTTGGAAAGAGCTGTGCTGCATGAATAAAACTGGAGTTCTGCTAATGAAGAAGAGAGGAAGGGAATGATTAAGACCTACCATTGATAGCACAATAGGGTGACTGTAGTAAATAAAAACTGTACATTTTAAAAGAACTTAAAGAGGCTGGGCATGGTGGCTCAAACCTGTAATCCCAACACTTTGGGAGGTCGAGGCAAGTGGATCACCTGAGGTCACGAGTTTGAGACCAGCCTGGCCAACATGGTGAAACCCTGTCTCTACCAAAATTACAAAAATTAGCCAAGCGTGGTGGCGCATTCTTGTAATGCCAGCTACTTGGGAGGCTGAGGCAGAAGAATCGCTTGAACCCGGGAGGTGGAGGTTGCAGTGAGCTGAGATTATGCCACTGCACTCCAGCCTGGGAGACAGAGCGAGACTTCGTCTCAAAACAAACAAACAAAAAACCTTAAAGAGTGTAACTGTATTGTTTGTAGCTCAAAGATAAATGCTTGAGGTGATGGATTCCCCATTCTACAAAGTGTGCTTATTTCATGTTGCATACCTGTATCAAAACATCTCATGTACCCTATAAATGTATACACCTACCATGTACCCACAAAAACTAAAATTAAAAAAGAGAAGAGGAAGAGCAGCCGCTGCAGTGATGCAGAAGCTCCTCGCCTCCAAACCGCAAGCGGCTTCTCTGCTGCGCCTTGCCTGAGCTTTTCAGGGGCATCTGTCTGTGGGAGCTTCCCTCCTCCCTTGGCTTCTGCCGGGCCCCTTCTCATCCTCCTCTGTTCTCTCACCTGCCTTCTTCACACACAGTGGCTGCCAGGCTCCTGGAGGTGCTGGCCTGGTCCTCTGCTCTGTTTCTCGGTGGCTCTTCCAGAGTTCCCGTTGTCCACACCTTTGGCTTCAGGGCCCACTGCCCTGCTGATGACTCTCTCCATCTTTCGTCTCTGCTGAGACCTCTATGTCCATGGCCTTCCAGACATCCCCATGTTCTGGCTCTCAGGCAACTTCAATTTCACATGGTCAATTGCGGCCCTTCTCTTTTATGCTGAACCTGCTCTTCCTCTTGCAATTCCTCTTCGGGTGAGTGGAGCCAGGAGCTTCCCAGTTGCCAGGGCAGAATACAGAGTATCATTCCTTCACTCAGCCCATACCCAAATGGTCACTGTAGGAGACACCCCTGTGCCGCCTTTAATGGCTGCTGTACCCATCCCCCAGGGAGCTGCCTTCGGGGACCACGCCTAGGAGACTGCATTTTCCCTCACCCTGCGGCAGTCTGCAGCCATAACTGACCCATGTGAAAGGCACTGCAGCCCAGGCTGCTCGCCTCGCACAGCACAACCTGTGTGGTGCAGCAGACCTGCTCCAGGTCTTCCCTGAGGCGGATGGAGGCTAGACTTCTCCCAAACCACAGGGATGCTGAGCTGCCTTGCATGCTCGCCTGCTCCTCTCACTCCCGCAGGGGGTTCTGCTGAGAACCTTCCTCTTCAGGCACTCGCGTGAGCATCCCCATCCCAGGCTCTGTGTCTAGGGTGCCCCGACCTAAGGCTGTCATGGTCTCACAATGCTGCTTCACTGTTTTGCATCTGCCCCACTTGGCATCCCCTCCACCATTGTCTCATCCAGGCCGCACTCATTCACTGAGCCCAGAGGTGCAAATAGAAATAGAACGCAAGCCACATTCACCATTGAATATTTTGTAGCAGCCACCTTTAAAAAGTAAAAAGAGGGCAGGTGCAGTGGCTCATGTCTGTAATCCCAGCACTTTCGGAGGCCGAGGTGGGAAAATCACTTGAGTTCAGGAGTTTCACACCAGCCTGGCAACATACTGAGACCTCATCTCTTTTTTTTAATAAAAAAAAGAATCAAAAGAGTCAGGTGAATTTAACTTTATGAATATATTTTATTTATCCCAATATATCCAAAAATAGTATACTTTAACACGTATTCAATATAAGAATTATTATTGAGATATGTGATATTCTTTTATTCATTCCAAGGCTTTAAAATCCAGTGTGTGTTTTACTCTTACAGCACATCACAATTTGAATGCTAAATTCTCAAAGAAAATGCTCGTTCTTTATTTAGATTTCATAACATCTACAATTGTAAAAAATGAATTCACATACTCAAGTTGTTCCAACCATACATACGTTTTCCAATTACGGAATTGAGTATCAGTGTTAAAATTTAAGTTAATTAAGGTGAAATTAAATTAAGAATTTAGCGTCTCAATTGCTGCATTTCAGGTGCTAAATGACCACATGCAGCCGCCAGCCATTCTGCTGGCAGTGCAGATGTACGCTATGAAAGCAGCTTAGAGTTGGTGTCCACTCTGGATGCAACTCTCCCAGTCGGCGCTCCGCACTGCAGTCACTTTGCCATGTTAACATGCACATTACACAGGAAAAATCAGTAATGCTGGTACTGTCATTTCAAATTTTGATATTATGTTCATCATGAACTTTTTACATTAATTTTGATTTTTAAAAAATATTGGATTACAGTATTATTTATCTCGATTATGGAGGTTTTGGGCATTCTCTTACGTTTTGTGCCTGGGGTGAATTTCTCATTTGCCTGGCCCTGTGTACTGATTGCCTGTGTGCACAGTGGGTCAGATTCCAGGTTCCTAAAGACTGGTGGGCTCTCCCTCCCTAAAGTCACTCCTTACCATCTAGGAACGGGAGCCTCGCACTTCCCTGCCTTCAGTCATGCTGTTTACTTAGTCTGAGAGTCACCTTTCTATTTTCTTTAACTAGCTATTTCCTACTCAGTCTGCAAACCTCCTCTCTAGGGGCAGGTTCTGGTGTTGCCTGGTTTCGTGCAGCTTTTTGCGCAGTCTTCACCTTCGCTGGCCATGCAGGGCGGGCCACGGCTCTCTGCTCTGTCCAGCTCAGATTCCGGGAGGCGTCGCCTGGAGCCCCTTCCAGCTGGGTCCCCGCTGGAGGCCCCGGCAGGCGATGCCGAAGCAGCCGGAGAGAGGCTGGGTGCTGCCCGTGGCCGGTCCCTACGCTGGTGCAGCCTTGGTTCTGGTGGAGCGCTAGGTCCCCGTACGCAGGCCCGGGCCGGCGGGCTTTCTCCAGGGCGCCAGCGCCCCCCGGCCCACAGGTATCGGGACGGGAATGCTTCCGGCTGAGGCCGGTTTATGCGGCCTCAGCGCGCTCCGCCTCCCCTCTGGATAGTCCCTGCCTCTTCAGTTGCGCCTTTTGAGCAGAACCCCGCTTTATGCTGAGATTTTGCCCAGTACGTGAGACGTGGGCTGGTTTCCCTCTCCGACTCCCGTAGTCATTCTTACTTCTCTTTTGCTACATTCTGGGTTATGTGATTTTCATTCTGGGCTTCTCTCTTTCTGCTTCGTTTCACTGTAAACAGCCTGAGGACAAAGCAGGTCTTCCTGACATTTGCGCCCCTCGGGAAACCCAGCCCCTAGCTGCGCACAGGAGCCCAATGAGCGCTGAAATCGACACATTCATGGAGAAAGGCAAATATAGAAAGTGTCTTAACTCATGGCTACCTGCGACTTCTTGTAGAACGTCTATGAAACAGATATTCTGAAATTATTCCCAAGATGAGGAGGTTTTAATATTAGGAAACATTTTCTTTTCTTTTTTTTTTTTTTGAGGCGGAGTCTCACTCTGTCGCCCAGGCTGGAGTGCAGTGGTGCGATCTCAGCTCACTGCAAGCTCCACCTCCCAGGTTCACGCCATTCTCCTGCCTCAGCCTCCTGAGTAGCTGGGACTACAGGCGCCCGCTACCAAGGCTGGATAATTTTTTTTTTTGTATTTTTAGTAGCGACGGGGTTTCGCCGTGTTAGCCAGGATGGTCTCGATCTCCTGACCTCGTGATCCGCCCGCCTCGGCCTCCCAAAGTGCTGGGATTACAGGCGTGAGCCACCGCGCCCGGCTTAGGAAACATTTTCTAAATATTAATCCATTCTTATTCACTCTGGAAATAGCCTCCCCTTAATCTCTATTTTCTGAAAATAGAAATTCATGTCAAGATGCTACATTATTGAACTGATGTAGCCATAGTCTTTTACTCCACAGAAGACTTACTAGTTCAACTGGAGAAGGGCATGCCATTTTAACTTCCATCCACCTAACAAGAACTATTTATATACATGGAGGTTGCTGCCCTTAACTTCTTCGAGATATGTGACATTCCATTTAAAAAGAGATTGTTCAGGCCAAGCGCAGTGGCCCACGCCTGTAATCCCAACATTTTGAGAGGCCAAGGCGGGCAGATCACCTGAGGTCAGGAGTTTGAGACCAGCCTGACCAACATGGTGAAACCCTGTCTCTACTAAAAATACAAAAAATTAGCCTGGCGTGGTGGCGCGCACCTGTTATCCCAGCTACTTGGGAGGCTGAGGCAGGAGAATTGCTGGAAACCGGGAGGTGGAGGTTGCAGTGAGCCGAGATTGTGCCACTGCACTCCAGCCTGGGCAACAAAGAGTGAAACTCTGTCTCAATAAATAAATAAATAAATAAATAAATAAATAAAAATAGATTGTTCAGAGTAGCAGAAACTGAAAAGAATTGACAGAGAAAAGCTAGGTCCAAAGTTTAGATTCCCAGTGCATCTCCTTTGCATTTTTCTTTATTAAAAATTGCTTGTTTTTTCACATGCTGCTTTGGAGTGGGTCTTGTAGAATCCTGGGACGACCGCTTTCTAGCCATGTGACCTTGGGCATTACTGAATCCCACCAAACCTCAGCTTCTCCATCTAAAAATGGGGATAATCATACCTTCCTCTTATATATTAGAAGATAAGTAGCTGGCGTCTAGCAGGTACTCAATATATATTCTCACACAGTAGTGTACCTAAGAACAGGAGATCATTAAAAGCTGACATTCCTAGGCCTCTTCCTTCTGAGGTTCTGGGCTAGCCTGTGGGTGCTCTGGCATATGTATTTGTCACGAGCCCCTTAGGTAACTCTTATGCAGGTGGTGTATAGACTGCACTTCAGGAGATGCTTCTGCAGAGCTCATCTTCTTGGGATGATAAATGCACCACGAGGAGTCCTGGACCTCCATGGCCTGCTCAGGATGTGTGTATGCAACATGGTCTTACAACACTCGAGCTCAAACTCTCCCAGCCGCTTAGAGTCCAGCTGCCTTGACGTCTGCTCCTCTCTTGGCTGTACACAGATGGTTGGAAACTGGATCCTAGGTCTCCTAGGTCTCCAAGTCCCTGTAGCCTTCAGTAGAGATTAAAAGCCCTGTAGAGAGAACCCATTGGCCATCCTGCATTGTGAGCTACTCTCCCCTGGAAGGAGAAGGAGCATCTGCTCTCCAGGTGGGGATTCCTCCTCTTCTCATTTACATCTGATTGTTCTTCAATAACTGGATCGATGTCCACACTCTCCACTGTTAGAGTAAAACCCTGAGCAAGGAATCAGGTGGAGGGGTAGAGTACTGATGCAGGGCAAAGAATCAGGTGGATGGGTAGAGCGCAGATGCAGGGATGCAGAGAAGGGTAGAACCCCGTCCTCCAGGGAAGGAAAGGTTAGGAGGTCCACTCTCATCACGTTGCCACCAGCTCACGCTCACTCTCCAGACCTCTACCCCTCCTCCCTTAGTTGTTGTCTCCTGCCCACTTTCTCCATCACATCCACATGTAGATACATGTATATCATACATATTTTTAAACACAAGGTCTCACTATGTTGTCCCAGATGGAGTGCAGTGGCTATTCACAGGCATGATTGTAGCTCACTGCAGGCTCCACCTCCTGGGCTTAAGCATTCTTCCCACCACAGCCTGCCAAGTAGTTGGTACCACAGTGTGTACCACCATTCCCAGCTACCATGTCCATACTTCTAAGGATTGTTTACACATATATAATTTTTTTTTCATTTCCTTTCCTGCATCCCAAACCAGATTTCTCTGAGGTTAGAAGGGGACAAAAAAGAAATGCCCAGGTGGTGTCTCCAGGGTTTAGATCCTAAAGAAGAGGAAAATTTAACTTCTTTCAGTTGGCAGCTGAAATAGGACCTATTTATGCCTAATTTTCTCAAACACTGGACTTTGGAGAAAGGACTCACAGGATGGCAGAAGTGACTATTAAGTATCTCATGAATTCATTTCTTTCTCTTTTTTGCCTTCTTTAATATTTTAATTTTTTTTTAATAGAGATGGTGTCTCGCTGTGTTGTCCAGGATGGTCTTGAACTCCCGGGCTCAAGCGATCCTCCCACTTTGACCCTCAATGTGCTGGGACTGCAGGTGTGAACCACTGTGCCCAGCTCTAAGAATTCGTTTCTTGTGTGTGGCTGAGCAGGAACGGCGAGGACTTGTGGCTGGGAAGGGCCTGGTTGCTGAGCTTTCATCTAACTGCTTGTCTCCTATCTGAGCACATACATGGAAAGAGAGGGAAAAGCAAGTTTGGAAAAATGTCTGGACCCTTATCTCTGAGGTGTTGGCAAGCAGGAAAGATATTCAAGCATTGATAGACTTGCACCGAGACATTGTTTTTGTCGAGATTACACAGAATGGAAAACTGAAAGGATTAGCATCCGGTTTCCAGTCCAGTGAGTACAAGCATGCACATTGTCACTCCCATTGTCACAAGAAAAAAGCTGAACAAACAAGATCAACAACTCTTCTTAGGTCCTTCAGAGAACTGAAGTCACAGGGCAAATGGCCACACCACAAACTGGAGAGACTGGCAGATACCAAGAATCACAGCTAGCCTTGAGCAGAAGCTGAAGCTGGAGTCAGAAATGGGAAGAAATGTAACCATAACAGGCTTGTTCTCGGATGCATGGCCTGTCAATATGCCAAACACTGGGTTGCAGCAGAGGAATGGGTTTCATTGTAAGGAAACTGAATGAGGAGGTGGGAGGAACCCTCAAATCCAGCTCCCCAAGGAGTTTGAGGCTAGGGATTTTAAGGGGTTTGGAAGAGTAGTGGGCCAAGGTGTAGGAATCATTGACTGGTCAAAGAGTGTAGGGTGAAGTCATGGGATCGACAGATGAAGATTTTAAATAACTGTGATTAACATGCTAAGGGCTTTACTGGAAAAAGTGGGGGACAGGAGGACAGGTGAGTAAGTTAATTGAGAGGTGGAAACTACAAAAACAAAAGCTCCATCCATGTTGCTGCAAAGGTATGATTCCATTCTTTTTTATGGCTGCATAGTATTCCATGGTGTACATGTAACATATTTCCTTTATTCATTCCACCATGGATGGGCACCTAGGTTGATTCCATGCATTTGCTATTGTGAACAGCATGATGATGAACATTTGTGTGTATGTGTCTTTTTGGTATAATGATCTATTTTTCTTTGGGTATATGCCTAGAAATGGGATTGCTGGGTCAAATGGTAGCTCTGTTTTAAGTTCTTTGAGAAATCTCTAAACTGCTTAATCCTTAGCAAATTAATGCAGGAACAGAAAATCAGAAACAGCATGTTCTCACTTATAAGTGAGAGCTAAACATTGAGCACCCACGGACATAAACATGGAACGCTCGACACTGCAGACCACTAGAGGGGGAGGCAGCAAGAGGGCATGGGTTGAAAACCACCTGGTGAGTACTATCTGAGTGCAATATACCCATGTAACAAATCTGCACATGTACACCCAGAATCTAAAATAAAAGTTAAAAAAAATAAAGGGAAATGGCAGAAGTCAAAAAAACACTGTGACAGAAAGGAAGAATGCCTTTGATGGGCTCATGGTCAGACTGGACATGGCCAAGAAAGGAACCAGTGACTTGATATGTCAACAGACACTTCCCACACTGCAAAGCAAAGATAAAACATAGAATTAAAAAAAATGAAATGGAATATCCAAGAACTGTGAGACAATTATTAAAGGTGTAACTGTGGACAACAGAAACACTGAAAGGAAAAGAAAAAGAGAAATGAGCAGAAGAAAAATTTGAAGTAATAATGGCTGAGAATTTTCCAAAATTAATGACAGGCAACAAACCACCGATCCATGAAGCTCAGAGAACACCAGGCAGGATCAATCACAAAAAAATCCACACCTCGGTTTTGTTGACAAAAAGAGTGAAACTCTAAAATATTTGAAGAGATTTATTCTGAGCCAAATATGAGTGACCATGGCCCATGACACAGCCCTCAGGAAGTCCTGAGAACATGTGTCCAAAGTGGTCAGGGTACAACTTGTTTATATATTTTAGTAAGGCATAAGACATCAATCAAATACATTTAAGAAATATATTGGTTTGGTTCAGAGAGGTGGGACAACTCAAAGCAGGGGCTTCCAGGCTATGGGTAAATTTAAACATTTTCTGGTTGAGGATTGGTTGAGTTTGTCTGAAGACCTGGGATCAATAGAAAAGAATGTTCAGGTGAAAGATGAAGGATTGTGGAGACCAAGTTTTACTGTGCAGAGGAAGCTCTTAGCTAGCAGACTTTAGAGAGAGCAGGTTGTAAATTGTTTCTTATCTGACTTAAAAGGGTGCTCGGCTCTTAGTTGATTATCTCCTGGATCCAAGGAAGGAAGGAAAACAAAGGGGGAAGGGGATTTTCTATAGATTGTGGATTTTCCCCACAAGAGACTTTGCAGGGCAATTTCAAGGTATGGCAAGGAAATATATTTTGAGGTAAAACATTTTGATTTTCTTCCTTGTTATGCCAGAGTCAGACTGGAAAGTAAGTCACGATATACAGGGTTAAATAAAACCCGTCTGGTGAGAATTTATGGTTTGTAAGGCGTGACTCCACAGACCCCTTAGAAAGGAATTTGGGTAAGACAAAAAAATCAGAGCTTAGTCATATATATATAGCATTTTTTTTTTTTTGAGGCAGAGTTTCACTCTTGTTCCCCAGGCTGAAGTGCAATGGCATAGTCTTAGCTCACTGCAACCTCCGCCTCCTGGGTTCAAGAAATTCTTCTTCTTCAGCCTCCCAAGTAGCTGGTATTACAGGCACGCACCACCACACCTGGCTAATTTTTGTATTTTTAATAAAGACGGAATTTCACCATGTTGGCCAGGCTGGTCTCGAACTCCCAACCTCAGGTGATCCATCCACCTTGGCCTCCCAGAATGCTGGGATTATAGGCGCGAGCCACCGGGTGCCCGGCCCAATCCTCAGTATATTATATTCAAACTTGAGAAAGTCATGAAGGAAGCCAGAGGGGAAAAACACTTACCTATAGAGGGGCAGGGATAAGAATTACATCAGAATTATCTTCAGAAACCATGAACGCTAGAAAACGGTGGTGTGAAATATGTCTTAATGTGTTGAGAGCCAAAACTCACTAACCTAAATTCTATATCCAGTGATATTATCTGGACATGAATGTTTATAGCAGCATTTTTCATAGTTGGCAAAATCTAAAAGCAACTAAGATATTTTTCAATAGGTGAAAGGATAAAATAACTAGCCTATCTATACAATGGAGTATTAGTCACTGATAAAAAGAAATGAGCTATCAAGCCATGGAAAGACATGAAAGAAACTTCATGCTGTATGATTCCAACTCTCTGACATCCTGGAAGAGGCAAAACTATAGAGAACTTAAAAAGATTAGTGGTTGTTAGATCCCAAGTCAGTGTTGGTTGGATCAGTGAGATTTGGGATGGATGGATAAAGCAGAGCACATAGCATTTTTAGGGCAGTGAAACCGTTCTGTATGCTGCTGTGATGGTGCACACCTGTCACTGTACATTTGTCAGAGCCCAGAGAGTGTGCAACACAGAGTGAACCCTAATGTAAACTGTGGACTTCAGCCACACTAAATTACATATCAATATTGGTTCATTAATTCTAACAAATGTCTACACTAAATGTTCTGGCTATTATATCACTCCCTAAAAAAGCTTCATCACCTAAAAAAGCTCACTACAGGCTGGGTGCAGTGGCTCATGCCTGTAATCCCAGCACTTTGGTAGGCCAAGGTGAGCGGATCACTTGAGCTCAGGAGTTCAAGACCAGCCTGGCCAACATGGCAAAACACCATCTCTACTAAAAATACAAAAATTAGCTGGGCGTGGTTGTGGGTACCTGTAATCCCAGCTACTCGGGAAACTGAGGCAGGAGAATCACTTGAACCTGGGAGGCAGAGGTTGCAGTGAGCTGAGATTGTGCCACTGCACTCCAGCCTGGTGACAGAGTGAGACCCTGTCTGAAAACAAAACAAAACAAAACAAAAATGCTTACTGCAGTTCTCAACTATAGTAATGCTGCAAAATATTAATAATAGAGGAAACTATGTTGGGAGAAAAGGGGCCTATGGAAACTCTGGATTTGATGCACAATTTTTCTGTAAACCCAAACTGCTTAAAAAATAAAGTCTCTTAAAAAATATAGGAGAGGACTCATAAGACTGCACGGAGTACACTCACATGTGACTTGCTCTGAGGGCTCTGGAGCTGGCACAACAGGGAAAAAGGGTGATGAGAATTGGGCAGAGCCCTCCAGGTGAGCTCCCAGGGCCCTTTTTTATTCATGGAAAACGCATGCCTTCTCTGGACTGGGAAGCCCCACCAGTAGTGGGAGGAATGTTGGTTTCAGGAGAATTCCAAAAGTTTCCAGCAGAGTCTTTCACATCCTTGTGAAAGGAAAATAAATCTCAGGACCCCAAAATCACTAAGCCAAAAGGAAAAGTCAAGCTGAGAACCGTGTCAGGCAAGCCTGCGGCCCATTTTATTCCTAAATAAGATAGATACAAAGATAAAGCTACATGCCTCTCTCACAGTTGGCCCACGAGGAAATTCCCTGTGGGCCTCAAGATCTTTGCCCTAAAACAGTTCTGTTGAATTTCACCCTGGCAAGGTAAATTGGTAGCTTATCTTCACAGGTGCAGGACAAAGAACAGAACTCAAGGTCATCCCTCTGCTCACCTGAGACCTGGAAGCCCTTGCTTTGAGTTGCCCTAAACCAATGTACATCTTACACATATTGATTCATGTCTCATGTCTCTCTAAAATGTAAAACCAAGCTGTGCCCCGACCACCTTGAGCACATGTCGTCAGGACCTCCTGAGGCTGTGTCATGAGCATGTCCTTAACCTTGGCAAAATAACCTTTCTAAATTGATTAAGACCTGTCTCAGATACTTTTGGGTTCACACTCTTTTGTCACATAGCCAAGCCAGTCTGGCTAACTGGTTATGCCATGTGCAAGCCATCTGGTTAGTAACCTGGCCCAGGTGCTGCCAGGCAAATCGTGAACTTTAAACAGCATACAAATCACTAATTAGCTCACCTATCCTTATCTTGGTCAGGCATCAGTGCAGACTTCCAGGTCTCCCCAGAGAGAAGTGCAGAGCTGCCCTAGGGCAGCTGTAAAACACTTAAACACTCTTTATACTTAGACATCCTTTGATTGCTCTTGATGAAAAATACTGAACTCTGTAAAGTATTTGAAGAGATTTATTCTGAGCCCTGTGTGAGGACTGTGGCTTATGACACAGCCTCAGGAGATCCTGAGAACATGTGCCCAGGGTGATTTAGTTATAGCTTGGTTTCATATGTTTTATGGAGACATAAGACATCAGTTAATACATGTGGGGTATACATTGGTTTGGCCCAGACGGCGGGACAACTCGAAGTGGGGGCTTACAGGTCATAGCTGGATTCAAACATTTTCTGATTGGCAATTCGTTAGAAGAATTAAGTTACATCTAAAGACCTGGAGTCAATAGAGAGGAGTGTCTGGGTTGAGATAAGGCGTTGTGAGACCAAGGTTCTTATTATGCAGATGAAGTCTCATGGGTGGCTGCCCCTAGAGATAATAGATGGCAAATGTTTCCTTTCAGACCTTTAAAAGGTGCCAGGCTCTCTGGAAAAGACCTAGTAAGGGAAGGAGAGTCTCTGAATAATGCAAATTTTCCCCACAAATCACAACTGTGCAGGGCCATTCTAAAATATGTCAAAGAAATAGATTTTTGGGAAAAATACTTTGATTCCTTTCAAGACCTGCTATCTGTCATGTGATGCTGTACTAGGGTCAGGTTGGATTTGGTATCTTATTGCTATGAGGAGTGTGTTCTGTCAGTCTTAAGATCTCTGTTTTAATGTTAATGCTGATCAGTGGTGCCTGCACTCCACAGGCAGGAGGGTATAATGAGCATGTCCAGCCCCACCTTCCCATCATGGCCTGAACCAGTTTTTCAGGTTTCTTTGGAAGTTCCTGGGCAGACAGGAGTCCATTCAGTTAGTTGGGGGGCTTAGAATTTTATTTTTGGTTTATATTACAAAGCTATTTTACAAAACATTTTGAAGTATCATATCCCTCCTCATCCTTTAGCACCTGAGAAAACTTGCTTTAGTTCTCAGCTATAGTAACGGAAGAGAAGTCGCTCACATCAAATCACAGCGACCTTTTGCATACAGAACACCCTCCGCACTTACTTAACCACATTCTGTTGGGCAGAAAAACCCTCTTTCATGAAGATACATGAGTGGATGTAGGTATATTAGGGGCCCAGTTCAGCAGTGGTAAGAGCTCCGTAAGCCCTCATGGCTCTGGCGAGTCCCTTTCAAGGGGTGTTGACTATAGATAAGTAAATACATATCTGCTAGTTTTAGAGGATGTGCGTCCACAGTGCGAAGACATCCTTGATGAGCAAGGCATTGACACACAGGCTGTCTGTAACCCAGGTCTGGGACCACCCGGGCCTTCGGACCTCAACTGCAGTAGCAGGAACCTATCTAGGTTCAACTCTGTAATATCCACTAATGATTAGTGATCAAGGACAGGTGGCATTGGTCCAGGGTCTAGAATTTGTTTATAATTGTCTCAGACATCTGGGCATTCCAAAAATGCCTGATGGATGATTGGTAGAAGTAGCTTCCATTTGTATTGACAAAGCTTGGTGACCATTCCAGCTGAGTTCTTCTAAAGGAAATGAACCATCTCCAGTCTCTCAGATAAAAATAACTCCATGAAACCATGTTGGGTACCATGTTCCCCACCTATGAAAATTGCCACGTCTTCATCAGCTGTTATTTGGACCACAGGTTTCCCATCCATTTCAGCCAGCAGCCCCAAAGGGACCTAAGGTCAATTGTTTGGCTTTTCCTGGTTCCCGGCATTTGAATCCTTATGCTAAACATCCAATAACTTGATATGACTTCAAGCAATTCCTTGTAAACAAAAGGTTTCTTAGAGAACGTCTATGGCATGTATTTTGCTGCGCCAGGGCCACAGTTGAAAGAGTAACGGGAGCCAGTCTCGATGCTCTGCCTCCCAAGCTGTGTGCCTGGGCGGTTTGGGAGCGGTGTTCTCCTGCAGGAAGAGGTGAGTCAGGGTCTCATCACCAAACCACACGCCAGCGGGCCTGTCTGCCCCGAGGAGACCACTTTCCCCAACTAACACCAAGGTGCCATATAAACTGGCTCTGGTTGAGTGAGGTATTCAGGGATGGAAAATTTGATATGGCACCTGGTTCAACATCGTGTTTCAAAATTTTGATTCAGCGTATATTAAAAAAAAAAAAACATAGCCTGCACTATCTTTTCAGACTTTGCTTGGCGGAAACCTGTGGAGAAGGAAGATCTCCATGGCTGCCCTTAGTGTGGAATGTGTTCTTCACATCCTTACAAACAGCTTTCAAGTATTCAGCCTGTGGAGTTGGAGCGGGTACTGTTAGATCTGAGCTGATCTGGTTTGGGGACATGTGTACTTATGTTGTTCTGCCGAGCCTGAATGCAAGAACACCTGCTCTGATGCGTGCATCGTTTGTAGCAGGCACTGTCCTTTAATATCTGAGACGTGTAGCAAAGCATCATCTCATATCAGGATGTGTCCTTGGGTCTTTGTGAATGTCTACACTTGGTTCAGCCAAGAGGTTTATTTGGAAAGTGTCAACATGAGCTTTGCTTTTGGCAATTTGTTGGTTGGCCTTTCAAAATTCTCACATTCCTGTGCAAAGGTAGACACTGCAGTATCTGATCCATCTGTGAAATTTAAGCCTAAGAGCAATCATGAGCTGCTGAAAATTGCAACATCAGTAATCCCAAAAGTTCCAAATATACCAGTCTGAAGCTGTGATGAATAATTTTGTTATGGCTAGTGAGACCCACACATTGACAGATATGCAGCAGGCTTTCGTTCTGTTATTTCTATCTTGGTTAAGATAGAATAAAAGTTTTCAGCATATGAATTCTACAGCTGCCCTCCTTAATTACCAGAGCCTAATGTTGTAAGGTTTCTTCTGAATATTGGATGTTGGTACAATAGACTTTCATGAGGCAGCTGAGGTAGTGCCATCTATGATCAGGAGAGGGCAGCAAAAAGCCACATGAGTCACAACTCTGTGGGCTGGGTCTAACCAGGAATGAATTAAGGCAATGTAGGAACCCAGGGAGAAAATCCCTGCTTGAGTTGATACCAGCTAAAACTGAAGAAGGTAAGAGTTGAAGCAGAGGCAAATGCGTGTTTATTGCAACAGAGTTGGAGTTAAACGGTGCTACATTCCAGAGGGATTGACTGTGTCAGCAGGGGCTCGAATTTCTGGAGGAGAACCCAGTGAGCAAAGCAAAAGCTAGCAGATTCGAGTAGGATAGGAGTCAGGCCCATCGGGGTGGGCCAAAGAGTTTTGCAAGGTTATCCATACTGACACATTGCTGAGAGATGCAGCTTTTTTATTTTAAAAATAATGTTTATAGCTTACCATTACAAATATAAAATATATTTATTGTAGAAGATCGGAAACTAGAGAAAAGTATGCAGAAGAAAATAAAATTCATCAATAATTGTACCAACCAGAGGTAACAATTTTGGTTATCTGTGGTCTGTTTGCTTTGATTATAAAAGTCCTATCTGTTGTTTTCCATCAATCATCTATCTACCTAAACAAAATTGGGATCATACATTTAGCCATAGGCCACCAATATCGTTCCCTGCCGATACATAAAAATTTTAAAAACCATCTGTGCAATTTTCCATCAGATGGGTGTACCACTAAGCATTCTGTATGCCTTGTCCAATCTTAAAGGGACTAGGGTCATCCTGGAGCTTTGCACTGACTGATGTCAAACTTCATTATGCTTCAGGTCAGGCATCATAAAATTAATAAATTCAAAGTTTGGGAAAACAGGGAAAAACAATCTTTGAGCCCAATGCCCTAATCCATTTTCATTTTTATTTCCCACTGGCCATTGTCCAAATGCATAAATATTCTAACATGATTACAATCATAATGTATATTTGCATCTTATTATATTGTAAACATTTTAAAACTGATTAATGATTTTCTTTTTTTTTTCTTCCAAGATGGAGTCTTGCTCTGTCACCCAGGCTGGAGTGCAGTGGTGCAATCTCGGCTCACTGCAACTTCTGCTTCCCGGGTTCAAGTGATTCTCGTGCCTCAGCCTGCAAAGTAGCTGGGATTACAGGTGCACACCACCATGCCAGGCTAATTTTTGTATTTTCAGTAGAGATGGGGTTTCACCATGTTGCCCACACTGATCTGAACTCCTGACCTCAGGTAATCCACCCGCCTCAGCCTCCCAAAGTGCTGGGATTACAGACGTGAGCCACTGTGCCTGGCCTTGCGTTTCATAATTTTTAATGACTGTGTAATAGTCCTCTCAGTAGACATAATTATTTAATTTATCATTATCCTATTGTTACTTTTTTTGAAATTATGAATAATTCTGCAATGACTGTCTTCATCATGATAGCTTTATCCTTCATTTGGACTACTTCCTTAGATAAAGTCTCAGCAGGGGATAACAGGGTCTGCTTAAACTGTAGCAGTAATGTAAACATCAATTGCTTGCCTTAGTTTCTGGGAGTGGATTTACATTCAGCCTGTTATTGAGTACCTTTAAAAAAAACTTTTTTTTTTTTTTTTCCAGAGACAGGGTCTATCTGTGTCACTCAGGCTGGAGTGCAATGGTGTGCCCATAGCTCACTGCTGCCTCAAACTCCTGGGCTCGTGCAATCCTCCCGCCTCAGCCTCCTGAGTAGCTGGGGCTACAGGTGCATGCCACCTCACCCGGCTAATTATTTTATTCTATTCTTTGTAGAGATGGGGTCTTGCTTTGTTGCCCAGGCTGGTCTTGAACTCCTGGCTTCAAGGGATCCTCTGGTTTCAGCCTCCCAAAGTGCTGGAATTACAGGCATAAGACACCATGCCCAGCCTGTTATTGAGTATTTTTTAAATTGAACTTCACTCTTATTAATAGAAAACATGTTGACTTTGATAGTAGCATAATTTAGACAAGAATTAAGCAAATTTTAAATGAGACACTGCTTGATTTGTGTAGAGGTATTTTTGAGTAAATGCTTCTTTTTTCCCTCTAATTCATCCATGTGCAGCTAGAAACTTGAGAGGATGAAGAAGCATTCATGGAAAACTAACAATGTTAGTTTTTAAGGCAAGCAATTGATATTTACGTTACTGCTAGAGTTTAGGCAGACCCTATTACCCCCTGCTGAGAGTTTATCTAAGGAAATAGTCCAAATGAAAGATAAAGCTATCATCCTAAAGATGTTCATTCCAAAGAAACAATTAACTATGGTGATTAGCATCGTACCTGGCAGAGCCTCTTCACATTTGTGGATTTCAGTGACTATGTGAGTTTTGAAAGACCAGTATCTTTTTTTTTTTTTTTGGAGATGGAGTCGCACTCTGTCGCCCAGGCTGGAGTGCAGTGGCACTATCTTGGCTCACTGCAACCTCTGCCTCGCAGGTTCAAGTGATTCTCCTGCCTCGGCCTGCCAAGTAGCTGAGACTACAGGTGTGCACCACCACACCCAACTCATTTTTGTGTTTTTAGTAGAGACGGGGTTTCACCATGTTGGCCAGGATGGTCTCAAAATACTGACCTCAGGTGATCCACCCACCTTGGCCTCCCAAATTGCTGGGATTACAGGCATGAGCAACCACGCCCGGCCAAGACCAGTATCTATTTTATGTGTGTCTTTGATATGTGTGGAAATGAGGAAATTCAAGAAGTAAATGGAAGGACCATGAAAATTCTTCCTTAGTTTCTACTTAAACAAATTTAGATTCAGCACGGTATTTAGTAAATGGTGCATGATGGCAGGAGTCTAAAAGCTAACCTACATTAGCTCAGAAGGTGTGGTCCACAGAATGGACCTGGAATGCTTTGGGCTACTGCCCTCAGTTGCGTTCTCTCCTACGAAAGAGCTCACGGCTCAAGCTTTCCAAATTAATAAATACAGAGTTTCTAAAAATATAAAATAAATAAGAGCAAATCGCAACAGTAAAACCTTAATATCAATGATCTGCTGTGGAGACTGAAGAAATATATTCTCCATCACTGACATATATCTCACTTCTATTAGCAGACAGTGAGCGAACACTCATTGTGATTGTCATTACGTTGCAGACTTTTACTACCCACTGTGGATACTTTTGAAAAATATATCTTGATTGACTGATATTTCTTTCTCTCGTTTACCTCCTCTCCATACCTAAAGAAGCTACCCAGGAAAGAAAGAAAACTGGATGTGTAATTCTATTTAATTTGTTTTATATTTATTCCTCAAATCACTGATTTCTTTGAAATAAAACACATTTTTAAACATTATGATTTTTTAAATTGTTCTCTTAACTGTCTTCTTGAAATAAATGGGTTATACCAGAGTCATATGTACTCTTGTCACATGCACTGGGACTTCAATGTGTGGCTTTCAAAGGTCAAAACTCTTCTCTCTTGTCCAGATGCCAGTGATGAAAACTGAGGAAGGAACTTTCTGGTGGTGGCCTCATGCCTGCCCCCTTTCTGGGTGCTGCATGCTCCTCTATCCTGGAGGAAGAAGGAAGAAGTGGGTCCCTGGACTGAGTGTGGAACTACGTGAACACCCGACCTGGCCAAGGTGATTGGCTTATGCCTGATCAGTGACTCACGAGCTGGGCCAATCAGATGAGCTATTGAGCATTTGGACACAGAGACTAGCTGTGATGGTCTGGATTACTGCTTGGGAAGTGTTTATTCCATGTTTCCTTCCCCACTCTGGGAGGAGTGCTTCACTGCCCATCGAGGTTGGGCTTGGCTATGCAACCTGCTTTGGTAGATGAAATGGTCCCAATCATAGGCCTCAAGTATGGTGCTTAGCTCTCATGGTCTGGCAGGAGAATATGCCCCAGGCCACCACTGTCCCCTCATCTTTGAGCCCCAGTGAGGTAGGGACTGCACCTCCTAGCCAGTGGGCCAAAGCCTGAGCAGACTTCAAACCACCTTCAGTCTGGGTCTTAGAGCTTAAGGTCTGGCATAGCCTTGCTGAGTTGCAGTTGAATTGAGCATGAGAGTAGGTCATTTTCATTTTAAGCCCCTATACTTTAGGGTAGTTTATTATGCAGCATTGCTGAGGCCACAGCTGACCCCTACACTAGCAATGGTTTGGTTGTGGTTCTTGCAGACAGCAGGTCATGCCGGCTGGGCTTGGGGTGGCTGCTTTGGGGCCCTAGAAACTAGGGAATAAGTAGAGAAGACTGCAGACACCTCTTGCTCATTTCCCCGCTGCAGTGTCTTCCTTGTTTCCTGAGGACTGATTTCTAAGTGGTCTGGAAAGAGAGAATGGTGCTCAGTCACACATATCACAGGTATTTTTCCCAGTGTCTTCCGACGTTATTTTTTGCAGCCTGGAATTTTGTAACAAGGAAGACTGATATCCTAAGTAGAATGTGTTGATCAATCTAGGGAAGGACTGTGTAATGACAGAAAAAAAATGGATCTGAATGTTCATAACCAACTCAAATAGGCATTCTTAATACACAGTCACAGTGTACAATGAGAAGGAGGCGAGAGCTGCTCAACTTGAAAGATGAACACTGTTACTTTCAACTTGAAAGTTACTGTTACTGTTCAACTTGAAAGATGAACACTGTACTGTTAAGATGGTGACAACTGTGTGTAAGAATTTGATGCTCTGCTAGGCTGTGATATAATAGAATAATCCAGAGAAAAGTAAGTGTGCAGTAGGATTTGAGGACTAGGATTTTCTTGGTGGCAAGAGTAAGAAAACCAAATCCAACTTGTTTAAATGATAAAGGGAATGTATTAACTCAGGGAACTGAAGAGTCCGGAAAAACTCAGGCTTGTGAAGGGCTGGACTGGTGGGGTCAGCAGCACCAGGTCCTGCTTCTGCTCCCACCTCGAGGCTGGTCCTGCATGACGCTGGCACAACCCGAGGCTTGGCTGTCCTGGGGTGGAAAGCAGGTGGTCAGCAACAACCAGGGCTCTGTTAGGCTTTAAATCACGCATAGTGGGGGAGACAGTGCATCTCTGTGGTAGCTGCCACCGAAGAAGGAGAACATTCCTTCCCAGAAGTTCCTAGAAGTCTGCGTTAATCTCGTTTGTCTGGATTGGGTCATGGGCTGACCCTCAAATGAATCCTTGTAGCTAAAGGACTGTGCAGGCCACACTGGGTCCACGTGGCTGGGAGGGGTCAGCCCAATGCTGGTGGTCACTGGGGCCACCACTGGGAGTCCTCTGCCTAGCAGGATTCACAGTGCTCCGGGGCAGGAGTTGAGACAGGCAGATAATTACCCTGCAGTAAGATCGGAGCTGGGTTGGGGAAGTGAATGGGGCTGCCACTCAGGCAGGTGTAGGGGTGTCCACAGAAGAGTCCCAGCAGGAGGTACGGGCCTGGGCCTAAAGGAGGAACAGGAGGTTAGAGGACAAAGGGAGGAGAGATGGAAATAATTTGGGGTAGAAGGAGCATCAAGAAGTTTTTCAGAAGCCTGAAGTAACAATTAGTATTGAAGAGTCTTCTTAGCAAAAACTGGCTAAGTAACTCCAAGAACTGCAAGATTGAAATACTGGAAAAGAGACTTCCTCTCCAGATCTTGTGGCTAACTTCCCAGTGATTACCTGGGTGCTGGACTAAGGCATCTCTGAGTGTCTCCCCAGTGAGCGATTCTACACCCTTCAGCAGGAGCACAGTGAGTTCAGTTGCTTATCAGGAGCTATGTGCTTCTGGAAGGAAAGGACTGTCTATTCGGTCTTCAGGCTAACATCCTTAGCTTTAAACTAAGTGCAAAGGATGCTTACTGGGTCCTGTTCAAAGATGAGAGGTGTGTACAGTTTCAAACATAACCCTCCCCAGGGACTTTCAGAATCTTGACCTACATGGCATTGCAGAGATTACGTCTTTCTAGCAGTCAAAACAAAACAAACATTAAACAGAAATGAAAAACCAAAATAGAAATTTGAAAATTCCCCCAACTCCCACACCAAAGCCCACACTTCAAGTCCTCCTTTTCTGGCTTGAGAGGGAATATTGAGGGTTGGTGTGGAAGGGTCCCACTGTGCCGACAGTGTGTGAAGCCTGCTTGTTCAGGGCCGGTTTTTGTTTTCAGCCTTGACACCGCAGAGTCAGGGAGGATTACTTGGTAATTTTGATGCAGCTGCAAAGAGCTGGGCCTGAGCATGAATTGGAAGCATCCCCAGGCAGGGGATGGAGAAAGGGATTCAGCCCAGGGGCCTGTTCATCTCGTGAGGTTCTGCCACTGATGCACAACCTTCTTCCCACCTGAGCTCCTCCAGTGCCATCTCCTCGCCGTGGCTGGGCTGCTCTAACGCTACAAATCTGAAAGTGTTGTGCTGCTGCTTAAGGCCTGGCAAGGCTTCCCCTTACTGTTAGCCTCAGTACCTTCGTAGAACCTGCAAAGCCTTGGGTGCCCTCACAAGCTCCTTCCCCAGTCACTGGCACTCTCTCTCTTCCTCAAAAAAACCCACCCCTCCCGCCTTAGCGCCCTAGCTGGACGTTCCCCAGCCTCCTCCCACCTGGTGACCACGTTTCACCCTTCAGCCCTTGGCTTCCATCTCCTACTTTGGCCCACCCCGTACCCATCACAGGCCTCTCTGCCTGTCCAACTCTCTTCCCTTCGCTTCATGCTCTCCCCCTGTTCCTCTCTGCCTTCCTTTGGGATCCCAGGGCACCTGTGTTTCCTCCTCTGTGGCAATGGGACTGAGGCACAGGACTTGAGTCCTTAGACTGTGATTAAGCACAGATACCACCTGGAAGTCTGGATTCAGATCCTGGTCCTGCTTTCATCACCAACTGAGAAGTCACATGACTACTTACAGCTTCAGCTTCCCCATCTGTAAGATGGTGGGAAGAATATCGACTTTACAGGGCTGCTGGGAGAATTCGCTGAGAATACGGATATGCAGACCACAGTATTGGACACTGCAGGCTCCCAGCAAATGTTCATTTACTTTTCTCTTTCTAAGTAAGGTGGGAAACTCGTGCATATCTAGGATCGCATTGCCCAATGTTCATGTGTGACGTGGGCAAGTGCATCTACATAAACATGGGCTTGGGATTGAGAAGATTTGGATCAACAGCTGGTGGCAGCACTGACCAGCCAAATAGTGTCAGAAACTCCGTGAGCCTCAGAGTCTGTGTCTATGAATATGGTAATAATGTTAATACCTTCCAGGGTTGCTTTAAGGACTACGTAAGTTAATATATGAAAGTATTTTGTAATCCTTGGAGTTTAAAAATTGTCATAACCCAGCACTTGTGATTATCTTGCTTTCTCAAGCTCACTTGGGTGAGCTTTGCCTTGCAGCAGGTCTCTTAGTGCCTTCGTCCAGACCCTTGGTGGCACAGAGATGACATTCGATCTCTGTTGAGCACAGAGATGACATTTGATAAGAGTTTTCTGGTGCCACGAGAGCGACAGACACAGAGCTGTGCCAGACACCTCAGGGGAGGACCTGCTGCCCAACTGTAGGGGTGGTCTGCTGCCTTCCCCAGCTGTCAGCCCCTCCGGGTTGGCCTCACACCTTCCCGGAAGCAGCTTGCTTCTGGTGACTGAGCTGGGTGGGGCATGAGGGCTGAGGTTGCTGGAGCTGCCTGGCAGCTCTCTTCTCTCCCTCCCGTCCCATCTCTCCCTCCACAGGCTTGCTCCCAGGAGGCTTCCCCACAGCATCCTGCACGGTGAACTCCTCAGAGCCTGTGACTCAGAGAACCCAGGCCGAGACCTCCAGTGTCCAGCTAGATTTCACCCTTGCAAGCCTTCACAGATATGACTCCACGGGTTGTCTCTGTGCATTCGAATTGAGAATCCTCTCTGTTGTCATTGTTTGAGAAATAAAACACCTGGGTTGTTGCATGTTATGCTGGTCTTTGACAGGGAAAGGAACATTCCTTCCTGGGTGGCTCA
The DNA here is from genome assembly GCF_006542625.1 of Nomascus leucogenys. NCBI lineage: Eukaryota > Metazoa > Chordata > Mammalia > Primates > Hylobatidae > Nomascus > Nomascus leucogenys. Next base: position 73,127,779 of record NC_044384.1, read on the forward strand.
TGTCATCGTGTGTGTCCAGCATTGTCATTAGGCTGCTGTTTGGGAGACAGTTTCCAATGACAGGAACAGTTGAAGAGCTTAGTCTCTATTCTCTTAACTCTATTAACCTTAATTCAATTATTTTCCTGCAAGAAACCGAGAATTCCTACCTCATCTAAGGTGTTTCAGAATAGAAAAATAATCGAAATATCTCCCCAGTTTATTAAACAAAGTTAGGGTAACTTATATACCAAAATCTAAGTGCTTGGGCTCTGAGTCAGTCGGGGCTCAGCTATGTAGCGCTGGAAGCCGGGGCTTGCTAAGTAACCTCTCCCAGCACTGGTTCCCTCCATTGTGAGAGGAGAAACCCACTTCTACGGTTTTGTAAAGGTTGAGGAAGGTAATTCCTGTGCAGCACTCTGGGTCACCCCTGCACATAGGGCCCCTGGGCCAGCTGCCCTCGCCACTGTGGGAGGCCACCTGATGCGGTCCAGCTGCTCATCTTGCACAGAGCCCTCCATTTTGAGCACTTTCCTGGGACGCCAGGACCTTTTGCAGAGCCCTCTCCGATCTGATCTTGGATGTAAGGACTATATGCCAGAGTGCTTGACCCTGCCGATGTTTTCAACACACAGAAACGGGTTCCCTCCCTCACGCCACATTCCCAATGTGTATTCTCAACACTCAGAACCTCCTCCTAGAGTTCCACCCCGTGGCTCCCAGCACGGCTTGGGACTCCAGTGGCGTGAGGCCAGCCAGACTCTGGTCCCCACACTTGAACTACTGGAAGGTTGTGATCATCTGTGAAGCCTGAGGAAAGCTCTGGTAGTGATATGGCCCCATGCATCCTGCCCTGGCTTGCAGGGCAGTGTCACTTCTGCCTATTGTGAGTATAATGATTCTTTTGGGGGTTGAAGGTCAGTTTTAGGTGTCAGAGAAAGGAGTGGGGTCCAGAAACTATTGCGAAAGGCCAGGATATTTGGCGAGTGGATATCCTTTGCTCTCTTTTTTGCTGGAGTAAGGAAAGCCTGTGTGGTTGATAAAGCCTGGCATGGCACGTGCAGTCCTGGAGGAGGGGTGAGAGCCTCGGGCAAAGAGGGGCGTGGTAGGGCCAGAGATGAGGGCTCCCAGGCACTGGGCCTCCTTCCCAAAGAACAATCATCAGGACATCCCAGAGACCGCTGTCCAGGAGAAACGGGGTGACAGAGCCCTCTTTGAGCTCGGGAGCATTTTAATCAGTGCTCAAGAGGAAGAGAAAAGAAACAAAAAGTGCAACCAGCCAGAAAAACAAACAAGCAGCCTCCCACCCAACCACCCATCCACCCACCCACCGACCCAACCAACCAACCAACCAAGCAACCACCCACCCAACCACCCACCCACCCAACACCCATCCACCCACCCACTGACCCAACCAACCAACCAACCAAGCAAACACCCACCCAACCACCCACCACCCAACCACCCATCCACCCACCACAACCAACCAACCAACCAACCAAGCAACCACCCACCCAACCACCCACCCACCCACCCATCCACCCACCCACACCAACCAACCAACCAACCACCCCCCCCACCCCACCACCCACCAACCAACCACACCAACCAAGCAACCACCCACCCAACCACCCACCCACCCACCACCCAACCAACCAACCAACCAAGCAACCACCCAACCACCCATCCACCCACCCACCGACCCAACCAACCAAGCAACCAAGCAACCACCCAGCCACCCATTCACCCACCCACCAACCCAACCAACCAAGCAAGCAACCACCCACCCAACCACCCATCCACACACCCACTGACCCAACCAACCAACCAAGCAACCACACCCACCAACCCATACCCAACAACACCCACCACCCAACCAACCCCCACTTACCCAATCAACGAACCAAGCAACCACCCACCTACCCAACCAACTAACCCCCATCCACCCACCCAAGCAAGCGAGCAAGCAACCAAGTAACCATCTACTCACTCAACCAAGCAAACACCCACCTATCCAACCAACCAATCAACCAACCAAGCAACCACCTACCTACCCAACCAACCAATCAACCAACCAAGCAACCTCTCACCTACCCAATCAACTAACCCCCCCAACCCAACCATCCAAGCAACCAAGTAACCATCCACTCACCTAACCAACCAACCAATCAACCAATCAAGCAACCACCCACCTACCCAACTAACTAACCCCTAACCACCCAACCACCAAGCAAGCAACCACCCGCTCACCCAACCAACCAACCACCAAACAAGCAACCACCCACCCACCCACTCAACCAACCAACTACCCAACCAAGCAACCAACCAAGCAACCAGCCAGCCAAACCAACCACCAGCCAGCCAGCCAACCAACCAACCACCAACCAACCAACCAACCAACCAACCAACCAACCAACCAACCAACCATTCATTCATTCAAGAGCGTGTTGGGGGAGGATTTTCGCTCCGGGCTGACGCGGTTCCCTGGCCGCTGTGCCGCGCTGGGCCACTAGGTGGCAGCGGAGGCCGCCCGGCGCCGGCAGGCAGGAGGCTTAAAGCCCCGCAGAGCCGCAGCCGCCTAGCTGGGGAAGAGGACCGTCCCGGGCTGGCCCTGAGCGCCGCGCGGCCCCGTCAGATCCCGGGGACGCCGGGGGCCCGGGCTGAGCGCCGCGGCCCGAGAGGAGGAGCACCGGTAAATAGCCACAACTTTCTGTCTCCTTGAGATCCTGAGAATAAATGCAAAATCGCGCTTCCGCTGCATGTGGAAGTGACGGGGCGGCAGCTAGATTGCCCCGTGAGGTTTTAACACAGCTCGATATGATTTTAGTATAATTGCATAATTTACTGAGATATCTGAGCTGGAACTCAGCTGTAACAAATGATTGCAGTTCAATAAATGCTTATGATTACCAATTTTTTCCTTTTTGATTTTTATAGATTTAGGGGGTACAGGTGCTGTTTTGTTACATGGATATATTGCATAGTGGTGGAGCCTGGGCTTTTAGTGTAGCCATCACCCCTATAGTGTACATTGTACCTATTAAGTAATTTGTTGTCCCTCACCCCCTCCCTCCTTCCCAAAATGATTACCAATATTAATGATGACAGTGATGACAGAAATTCTCTTCAGATGTGATCTGAGTTTGGAGGGCAAAGGGATTTTTGAAAATGAATCATAAGAGAGAAATTTTGCAACAAAAGACTGTGGTACATTTAAATTGCTATTTTTTTAATACTGTGCTCACGCGGACCTAATAAACTATCAAGCAGACCTCAAGGAATTCCACATAATGCAGAAGCTAGGGAAAAATAGGTATTGAGGTAAAAGCAGCACTGTTTTCCTCAATTTTAACATGTATGTGCAGCCTACACTTATAAACTTAAGACAGTAGCTTTTAACATGTGACTTTGCTCAGGGTAACAGACCATTCCGGTTATATCCTTACTTACAGCTGTGGAGGCTGAATCCCAGTGGGTCTGAGAAGTGTCAGGACAAGTGTTCGGGATGCACCTGTCTGTCTCTCTTAAGGGAATACGGGTCTGTGCAGTCTTAAATCGGAGCTCCCTTGAGGAGAATGTCGTGCAGTAGCCTTACAAATGTGAACATCGGGAGACTGGCTGGATTTTGTAGGTTATGAGTTGGGGACACTTACGATAGTGAACTTGAGCCCAGGAGAGCAGCCATAAAAAATGAAACTGTCCTGGGCGCATGGAGGTGAGTGTCTCTCTAGTAAGATGCATGTGAAAGGCTGGGAGCTGAAAGCAAGGAGAGCAGAAGAGGCTGGTGAAGATTCTAATCTGCGGGTCCGGGGGCACTCTTCCAGGTCTCAGGAACGCAGGTCAGAAGGTGCAAGCCAGCGGCCGGGCACGTGGCTCACCCCTGTAGTACCAGCACTTTGGGAGGCTGAGAGAGAAGGATCGCTTGTAGCCAGGAGTTTGAGACCAGATTGGGCAACATAGGGAGACCCTGTCTCTTAAAAAAAACAAACAAAAAAAGGATTGAGCGAGCCAAGCCCAGTCTTCTGATGCACTGTGTCATTCATCCCCTTTCTTAGGCTGTGTTGGTTCTAGGCAAGCTGCTGTCTTTCTTTGGTAGGCTGCTAACCTCTCTGGATTGTGAATTTAAAACATGTTTTACAGTAAATTTGCTGCCAAGACAAGAGGTGTATTTCTCCGGCAATGAATTCCTCATTTCACCTGCATTTCTTGGATCTCAACCTGAATGCCACAGACGGCAACCTTTTGGGACCCAGTGTCCAAAACAAGTCTTCACCATGTGAAGACATGGGCATCGCTGTGGAGGTGTTTCTCACTCTGGGTGTCATCAGCCTCTTGGAGAACATCTTGGTCATAGGGGCCATAGTGAAGAACAAAAACCTGCACTCCCCCGTGTACTTCTTCGTGTGCAGCCTGGCAGTGGCCGACATGCTGGTGAGCATGTCCAGTGCCTGGGAGACCATCACCATCTACCTACTCAACAACAAGCACCTGGTGATAGCAGACGCCTTTGTGCGCACATTGACCATGTGTTTGACTCCATGACCTGCATTTCCGTGGTGGCGTCCACGTGCAGCTTGCTGGCCATTGCAGTGGATAGGCACGTCACCATCTTCCCCGCCCTGCGCTACCACCACATCATGACGGCGAGGCGCTCAGGGGTCATCATCGCCGGCATCTGGGCTTTCTGCACGGGCTGCGTCATCATCTTCATCCCGTACTCTGAATCCACCTACATCATCCTGTGCCTCATCTCCATGTTCTTCACTATGCTGTTCCTCCTGGTGTCTCTGTACATACACATGTTCCTCCTGGCGCGGACTCACGTCAAGCAGATCGCGGCTCTGCCCGGGGCCAGCTCTGCGCGGCAGAGGACCAGGATGCAGGGCATGGTCACCGTCACCATGCTGCTGGGCGTGTTTATTGTGTGCTGGGCCCGGTTCTTCCTCCATCGCGTTTTGATGCTTTCTTGCCCTCAGAACCTCTACTGCTCTTGCTTCATGTCTCACTTCAATATGTACCTCATACTCATCATGTGTAATTCCGTGATGGACCCTCTCATGTATGCCTTCCGCAGCCGAAAGATGCGGAAGAACTTTAAGGAGATTATTTGTTGCCGTGGTTTCAGAATCGCCTGCAGCTTTCCCAGAAGGGATTAAGCACAAAGTGCTCCTCTCTGTGGCTCTGTTCTCCTTTGTTTGCTCACCTATGACAAAGCGACAGCCAAGGGCTAGGCGGGAGTGCTAGCATCCCCTTTCTCTCTTTACCAGCTCAGACATGGGCCCAGGAGGCTCTCTCTGTTCAGTTCCTGGTGATTATGTCCAACATGCAAGGGTTGCTTATCCACTCTGGGAACAGTCATGACAATTTCTTACTGTCCTTTTGTGTCCTATGGTTTCTACTGCTCCCACCCATTTCTGGGGGCCCCATCCACCCTCCACCTAGCAGGCATGTGCTCAGGGAATGCACAGCACTCTGAGTGCAAGCCAGGCATGACGAAACACGGATTGTGACGAGAAGAAAAGCCGTGCTATCGACGCCAGGTGGGATTGCTTCTTCTCCCCGGAAGCAGGTCCACACTCTGCTGGCTGCACTCTGAGCTATGCATGCTTTTCAGGGAAGAAAAGAGTGGCCAGATTCTTTCCATCAGAAGCAATCTGTTCATTTGTTCTGAAATGTCTTCTTTGCTCCCCTTGCCTGAACTTTTGATTCATGGCTTGTGTTCATAGTTGTCCGAATAATTGTACTTCTGTCAATCATGGTGTTGCGCTTACCCAGACATAAAACCTTATGCTACAAACCTTGCCTCATGTGCTGTGGAAGACTCTGTGACTCTTTCTTACTGTCTTATTTGGGCTCAATCTGGGGTTTCCAAATGGGTGTTTGGGGGCATTCCAGGGGCTCAAGGAGTTCAAGGTGCCCAGTGCTGCATGTAGCACACTTCCACAGCCAGGCTTGCTTTGAGCGGCTCACACTGGATCTGTGTTGGAGTCTGAACTCTGGCCTGTGTACTTGGAAGCATGTCAATCTCATTTCAGCAGCCAACAAAGGTCAGGGCCCAACCTATAGCCGAGTTAGCCCCATCTTCTCCCAACCTAGACTGGAGCAGGGAAACCTGAGTTCAGGTCCTAACTCTGCCTTTCACTGCTGTGTGGCCTGAATCATCTCATTTCAGGTTCCACATCTGTGCTGACTGCACACGATGGCCGTGAGAACTGCAAAATTGTGAGAGCTTCTTGTAAATTTGTAAAGCACTATAGGGTTTGTTTTTTATTTTAAGGAAATGCTAGGATTAGAGGCATGAGCCGGAGGTTGCCGTGAGCCAAGATTGCACCATTGCAATCTGGCCTGGGCAACTGTTCAAGACTCTGTCTCAAAAAAAAAAAAAAAAAAAGAAAAGGAAAAAGAAAAAGAAATGACTAGATGGGGTAAATACTAAGGAAGGACACAGGGGCCAATGGTCAGAGCAGTGGCCTGGACACCAGGAGGTCTGTGTGGTCATTCTCTGAAGCAAAGGGCTGGAGTCCTTGCAGCTCTCACAGTCCACTCTTGTAATAACTTTTGGTATGACTCCTATTTTCTGCTTTGTTTTGGACATTCACATATAGACTGCACCCAATGAAAAAATGTAAATAAAGCAGAGGACCACTGGGTCACACAACAGTGAGCCACTAGTGCAGAAGAGGGGCCCTTCCTATTGAGGCCTGCCAGGACAGAGGGGCTTCCTGGGTGCAGCCATATCAATAATTATGCACTTGACCCCTGCCCCTGGGAATGCAGAGTCCAGGAAAGAAACGGTGCTGGCATGAACAGGAGTGTGCATAAGACATCCAAATCATTTGAAAACTGGCAAATTAGTAGGCTGTTGGCAACTGAGTTTTGAAGGGGCAGCTATCTTTTCAAATGTTTCCCGTTCCTTTTTGCTGAAAATTCATGTGTGTATCCACGAATGGGCAGTAAGTTGTCCTGTGTAACCACCATGGAGAACTACAGTGCGTTGTTCCCGTGGGACGTGTCTCAGGAGCCTGGCTTCTGTGAAAGCTGGCCTCTCTTCTGCCCCACGCATCTCGGTGGCCCCATGTCCTACAGCAGCTTCAGGCATGGAGCAGGTGCACCGTGAATGCTTGTTATTGTTGCAAAACAAATGTGCATTGACTCTTCTGCCTGCTAGACCTGAGTACTAAGTGAGTTCCAATCCTATGGGCAGAAACTTCAACCCTGTGGTTGACACTGGCCCCATTTGGGAACCCAATTCTCTATAGGCTAATTTTCTGCTCTAGTGCTTCATGAGTTGCCACAAAATCTGACCTTTCATATAAAGGTCTTTATGGAAATGCTCAAATGCCTTTTAATCTTTATAAATAGTGCAGAAATAACCCTAGTATTTAGATGTGTCATCATTTGGAAGGAATACATGTATGTAGTGACTTGGTAAATATCTGTACGTAAATGAGCCAACCCCTAGCACACAACACAAAGTATCTCCCCCAAAAAGAATACAAATAACTGTCAAATATTGTGTGATATGGTATGTTAAATATCTGCTTCTGTAGGAAATTTGTTTGGTGTAAAAATATGTGTTCAAGGAAATGGTTAATAAAATGGAAGGAGCAGACCACCTGTTTGAACTGGTCATTCTGATGTGTAATATCCAGAATGGTTTTGGTCTTTCTGCCAATTTGTTAGCAGCTACTGCAAAATGAGAAGGTACATTCATTGGTGACTTGTGGTGAAGTCTCCTTGACAATATTTATTGCCTGTAGGATGGCCATGTCTCAGATCAAAATGATATAACACCTACAAATAAAATAAAATTGCTCACTTGACCTTATATACTGTGCAAAAGTCTGTGTCTTAGTAAGCAAGCATTTTGGGGATATCACCTAGCATGTGCTCACAGTGGAGCTAGAAGCAGTGGCCATTAGAGAATCTCTGCCATCAGTGAGTTTATAGGACATTAGTTATTTCAAGACATGACAGATTTCCAGATCCTACACATCAATAAAATTAGATGACTCTGAGCATGTCTTGTGTTTTTCTGCTTCCAGATTGTGTTGAAGCTGCACAATCTTCAGGGCACACCCTCTATACCCATATGAGTCTCAACGTTCATCCCAGATGCCTTTCTTCTAAGGAGGCCCTTTTGACCCCCATAATTATACCTCACAATGGCACACATTCTGCTGGGTACTCCGGAGAGTAGATTGTTTTTATGTCCTTTGCCGGAATACAAGCATCTTTGTGAGAAGGGATTTGTGTCAGGGCAGTGCTGTCCAACAGAACCTTCCATGATGGTGGAAATGTTTTGTCTCTGCTTTGTCCACTATAGTAGCCACTAGCTACATGTGGCAGTTGAGCTTTTAAAATGTGGCCAGTGTGACTGAGGACCTGAATTTTTTTTTTTTCTTTCTGAGACAGAGTCTCGCTCTGTCGCCCAGGCTGGAGTGCAGTGGTGCTATCTCGGCTTACTGCAAGCTCCGCCTCCCAGGTTCATGCCATTCTCCTTCCTCAGCCTCCTGAGTAGCCGGGACTACAGGTGCCCGGCACCACGCCAGGCTAATTTTTTTTTCTATTTTTAATAGAGACGGGGTTTCACTGTGTTAGCCAGGATGGTCCCCATCTCCTGACCTTGTGATCTACCTGCCATGGCCTCCCAAAGTGCTGGGATTACAGGCGTGAGCCACCAAGCCCAGCCCTTGAATTTTAATTTAATTTAATTTTAGTTAATTTATATTTAAATAACTGCATGTGGCTAATGACTACCATATTGGACAGCACAGAGTTAGAAGCCGCTTTATTACACGTAACAGAAAACCCGCAGAAATCCAGTGACCTGGCCAAGATGAAAGTTTATTTCTCTTTTACAGAGAAGAAGTTGGGAGGTAAGGATTTCAAGGCTAGAATGGAGCTCAAAGTCATGATAAAGAATCCAGACTTCTTTTTTAAAAAAAGAGATGGGGTCTTGCTATGTTGCCCAGGCTAGTCTCGAACTCAAGTGGTCCTCCTGCCTCAGCCTCCTGAGTAGCTGGGACTATGTGTACCACCATGCCTGGCTTCTATCATTGTTAAGGTCAATTTATGGCCCAAAAGGGCTGCTAGAGCTCTAGCCATAATAGCTGAATTACAGGTTAGAACCGCAGAGGCAGTCAGGAACTGCAGCTTTTCATCACAGGCGTTCTTCTTCATCCTGGGAAATCATCTCCTCTTATTTCTTTGATTAATGTTTTTTTCTTTTTCTGTTTCTCTTTTTCTCTTTTCATGACTCTTATTAGTCAAACGTGGGTCCATCGGCATCCATCTTCCATGTCCCTGAATCTTTCTCGTACTACCTTTTTCCTCTCTTGTCTTTTTGTTATGCGTTCTGAAAGATTTCTTCAACTTTGTCTTTTCTCCCACCTCTTCTATTGAATTTTAATTTGGTAGCTATATTTTTAATTTCTGTGGCTTTCCATTTACCCTTTCCTTGCCTTCTTTTTATAGCAAGCTGTTCCTGCATTCATAGACCCATATTTTGTCTATTTTTTCTGAAGACTGTCATTAGAGTTTTTAAAACTCTGTCATCTGACTTGAATCATTTGTTTCCTCCAAATTCAATTGTCCTGTTCATCGTGCTCCTTCTCATGGGTGAGGCTCATTTCCCTCAGCTGCTGGGTGAACCTGGATTGTCCATGAAGGAGTGGGTTTGATTGATTTAGTACTTGCATGGGGCCGTGCAGCTCTGCTGGACGAAAACAGCTGGTTGTGCAGCTCTCTGGCAGTGTGTGGAGCCCATTCAGTGGCAGAGGTTACATGAAGGGTGTCTAGCTGCACTCTGTCTGCTAATAGAATAGCCTGTTCTATTAGCCCATCTGAGCTAAAATGAGAGAGAATTTACTATGGGGATCCGCTTTTCATGCTGGGAATGCAGCTCCCCCTAAGCATCCTCCTGGGTTCTTTGGGGGTAGGATTTTGCGTTCACTCTGAGGGCACCCTGGGGAGATCAGTGTGGAATGGCCATGCCACAGTTGTGCATGTGCTTCTTCTGTGGGTCCTCTCAATTGTTTCACTTCTTTCCATCCCGGCTCTCAACTGCTGACGCTGACGGCTCCCTCCCTGGTTCTCTCTTGTGTGCCTTGGGCTGGGGCTTCCTTTAGTCTGTTTTTCTGTCAATCCACCCCACCCGCCCTCCAGCTTCTAAAATTCTTCATAAGTTTAGTCCTCTGTTGTCTCCTCTTCTGTTCTCAGAACTTTTATTAATTAATTTTCCTTTATATATACTTTTTGCTGTCATTTCTGTGGATTTTCAGAAAGGAGTGGAGGTAGAGGTATAATCTGCAATGAGGAGTGAGGAATCCTTTCAGTACATTTTTAGAAGATGGTTGAGGCTATCAAGATCCATCTTGCAGGCAAAGCAGAAAGGCAGGAGACCACCCAGGACCCAGGCCTAGCTCTAAGCTGGCTCTATTTAGAAGCACAGCCATGCCCAGGACGGGAGCCTTTGCCGATGTCAACAAGGGGAAGGAGTCTTGCCTCACCCTGGCTCCTTGATAGTCTTTCTTCTTGTCCTGGACCATAACTAGAGAGTGCAAAGCAATCGGTGACTTCAAATGGAGATCATAACCCAGAACAGAGAGCACAGGCAGGCAGTGCCACATCTCAGAGTCCCCGTCAGGAGATGTCCACTCATCTGTTCAGCGCAGAGTGGTCCCTTTAAAGTTAATGGTCAAACTCTTTTTTGCTAGCAGGTGGTGGTAAAGTTACCTCAAAATTTTTGTTGTCTTCCACTAACCCTCTGACCAGCCAGTTAATGAGTTAAAACCACCCCAGGTGAGAATTCTTTCCAAGGCCTCAGTGCTTAAAAACTGCTTAAGTCTGGGCATGGTGGCTCACTTCTGTAAACCTGGCACTCTGGGAGGCAGAGGTGGGCAGATCGCTTGAGGCCAGAAGTTCGAGACCAGCTTGGGCAACACAGAGGGACCCTCATCTCTACAAAAAATAAAATAATTACTGGGCATGGTGGCATGTGCCTGTAATCTCAGGTACTTGGGAGGCTGAAGTGGGAGGATCACTTGAGCCTGAGAAGTCGAGGCTGCTCCAGCTTTGGTGATGGAACAAGACCCTGTCCCAGGAAAAACAAAAAATTCAAAAAATTTTTTGAGTGCAAATTGCAATGTTTTGAAAGGACTATCTCATTTAATCCTCTAACCATATTAAAAATAGATAAATATGGCCAAGTGCAGTGGCTCATGCTTGTAATCCCAGCACTTTGGGAGGCTGAGGCAGGTGGATCACCTGTGGTCAGGAGTTCGAGACCAGCCTGGCCAACATTGTGAAACACTGTCTCTACTAAAAATACAAAAAATTAGCCAGGCGTGGTGGTGGGGCGCCTATAAGGTCCTAGCTGCCTGGGAGGCTGAGGCAGGAGAAATGCTGAACACGTGAGATGGAGGTTGCAGTGAGCCAAGATCATGCCATTGCACTCCAGCCTGGGCAACAAGAGCAAGACTGTCTCAAAACAAAAAACAAAAACAAACAAAAAACCAAAACAAAAATTGATAATTACTATTCCTAATGCATCTCTAAGGAGACTGATGCCTACAGAAATTAAGGAACTTGTCTAAGCTTCTACTCCTAATCTGTAGTTGTCTTTTAATTCAAATTTAGGGGTTTCAGAATTTGCCCCATTTCTTTGTTGAGTCCATGGATTTCTATGCTCTCTTTGGGTTCCTGCTGCTGTCTGCATGGGCCCAGTTTGATTCCTTCATCAGGACTCTGACTGCATAGCCTTCCATCCCCCGCCATATGTGTGTGTGTGTGTGTGTGTGCATGTTTGTGTGCACATGTGTGTGTTGGAGGGGCAGTATAGAGACGGGGATGAGAGGTGACAGGCAGCTGAGGTTCCAGATAAAAGTGACTGGTAAGAGCAGGTGCCAGGGGTGGCTGTAAAAATTCTGGTCTAGATCCAGCTTCCTCCAGAAGCTGATAGTGTGGCTCCCTCGTGGCTAGCTGTTCAGGATTGCTACATTAGATGGCAATTACTGAGCATATATTGGCTTGTTTCCTCCAAGTACTGGCTTTTTACTGCCTGTTGGCTTAATAAACATCCAAATTCCTCTGTGAGTAGGAGTAACCCAGGTGAGGGTGAGGAAAGACCCCGGGCAGGAGAAAGAGTGGGTGCAGAGGTCTAGAGCAGCAGTCCCCAATCTTTCGGGAACCGGGAATCTATTTTGTGAAAGACAATTTTTCCATGGACAGGACTGGGGTTGGGAGGTGGGATGGTTTTCGGATGATTCAAGTGCATTACGTTCATTGTACACTTTATTTCTATTATTATTACATTGTAATATATAATGAAATAATTATACAACTCACCACAATGTAGAATCAGTGGGAGCCCTGAGCTTGTTTTCCTGCAACTAGATGGTCCTATCTGGGGGTGATGGGAGATGGTGACAGATCATCAGGCATTTGATTCTCATAAGGAACACATAACCTAGATCCCTCACATGTGCAGTTCACAACAGGGCTCATGCTTCTATGAGAATCTAATGTTAAGGAGGCTGATCTGACAGGAGGCAGGGCTCAGGCGGTAATGCTGGCTTGCCTCTGCTCACCTCCTGCTGTGTGGCTTGGTTCCTAACTGGTCTGGTCTGTGGCTCGGGGGATGGGGACTCCTGGTCTGGAGGGACTGCACGTGGCCAGAGCAGAAGTCCCCACAAAGTGAGCACCCGGCCCACGGCTGTGCAAAACAAATCCCTGGAGTTCCAGAAGGAAATATTATCTAAATAGCTATGCTTTACTGATTTAAAAATAAAATCAGCAATAAGATGTGTATATAATTGGTAAATACATACTCAAAATATATGACTGGTAAAAATACATAGAAAATTATCTACTGATAAGGATTCATGATAGAAGAATTTGGACACCAGAAGAAAGAATGCGGAGACGAAAGGAGAGTCCACGGGGCTGAAACCGAGACAGACGGGTAGCAGATGCGCAATCCCCATTTTAAAGAGGTTCTATTTCCTACTAAGGGTAATAGGAGGTTATCAAGTGGTTTTCAGCCAGGAAGTGAATAACACGACAAGAGTTTTTATTACAAACATCTCTGGCTCTGGGGTGGCTGTGAGAGTTCAGCCGGTGTCAGGAGGCATCCAGATAGTGTTTCGGTTCCTTGGGCAAGAGGGATGCTGGTCTGGGTGGCTGTGAAGGGGGCAGAGACTGGAGGTGTCCAGTCTAGGGGTAGAATGCGGAAAGTAAGGGGTAGAAAGGAATCAAGACAGCCTGATTTCTGACTAGAGCCGCAGGCAGGGCACCTCCGGAGATGGGGAATATTCTGTGTAGATATCAGACAGGCAGTTGCGCAAGAGAGAAGCGCACAGCACGGGCAGTGCCCGCAGTCACAGGGTGAGGCTGCACGAGGAGCGACTGCAGGGCGAGGGGCGACAGCTAGATCTGTGGACAAGCTTCTGGAGCCGCGTGCCTGGGGCTGCTACGGAAGCGGGCAGACTCCCCGCCCTGGGCTCTGTCCTGCCCTTCTTGTGCCTGGCCTCTTTCTAGGGAGCCATGGAAACAGTGCTCCTAGGATCCGCCCTCTAGTCCTGCTCTCAGTGAGAACTCAGCGCAGGGCTCCGGACACGGGCAGGTGCCGCGCTTTGTCTTCCCCTCACCTCAGTGTCCTCTTTCCCTCGCATTCTTTTCTTTTCTTTTTTTTTTTTGAGACGGAGTCTCGCTCTGTCACCCAGGCTGGAGTGCAGTGGCGCGATCTTGGCTCACTGCGAGCTCCGCCTCCCGGGTTCACACCATTCTCCTGCCTCAGCCTCCCGAGTAGCTGGGACTATTGGCGCCCGCCACCACACCCGGCTAATTTTTTGTTGTTGTATTTTTAGTAGAGACGGGGTTTCACCGTGTTAGCCAGGATGGTCTCTATCTCCTGACCTCGTGATCCGCCCGCCTCTGCCTCCCAAAGTGCTGGGATTACAGGCGTGAGCCACCGCGCCAGGCCCTCTCACATTCTTAAGAAGGCACAGTTCCTCCTACTCCTTCAACCCCAAAGAGAAGCCCTTGGGAATATCAGTAATGAAAACAGCACGTTCCCAGGAACTCCCTGGCCCCACTCCTCCCAGGAACCCTCTCTGCGGTGCTGCAGGCCGTGAGCTCCGCTCTGGGTGGGAAATCCAGCCCCTGCCGCGAGGGACCTGGGCCGCAAGGCCAGAAGGCCGTGCCATCCCATTCACAACAGTGACAACACACCCTTTCCACCGAGGCCTGTCTATGTTTGGGGCTGTTCTCTGCCTCATACAGCAAACTGTGGGGAGATGGAGATTGTTTTCTAGGAAGACAAGGTTCTTCCTAGGAGAAAAAACCTCCTACGCAGTTGGCTTTGGCATTTTCCAGGAAAAGGAGGGCAGGGCTTGAGTTCTGGGTTTTCTGTTAAGGCCGAGAGAGAAGGCAAGGATTATAACCGGAAAGTTCAGAGTGGGATGTAGCTACCCCTAGAACTCGTGCTAGTAACTCAGTCTGGGCTTCATAACAGTTGTCAAAGTGAATTCCTTCATAATAAAGAATATATAGTTGCCCTCACAAATTAGATAAATAAGCCTTTCCTCATTTTGTAGGAAGAACTGTGGGGCAGTAGAACACATATTGAGCCCTGGAGCAGGAGACCTGGGTTCTTGCAATTTTTTTTTTTTTTTTTTTTTTGAGGCAGAGTCTCACTTTGTCGCCCAGACTGGAGTGCAGTGGCACGATCTTGGCTCACTGCAACCTCCACCTCCCGGGTTCAAGCAATTCTCCTGCCTCAGCCTCCCAAGTAGCTGGGATTACAGGCACGTGACACCATGCCTGGCTAATTTTTGTATTTTTAGTAGAAATGGGGTTTCGCCATGTTGGCCAGGCTGGTCTTGAACTCCTGACCTCAGGTGATCTGCTCGCCTCAGCCTCCCGAAGTGTTGGGTTTACAGGTGTGAGTCACTGCGCCAGGCTGCAATTCTTGCGATACGAAGTAACTGCATATGTTTTGGAAATTCCCTCATTTCAGCTGCACTTGCTGTAAAGGGGAGGGTTTGACTAGGCCTGGTGGTTTTCAAACTTCAGGTGGAGTCCTAGGAGCTCCAGGGGCCGGGGATGTGCCAAGGACCTGGGCAGGAGGAGCCTGGACTCATCAACTCTCTCTGCAGAATGGTCAGTTTCACGGAGAGCAGCTAAGAGCCAGCTGGTCTGTAGATTGTTGAGGTTCCTCCAGTCCTGAAGGCCATGATAGATCTTTCCCTAATATTCTTAGGTACAATTACCATGATATTTAATATGAGACACTGAGAAAGAGAGAGATCCAATACAAATTGGCAGCGACATGAGAAGCCAGCTACGTCTTCTGATTCAGGCTACAGGATCACAGACCTCTTATATTTGGCTCCATTGTAGAGTCTGTGTACATAGAAAGGCAACAGGCTCTTCAAAACGATAAGAAAAAGGGCAAGAAAGGCTCTTCCTGACAGTGCTGTAGCCTCCGGACTCAGGTTTACAAGGCAAGAATTACACAGCCTCTCCCACACCATGTTCATAGATGGAACAATGCCCGAGGTGGCAGAACAAAAGGTGCAGTGGCACCCATGGCATAGCTGGTGGGGCACCAGCCTTCCCCTGCAGTGAGAGGAATGGCCAAGGCTTCGGTACACACCAAGGATGCGAAGGATGCTGCTGGGGAAAAGCAGTTTACAGGAGGCACTGCTCCTGTGGGTGTCCAGGTTTGTCTGCCTTACACGCCGCCCTTCACAGTAGAAAGGATGGATGCGTTCCCACCAACCAAAGGAATGCTGGGGACACGTTGCCTGGATTTTTAGGGGAGCACCCCAAAACCAAGCAAAAGTCTTCTTGGAGAAAAATACCTCACTTTTGTGTCCCTGGCACCAGGCTCAAGGCAACTAGACTGATAACCACAGACCACCCAGGGGTCTGGCCGGTGAGCTAGGTGACTAATTGAGAATGTGTTCAGTTCTGGCCTTTTTTTTTAAAAAAAAAAAAAGAACAGCTAGAAGGCACAATTTTAGAAGGAGGTAATTTTTATTTTATTCCTTTTGATTAAAATGGTCTGAACTGAACCTCAAAGGGGTCCCACTAATATAGGCTAATTAAATTCATTCGACAAAAGCCTAACTTATTCCTCTCTTCACAGAATACTCTGGATGTGGTGAAGCTAAATTTGAGGCCTCTGGAAGGACCTATGTATT
Source organism: Nomascus leucogenys (assembly GCF_006542625.1). Classification (NCBI taxonomy): domain Eukaryota; kingdom Metazoa; phylum Chordata; class Mammalia; order Primates; family Hylobatidae; genus Nomascus; species Nomascus leucogenys. Next base: position 73,143,966 of record NC_044384.1, read on the forward strand.
AATTCAGTAACTTAGTGTTTGTATGCATATCGATCTAAGCAAACATACCTAAAAGAAGAATGAATGTGTAAAAATTGTGGAATATTCTAGATAAAATGGACCTGTTCAAGCATTGTGTGAAAATACACCCATCTTATCCATTCTAATGAATCCAGCATGTTCAGACACTTGTGCCTTCTTCATTCATTCCCTCAATACTTTTAATATTTAGTATTAATATAACAGAAATGACACATTACAGATAATATTCAGATGCATGTCTGGTAAGATTTTGTGGCTACTCATCAGCGCCTCCTCGTCAGCATGTTGGTGACAATCTTAGCCAGGAGGGTCTGGGATTCCATAGCTCTGGTCCCACCTCACCTTCTTCCTGTGCCATGGTTCTCCTGCAGCCAGACTTCTCATCATGGGACCCATCAAATAGGCCACTCCTCTGCATCACAGCTGACACATTGTGCACAGAGGTTGTGTCTTCTTTCTGTTTGCAACTGTTCAAAGGATAGTCTTTAAAATTCAGATGCCTCTACCTCAACTGCACAGATTTCTAATTCTACTCCTCATGTTATTTCCTATCTTTTTGCTAAATAGCAATTTTGTCACTAAGATGCTAATGATACATTCCCTTTTGAAGCAAATAAACTCTGCCCAGTGTTCCTACCAAGCGCCCTCCTTCTTTGAATCTCTGAAACCTATGACCAAATAGTATTTTGTGGTTTAGTGGTTTCTTACCAAGTACCTCAAAGGGAAAGTACGGTGGCATGGATAATTCGAAAGGGTAAATGTCTCTATTTGACTTTGGAATATTGTTTTATTCCAACAATATCCTAGTTACTGCCTAATTAGTTTTGGGCCATGGTTAATAGTGAACTAGTTTTCATCCCTTGAGCAAATAAACCCTTTCATCTTCTCTCCCCTATGTATTCAGATTCAGTTAGCTTCCCTCTCTGGGTGTGGATAAACTGAAATTCTGCAAATGATATTTTCTTTAGGCAGAAATGCAAAAAAAAAAAAAGGTAGAATTAAATCTTTCTGACCATGGAAAGATTTAATTCTACCTTTTTGTGCATTGAGATCAGCCTGGGCAACATAGCAAAACCCCATTTCTACGAAAAGTACAAAAATTAGCTGGACATGGTGTCGTGCCTGTAGTCCCAGCTACTTGGGAGGCTGAGATGAGACCGTCTTGTGTTGGCTTCTTTTTAAAAAAATCCTTGTATTAATTAAACATTTCAACTCTACACAGTTTGGAGTCAACAAAATTGATATAAATACCACCCAGCTTTATCAAATTGTAACATTTGTCTACATTTACTTATTTTTTCTTTTTTGTTTTTGAGACAGTTTTGCTTTGTCACCCAGGCTGGAGTACAGTGAGGCGATTATGGCTCACTGCAACCTCCACCTCCCAGGCTCAAGCAATCTCCCCGCTCAGCCTCTCAAACAGCTGGGACTACAGGCGTGACACCATGTCTGGCTAATTTTTTTACTTTTTGTAGAAATGGGTTTTTGCCATGCTGCCCAGGCTGGTCTCAAACTCCTGGGCTCAAGAAATCAGCCTGACTTGGCCTCCCAAAGTGCTGGGATTACAGGCAAGAACCACCACGAGTGGCCTCCTGATGGCATATAAATAAATTATAAATGAATATTAAATTTTATTTAATGCTTTTCCAGCATCTATCAGGTGATCATTTTTCTCCTTTAATTTGTTAATGTGATATATTACATTAATAGATATTTAAATATTAAGCTGTCTTTGCAAACTACAAATAAAAGTTGATATGTATTATTTATGGCCAGAGTTATAAAGCTACGTTGTTTGACCAAATACTTATTCTGAATTATACTTTTATATATTTAAAATTATTAATACTGATATAATCTAATATATATTTTATAAATGACCTTTAATGAATTTCAAGAGAAATGGGAACATCAGCCAAAAGTTACAACTTAAGATATATGGTTTCCCTAAATATACCTTTTGAAATAGAGGAAAAAGAAGAAAGTCTTCATGTACTACTTACATGGGTACTGCTTTACCTGTATTTAGTGAGAGGGGTCTCATATACTTTGTGCAGATCTGTATTTGCTACACATGCCACAGTGTGCAGCTAGAGCCTCTTATGCTCAAGGGTGCTGATCTCCTTTTGACATTATCATCATTAAAGAAGTAGCAAACAACCACAACTGTTATATACTTTGCCAGCATGTGCTGAGTATTTAAGATCTAAATATTATTTATGCAGAATTGCAGAGAGAATAATCTAGTTGTTTCTGTTTGCAAACCCATGTAGATACTCCTTTACTGATGCACATAGTCTGTAGTATAATTGAAAAATTCGATAGTCTGTTAACAAGTCTTGAAGAGCCTCTAGGTATGCATATACACTCGTACAATGAAAGTTCATCTTTCTTCACGTTCCCTAGTATCTCATCATCAGACTTTGACTATGTTCCCTAGAATTCTGCCAAGATAGGGAGATCAGGGAGCAGGAAGATCAACCACAAAAGATTAAGAACTGGCCGGGCACGGTGGCTCACGCCTGTAATCCCAGCACTTTGGGAGGCTGAGGCGGGTGAATCACGAGGTCAGGAGATCGAGATCATCCTGGCTAACACGGTGAAACCCCGTCTCTACTAAAAATACAAAAAATAAAAAATTAGTTGGGCATGGTGGCATGTGCCTGTAGTCCCAGCTACTGGGGAGGCTGAGGCAGGAGAATTACTTGAATCTGGGAGGTGATGATTGCAGTGAGTCGAGATTGCACCACTGCACTCCAGCCTGGGTGACAGAGCGAGACTCTGTCTCAAAAAAAAAAAAAAAAAGACTAAGAACTGCCTCTAGAAAAGCAGGGGACTTTTTGTTTGCATTATTAATACATTTACCTAATTTAACTCATTAAGAAAGTGTTATATTGGTAGAAATTATACTACAATTTGAGGTAACAAAGTCTAAGAGCTTACAAGCTGGTAACATGCTTAATTTTAGGTACCCCTTTCAATTTTCTAGAGGTTTCAGCAGTGTGGGAATTTTTGAACAAGGATGTGATGTTATATAGACTTTAGTGGTGGCCCCTCCCAGCCCCTGCTGAAGAGTGCTACAACTCTTTGTTTCCTTGTAGCAGTCTACCTCTTTGATGATATTCAATCAGAGAGAGTTGGGACACATGAAAAATTGTCCTCATACCAATAAATCTAAAATGTTAACCAAATAACTTGATGGAATATGTCTAGGAGGAAGCAAGAATTTCCTTTTAGAGATAGGGACAAAACCCAGAAAAGTACTGTTATGAGAGGTGATGCAGTGACTCAGAATTGAAGTCACTGGGTTCAAATCCAGCTCCATGCCTACTATTTTTATGACCTTGGACAAAATATTTAACTTTGATAAGATCCCATAATCCCACCAGTTACTCAGGAATACTTATTGTATTTATTTATTTTTTGAGACGGAGTCTCGCTCTGTCGCTCAGGCTAGAGTGTGGTGGTGTGATCTCCGCTCATTGCAAGCTCCGCCTCCCGGGTTCACGCCACTCTCCTGCCTCAGCCTCCAGAGTAGCTGGGACTACAGGCGCCCGCCACCATGCCCGGCTAATGTTTTATATTTTTAGTAGAGACTGGGGCTTACCATGTTAGCCAGGATGGTCTTGATCTCCTGACCTCATGATTTGCCCACCTCGGCCTCCCAAAGTGTTGGCATTACAGGAGTAAGCCACTGCACCCGGCCAGGTGCAGTATAACTCCCTTATAGTGCTGTTGTGAGAGATAAATGAGATAACTCTCAGCACCAAGCTGGGAACGTGGAGAATGCTTAATAAATGTCGGTAGCAATTATTATTATTATTAGTCTTTGTTTGGGTTGCTGTAACAAAATGCCATAGATTGAGTGGCTTACAAACAACAGAAATTTATTTCTCATGGTTCTGGAGGTGGGGAAGTCCAGGATCATGTGCTGCCAGGTTTGGTGTCTGGTGGGGACCGCTTTCCGGTTCATAGACGGTGCCTTCTTGCTGTGTCCTCACAGTGTGGAAAGGAAGCGGTGTCCCTCTTGAGCCTCTTTTATTAAGAGCACTAATCCCATTCATGAGGGCTCCACCCTCGTGACCTAATCAGCTGTCAAAGGCCCCACTCTTAATACCATCAGCTTAAGGCTTATGATTTCAGGATATGAATCTCGGAGGACCACAGCTTATTCCAGTGGCAGATGACAAGTGAGCAGAGCCACTGGACCACAATGGGCTAGTGATTCCACCAATGTACAGGTTAGCTGTGCCTCAATAAGTGACATAGTGAGGATTTGATAAGGTAATGCATTTAAAGCACTTGGCATAAAATCCAACGCATCTGTTGACTAGTAAATAAACAGATGACAGGATAGTTACATATTATTATTTATAACATTTCAGACAATTAAACAGGGATCTGAGAGGTTAAGCCAACAATTCTTAATCTCAAGTTGTGACCAAATTTATTGCAAAAGATCCTTCTGAAAGGGTCATAAAAATATTTGAAACAAACCCTCGAGTTATACTTCTAGTCTGCTTCTAAAAGACCAGTCCTCCGCCAGATAATTATAAACTCTGGACACAATTTTTAAAATACCCAGATCTCTGAGAAGGGAACAAAAGCAGGCAGATTTTGGAGAGGAATTGTGTCTTGGAGGAAGGGGCTGGCACAGTGAGTCTCTGTTTCTGTGGCTTTGGTTTGAGAGCGAGCAGCATTCTCTGAGAGAGTGCAATGCAGGGAGATTAAAATTCTCATCTAAGCACGTTTTTTTTTTTTTTTTTTTTTTTTTTTTTTTTTTTTTTTTTTTTTTTTTTTTTTGAGATGAGTTCGTCTTTCACCAGCTGAGGAGTGCCACTCGCTCACTGCAGCTCCCCCCCCCCCCTCCCCCCCCCCCTACCCCCCCCCCCCGGCTATTTTTTATTTTAGAGACGGTTCACCGTTAGCCAGTGCTCGATCCCTGACCTTTATCCCCCCTCGCCCCAAGTGCTGGAACACGTGGCCACCGCCCGTCTTTCTTGCTTGAGCAACCAGGGTGACCACATCTGTCAAAAAGTGACGTAAGTGTCATAGAGGGAATGAAACAGAAAAGAGGAGACCCAGATTTTCTAAGTGAACTCTGCCCAAGTCTCTGGCTGAACCCTGAACCAAGCCTGTAGAAGGCAGATTCAAGGTAGCTTGCATACAAGGTTTACAGAACTAACTGGAGATTTGCACTGATAACACGACAGGTGGCAAAGAGCTTACAGTTTGAATCTAGGAATGTTAGCTGCATGCTAAACAAAATTATCAGAATTCTTTAGAGACATATAACAGAATTCAGAGTGTCTACAATATAATGTTCATTATGTCCAGGACCAAATCTTAAGTTAATCAATATACAAAGAACTAGAAAAATTTATCCTCTGAGGCAGGTGGATCACCTGAGGTCAGGAGTTCGAGACCAGCATGGCCAACATGGTGGAACCCCATTTTTACTAAAAATACAAAATTAGCTGGGTGTGGTGGCATGTCCATGTAATCCCAGCTATTTGGGATGCTGAGGCAGGAGAATCTCTTGAGCCCTGGAAGTTGAGTTTGCAGTGAGCTGAGATTGTGCCATTGCACTCCAGCTTGGGTGACAGAGCGAGACTCTGTTTACTAAAAAAAAAAAAATTATCCTTATTCAAGGGAAAATTCAATCAACAGAGGTCAACCCTGAGATGACTCAGATGTTGTAACCATCAAGAAAGGCATTATAATGGCTATTAGCTCCATGACACAAGGGAAAATATATGCATAATGAATGAAAAGATAGAAAATATCACTAGAGAAATCAAAACTGTGAAAACGAAAAATGCAAGTTTCAGAAATGAAAAATTCAATATCCAAAATAAAAAATCCACTAGATGGACTCAATAGGGAATGGAGATGACAGAGGAAAGGTCAGTAAACTTGAAGCTAATCATTAGAAATCTTGGAAGACAAAGAAAATAATGCTTAGAAAAAAGTGGATAAAACTTCAGAAATCAGTTAAAGGACACCCAAAGGTCTAACAGTAATCCAAGTCCCAGAAGAAGAGGAAAGATAGAGTAAAGCAGACCAAAAGAAATGAATACTGGCCAAAAACTTTGCAAATTTGGAAAAAGCCATCAATTTACAGATTCAAGAAGCTAAGTGCACTCCAACAAGAAACATGAAGAGGCTAGGCACCTCACAGTCAAACTGCTGGAAAGCAAAGATCAAGAGAAAAATCTTGAAACAGCATAAAAGAATGCATTACACAAAGGGCAACACTGATTCAAATGACTGTACACTTGCCATCAGGAACAATGGAAAGACTGCAAAGTCCACCAGCATAGACTGACTGGAGAGCCAGAAATTTCCACCCTGCCTGGTGATAAAGAGCCACCCTCCTCACACCCCAAGTTGTGTCAGTGGAGACAACAAAGGCAACCTGGACCACCACTCCCACCCAGCACCAGCAAGAGGTCACTCCCCTTGAGGGATGTCAGAGGATGCCTAGACTCCAGCCAGGACGTTCATCACAGTGCAGGGGTAACGAGGCTACCTCCGTTGTATGGTGAGGACAGTAGGGACCACGTGAGGAGCAACAAGACACCCCCACCCATGCTGGCCAGGGGACAGCAGAGGTCAAGGGAGGAGTCAGAATTTTCTGTTGTTGACAGTTCAACATCATCTTGAAATTTCTGAAAGAAAAATCTGTTGACGCAGAGTTCCAGAGCCAGTGAAAATATCTGTTAAAGAAGAAGGAAAAACAAATTCACTACCAAATAAAAGAAAATAAAGAGAAGTTCTCCATAGGAGAATAGCCCCTATAAAAATTGCTAAAAGATGTTTCTCAAGTTGAAGGGAAATTATATCAGAGGAAAATTCAGATCTTCAGGAATGAAGGAAGAGCGTTTGAATTTGTAAATATGTGAATAAATGTAAAAAACAATACTCTCTTAATTTATTTAAAATACACAATGGCTGGCAGGGCGCGGTGGCTCATACCTGTAATCCCAGAACTTTGGGAGGCCGAGGCGGGAGGATCACGAGGTCAGGAGATCGAGGCCATCCTGGCTAACACAGTGAAACCCCATCTCTACTAAAAATATAAAAAATTAGCCGAGCTTGGTGGCGGGCACCTGTGGTCCCAGCTACTGGGGAGGCTGAGGCAGGAGAATGGTGTGAACCCGGGAGGTGGAGCTTGCAGTGAGCCGAGATCGCGCCACTGCACTCCAGCCTGGGTGACAGAGTGAGACTCTGTCTCAAAAATAAATAAATAAAAATAAAATAAAATACACAACTGTTCAGAGAAAAATCCATATACCATTTTCTTGTGAGACTAATAATATTTTTGGATATAATACATAGGATAACCTTAGCATAAAAGAGTGGGGTGGGAGATGGACCCCTGCAGTTGCATGACTGCTGCATTTTATGTAAAATGATGCCACATTAATTCTAAGTAGATTATGAGAAGCTAAGGATGTGTATTTAACTCCTAAGTCAAACACTGAAAAAATAATGCAAAGAGAGCTAAAAATGGAAAATTAAGTAAAAGGGCATCTTAAAAAATAATAATCCACAAGAAAGTGTAAAAGGGTGAACCATGGAAGAAAGAAGAGGAATTATAAAATAGAAAAATAATAACATGGTAATATTGAATATAAACATATCAATAATTATATTAAATATTAATGGTCTAAACACACCAATCAAAAGGCAGAAGTGATCAGAATGGATAAAAAAGTAAAACACAACTATGTGTAGTTGAGAAGAGAATCTCAATTTATAGACACATGGAGATTAAAAGAAAATGAATGGGCGGGGCACGGTGGCTCAAGCCTGTAATCCCAACACTTTGGGAGGCCGAGGCAGGGGGATCACGAGGTCAAGAGATTGAGACCAGCCTGGCCAACATGGTGAAACTCTGTCTCTACTAAAAACACAAAAATTAGCTGGGTGTGGTGGCACGCACCTATAATCCCAGCTACTTGGGAGGCTGAGGTAGGAGAATTACTTGAACCTGGGAGGCAGAGGTTGCAGTGAGCTGAGATTGCGCCATTGCACTCTAGCCTGGGCGACAAGAGCAAAACTCTATCTCAAAAAAAAAAAAAAAGGAAAATTAATGGAAAAATATGTAGCGTGTAAACGGCGAGCATAAGAAAGATGGAGTAGCTGAACTGCTATTAGAAAAAATAAGCTCTAAGAAAAAGGGTATGACAAGATAAACGTGAGATGTCATGTAAATTAATAGGTCATACACTTCCCATCCTGGGAAGATAGAATGGAATAGGGTTCTTTTTCTTTCTTTATTCTTTTTTTTTTTTTTTTGAGACGGAGTCTTGCTCTGTCACCCAGGCTGGAGTGCAATGGCCTGATCTTGGCTCACTGTAGCCTCCGTTTCCCAGGTTCCAGCAATTCTTCTGCCTCAGCCTCCTGGGTAGCTGGAATTACAGGCCCAGGCCACCACGTCTGGCTGATTTTTGTATTTTTTTAGTAGAGACGAAGTTTCACCATGCTGGCCAGGCTGGTCTCACACTCCTGACCTCAGGTGATCCGCCCACCTCGGCCTCCCAAAGTGCTGGGATTACAGGCGTGAGCCACCGTGCCGTGTTCTTGTTCTTATTCCTCCTGCTAAGTACAACCAAAACCCCTAGAGATTACATATGACTCAAGCAGGTGAAGACTCCGCAAGATGGAAAGACAGAAAGCCAACTAGAGACCTCAGGACCCAAGGCAGGCCACAGAGAGGAGCTCCCTGCCTTAAAATTCCCAGACTTGAGCTAAAGAAGCCAGTAACTAGAAAATTCCAGTGGTCACAGAGCCACCCTCCCATCCAAAAGCATGTTCTTCCTAACCAAGGACCAAGAAAGGGGACAGCCTAGCAAGAAGGAAAATTTTAGATGTTAGCCAGTTTATTTCAGCAAAAACACAACAGAAAAAAAACATGATTCCATCCACACCACCACCAGCAAAGACTCAGTAGGGAGCCAGAAATTTCCACCCCACCTGGTGATAAAGAGCCTCCCTCTTCACTCCCTCAATTGTGTCAGTGGAGACAACAAAGGCAACCTGGACCACCACTCCCACCCAGCACCAGCGAGGGGTCACTCCTCTTTCCCCTTGAGTGATGTCAGAGGATGCCTAGACTCCAGCCAGGACGTTCACCACAGTGCAGGGGTAATGAGGCAACCCCCCTTATATGGTGAGGACAGTGGGGACTATGTGAGGAGCAACAAGACACCCCCACCCATGCTGGCCAGGGCACCATCAGCAGAGGCCAAGGGAAGAGCCAAAATTCTCACCTGCACTAAGAAGTAATGAAAAGACCCTTCCCAGTGCAAGGGTCGGTAAAGGCAGGTGGGGACCAAGGACTTCTTCCGTTACCCAACAGTGCTGAGGCAGCATCTCTCCACTTCACCCAAAGTGAAGTATTAGAGAATGCAAGGTAAACCGAGTTTAAATAAGATCAAAGTCACATAAACCAATACCCAGACATTCAGGTTTCAATCCAAATTTCTTTCATCACCCCAAGAACTAGGAACACCTCAGCTGGTTGCATTTCATTTCCTGAAAGTCAGGTAGGGACCGTGCAGGGCCGTGAAAGACAGGGGCGATCTGAGGCTTTCCCTTCGGCTCTCTCCATGCCCTCTGTGGCTAGGGTCTTTGTCTAGTCTTCCTTGCCATTTCTGTCTTTTCTAGGGTCTTTCTTGCCATTTCTGTCTTTTCTACACTTCCTGCTTGCTGATTACCTTTCCCAAACCATCACTCTCCCCAAGAAAAAGACTCGTCCCATCTCACAGCCTTTCCCAGGGCCTTGCCAGGTGATCTGCCCATGAATTTGCCCATCAAACCCATTCCAAACAATAATGGAGGAAGAGCTGAGTGGGTGATCCCTCTTAGGTAATATAGATTACACATTTGTAAAGCAACATGAAATGCCAAAATCCAAAGAAGAACAAATAGGGACATTTGTAAGGTTACTCAATTTCAGAAATCTTGGGACTATGCAGTAGTTTCAGTAACTACTCAGACTGAAGGCCAGTCAAGAGCTAATTCTCAAAAAGTAATCACTGTTAGCCTCTTAATGTGATACACTCATGGGTCTTCAAAAACCTTCTCCTGGCTGGGCACGGTGGCTCAGGCCTGTAATCCCAGCACTTTGGGAGGCCAAGGTGGGCAGATCACTTGAGGTCAGGAGTTCAAGACCACCCCGGCCAACATAGTGAAACCGCACCCCTACTAAAAATACACAAATTAGCTGGGTGTGGTGCCATGCACCTGTAATGCCAGCTACTCTGGAGGCTGAGGCAGGAGAATTGCTTGAACTTGAGGGGCAGAGATTGCAGTGAGCCAAGATTACACCACTACATTCCAGCCTGAGTGACAGAGCAAGACTCCGTCTCAAACAAAACAAACAAAACAAAACAAAAGAAAACAAAACATCTTCTCCTCGGGTCTATTGTATCTTTATTTTCCTGCGTATTAATTACATCTCCAAATCAGGATGATTATCAACAGGAAATCATGGAGGAGGTTCATATTCAAGAAGTGCATGAAAAGTGTGTGTGTGTGTGTGTGTGTGCATATTTTGGGGGAAGGGTAGATAGGTATCTTCAGATTCTGAAATTTGATCAGTGACTCATAAAAGGCTGAGCAATCCTGCGTTTGCTCCCCTTCCCTTCTGGGGCACAGCAGGACAAGACTTCTAGGAAGCCCAGTGCTCCCCATGCCCAGGCTGGAGCAGCATCCAGTGCTCCTCATCATGGGGAAGGAGAAAACACAACAAAGAAGAGGCTGAAAGCTGTTGGCTTAAGCCTTTATTAAAACACTACAACCTGACAACAGCTGCAGGGACCAAGGAGCCTGAAGATTTTATGGGCTAGATTGAAGGTAGTCTGAGTTCAGTTTTTTTCTGAGAATTGTTTACTGTTTACGTTCTTATAAAGTTTGGGGAAACTGAGGTTATTTTAGTCTAGAGACCATAGGTGGGAACAGCAAGACAAGGGCAGTGGATGAGCAGCCATTGGTTGGCCAATTTGGGTTTAGCAAAAGGGGCGGGGAAAAGTAGTTAGGGCTAAGGTCTTGCTCAGGTCAATGGAAAATTTCAGTTCTCAACATCCCTCACACTAGCATAATATAAATCAGTTTAACTTTTTTCTTAGAAGCCTATTTTACAAAATAAATCTTTCTATCAAAAAATGCGCTCGAATGTTCATTGCATGAATGTTCATAATAGCAAAGACATGGAATCGACCTAGATGCCCATCAATGGTAGACTGGATAAAGGAGACATGGTAATATACACCGTGGAATACCATGCAGCCATGAAAAGAACAAAATCATGTCCTTTGCAGTAACATGGACGCAGCTGGAGGCCATTATTCTAAGTGAAACACAGGAACAGAAAACCAAATACTTCATGTTCTTACTGAGAAGTGGGAGCTAAACATGGACACAAAGATGGTAACAATAAACACTGGAGTTACTAGAGGCGGGAGGGGAGAGAGAGGGAGGGTGTGGGCTGAAAAACTAACCACTGGGTACAAGCCTCAGCACCTGGGTGATGGGATTATTCATACTCCAAACCTCAGCATCACACAATTTACCTGTGCAACAAACCTGTACATGTATCCTCTAAATCTAAAGATTGAAATTATTTTTAAAATACCTACAAACCAAAAATAAAAAGGCAAACAATCCAATTAAAAATGAAGAGCTCAGTTTTAGCTTTAGATATAGAAAACCACAAGAGAATATCACTCTAACATCAAGAGAAAAAAAAGATAACATAGACAATTATACATTTTGTTTGAGTCTATTAGAAAACTGAAGTCACAAGTCAAACAAGTGAACTGACTCACACAGACTGGTAAGAAATCTCTTTCTTTTGGCAGAGCACAGGAAAGGAAGAGGTGGCTTCCATATGAGTGGTAAGAAGCAAACAGGTTAAACAAACAACAACAAAAAACACAGGCCCAGCGCGATGGCTCACACCTGTAATCCCAGCACTTTGGGAGGCCGAGATGGGCAGATCCCTTGAGCCCATTAGCGACCAGCCTGGGAAACATGGTGAAACCATCTCTGCAAAAGAATACAAAAATTAGCCAGGCATGGTGGGGTGTGTTTGTGGTCCCAGCTACTATGGAGGCTCAGGTGGGAGGTCGAGGCTGCAGTGAGCCGAGATTGTGCCACTGCACCCCAGCTTGGGTGACACAGTGAGACCCGGTCTCAACAACAATAACAACAACAAACCCCACAAAGGGGCACAAAGAAACATTTGGAGGTGATAAATATGTTTATTACTTTGAGTGTGGTGATGATTTCATGGGTGTGTGCATATGTCCAAACTCATCAAATTATATACATTAAATATGTGCATTTTTCGTATAAAGCTGTTAATAAAAAATACAAAGAAGCAGCCAGGTAGAAGTTCAACAAAATCTTAAAGGTGAAGTGTGGGTCAGTATAACTATTTAGAATAACTCACTCCCAAGCTTTGTCCTGGATTCTACCAGGATCTCATGGGAAACATTGGTGACAGATGGAAGGCTGGAGCAAACTCCCTTGGGGTGAGGCGAGAGGCATAGCCCACTTCCCTGGACTCTTCTCTTACAAGAAGCAAAATTCTTAAGCCACTGGGGTAAACACCAGAAGGATACTCCCCAACCATCAGGCCCCAGGCAAAGGCCCACTAATTCTCATGGGGATAGAAACAAAAGTCACCTGCCTCAGTCGGGGAGGTGGCAGGAAATCCTCTTCAGACCAGGATCCTGCAGCAGTACAAATCAGAGGCCAGCTGCTCCTGAAGGAGGGGAAGGAGACTTACTCTCACACCACAGCTGTCACAAATGCAAGGCAGAGTTTGGTTGCCACAGGCAGGAGAGGGAAGAGAAAGCCCACCTCTAAGGCTCAAACTCACAGGCTGAGCCTTGGCCAGGAGAACCACTCCCTGCAGCCCCCACCTCAAGCCTGGCACTGAGTACTTGTCTTCTGCTGTAGAGTAGGTAAGACAATGAAGAGATGCACCTTCCATGGCATAGGAGTGCAGGATGGCAGAAACTTGGGCATTGAACAGGAAGACTGAGCAAAGCCCTCCAGCACTCCAGGGCCAATGTTCAGCGCAAACTAACAGGAATGAAATGCTGCAGGATGCTGACGTCTGTGGTTCTTCAGTCCTTCAGTGTGGTGTCACACTGAAGGTGATAATAGAAAGAACAAACCCAAATCTAGCCCAATTACTCAATAGGTTGAATCAATTTTCCACAATAAAGGCCCCATGGAAGTAGATGCACACCCATTTCTCGATATAGGTACTATTTACCTCAGTCTTCACTGTTCTACACCTGCTATCCATTACTCAATCAAAACTCATAAAATACACCACAAGGTAAACAGATCAAGCAACCCATTGTCAGGAGGTAAAGCAAACAACAAAACCAGACACAAAGATGACCAAGAAGTTGGAACAATAGAAATGGAAGTTTAAAATAACATGATAAACATGTCAAAACATGTTAAATAGAGACAACATGGATAAACACTTGAGAAAATTCAGCACAGAGAAAACCGTGAGTCAAATGGAAATGTTAGAAATAAAATACATACAATCAGAAGGGAAGAATCCCTTCAGCAAGTTTACCAGCAGACTGGAAACAATTGAAGAAAAATTCACTGAATTTGAATATAAATCAGATAGAAATTGTCCAAACTAACTAAAAACCTAAGAGAAAAATGTGCAGAAAAAATAGAACAGAGCATCCAACAACTATGAAACAGAAAGAAAAAGTCCAACATAAGTGTAATAAGAGTTCCAGAAGGAAAAGAAGGCATAAGAAATATGTTGAGGAGTGGCCAAGAATTATCCAAAATTGCTAAAAGGCACCAAAAGAAAAAAAGAAAAAATAAAAAGGAGAAAACACCTAGATACATCAAAGTAACACATCAAAGAAAACCAGAGACAAAAAGAATATATTTGAAGCAGCCAAAGGAAAAAAAAATAAACATTACATAGCTATGAACAAATAAATGGATTATACAAGATTTTTTCTTTCCTTTTTTTTTTTCTTTTGGTCAGAAAATACATCACAAGACAATTGAGTGTCAACTTTAAATTACTAAAACCAAAACACTGTCAACTAAGAACTCCCTACCAGGTGAAAAATACTACCCTAAACTGAAGGTAAAATAAAAACATTTTCAGCGAACAAAACTTGCAAGAATCCATTGACATCTAACATGTTAACTGAAATGGTAAAAAAAAAAAAAATGTTCAGGAAGGAGTAAGATGCAAGATGGAAAGCTGTGTGTACGAAAAAAAAATGAAGACTGGAAACAATGAAACTGAGGACAAATATAAAATATATGTTTTCTTGACTTCAATTGCCTTAAAACATATTTGCCAACTAGAAAATGGGCAGTTGATTGAACAATTTCACTAAAGAGATGAGTGGAAAATGGAGACATGAACGATGTTAACAATGTTAGGCATCAGTGAAATGCAAGTTAGAGCTATAATGAGATACCAAGACACACCTATTAGAATAACTAAAATCATAAAAACTGAAAATGCCAACTGAGGACAAGGATGGAGAGCAACCGAATCTCTTCTGCCTTGCTGGTGGGAGTGTAAAATGGTACAGCCATGCCAGAAATAGTTTGCAAATTCCTTATAAAATTAAGTATATACTTATCATATAACTAAAAGTATGTTCACAAAAAATACAGGACATGAATGTTCATAGCAGCTTTATTTGTTACTACAAATGCTGGAAACAACACAAGTGTCCTTCAATGGGTAGGTGGACTTAAAAAAGTGACACATGTACACACTGGAATACAAGGCAACAATGAAAAGAGCAAACGATTGATTCATGTAATGATTTGAGTGAATCTGAAGAGCACTGTGCAGAGTGAAAAAAGGGAATCCCAAAGGATTACACACCATATAACTCATTGATATAGTATATTCCCAAAATGACACAATCACTGTGGCAGAGAACAGATAAGTGGTTGCCAGATTTTAGGGTTTGGGAGAGGGTATTAAGGGGTGAAACAAGGAGTTTGTATGTAGTGAGGGAATGGCTTTGGGTTCTGATTGTGTTTATGATTATACAAATCCATACTTGTGATAAAATTTCATCATAATTTTTTTTTTTTTCTTGAGATGGAGTCTCGCTGTTGCCCAGGCTGGAGTGCAGTGGTGCGATCTCGGCTCACTGCAGGCTCCGCCTCCCGGGGTTCATGCCATTCTGTTGCCTCAGCCTCCCGAGTAGCTGGGACTACAGGCGCCCGCCACCTCGCCTGGCTAATTTTTTGTATTTTTAGTCGAGAAGTGGTTTCACTGTGTTAGCCAGGATGGTCTGAATCTCCTGACCTCGTGATCTGCCCGCCTCGGCCTCCCAAAGTGCTGGGATTACAGGCATGAGCCGTCACTCCCGGCCCATAAACTTTTACAAGTATGTAAAAACTAGTGAAATCTGAAGAAGGTCATGCCTGAGTTAACAGTATCATGCTGATGTCAATTTCCTGGTTTTGCACATAGGCTATGGTTATATAAGGTATCACTGGAGTACTGGAGTAAGCTGGGTGAAGGTGCATGGACACCCTCTGCACTTCTTTTTTTTTTTTTTTTTTTTGAGACAGAGGCTTGCTCTGTCACCCAGGCTGGAGTGCAGTGGCTCGATCTCAGCTCACTGCAACCTCCACCTCCTGGATTCAAGTGATTCTTGTGCCTCAGCCTCCCCAGTAGCTGGGACTACAGGTGCACGCCACCATCACGCCCAGCTAAGTTTTTGTATTTTTAGTAGAGACAGGGTTTTGCCATATTGCCCAGGCTGGTCTTGAACTCCTAAACTGAGGCAATCCGCCCACCTCAGTCTCTCAAAGTGCTAGGATTACAGGTGTGAGCCACCGCACCTGGCCCCTCTGCACTTTTTTTCACTGTCTTGTGTGTTGTTATCTTTTAAGATAAAAAATTGTAATGAAAAGTCAAACAGAAAGGTAACCACTTAAAATTAAAATATTAATAAAATGACCAATGACTAATAATTGATGATAATAACAGTGTGGGGTTTATTACATGTGGAAGTGAATATATGACAAAAACAGCCCAAAGCCTGGGAAGGAACCCACACTCTGTATGAAGTGGTAAAGTATTTGAAGAGATTTTGTGAAAGTTAAGATGCATACTACAAACCTTAGGATAAACACAGGAAAGAATGTAAAAGGTGTAATTAATGACAATATTTACAAAAAATGAGATAAAAATACTTATTTGAAATGAAGCAGAAAGGGAAGGGGAGAACAGATGGAACAAATAGAAAATAACTAACAACATAGTAGATTCTAATTCAACCATATTAACATTTACTTGTTATGTAAATATTTAAATGTAACTAATCTAAATAATCCAGTATCAAATTAGAGAAGCAAGCCTCAAATATATGATTTAAATATCAAGACATAGGTAAGTTAAAACTAAAGTGATGAAAAAGAAACTCTATGGAGCACTAATCAGTAATTGGAGTGGTTGTATTAATATTAGAAAGTAGACATCAAAACAAGGAATATTACCAAGGATAGAGAGGAGCATTTCACAACGATGAAAGGGTCAAGTCATCAGGAAGACACAGTAATTCTAAGTGTGTACACACCTAACAACAGACTTTCAAAACCCAGAAGCAAAATCTGACAGAACTGGAAGGATAAATAGAAAAATGCAAAATTAATTGTTAGTGGGAATGTAAATTAGGACAGACACTATAGAAAACAGTATGGAGGTTCCTCAAAAAACTAAAAATAGTGCTACCATATGATCCAGCAATCCCACTGCTGGATTTAGATCCAAAAGAAGGGAGACCAGTATATCCAAGAGATATCTGCAGTCTCATGTTTACTGCAGGACTATTCACAATAGCCAAGGTATGGAATCACCCTAAGTGTCCATCAGTAGATGAATGGATGAATAAAATGTGGTACATTTGCACAATGGAATATTATTCAGCCATAAAAAAGAATGAAATCTTGTCATTTGCAGCAACATGGATAGAACTAGCACAGAAAGGCACAGAAAGACAAACATTGCATGTTCTCACTCATATGTGAGAGCTTAGAAAAATTGAACTCACGGAGATAGAGAGTAGGCTGATGGTTATCAGAGGCTGAGAAGGGTAGTGGAGGGCATAAAGTAGAGATGGTTAATAGGTACAAAAATACAGTTAGAAAGAACAAGATCTAGTATTCAGTAGCACAGTAGGGAAACTATAGTTAATAATTTCGTGTATATTTTAAAAAACTAAAAGAGTGGAATTGGAATGCTCCTAACACAAAGAAATGATCAATGTGAGGTGATAGATGTCCTAATTACCCTGATTTGATCATTACACAATGATCAAAACATCACATGCACCCTATAGATATATACAACTATTATGTACCCATAATCATTAAAAATAAGAAAAACTTTAAGAAAGAAAACAAACACGCAGAATTATACTTGGAGACATCAACATTCCTCTGAGTAATTGATAGGATTAAAGCTGAGGACTTCCGTAAAATCTCAGACTTTGGTGAAAAAAAAAAATTTGCATTTCCCTCGGGAAATGAAGCCAGTAATTGAATTGAGTGGAACACTTATTCAGTGGTACTTCCGAAAGTCATCTAATCTCTGTAGTGTTTACAGTTTTCAGTAGAGGTGAAACCAGTAAGACGCCCTTGGCTACAACTCCTGAGCACTGCGGATCAGGCTTCTTTTTTGCCATTATAGTGGTGATTTTTCTCAGTATTATTGTTGTATTATCAGCTAACTTCAAAGCAAAATCAAGAAAAATATGGCTTTCACTATTATGCTAGTATAATGAAAAATCTGACACAAAGAGCTTTTAAAAAATCTAATCCGATCCAAAGAATACAATAATAGATTGTTAAAGACAAAAGAGATGTGAAAGAATCTGATTATATGTGGTTGCCTTTGTCACATTTCGTATTTTAAAAAAGCAATAAGGAAGAAGAAAAAATTAAAGTAAACATTCCTGAAGCTTTCTCTGGATAGGCAGAAAATTCATTTTCTGTTTTCCCTTCTACCTACAGAGATCCCAGTCCTAGCAGCTGAGCCCTCCCAAGGAGCTCTACCTGGACAGGTTAGAGTAAAACTGTTTTTAAAGCTTCTGCTGGTTCCTGTTTTTATTTTTATTTTTTATTATTATACTTTAAATTCTGGGGCACATGTGCAGAACCTGCAGTTTTGTTATATAGGTATACTTGTGCCATGGTGGTTTGTGGCACCCATCAACCCATCACCTACATTAGGTGTTTCTCCTAATGTTATCCCTCCCCTAGCCCCCCAATCCCGGACAGGCCCTGATGTGTGATGTTCCCCTCCCTATGTCCGTGTGTTCTCATTGTTCACCTCCCACTTATGAGTGAGAATATGCGGTGTTTGGTTTTCTGTTCTTGTGATAGTTTGCTGAGAATGATGGTTTCCAGCTTCATCCATGTTTCTGCAAAGGACAGGAACTCATCCTTTTTTATGGCTGCATAGTATTCCATGGTGTATATGTGCCACATTTTCTTAATCCAGTCTATTATTGATGGACATTTGGGTTGGTTCCAAGTCTTTGCTATTGTGAATAGTGCTGCAATAAATATATGTGTGAATGTGTCTTTATAGTAGAATGATTCATAATCCTTTGGGTATATATCCAGTAACGGAATTGCTGGGTCAAATGGTATTTCTAGTTCTAGATCCTTGAGGAATTGCCACACTGTCTTCCACAATGGTTGAACTAATTTACACTCCCACCAACAGTGTAGAAGCATCCCTATTACTCCACATCCTCTCCAGCATCTGTTGTTTCCTGAGTTTTTAATGATCGCCTTTCTAACTGGCGTGAGATGGTATCTCATTGTGGTTTTGATTTGCATTTCTCTAATGACCAGTGATGATAAGCATTTTTTTCATGTCTGTTGGCTGCTTAAATGTCTTCTTTTGAGAAGTGTCTGTTCATATACTTTGCCCACTTTTTGATGAGTTTGTTTTTTTCTTGTAAATTTGTTCAAGTTCTTTGTAGATTCTGGATATTAGCCTTTTGTCAAGTGGATAGATTGCAAAACTTTTCTCCCATTATGTAGGTTGCCTGTTCACTCTGATGGTAGTTTCTTTTGCTGTGCAGAAGCTCTTTAGTTTAATTAGATCCCATTTGTCAATTTTGGCTTTTGTTGCCATTGCTTTTGGTGTTTTAGACATGAGTCTTTGCCCATGCCTGTGTCCTGAATGGTATTGTCCAGGTTTTCTTCCAGGATTTTTATGGTCCTGGGTCTTATGTTTAAGTCTTTGATCCATCTTGAGTTGATTTTTGTATCAGGTGTAAGGAAGGGGTCCAGTTTCAGTTTTCTGCTTATGGCTAGCCAGTTTTCCCAATATCATTTATTAAATAGGGAATCTTTTCCCCATTGCTTGTTCGTGTCAGGTTTGTCAAAGATCAGATGGTTGTAGATGTGTGGTGTTATTTCTGAGGCCTTTATTCTGTTCCATGGGTCTATATATCTGTTTTGGTACCAGCACCATGCTCTTTTGGTTACTGTAGCCTTGTAGTATAGTTTGAAGTCAGGTAGCATGATGCCTCCAGCTTTGTTCTTCTTGCCCAGGATTGTTTTGGCTATATGGCTTCTTTTTTGGTTCCATATGAACTTTAAAGTAGTTTTTCCAATTCTGTGAATAAAGTCAGTGGTAGCTTGATGGGTATAGCATTCAATCTCTAAATTACTTTGGGCATTATGGCCATTTTCACGATACTGATTCTTTCTATCCATGAGCACGGAATGTTTTTCCATTTGTTTGTGTCCTCTCTTATTTTTTTGAGCAGTGGTTTGCAGTTCTTTTTGAAGAGTTCCTTCACATCCCTTGTAAGTTGTATTCCTAGTTGTTTTATACTCTTTGTAGCAATTGTGAATGGGAGTTCACTCATGATTTGGCTCTCTGTTTGTCTGTTATTGGTGTATAGGAATGCCTGTGACGTTTGCACATTGATTTTGTATCCTAAGACTTTGCCGAAGTTGCTTATCAGCTTAAGGAGATTTTGGGCTGAGACGAAGGGGTTTTCTAAATATACAATCACGTCATCTGCAAACGGAGACAATTTGACATCCTCTCTTCCTATTTGAATACCCTTTATTTCTTTCTCTTGCCTGATTGCCCTGGCCAGAACTTCCAATACTGTGTTGAATAGGAGTGGTGAGAGAGGGCATACTTGTTTTCTGCTGGTTTTCAAAGGGAATGCTTCCAGTTTTTGCCCATTCAGTATGATATTGGCTGTGGGTTTGTCATAAATAGCTCTTAACATTTTGAGATACATTCCATCGATACCTAGTTTATTGAAAGTTTTTACCATAAAGAGCTGTTGAATTTTCCCAAAGGCCTTTCCTGCATCTGTTGAGATAACCAAGTGGTTTTTGTCATTTGTTCTGTTTATGGATGGATTACATTTATTGATTTGTGTATGTTGAACCAACTTTGCATCCCAGGGATAAAGCCGACTTGATCATGGTGGATAAGATTTTTGATGTGCTGCTGGATTCGGTTTGCCAGTATTTTATTGAGGATTTTCGCATCAATGTTCATCAGGGATATTGGCCTGAAAATTTTTTTTTTGTTGTGTCTCTGCCAGGTTTTGGTATCAGGATGATGCTGCCCTCATAAAATGAGTTAGGGAGGATTCCCTCTTTTTCTATTGTTTGAAATCATTTTAGAGGCCGGACGTGGTGGCTCATGCTTGTAATCCCAGCACTTTGGGAGGCCGAGGCGGGCAGATCCCGAGGTCAGGAGATCGAGACCACAGTGAAACCCTGTCTCTACTAAAAATACAAAAAATTAGCCGGGTGTGGTGGCGGGCACCTGTAGTCCCAGCTACTCGGAGAGGCTGAGGCAGGAGAATGGCGTGAACCCGGGAGGCGGAGCTTGCAGTGAGCCGAGATTGCACCACTGCACTCCAGCCTGGGTGACAGAGCGAGACTCCGTCTCAAAAAAAAAAAAAAAAGAAATCATTTTAGAAGGAATGGTACCAGCTCCTCGTTGTACCTCTGGTAGAATTCGGTTATGAATCAGTCTGGTCCTGGACTTTTTTTGATTGGTAGGCTATTAATTACTGCCTCAATTTCAGAGCTTGTTATTGGTCTATTCAGAGATTCAACTTCTTCCTGGTTTAGACATGGGAGGGTGTATGTATCCAGGAATTTATCCATTTCTTCTAGATTTTCTAGTTTATTTGCATAGATGTGTTTATAGTATTCTCTGATGGCAGTTTGTATTTCTGTGGGATTAGTGGTGATATCCCCTACATCATTTTTTATTGCATCTATTTGATTCTTCTCTCTTTTCTTCTTTATTAGTCTGGCTTGCAGTCTATTTTGTTTTCTTTTCAAAAAATCATCTCCTGGATTCAATGATTTTTTGAAGGTTTTTTTGTGTCTCTATTTCCTTCAGTTCTGCTCTGATCTTAGTTATTTCTTGTCTTCTGCTAGCTCTTGAATTTGTTTGCTGTTGCTTCTCTAGTTTTTTTTATTTTGATGTTAGGGTGTCAATTGTAGATCTTTCCTGCTTTCTCTTGTGGGCATTTAGTGCTATAAATTTCCCTCTACACACTGCTCTAAATGTGTCCCAGAGATTCTGGTACATAGTGTCTTCATTTTCATTGGTTTCTTAATCCTGAGTTCTAATTTGATTGCACTGTGGTCTGAGAGCCTGTTTGTTATCATTTCCATTCTTTTGCATTTGTTGAGGAGTGTTTTACTTCCAATTACACGGTCAATTTTTGAATAAGTGCAATGAGATGCTGAGAAGAATGTATATTCTGTTGATTTGGGGTGGAGAGTTCTGTAGATGTCTATCACATCCTCTTGGTCCAGAGCCGAGTTCAAGTCCTGAATATCTCTGTTAATTTTCTGTCTTGTTGATCTGTCTAATATTGACAATGGGGTGTTAAAGTCTTCCACTATTATTGTGTGGGAGTCTAAGTCTCTCTGAAGGTCTCTAAGAACTTGCTTTATGAATCTGAGTGCTCCTGTATTGGGTGCTTATATATTTAGGATAGTTAGCTCTTCTTGTTGCATTGATCCCTTTATCATTATGTAATGCCGTTCTCTGTCTCTTTTGATCTTTGTTTGTTTAAAGTCTGTTTCATCGGAGATTAGGATTGCAACTCCTGCTTTTTTTTTTTTTTTTTTTTTTTTGCTTTCCATTTGCTTGGTAAATATTCCTCCATCCCCTTATTTTGAGCCTATGTGTGTCTTTGCTTGTGAGATGGGTTTCCTGAATACAGTACAGTGATAGGTGTTGACCCTTTATCCAATTTGCCAGTCTGTGTCTTTTAATTGGGGCATTTAGCCCATTTACATTTAAGGTTAATATTGTTATACATGAATTTGATCCTGTCATTTTGATGCTAACTCATTGTTTTGTCCATTAGTTGATGCAGTTTCTTCATAGTGTCGATGTTCTTTACAATTTGGTATGTTTTTGCAGTGGCTGGTAATGTTTGTTTCTTTCCATGTTTAGTGCTTCCTTCAGGAGCTCTTGTAAGGCTGGCCTGGTGGTGACAAAATATCTCAGCATTTGCTTGTCTGTACAGAATTTTATTTCTATTTATGAAGCTTAGTCTGGCTGGATATGAAATTCTGGGTTGAAAATTCTTTTCTTTAAGAATGTTGAATATTGGCCCTCACTCTCTTCTGGATTGTAGTGTTTCTGCAGAGAAATCCACGTTAGTCTGATGGGTTTCCCTTTGTGGATAATCCGACCTTTCTCTCAGGCTGCCCTTAACATTTTTTCCTTCATTTCAACCTTGGTGATTCTGACGATTATATGTCTTGGCATTGCTCTTCTCAAGGAGTATCTTTGTGATGTTCTCTGTATTTCCTGAATTTGAATGTTGGCCTGTCTTGCTAAGTTGGGGACGTTATCCTGGATAATATCCTGAAGAGTGTTTTCCAAGTTGATTCCATTCTCCCCGTCAGTTTCAGGTATACCAATCAGATGTAAGTTTGGTCTTTTCACATAGTCCCATATTTCTTGGAGGATTTGTTTGTTCCTTTTTATTCTTTTTTCTCTAATCTTGTCTTCTCTCTTTATTTCATTAAGTTAATCTTCAATCACTTGATCAATTGATCAATTCGATTATTGATACTTGTGTATGCTTCACGAAGTTCTCGTGCTGTGTTTTTCAGCTCCATCAGGTCATTTATGTTCTTCTCTACACTGATTACTCTAGTTAGCAATCAGTCTAGCCTTTTTTCAAGGTTCTTAGCTTCCTTGCATTGGGTTAGAACATGCTCCTTTAGCTTGGAGGAGTTTGTTATTACCCACCTTCTGATGCCTAGTTCTGTCAATTCATCAAACTCATTCTCCATCCAGTTTTGTTCCTTTGCTGGCGAGGAGTTGTGATCCTCTGTAGGAGAAGAGGCGTTCTGGTTTTTGGAAATTTTAGTCTTTTTGCGCTGTTTTCTCCCCATCTTTGTGGATTTATCTAGCTTTGGTCTTTGATGTTGGTGACTCTCAGATGGGATCTTTGAGTGGATGTGCTATTCCTTTCTGTTTGTTAGTTTTCCTTCTGATAGGCCCCTCTCTGCTGGTCTTCTGGAGTTTGCTGGAAGTCCGCTCCCGACTCTGTTTGCCTGGGTATCACCAACAGAGGCTGTAGAACAGCAAAGATTGCTTCCTGATCTTTCCTCTGGAAGCTTTGTCCCAAAGGGTCACCTGCCAGATGCCAGCCAGAGCTCTCCTGTCTGAGGTGTCTGTTGGCCCCTACTGGGAGGTGTCTCCCAGTCAGGATACACGGGGGTCAGGGACCCACTTGAGGAGGCAGTCTGACCCTTAGCACAGTCTAATGCTGTGTTGGGAGATCCACTGCTCTCTTCAGAGCTGTCAGGCAGGGACGTTTATGTCTCCTGAAGCTGCACCCACAGCCGCCTCTTTCCCCAGGTGCTCTGTCCCAGGGAGATGGTGGTTTTATCTATAAGTTCCTGACTGGGGCTGCTGCCTGTGTTTCAGAGATGCCCTGCCCATAGAAGAGAAATCTGGCAGTCTGTCCACAGCAGCATCGCTGAGCTGCAGTGAGCTCCACCCAGTTCAAACTTCCCAGTGGCTTTGTTTACACTGTGAGCGTAAAACTGCCTACTCAAGCCTCAGCAATGGCAGAGACCCCTCCCTCCACCGAGCTCAAACATCCGGGGTCAATCTCAGACTGCTGTGCTGGCAGTGAGAATTTCAAGACCGTGGATCTTTGTTTCCTGGGCTCCGTAGGGGTGGGACCCACCGAGCTACCACTTGGCTCCCTGGCTTCAGCACCCCTTTCCAGGGGAGTGAATGGTTCTGTCTCGCTGGCATTCCAAGCACCACAGGGGTATGGAAAAAAAGAACTGCAGCTAGTTCAGTGTCTGTCCTAATGGCCACCCAGTTTTGTGCTTGCAACCCAGGGCCTTCGTGGGGTAGGCATCAGAGGGAATCTCCTGGTTTGCAGGTTGTGAAGACCGTGGGACAAGCCCAGTATCTGAGCCAGAGTTCCTCAGGCTTAGTGCCTCAAGGCTTCCCTTGGGTAGGGGAGAAAATTCCCCGACCCCTTGTGCTTCCTGGGTGAGATGATGCCCCTCTGTCGGCTCGCCGTCCGTGTGCTGCACCCACTGTCCAACTGGTCCCAGTGAGCTGTACCAGGTACCTCAATTGGAAATGCAGAAATCACCCGCCTTCTGCATCAATCTCGCTGGGAGCTGCAGACCAACGCTGTTTGGCCATCTTGCCAGCAATCCTCAAATACTCTCTGCTGGTTCTTTGTGTGGGAAATAGTTTTTCCATACAGGATAGAAAGCAACTTTATTTAGAAGATCATTACATTGTGCATTATTCTTTTTGTTTTTGATTTCATTTAAAATAAAACAGAACTCGAGCTAGTCAAAAAAAAGAGGTTGAGCAAAAGAGAGCTGATATGATCTGCACAATAAAATTCACAACTCTTTTGACTCTTCAAGTGGCAGCCTGGGGCATAGGGTGGGTGGAGGGGTGTGGGGGTTAGACCAGGGCAAAGACAGTTAAGGGAAAGTTTCAGACTTGGGAAGGTGAGAGTGGAATTTAGGAAATTGTAGCAAACTATGTTCGTAGAAGAAAGTGGATCAGTGAGAAGTATCCTTTTATGACAAAGATAGACAAGGAAAATAGAGATCCCAAATACTCAATTTTAAGTAGTTTCTTGTTCTACACTGTGGTGTCAAACTTCTCATTTGGCCCAAGTAATCTGGAACAGCCTTGCACTCACAGCTTTGGTGAATGAAGTAAGAGGCAGTGACCATAGGTACAAAAGCAATTCCAGGAAGGGTACTGGGGAGGAAGGTGGGGCATCCAGGAAAGCCAGGGTTCAGGGCGGCAGTGGCCACAAGAACGAGAATTCTCCAAAAACCCTTAGAAAGTTTGTAATGTGTTGGATTTCCCACAGGATGTGGGGTGGGAGATTAGTGCTGTCTTATTAAATACCCAAAGAAAGATGATGCCCCAAAGCTGGAGAAATTAAGACCGGAATTTATAAGAACACAAATCTTATTGGAAAATAATTTTCTGAAGAGTTCGTTGAAACTTAATGTAATATTGTAATGGCAAAACCAAAATATTTATTTAGTTTCTTGGCTTTAAAAACACAAATACCATTTTTAAGCATAGACTCCTCCCAATTTTCCATTTCATGTAACCTGTGTGAAAAGATACTGTGAAAGCAAAAGTTTACTTCTACTCAATTTTTATAATCAAAGTAACACTTGCTTTCTCAACCCTGACCACTAGAATCTGAACGGCTATTGCTCAGAATTTCCCAGTGGTTCTCAAACCAGTCACCAATCCCAACTTCTAACGTAGCCATATCCCTACTGATCATATTTACTTCTTAGCAAGACTTAGGAAAGAATTAAATCTCTTGGAAACATTTAACCATAGTTGCTAACTTTTTAAAAAGGCTAAATTCCTCATAGTAAAATAAAAGTAAGAATATATAAGGAAAGCATTCTCACTTAAGAATTTTCTGAAGAAATGCTCATGCTGTATGGTTTGAATGATGCATCTGAGATCAAGCTGGGAACACAGTCACCTATTCCCTGGGGAGGTCAACACTTCTAAGAGGGCCTGGGACTCTTATGTAGATTTGTCAACTTTATACAAATACAGCATTTTTTTCCCAAGATGTCTCATGAGAATGATGGTGCTCATCTGCAAAAACACACTGAAGCTTTTACTGTGCGGGCACTGGGTGCCAAGAACACACACTTTCTCTACGGATGGCACAGTTGTTCATAAATGCAGGCAACCTCATCCTGCCTGACCTTCTGCTTCTTGGCTTTACCACTAAAGCCTTGCCAGTCTATGTTCCCTCTTTTCTGCCTTTCCATTTTTCTTTCTGATTTCAAGCTTTCATGCTGTTCACATGCCTGCCTCCAGGCTACTGAGCCCCGGGGAGATGATCAAATATGCAGGGCCATCAGGATGAATTTCCATCCCAGCACATTTGGCAGTCATGGCAGTATTTGGTTCTTGGAGAAGGCTGGGGACTTGCTTTTGCTCAACTTTAGTATACATTTTATTTATTTTCATCACCAGAGTCACTTTCATCCAGCAAAGAAACAGGACTTCAAGGCTCAGAGATTTGGTAATTTTCCTTAAGTGGAGCTCCAGCCACTTATCATCAACAAATCTGAATATTATTTTTTTTCTTTTTTGAGACCGAGTCTCGCTCTGTCGCCCAGGCTGGAGTGCAGTGGCGCGATCTCGGCTCACTGCAAGCTCCACCTCCCGGGTTCACGCCATTCTCCTGCCTCCTAGCCTCAGCCCCACCTCCCTAGTAAGTAGGCCCCGCCTGCCCCCGCCCGCCTCGGCTTCCCAAAGTGCTGGGATTACAGGCGTGAGCCACCGCGCCCGGCCAACAAATCTGAATAATTTTTAAAAATGCCTTTTGATTGGGAGGCAGAGGCGGGTGGATCACGAGGTCAGGAGATCGGGACCATCCTGGCTGACACAGTGAAACCCCGTCTCTACTAAAAATACAAAAAAAAAAATTAGATGGGTGTGGTGGTGGGCGCCTGTAGTCCCAGCTACTCAGGAGGCTGAGGCAGGAGAATGGCGTGAACCCGGGAGGTGGAGCTTGCAGTGAGCTGAGATTGTGCCACTGCACTCCAGCCTGGGTGACAGAGCGAGACTCCGTCCCAAAAAAGAAAAAAAAAGCCTTTTGAGAATTCATTTCCTGTGGGGGAGCAGTAAAAGGAAAATCAATTTTCTAACAAGTATCTAGTGACTCAAGAGCAGAAATAAACTAATCTCAAAAATTGACAATAAATATAGGAATATTTTCTGAAGTTGCCTTATAGAAAAGTTGTAAGTTGCAGAATTTATAATCATAACTGTGTTCAACTTAGACATGTTTGTGTACATATTCAGGGAAACACTAGCTGACTGGCGGATTCATATTTTATATTTTTAAGGGTACTCAAAATCATATACCATTAAATAATTGTGCATAGAGAAATTAGCAAAATTCTCTTTAATTTGGAGAAAGAAATTAAAACTTTGCACCTAATGTTTTTACTGAAGAATGGTTCCTCCCTTTGCATCTGGGCTTGTGTCTATTCCAACCTCTAGAATATGGCAGAAGAAATGCTGTGTCCCTTCTGAGGCTAAGTTCTCAGGCTGTCTTTTCACTCTATATAGTCTGCTTGCATGATCTCATCAAGTCTTTGATTTCATTTCTACCTATATCTGAAGACATCAAACTACATATCTCCAACCCAAGCTTTTCCACTGGATTCATTCTTGAATATACGGGTGTGGAATGGGCATTCTCCCTGAAGTCCCATAAACATAGTCGGCTTCAATGAATCCATAGACTTCCCAGGCTTGCTCTTCCTCCTCTGTTCCTCTGTCTGTGAAAAAATCCCGGCCCCACCATCTTTCTAATTATCCAGGACTCCTCTCTCTTCCTCACCACTCCCCCCTCACCCCCACAACCTACCAGGCACCAATTGCTACTGACTCTGCCCTCTCTTTTGAACATGTCCGCTTCTCTGTACTCCGCCACTACCATCTGGTCCAAGACATCACGAACTCTCAACCAGAACACACCAAGAGCCCTCTACTTGGCATCTGCTGCTTCACTTGAGTTTCTTCCTCCCTGAATTAGAGAGAGACATCCTCAGGAAATGCACATCTAATCATATCATTTTTATTTTTAAACCCTTGAAAATTCCCCGTGCTTATAGAATTAACATACAAGACCCTTAACATGACACATGGCTAGGGAGACTTGTCTCCTCTCCAGCTTCAGCTCTTGGCACTCCTGCCTTGCAGCCTACATCTCCATCACCGGACTGCTTATCTTCTGCATGGTGCATTTCTATGTGTTTGCTCCTATATCACTTCTGCCTGAAATGCACTTCCCTCCACACTCTGTCACCTACCTTTTCTGGAAGACTTAGTCAGTCGCCTTCCTATCCAGGAAGCTTTTCCTAATCCTCAATGCCCTCCAATTAAGGTTATGATCCATCTCTTTGGTGGTCCCATTATCCTTATGAATAGCTCTATCCCTCTCATTAGACTTGGAGTTCCTCAAGGACAAGTACTTATCTCTTTCACTGGTTCTTGACAAGTGGCAGATGCTAGGTGAATGTTTGATGACTAAATAAATGATAAGAAAAGCGTATTTGGGGGAATAATGAAACATCATGTAATCTATAAGAAGAATCAAATGATAGTTTTCTACCACTGGCACTTAATATAGATATTTTATGGTCTATAAAACTCTCAGTAGTCACAATTAAGAATGAGTCACAGTATTTCTAAATGTAACTCATACAATGATTTTCTAATGTGAATAGCCAAAATCGTTTCATTTTACTTACTTGTAATTAAAAAGCATTTTTGTAGTATATGCCAGAGTGCTATTAATAACAAAACATATAACATGCTTTTGTAGAATATTGATCTCTAAGCAATACTTCTTATGTTTACTTGAAGGTATCACAAATACCGGTGGTCTATTGATTGGGACCATGTGCTGAATATTGTGCTAAGTGCTTACACCATTATTTTATTTAGATGTAGCACACTGGATGTATTAACTCATTTAGAGAAAAGGAATTTGAGGCTAACAGAAGTTAAATTACACGTCAAAGATTACTGGAACTAGTAGGTAGCGGAGACTGGACATGAATGCAAATCTATCTGACCGTTTGTCTTGAAACCACTGAAATATGTGAATCTTCCTGAAAACATCATAACCTCAATATAATTTAATTAATAAGTAATTTAGAAAACCCCAAACAGTTCTATCTAGAATCAGAATACATGGCACATTAAAATACATCTTCAAAATCCTTTTTTATACTACTATAATAAAATTTAAAAGTGTTGAAAATACCAAAGCCAAAAATGAAAAGAATTAAATGAAATTATTAAATAATGTTAAGAATCCATAATCCAGATTCTCACTGACAGCCATATGTTGCTACTTATCTGCCTCAATTCTGCAAAATTCTGAGAAATCCCAGCACCTCTCAAAGGACAAATATGGCAGCTCCTACACTCACATACTAGGAGTCTCCCTACAGGCTTGGCATTTTCATTAATATGTTCCGTGAAAAGCCAGGCCTCAGGATAGAGGCAAGGAAATTATCTGTCTTTAAGTTACACATTATGGAATCTTTGGTGGTTTACATAACAGACTTGCTTATTTGGAAATTAAGAATTTTTCATCAATAATCTGCAAGGTCCCTAATAATCCTGTGATTCTATAAACCTAAGTGTTTTAGTTGAAAACCTAGAGTGTCAATGGTCACCGAAGGTCAAAAGGGACCAAATTTAAGCTGGGCACAGTGGCTCAAGCCTGTAATACCAGAGCTTTGGGAGGCCGAGGTGGGAGGATTGATTGAGCCCTGGAGTCTGAGGCTGCAGGGAGCTATGATTGCACCACTGCACTCCAGCCTGGGTGACAGAGTGAGACTCTGTCTTAAAAAAAAAAAAAAAAAAAAGAGAGAGACAGAGACCCATTTTGAGCAGATATTTGTTAAAGAAAACCAGAATTTTCAATCATGAAAAACCGAGGACATTGTCTCACTTTCGTATGTTAAGTCTGATAGTTCCTCATCATGTTTTAAGAAACATTCAGGAATAGGCTGAAGAATCAGACATCCAATGAGAGTGAGGAGGGGGCCAGTGAAGAGCCCTTCAAACTTCGTATTCAGAGATCCCATGACTATGATTCATTTCAGCTTAATTTAGAAAATGCGTTCTTCTTACAAAGAGAAGCAATTATATCTTCTGTATTGTATTCTGGCATTTCCATCTTCCCCACTAGCTGTTTTCTGGTTTACTTTTTGCTGCAACAGATGGACTAGAAGTAACATGACTGTTTATGTAAGAGAGGAAGGGGCAGTCCTTTGAGATTCTGTTAACAGTGGGATTTAATTACTGAATGTCAAGCAGCATGATCAGTAGAGACAGAAATTAATTTCCTGTCAGCTTATTTTCACTACCAATCTTAAGTGTGGCTGTGAACTAAACAAACTTTACGCACCCACCAAAAAACTTCGTTTTAAAAACGTACTTTGAAGTAAGTTTGTGCTGGATTACCTCTTGTAGCAGCGAAATAGTAAATTATAATTTTCGAAGCTATGAGAATCTTGGTAGAGCAAATAGATTATTGGTTCATTAAATAATGGGGTGTTTAGATCAAAATGCAAAGATGATTGTAAACCAAGACCCTAAGTACAAAACAATGCAATATTTTCTCGGGCAACATTTTTATTCTATTTGAGAATTACTACCTCCTGCTGGGGAGTGACAGGTGCCATAGCAGAGACGCAGACAGCGATGAAGGACTGAGCTGGCCACGTCCTTCCTGCCTGCTTTCCTAACAGGAAAGGAGACTCTTCACTTCCATCAAACCACAGTGAATCAGTTGGCCCTTGCAGAGGCCAGGGCAACCGCACAAGCAGGAATGCAGCGCGGAGCGTAGTCCAGGATGCTCAGCGTGGGCCTCGGAGACTGTGTGGGCTCTGCGCTCTGCAGCTGAGACACAGCCACCCGCCCGATGGGCAGAGAAAGGGGCAGCTTTGAAAACAAGCGCAAGGAGATGCATCCAAAAGACAACCGAACCCATCAGGGTAAGGAGCGCAGCGGTGGAGTCTGAGGGGGAACCAGAAGGGCCGCCAGGGCCGGCGGCATGCCATCCCAGGCAGCCCCGAGCCACCCCGGAACACTGGGACACTCTCATATTCCCAAAGGGACTTCTCCATGGGGCGCTCTGACCAGGCATCGCCACAGGACGCATAACAGAGAGAGCGAGCGCAGGGCACGCCGCCCGTCAGCTCTTCCTCCACCTGAACTGCCCCGGCCTCGCGGAGACTCGGATTTTAAAACCGCCCTGCTCCTATGTGCTGGCAGCCAGGCCCTGGGAACTTCCTCCAAACACTCCCATGAGTTCGGGATGACTAGCCTCAGTTTTCAGATGGAGAGCAGACGGCAACCGAACACTGCGAAGTCCCACGACGGGGCTGGGAGGACCCGAGCCCCGAGGCCGGTCGCCCCCCTCCCGCCCATCTGCCCGCCCGCCCGCCACGCGGGGCTGCTCTAGCGCCTGCCCCTTCCTCTTCCACAGAAACAGGGTTGGGGAGAGAAATGTTACGTTGCTGGCCCAGGCTTGGCATTGAGCTTTGTTCAAGGAAGAAGCCAAAACCTGTAAGACCATGGAGTTCCACACAGGACTGAGACGGACGCGATTTTGTTCAATGACACGGAGCTCGCTGGAATCCACGCCCCTGAGTTTGATCGTGGTCACTGCTCAACCAAGCCCCGGGTCACCCGCCGCCTTTTTTTTCTTTGCGGTGCAGTCTCCCAAGGGTGGAGAGTTAATGTAGAAATCCTCTTCCAAGTTATCTCACCCGATTACTCTGTTTTGGACTTTTCTAGGCAGTTCACTGTGTTGAGCGCAATAATTCGCAGGCTGCAGCCCGGATCTAATATTTCAGTTACAGGCTTTCATGCTACTCAGATGTATAGAATTGTAATTTTTTGAAAAGTACAACTTAATTTCTGATTGCATGCCTGTTATATCCGAGGTAAAATTTTAATCTGGTTCTTTGCAGAAAGATTTGGTCAATTTGTCGATGTCTCTGTCATGTCAGCTATAAACTTGGTCCAGTGGCTGAGCCCTGCCCCTCACCACCACTTCTTTGCAGGTGGCACCTAGATGCCAGGGGTATCAAGGGATCAGGGAAGAGGAGTGTCTGCCTACAGCTGTCAGTTGGCACCAACCGGTGTCCTGGTCATGGTCGTAGTCGCTGCCGCTGTCCCTGCCACTCCTTGTCCCTGTGACTTTGATGGTCAGGGCCACACAGGGGGCTGGTGTCTGAGTCTGTTCCCTACTCAGTTACTGGCAGTGCTCATTCTCCTGTCACTGGGAATCAGCTGTGGTCTCCTGGCACGGCCCTACAGAGTGACTGCAGAGGGACATGTGCTTCCCTCGAGGTTTCCCTGCACTCAGTGGTCACAGGGCAGCTGGACATGCAGGCTAAGCCTCCCCTCGCCTGCTGGAAAGTGGCAGCTCCCTTCATGTCAGCCTCCCTCTGGGTCTCAAGGCCTCCCTTTCAAACCTATAAGGGTTGCTACCAGACAATGGCAAGCCACATCTGGTGGTGCCATCTCTTGGCGTTCCTTCCAAAAGTTGTTATTACCACCATCGCTGATTTGAAACAAGTTTCTGGTTGACATTTTCAGCAGAGGTTATCGGGGAGGCATGCTGTTTTCAGTACTTTTTTGTTTAGAAGGCTTTGCCACTCCGATGACTCTCCTGGACAGATGTTGCATTTACGCCCAGCCTCTGTGTGAGGCCCACAGCAGATGTCTCCAGAACACGCCCCTCCATTCCCTGCCCTGGGCTGCTCTGCTTCCCAAGGGAGATGGCTCATCCCACCTACTCCTCACACCAGATTGATGGGGACACATGTCTTCGAGATGGAATCCCGGGGGTTCACCTACAGCATTTCACTGGAACACAGGCTTTTTATCTGTTCATGCCAGCAGCATCCTAAATACAAAGCCTGAAATGACTGGATTTGAACAAATGGTTTGCTGATGAATAGTTGTATCTGAAATCCTTGTTAAAATTTCTATTAGTTGAGAATTTTCTATGTGTTGGGTTCTTTCATATTTTATTTTATTTTGTTTTATTTTACAGGTGACAAACTGAAGCTCGAGGTGTTTTGATGCAAGTGTGAGATCTCTGGCCCAGCAGGCAGTGAATGGGGTTTTGAACTCAGGACTGCCCTTCTAGCCATGCTCTCTCCGTTGCAGCCTTTGGACCCCAAGGAGACCAGGTTTCCCCTGATCACGTTTTTGTTATTGTTTTATTTTTCATCTTGTATACTCAAGGGAGCATGTTCAATTGCCAACCTTCTATGTCATGTTTTAAAACTGTGTCCAGTCAGCCCTGGGAATATGAGGGAAGGGGGCTCCCAGAACCAGGCAGCCCCGGGGGCCAGGACCTGTCCCGTTTCAGCCAGAAGCCTCCTCCTTTATCTGACTTATTTATTGAATTTCCACATATAAGAAACGTTTCTACCACTTAAAAAATGTAAGGGATAGTATGAATGAAAGAAAGGCACAGGTGATTTGAAACCTTCATTTTAATCAGTGTTTTCTATTTCTTTTATTTCAAAGCTTAGGATTGCGCCAGTAACAAATTGCCTAACATAAATCAACATTACGGAACTTGTGTCTCTCTATTCTTAACTCTTTTTGCCTTATATTATAAGGAAATGTAAAAGGAGTCAGAAGAAAAGCACAGAGCTTGCATAAATGGCTTGCCACTAACAACTTAATTCAGCCCCCAAAATAGGAAATTCACAGCTGGTTAAACATCTGTGGGCCACTGGAGGCTGAGAATGTTCAAACACTTAAACTGTGTTTTCCAGATCAAGCCAATCCAGAAGTCTTTAAATCACCATAATAACCAGAGAATAGAACTTCCCTGGCTGGTTGTGGGCTCTTTGGGTACAGTTAGCTCATACCCTCAGCTGCTCAGCGTGGCCCCAGGGCCGGCTGGACTCTCAGGGCCTGGTGCTGGCATCTGTGTTTCCCCCAGGCTCCTCTGCAGGCCATGCCCGCGCTGCTTAGAGTGGTTCTGCTGCTGGTCCCCACCGAAGTCTGGGCACCACGCCGGCTGATGACCATCTGGGCACAGCCTGCAGTCACCTGCTCTCCCCACAGTGGAATCCTGAGGGAGGCGCGACCTCTGTCCTACTGGTTTCCTCTAAAGGAATCAGTCGGTGTTCCATGGAGAGGAAAAGGGAGAGGAAAAGGAAGAGGAAGGAGTGAGAGGGAAGAAAGGTTTTTGTTTGCCCTTTTGTTTCACTCCTCGCCTTGGGGCCAGGGCACAGCTATGGAGAGGGTGTGTCAGGGACTACCTAAGCTACAGACACCTGTCTATAGTCACAGCATCTTCACCTCTCCCTTCTCCTTCCTTCCACTGGCCTTCAAGCCCAAGGAGCATCTTGGGGTGACTTTTCTTTCCAGGAGAATCCTCAGGACTTCGTCTCAGAGCTCCATGGAGCACTCTCCTCCAGACAGTGAGAGGTGTGGGTGTGCAGGATCCTCAGGGAACACCGGAGGGGACCCTACCTCCCATGGGGAGTCTCAACCAAAAGAACATCCGCCAACCTGCAAAGCTCATCTTTCACTAAGGAAGCAAGCTGTGTACTTCAGAACCCATGTGCAATCCAACCAAGAACAAAGGGCCACGGTGAGAGGGAAGGCGCGCAGCAGGCATCTGCACCCCGGATGCATCTGGTGCAGCTTGTGCCGGGCCTGCTGAATGTCGGCTCGGTGATGCCCAGACCGAAGCTGCCCCCTGCACCGCCCCTACACAGCGCAGCATGGCCCGTGGGGCGGGGACTTCCTGCTCAGCCTGCCTCAGGCCCCATTCCCGCCCCGCTCATCATTCCAGTAAAGGGTTAGTCTCTGGCAGACAACTGCGGAGAATGCAGATGTAAGAATGAGACATTGAGTTTCCTCTGAATTTTAAGACAGAATTTTAGGAACAAACACAATCAAATGAAGAAAGTAAGTTTTGATTAGAAAGTAAAACCGTTTTAATAACATAACAGGTGCTTTTATTACAAAAATGAACACTAATTTATTGTGGTAAATTTAGAAAGAAACATTAAAATAAAAAATAAAATAAAAGCATTCATAATCCCACAATGCAGATATATGCTACTAGCATTTTGTTGTGTTCCTATTCTAGGCCTATTAGTTAAGACAACCCAATTAATTAACAAACAGCCCCTAGGTCCTGGGGACGTCACATAACAAAGGGTGATTTCTGTCCCCTGCTGCAGTCCAGTGTGGAGGGGTGGAAAGGGCAGGAGGGGCCTCTCCTCCATGCAGCCATTCAAGACCCAGCCTCCTGCCTTCGGGTGGCTCCATCGCACCCCGGGTGTGGAATTCCACTCTGGTACTTCAGCATTGGCAGCTGAGAAGGGAATAGAGGTTTAGAGAGCTAAGTGTATAGGTATTCTGACCACGTTTTCCTGGCCATACAGGACACATGGCTGCATCCAACCACAAGGGAGCCTGGAAGATACAGTGTGCCCAGGAAGGAAAGGGAGCTGGTTAGGCAAGCACCTAGCTGGTTTCTGTGATATAAACAGATATAGACATAGGTCTGGAAGTGAGCATGGGGAGAGGCGTGGCAATGAATGTGGGTGCCAATGTGGGCATGGATGCTTACAGGTTTGAGTACAGGAAGAGATTTTTCATACAAATGTATTTATATTATTGATTCTTTTGTCACTTAAGACATTTTGAATATTTTTCTGTCATTAAACGTTTAAGAAAGCAGACATTGTAGTCAGTGACCATGTGCAGAGCATCTCTCTTGTGTAGGAAAGACCTTGCTCACGCTGCCTTCCAGGCTTGCACTTGCCTTGTCTGCCAATCTAGACATCGTGATGGTGTTAAAAGATACACTTAGGCATATTGGATTTTATAGAGTTTATCTGAGCAGACATCGATTCATGAATCACACAGCACTGGGTGGTAAGTGGTTATCACACCACTGTGGGGTGGAGAGAGAGAGACAGTGAGAGGTGTTTGTGGAAGCAATGCAAGCAACACAGCTCTGACTAGGTAGTGACAGCCCCTAGTTAGAGGTCAGTTGGTGGTTTCCGATTGCCAAAGTCTCTAGTTTCATTTTACTCCTTACGTTGGGCTTTGGTTTGCTTACAGAGGACCCTAAAACCCTGGGTCTGCCTCAGTTTAATGGTCTTCCAATTAAATTTTTTTTTTTTTGCAAGTGTGACTGCAAATGCTTTTTGGGTCCACCTGGACCAGAGAATTAATGGATTTTTCTGATTCAGGATTATGTAAAATCAAGAAGATTAAGTTAAAAGAAAACAATCCATCAAAATAGGATGGACTCAATAGAGTCTGTTAATAGTTTTGACATATAGAGGTGACATATATACATAGTAATTAAGAACGTGGACTCTGGTCTGGCACAGTAGCTTCCACCCGTAATCCCAGCACTTTGGGAGACCAAAGTGGGAGGATCCCTTGAGGCTAGGAGTTCAAGACCAGCTTTGGCAACATAGTGAAACCCTGTCTCTACAAAAAATTTTTAAAATACAAATTAAAAAATGAACATAGACTTGCAGCTAGACTGCCTAGCTCCAAATCCTAGGTCTGCCACTTGGCAGTTAAATGACTTAGACAAGTTACTTAACTTCTCTCTGCCTTCATATCCTCATCTCTAAATGGAGACTGTACCATGTCTAGGGTTGTTAGAATGATCAAATGAGTTTCTATATGACAGGGGCTTAGACTAGTGCCAGCCATGTGGGAAGTACCCTATTAGGTCTGGCGGTCTTCCTTTACAGAATACGGCAAGAGGCAGGAATAATTAATTATAAGTGCAGAATAAACATTTGCACATATATAGATTAGAAATAATGTATAGATATAACTATGGTGGAATTCTGGTGTTACCCACCCACTTCACCTCTCTGAGGTTAAATAACTTATGGCACATCTCCACAAGAGGCTAGTATGCCGCTGTACAAAAGAATGAGAAAGTTCTCTATATACTAATGCGGAAAGGTCTCCAAGATATGTTGAGAAGTGAAAAACAACAAGGTGAAAAAATGTTATTTGTGTAAAAAAGGGTACGATAAGAATTATATATATATCTACATTTTCTTATGTATGCATACACAGTGTCTGGAAGGACACACAAGCAACAAACAAATATCATTACCCCTGGAAGGTGGGAAGGTTGGGAAGCTGGTGATGGGAACAGCAGTGAGAAAGACTCCACAGTGCTTTTTAAAAAATCGTGTGATATGTTACTATTAAAAAATAAAATGAAAACCAACAAACTGCACATGACATTTGTCTTGAAAGTAGACTGAATGCTGAGAGTCACACTCTTAAACTCTAGGGCAAAAGCAAGATAGCCAGGATCCCTGGCTGTATTCCTCCTTGTGGAGGAGGGTCTGCAGATGGTGAGCAGGTAGTGACACTTGGGTCTTGGAGATGGAGATTAAGCTTTGAGATTGTTTGCCAACAGGATGAAAACTGTTTTCACCCATAGAGTGTGTTCGATTTGGGCCCTTATTTGAGGATGTCAACACTTACTGAGTGTGCTATTTTTTTCAAGGGCTCTAAAAGGATTAATCCTTAAAGTAAACAAAAGAGGAAGGTTCTATGGTTATCTCCATTTCATGTGTGAGGAAACCGAGGTGCTGGGCCTTTGCCCAACGGTCTCAGGTGGCTGGCAGCCAAACTCTGACAGCCTACTCTGTACTTCTTTCTTCTCCTGTGAAGCAGTGCAGTACAAGACGTGCTGGGCCTGTCTCCAAACAAGAGGAGATGCATTTCTCATGCCTAACTCCCTCTCCGCTTCTTAGAAGGTCAGGTGGCCACCAGGACGGAGTCTAGGAGGAAAGAGACTCCATGCTGACTGGCCAAGGGGCCCACAGCCCCAACGGGAGGGAACTTCTCAGCCCACACGTGGTCCAGCCAGACCCCAGGTGTGGGGCTGCGGAAGCTGATGCCAGGGCCCTGCACTAATCAACTGTCAACACTTGGACACTTGTCCACACTATGCTCTCCTGCTGCCTTTTTAACCTGCACTGAAAGAGTAACTGGTCAACAATTTGAAAACAAAGGCCTAGGCCACATCCATGTCTTCTCCTAAGAGAGATGGTTAACTTGAATCTTGAAGAAAGAATATTTGCTCCCAGAATTTCCTCTGTGATGGGAGACCCATCTAGCCATTTCTTCCCTGCTCGTGGTAACTCTGTGGGGTACCTTGGGTAACTCTGTGGGGAACCTTGGTGCTTCAGCACAGGAGCCGACAGACAACAGCGCTGGGCTCAGAATACTCCCCCTGCTCACAAGGATGCCTCTGTGCCAGGGAACTTCCGTTGCTACAGAGATTTTTCTGCCTGCAATCCTGTAACTATGTAGAGCATGGTGAGGACCAGCCCTTCTCCCAGCAGAATGCTGGCCATGTGTGGGCAGACCGTCTTCGTCAGGCCTGAGCTGTTGGGCAATGAGGGTTTGGAGAGCTGTGGCAGGTTCTACCACTTCTCTACTTGGAAGATCCCCCCAGTAACCCCCATATTGCATCTTCATCCTGTGACCGTAATGGTACTTGCCCAGGACTCTTCCACGATAATTGTAAAAAGTGCACTTAATTTCTTAAAGTTTTCTTGCTATTTCTGTATCCTAGAGAGACAATGATTCAGTGGCATTTTTCCATGTTTTAGTATTTGGAAGGAAAGATGCTCTGCAGAGAACTCATGCTTAGTGGAGCTGATACTATTGGAAATTTGGCCTCACAGAAAAACCTATGCGAGCTTTGTTTGGGAGAAGAGTCTTAACATAGGAGCAAGTTAACTTTCTTCCACCACTAGGGATCACACACACATACTGTATGCTGGCCCGTTTAAAGAAAAGAATCACAAATTGAACTTAAGTAGTCTCTTTGTAAGGTCTTTAAAAAACAGCTTTATTTTTTCACACACCATACAATTCAGCCATTTAAGGTGTACATTCAATGATTTTTAGTATATTTACAGATATGTGCATCCATTACCACAGTGAATTTTAGAACATTTTTACCCCCTAAAAAAGATATCCTCTGTCCTTTAGCTATCATTGCCTATTTCTCCATTCCCCAAACTCGAGCCCTATGCAACTACTATTCTACTTTCTGTCTCTATAGATTTGCTGATTCCGGATATTTCAAGTAAATGGAATTGTATAATACACGGTCTTTTGTGCCCGGATTCTTTGACTTAGCAAAATGTTTTCAAAAGTTCACCCAAGTTGCAGAGTGTGTCAGCACTTCTTTCCACAGCCGAATATTATTTCATTGTATGGATATATTACATTGTGCTTTTCCATTTGTGAGGTGATGGGCATTTGTGAGGCAGGAGAATAGGGTCTGGAGACAGGGAACCTAAGGCCAATTCACGCTGACTTCCTGGAACCGGCTCAAAAGGAAAATCCCACCTCTGCATACCCAAGAGACAAGGGACCATAGGCCATTCTCCCTACAGACCCTTCCCCTCCACTGCCACAATTGGGAAGTACCTCTGATTGGCTGTGGGCTAATCCTTCATTTGCATAAGATGCCAACTCACTTCAGCCTCTCTGTTTCAGCTTCTAACTGGCCTCGGGCAAATCCTTCATTTACATAGGGTGTAACCAATTGGAGACCTCTGTTACCAAACTCTTTTTTTTTTTTTTTCTTGAGACGGAGTCTCGCTCTGTCGCCCAGGCTGGAGTGCAGTGGCGCGATCTCGGCTCACTGCAAGCTCCGCCTCCCGGGTTCACGCCATTCTCCTGCCTCAGCCTCTCCGAGTAGCTGGGACTACAGGCGCCCGCCACCACGCCCGGCTAATTTTTTTGTATTTTTTAGTAGAGACGAGGTTTCACCGTGGTCTCGATCTCCTGACCTCGTGATCCGCCCGCCTCGGCCTCCCAAAGTGCTGGGATTACAAGCGTGAGCCACCGCGCCCGGCCACCAAACTCTTAGCTTAATAAAAACCCTAAAGAGCATCGCAATCGGGGCTCTTGAGCCGCTTGCTCCAGCCACTCCCACCCTGTGGAGAACACTTTCACTTCAATAAGTCTGGGCTTTTGTTGCTTCATTCTTTCATTGCTTTGTGCATTTTGTTCAATTCTTTGTTCAATACGACAAGAACCTGGACAACTCACCCTCAAGACGATCTATCTGGTAACATTTGGATTGTTTCCTCCTTTTGGCCATTATAAATAATGTTGCTGTAAACATTTATGTACACATTTTTGTGTAGGTGTATGTTTCAATTCTGGAGGGGCATTGCTGGGTCACACAGTGGCTCTATAACCATCTCAGGAACCACCAGACAGTTTTCCAAAGAGACTTCAACATTTTCCACTCCCACCAGCCGTGTATGAGGGTTCTGATTTTCCCACATTCTCCCCCGCATCTGTTGTTGTCTGATGTTCTGGTTCTGGCCAACCTCGTCAGGGCAAAGTGGACTCTCATTGTGGTTTTGGTTGCATTTCCCTGAGTCTGATGATGCTGAGCATCTTTTCATGTGCTCATTTGTGTATCTTTTTTGGAGCATGCCATTTTAGATGCTTGGTCCATTTTAAAATGTGGTTATTTGTCTTTTTCATGCCACCGTTTCTGTGGTATTGCTCCTGCATTCTCTTTTAATAGTCCAGTGACTGTACTTT
Source organism: Nomascus leucogenys (assembly GCF_006542625.1). NCBI lineage: Eukaryota > Metazoa > Chordata > Mammalia > Primates > Hylobatidae > Nomascus > Nomascus leucogenys. The sequence continues at coordinate 73,184,767 of NC_044384.1, forward strand.
AATTTCTGGAAATTACATTTGGTACTTTTCTATGATTTCAATCTCTTTATTGATACTCTCTATGTGATGGGATATTGTTTTTATACTTGACTTCTTTAGATTACAATAGCTGTTTTAACATCTTTGTCTGTTAAATCTGACATCTGGTTGCTCTCACACGCAGTCTCTGTTGCAGCTCCTTGACCCCCATGCTGTGGGTCATTCCTGTTTTTTTTAGCATGTCTTATAATGTATTGCTGGGAGCTAGGTGTTTTAGATAATACATGTTTTTGAACTAGATATTTTAAATAATAAATTGTAGCAACTCTGAGTACTGGCCCTATGCCTCTCCCTTTCGGGGACACATAAATAAACTATTTGTTTATTTGTTTAGTGCCTGTCTGAATTTTTTTTTTTTTTTTTTGAGACAGGGTCTCACTCTGTCACCCAGGCTGGAGTGTAGTGGCTTGACCACAGTTCATTGTAGCCTTAAATTCATAGGCCCAAGTGATCCTCCTGCCTCAGCCTCCTGAGTAGCTGGGACTACAGGCACGTGCCACTACACCCAGCTAATTTAGTTTTTTTGTAAAATGGGGGGGTCTCACTATGCTGCCTATGCTGGTCTTGAACTGCTGGCCTCAAGGGATTCTCTCATCTCTGCCTCCTAAAGTGCTGGGATTACAGATGTAAACCACTGCACTGTGTCTGGATTATTTTATAGTAGTCTCTTTCTCCATCCCACCCAGGAGTGTTCGGTCTGTAATGTTCTCAGGGGGTGCAGACTTGGGTTTGCCCACTGTCACTCTGGAATGACGGTGGTTTTGACAGGGCTGTCTGATTGTCTCCGTCCCTGAGCACACTCAGCTCTTAAGCACCAGTAATTGCTGACTGATTTCTCTATTGTTCTCAACAATGCCCCGGGGCATAAATTGCTCCAGAAGAGAATCTACTCATATTCTTCTCCTTTGAAGGATTTTTCCCAAGGTCAGTGACTGAGAGTAATTCCGACTCCAGGAAGGCTGGCCTTGCCTCTCCCCTGGGCTCTCTCTCTTAGCCTACCCGGCTGCGGGAAGTTGTCATTCTCCCAGTTACTTTTTGCAACAACTTCCATTGTTCTTCTTAATATATTTATTATTTTAAAACATTTTTCAGTGACTTGGAAACTTGGCTGTTCTTGAGAGTGCTTGGATTTCTCTGCACTCTGTTGAAGATGCAATCAGTTTCTTTGGGACAAAAATTAGGAGATATTTGTTTAATGGGTTGCTTCTCCCTCCAGGCAAAATCTCTGAGCCAGGGCTCTGGTTGTTGAGTAGGGACAATGGTGAATTCTCTCTAGATTGCCACCCAATCTTGGAGCTGAGTGTGCAGGGAGGGAGAAGCAGTGACGGAGAAGGGACAATGGCTTCAGGTGTTCTTGGGCTGCCTGCCCAGGCCTGGAACAAAGCTGAGCAAATGGGCGCTGCCCCAGACATGGCCCTTTGTTTGCGTGTGGAGCTTCCCAGCATCCCAGGGCATCAGCATCCCAGGGCATGAGCTCTGGGCCAGACAGTGACTTGGAGCGGACTACGGACTCTGGTGCTCACTAACTTGAGTTGGGTAAGTTTATTAGTCTCCTTGTTGCACAACACAGTTCCACAAGCTTAGCTGCTTAAAACAACACACATTATTATCTCAGAGTTTAGTGGGTCATAAAACTGGACATGGCTTCGCTGGATCCTCTGCTGGATCTCAGGATTAAAATCGAGGTGTGGACTGGACTCCATTCTCATCTGAGGCCCAGGATCTGCAGGATTGAGAACTTCGCATTCTTGCACAGGAAATAGAGAGATCCCCTTGCAGCTCCCAGAGGTCCCCCTCAGCTCTTAGGGGCCCTGCACTTGTCCTAGAGGGCCCTGCAGTTAGTAGAGACCCCTACAGTCCCTAGAGGCCCCTCTGCAGTTCCTAGAGATCCCCCCACCGCCCTGCCTTTCCAAGAGGTCCCCCTGCAGTTCCTAGAGGCCCTTCTGATAGAGGCAGGAGGCAGAGAAATCCTAGGCAGACAGGGGTGGGTCTCTGGCAAAATCCCACCTTTGAGCCAAAAAGCCTGAAACCCAGGACCTAAAGTGAGAACTTATATCCCCATTTGGCTGCTCTCTCCTGATTGGTTCTTTCTGAATAATGTCTTTTTACCAATTGAATGTTGTCTTTTCCAAAACTACCTGCCCCATCTCTCATCCTTTGCCACTGCAGACTCAGTAGGTAGAGAGAGAGAAGCTTGACTGGAGAGAGGTGACTTGACTTCAGTGGGACTGCTGGACTTCAGGGGAAGATTACCTGCCTGTCCCATCCCTTCTCCAGCTTCCCTGTCTACTGAGAGCCAGTTCCATCACTTAATAGAACTCTCTGCCTTTACTGTCCTTCATGTGTCTGGGCAACCCCATTCTTCTTGGATGCCAGCCAAGAGATTGGGACCCACCGAGTGTGGGTACCTAAAGAAAGGCTGTCACACTGGTCCTTTGCCCTCACTGGCAGAGGGCAGCCGCCCCACACAGTGAGGCAAGGGGCTCACTGAACTGATAACACACCGCTGTCCACGGACAGTGAGCTAAGAGAGCAATATAACATGCCCTCAGGGGATTTGGGGATCACAGGCACCCTCACTTGGGCACTACCACAGGGCCTGCATGGAGCTTGCTCCCGCTGGCACCCAAAGCAGCTGGCTGGATCCTGCATTCACTTAATCACGGGCTCCTTTCCACAAGGGGTCAAGTGCTGTGGGCCGAGTAAATGTGGAACCCCCATTGCAAGTTCGACAAAGTGGTTGAGAAAAATCCTGCATCACTTCTGTAGCACCTAGAGGTCTCCTGCAGTCCCTAGAGGCCCCCAGCAGTCCCTAGAGGCCCCCAGCAGTTCCTAGAGGCCCCCAGCAATTCCTAGAGGCTCCAGCAGTCCCTAGAAGCCCCCAGAAGTTCCTAGAGGCCCCAGCAGTTCCTAGAGGCCCCAGCAGTTCCTAGAGGCCCCAGCAATTCCTAGAGGGCCCCAGCAGTTCTTTGCCACGTGGGGTTTCCCAGCATATTCACTTATTTCATCAAGTCAGAAAGCAGAGGCTCTCTAACAAGTCTGCTAGCAAGATGATGTTTTTTTTTCTTTTAGTGAGAGGGTCTCTGTGTAGTCTAGAGGCACATGCCACCATACCCAGCTAACTTATTTTTTATTTTTTGTAGAGATGAGGTCTCCCTATGTTGCCCAGTCTGTTCTTGAACTCCTAGGCTCAAGCAATCCTCCCACCTTGGCCTCCCAAAGCACTGGGATTACAAGTGTGAGCTCCCGTGCCTGGCCAAGACGGGGTTTTAAATAATGGACTGTAATCATGAGAGCAACCTCCCATCACATTTGCCACATTCCATGGGTTAGAAGCAAGTCACAGTCCTATCCACACTTCAGGGGGAGGGGTTCTGAAGACCACCTTAGAGTCTGCCTGGCACAGAAGTTACTATCTCTGAATTTCAGCTTTTTCACCTAAAAACATGAGGCCAATAATACACCTGCCCTTAGGGTAATCGTGAGGATTAATGCATGTAGAGCTCTTTGAACAATACCTGGTTTGTAGCAACTGTTCCATAATAGATAGGTACCATTATTATTGCTGTTATTATTTGTATTATTATTACTAGATATCTTGCTGCAGCCACAAAAGCATCAGCAACTCTGACCACGTTTCAGAATTCATTGACTGGTTTGTTCGTGCTTCTCAGGGGCTCCTAACCCATGCTCTTCTCACCATAGCTCAACACGTGTGGCTGCAGGGGCAGCTGCGGTGTTTGCTGAACTTCTCTTGTCTGTCCATGACCTGATGGGAAAATGAGGAGAGGAAGAGGAAGCATCCTTCCTTTTTTATTAGACAGGGCTCAGAATTACTATCAGCTTGAGTACACATCCTGAACATTTTCAGTTATCTGGTCCAAGGCTAGGTCATCGATAAAGCTGAACACTCACAGTATCCACACAGCAGTTTAAAAATTGGGTAATTTGATAAAAGAATTAAGTCCTCATGGGAAAAGTCTGAACCTTGTTGATCTTCCTTACACAAATATGTGCAGTTTGGTGGTGCTTTCATTTGGAATTCTATATGAAGTTAGAGGTAGAAAAACCTTAGTTTTCTCAATAACTATGAGCCCTGAAGCTTCTGTTCTGATTGGAATATAGCAGAAGACCTAGAATTGAAAATGTCTAGAATTGCAAGTTCTCTGAATTAGCACTCAGACTTCATTTTTATTTCATACATCATTAGACTAGCCATCTTCATTTTGTTTCTTAGATTAAATGCAACAAATCAAAGGCAGTGAGAGGTGAAGTTTCTCGGTGATTTTCCTTCTGACAACAGTCACATGCACATCAGAGAGCTTGAGAGTGATTAGGAGACAGCAAAGCAGTTGACAAAGGCAGAATTTTATAGGAAGAGCAGTTTGGGACTATTTATGATAGAGGTTAAGTGGCATTGCTTACCTGTGTAGTATCACAGAGCATTGCAGCATCAAAATAAGGTTATCTTTTATTCAGAATAGGCACTTTAATCACATAAAATATGTTATACATTACTTTTTCAATGGTAGAAATAACACCTTTAAAAATTAGTTCTAGGATTGTGCTTTAGATTTCATGGAAAATTAACTTATATATATCTCATATATTAATTACTACAAGTCAGTATTAGAGTAACATAGTCCATTTGGCAGGGGAAGGATCAAATAGGGAAGGATTTCTACAGAACAGAGGACAAGAAGGTGCACCTTTCACCTCCATCTGTGGCACAGGCCATGCGAAAGCACGCCTGCCACTGTCCTCACTTGACTCCAGCTGCCTCCTTTGCTTCTGAAGTTCGACCAAATGGTCGGTCCTGTGTGTGGCTGTCTTCTCCCCTCAGCAGCTCTGGGAAACTTTCCTGAGGGCAAAGCATTGCCCATTCTGGAAGATACCGTCCATCCTGCAGATCCCGAGCCTGGTGGCCTCTGAAGCCCCGCTGCTCTCCTCTGTCCCTTTCACCTTTCACCCCATTCAAGTCACACTCCAACTTAGTGGGGACTTACAATCAGAATGTGCTTCTCCTTTAAGCTAATTTTTAGCTATTAAAAATGAATGAACTTGCAAATTATCTTTCTTTTCTTCCTACTGGGTTTGCCACTCTTCCATTGCTGGCATCCTGGCTGATGGGAGGGTGACATTTCCCAGTCACTGGGTCTGCTTTCACACTCATCTGCAGAAGGAGGTGGTGTTTGCCTCCCTCAGGTCTTTGGCCTGGGGCTCTAATAACAGCACCATTGCTTGAAGTCTTGTTTTGGTTTTGGTTTTCCCCACAGTCCAAAAGCATGGGGAAAATACACACACACACACACACACACACACACACACACACACACTCTCTCTCTCTCTCTCTTTATTTCTTAAAATACATATTGGGGCTCTTTTCTTGTACTTCTACATTTTAACAAACACACATAGTTTGGTTACAGCTTCTTCAAATAGTGACAATTTTCTTTTCTTTTCTTTTCTTTTTTTTTGAGACGGAGGAGTCTTGCTCTGTCGCCCAGGCTGGAGTGCAGTGGTGCAATCTCGGCTCACTGCAAGCTCCACCTCCCGAGTTCACGCCATTCTCCTGCCTCAGCCTCTCCGAGTAGCTGGGACTACAGGCGCCACCACGCCTGGCTAATTTTTTGCATTTTTTAGCAGAGACGGGGTTTCACCGTGGTCTCGATCTCCTGACCTCGTGATCCGCCCTCCTCGGCCTCCCAAAGTGCTGAGATTACAAGCGTGAGCCACCGCGCCCGGCCCCAAATAGTGACAATTTTCATCCGGCCTTTATGTATTCCCACAGGGAACTAAATGGATTAAATTTTCATTTCTTCCTTTGAAATGTATGCTCATAAAGCATGAGGAAATGTAACAGGAACGGGTTCTAAGGCCAGTGGGATACTGAGTGAGCAAAGAAGACTAACAGAGAAGGTCCATTTGTTATTGGAAACTCGAAGCTGGTTATTTGACATTTATAGTTTATACTCAGCCTACTTTCTGAAACAGAGGTGGCTTCAATGCATCAGGCTAACAGGGAGAAAGAAGAAGGCGGAGATTCCACATGGCTGTGGGAGACAGACAAATTCAGCTGCAGCAATGCATTCCTTCCGATTTATTATTGGCTTACAAAGACCCTACAGCTTCTGCCTGGAGTCTCATGCCCAGGTACTTAACTTCTGGAAATCAGCTGTAATGGCCTCCACCTGGAAAGGCCACCCCAGAACTGGCTTGTTAGATGTCCACAGGAAAGCAAGCCTTTGCCTTAGTCCAAAGCCCTTGAGTTTTTATTGCTGTTTTTATTAGATTGGTGCAAAAGTAATTGCAATTTTCGGTCATTGAAAGTAATGGCAAAAACCTTAATTACTTTTGTACCAACCTAATACTTTGTATTTTATCCTTCTTTTACTACATCGTTTTATCCCTCCAGTCACAAAGTTAAGAAGTTGCCCCTACAATAAGACTGTTCACATAGAACCTAGCTATTAGAAACACTAGCTGGTGGGATCATCCTTGCATCCATGAGGGAAGGAAGGCCAGCCAGGGGCACTGGCATTGTTGGAATGTTACATTATTCTGGCACTTGGCAACATTATTCCCATGGATTCTAAAACCAGGGATCAGTCATTCTACCAGTACCTGCTGCAGAAGATCATCTTTTTGAATGCGTCCCTGAGCTCTGGGCTCCGGAAGGCATATATGAAGGGGTCAATGACGGCATTGCACATGATCAACATGCCATTCACCTGGAAGAGAGACATGTAGCAGGCGCAGTAGGGGTTACTTGGGCAGAATGTCATTAAGAGGACATGAAGGACAAAGGGGCCCCAGCAGAAGATGAAGACCCCGAGCAGGATGGTCAGTGTGATGGCCCCTTTCATGTTGGCTCTGGGGAGGGTGGAGATCTTCCTGGTGTGGGATCGAGCCAGCAGGAACATGTGCACATAGAGGCACAGGATGAAGATCAGCATCAGCGGGAACAGCGACGTGAAGGTGATCACTGTGGGCACATGATGGGAGAAGATCACCATGGCGATGCCAGTCCCCGTGCAGAACGTCCAGATGACCGCAAGCACCACCACAGTGCGGCGCATGGTTACGATGCTGTGGTACCGCAGTGCGTGGAAGATGGTGATGTAGCGGTCGGCGGCAATCACAGACAGGCTGAAGATGGAGCCGAGCAGGGAGAGGACAAACAGGGAGTCAACGATGTCATCGGCTGTGGTTTCGAAACTGCCACGTGGCTTAAGATAGCCCACGTTTCTCAATATGATCAGGATATTTTCCAAGATCTTATATAGGCTGCCCAGCATATCAGATATGGCCAAGCTACAGATGAAAAAGTACATGGGTGTCTGGAGACTCTTATTCTTGAACACAGCCAGCAGGACGATCAGATTCTCCAAAACTCCAACAATGGAAATTGTGAAAAATATCTCCTCCGGCAAAACCACACGAGGACAGTCGGAATTATTTCTTGCTGTGTCGTTGATGTTCTCATACAAGTTGATACTGTGCTTCATTTCTCCTGCTTGTGGTTAAGGCAGGGATGTTACTTGGACTTGACTTCATGGAAAACTTGATTGATTCTTCAGGATCTTTTCTTCCGTGCAGCACTTGCTGGAGATCTAAGTTAAAATCTCCCAATCACCTAAAAGAGAGTATACAGAAATATTAGTTACAAAGTACACTAGAAAATAAAAACCAGCCACACTCACTTAAGTAAACTCTATTCCCTCCATAAAATACAAAGAAATCAGTATATTAGAAAGAGACTGCACACGTATGTTTATTGCTGCACTAGTGACAATAGCAAAGATATGGAATCAACTAAAGTGTTCATCAATGGGTGAATGGATAAAGAAAATGTGGCACATATACAAAATAAGGTCATGTCTTTTGCAGCAACCTGGATGGAAGTGGAGGCCATTATCAAAGTGAAATAACTCAGAAACAGGAAGTCAAATACTACATGTTCTCACTTATATGTGGGAGCTAAATAATGCATACACGTGGATGTAGAGTGTGGAATGGACATTGGAGACTCAGAAGGGCGGGAGGGGGTGGGTGATGAGAAATTACCCCATGGGTAACATGTATGCTATTCGGATGACATATACTCTAAAAGCCCAGGCTTCACCACTGCACAGTATATCCATGTAACTAAATGGCACTGTTGTACCCCTTACATTTATAAACATATATATAAACTGTTGTAATTTAGGTAAAATAATATACTGGGCCCTCATCTTAAGCACTTTGTGAGAAACAGCTTTAGTGGAATTTTGAGCCGAGAGATGATAGCAAAGATTATTCTTTGCTGCCCCACTTTCCCTCCCATCCTTCTCATGAACACACGTTGAGTGTGGGCTGAACAGATGAACAGCAGTGGTGCCCTTGATGAGAAAAGAGGTAAAGCAAGGAAAGGTCCATGTGGGAACAGGAGAGCCCACAGCTTCTCTGACTGGGAGGCGGTGGCTGGGCTCGGTGGACTCGGGAGATGGTTAGGTCCATTCCTTCTCACTGCTCGTCTCTCTGGGTCACTCCTGACCCCACAGCCTGTGGGATAATGGCAAAGGTGCTGATGTATCATTCCCGAAGATGACTATGCAATGTGTGTCAGCACTTCTGTTTCAAAAGTGGAGCTCCTGGGACTGGCATTTCTGGAGATTTCTTATTTCCCATGTCTCTGGGGTGAAGGTGGACTGCGGCAGTGCAACAGTGGGGAAAGCCAGCACCACATGGCGAGGAAGACCCTTCCCAGGGAGGACACATTTGGGAGCACAGCCTATGATCCGAAGTCCACGGGGAGCCCATTGTGGCCTCACTCTAGGGACTTGTCTGGAAAGGAACTAATTCCCTTGGAAAGGATTGGGTCAGAGGTCAAGTGTTCAGAAGGAGGTTTGTGGGTTCGGTGGATGCGGAAGGAGGGGGTTGACAGGGCGCAGCTGCTGCGAGGGTTCTGCCTGGAATGGCCAATTTACCCCGTTTGCCTGAAACATGGGCAGGGTTTAAAAGCTGGAAGTTGTGCATCCCAGGAACCACCTCAGTCCCGGGCAGACAGGGATGAGTCACCTTCGTGCCTCCTGCCCAGGCCCGGGGAAGCCTGTGTGCTGTGTCCCACCTGCTGGGGAAGCCTCAGGGATGGGAGGGGAAGCCTGTCTGCTGTGTCCCACCTGCTGGTGAAGCCTGGGGATGGCAGGGGAAGCCTGTGTGCTGTGTCCCACCTGCTGGCGAAGCCTGGGGATGGCAGGGGAAGCCTGTCTGCTGTGTCCCACCTGCTGGGGAAGCCTCGGGGACGGGAGGGGGCCTGTGTGCTGTGTCCCACCTGCTGGGGAAGCATCGGTGATGGAAGGTGGCCTATGGTGGTTGGTGTTCATGTATCAGCCTGACTGAGTTTCAGGGTGCCAGGTGTGTGGTGAGACAGTGTTCTAGGTATGTCTGAGGGTGTTTCTGGGTGAGACGCACATTTGAACAGGTTACTGAGTAAAACAGAGGCCCTCTGGGATGGGGGTGGGCCTTGTCCACTCAGCGGAAGGCCTGAGGAGAACAGACCGGCTCCTCGAGGACTAGGGGGCTCCTCCTGCCTGACTGCCTGATGGAGACACTGGCCTCTTCCTGCCTTCGGACTAGCACAGAAGTGTGAGCTCCTCTTAGGTCTCACGCCTGCCGGCTTTCAGACCAGAACACACCATCTACTCTCCTGGGTCTCCAGCTTGCTGAGTGTAGAGCTTGGGACTGCGCAGCCCCTTAACTGTGTGTGCCAATTCCTTATAATAAATCTCTTTATGTCTCTACCCATCTCCTGTTGTTTCTTTTCTTCTGCAGGATTCTGGTTAATACAGGGCCCAACACCTGTGGTCAGCATGGGCCATGTATGGAGACTCTGCCGGGACAGATACCCCCCATCTCATGAGTCCATTAAATGTAATCAGAATTAATATATATTTCCAATTTCAGATGCATTTGATGGTAAAATTCATAAAACAAAGACATGTTGAAAGTGGTTGTAATATTTTTTTAGAAACAGGTGGTTTGGGAACCCAGCTTCAGTTGCTGTGCATTGCTGACCTGCAGCTGCCAATCCTGTAAATCCACGGGGAGCCCTGAATTTGGACAGATATACAGTGTGCCCATGGGGTCCCTTCAAAAGGCCACCAATCAAGCATTGCTACTGCACATTTGTGGATACTGCCAAGCTGGTGGTGGGGGCTGCAGGTGGTGTGTGGCCCCATTCTTGGTTGAAGGGACAGTGACACGAATTGGTGGCCTTTATGAGTGCTCAGCATGCCATGGGCATCACCTAATACTCCACATGCATTCACTCACTCAACCCCCAGAGGAAGCTACCCCAGAGAGTTTGGGCAACAGCCCAAAGCCACAGTCTGGAGAGGATACAGCAGAGCCCACCTTGTGACCACCGTGTCACACTCCTTTCACACGTGGCAAGGGTAATAACAACAGATGCAAGAGACCAGACACAGTACCCCCTACTCCAACATAAACTGCAATAAAATTGACACCAGTCATTTTCCTCTCGACTTGGCCTTTCTCAGTGCCAAGTAGGATTTGTAAATTCGGCTGCGTTGCTATGCTCCTGTTTTTCCTGCTTAGAGATTGCCTGTAGAACACACTAAATGACCATTAGAAGAAGCAAAACTCACTCCATTTAAACTTCACAAGGACCTGCTGTGAGGTGGCATCAATGATCCAAATATTTCAACAATGTCCTGGGCTTAAAGAACTTGGATAGGGGTCTGCACCTCCCATGTGTCTGGCTCTCATCAGTTCAAAGCCGTCTGCTGTCCTCTCCCATTTGCTTTTTTGTGTCTTGATTTCTTCACTGCAAACAACACAGGTCTAGAGCCCTTCCACCTCCTTCCAGGGTTTGTCGTTTGCTGGGCAATAAATGTCCACCCTTCAATTCCATGCTGCTTTCCTCTCCCCGTACTCTATTGAAACTTGTCTCAAGCTCATGGACTCAAGGCATCCTCCCACTTTAGCTTCCCAAGGCACTGGGGATTACAGATATGAACCATCTCACCTGGCAGAGTGATCTTTAAATCTCAGTCTTTCTTATGTTATTGGAACCTCTGTTAACTCCTGGCCTGAAGACCAAGCTCCATCACCTTGAGCTCGCAATAAACAAGATCTTAGAAGGCTCTAACTCTGCAGTGCTCTCCAGGAGGCAGAGGTGGGGTGGTGGATGAGAAAGGAGAAAAGAGGCAAGTTTTTCATAGCTTTATAATCTGTACCCAGAAAGAAACTTGGTTGATTCATTTGCCTGAACGCGTAGGTCTTGGCAGGCAGAGCAGAAAATTGGGGTAGTTATAATTGTTCAAGGGACTGCAAGGAACAGCGAAACCGACTTTTGTTTTTTGGCTGGGGTGGGGCACACAAATCATCAGAGTTAACAGCATCGCAGGGCACAAGAACGTGGCCCCAGATAACTCAAATGTGGCCCCAAATGTGGCTCACTCTGTTAGATGCTCTTTGGAAAGTCCAGGGAGCATGGGCCTAAAGTGAGATTTTTATATCGATTATCATCTTTGACCAAAAAAATATATAATTTTTATATTTTTTAAAGGCTCCAAGGGTAAGGAGAAGGCTCTATTATGTGTTAAATTCTTGTTGTGTGCCAGCTAGTCCTGCGTCCTGTGCTGTGCATGGTGGGTCTCATTTTAATCCTCTTGATGACAATACAAGGGAGTCGTATTGTCTCTGACTCACCCCTGATCTGACTCACCCCTGAGGAGTTGAGGCCCAGAGACCAAGAGACCGGTCTAAAGTCCCATAGGCTTTGCGTTGCACAGCTGGGATTTAAATCAAGATCTGTTTGGCTCCAAAAATGATTAATCTTAGCGCTTCCATGAATATTCATTTGATGAGGAAGTTTTAATGGCTTTAGTAAAAAAATGAATACAAAATAACAATCTTAAACCTCTGTATCTGACCAAATCAGGATGGTTTTAAATCTTTCTGTTCTTTAAATTTCATTTAGAGAAAAATCTCTCTGAGATTTTTAACGAAATTTAGAGAACAGAAAGACCTGTAGTCCCCACTTGTGGTTTAGGAAGGGCATTAATGCTGCAGAAAGCCTTTGAGCGCAGGGCTGCAGGCATCCTGGGGCCCATGGGCGGTGTTTTCAGGGTTCGGTGGATCTTGCTGAAGATAAGTTAGCAGCACTGTGCCACTTTCCTCTGTGCTGCTGGGTGTTTTCTCGGATTGCTCTTCTGGAGAAGAGCTGGGGAAGGAGGACTGAGTGGCTGAGTGATGTTTACCAGAGGCTTTCAGGCTTTTCTAGAGGGCAGTCCTGTTACCCAGGCTTTAGAGAGAGCCAGCGTGGGACTGTGCTCCTGAGCTCTGGGTTCTGGTGGTGGGAGCTGTCACGCAGCTGGGGCTGATCTGCACGCGTCGGGGTGAGGTTCTGGGACCAGCTCTGAGTGAATCAGGAGCTCCTCTCCGCATCCCAGCTTCTGTGCTGCCTTTTCTCCTTGTTTTCACTAGATGCATTTAAGATTTTTATGTCACTCTTTGCATAAGTTGTACTGCCCAATACACTTATGTCTGTGTGTCTGTATGTGTGGATATGTATGAACAGTACAAAGGCTCCCTCCCCATGCTTTATCTATCGGCCCCATCGCCACCTTCAGAAGTCTGGTCTCCTTCTGGAATTTCTTTATGCACACACCAGCAAACATGAATATCCATGTCTTCTCTCAGTTGGTTTCTGGGAAGCAGATGCTGAGATGGGATTAGCAATGCCTGTCAAGGATGAAGAGGAGCCTGCAGACTGGAGGCAGGCATGACTCCTGGGCACACAAGGAGGAAGAGGATTGAGTAGGGCGAGTCTCAGACTGCAGCACCGTTCTGAGAACGTTTCATCTGGCCATGGGGAGGCTTCAAGCCAAAGCTGCTCATGAATATTCGTGGGGGAGGGATTTGGAAAACTGGGCTGTCAACTCTTTTCTAACGGCAGGAGATCTGAGTGGCTCACGTCCACGGCCAGCATGCATCCGCTTCCTGTGTATTCAAAGAGAGTATATTGTATATCATGTCTGTACCTTGTTCTTATCTTGGAGGCTTTCCAAAAAGTAGATGGATCACTTCCTCCTCCCTCTTCTTTCTCTCCTTCTTCCACTGAATGGTATTCCATTGTATGGATGTATCCCAAGTTATTTAATCTATTCTGTATTGATAGTTATTTGGTTTCCAATATGTTGCTGTGTAAATAATGCTATAATGCATAATCATCTACGTATACAGTTTTGTGTGAACCTACATGAGGAGGATAATTTTACAAAAATGGGAATTGAACAATGAGAACTCATGGACACAGGAAGGGGAACATCACACTCCAGGGACTGTTGTGGGGTGGGGGGAGGGGGGAGGGACAGCATTAGGAGATATACCTAATGCTAAATGACAAGTTAATGGGTACAGGAAATCAACATGGCACATGGATACATATGTAATAAACCTGCACATTGTGCACATGTACCCTAAAACCTAAATTATAATTAAAAAAAAAAGGAATTGTTGAGGGCAAATGTGTATGCATGGGTGGTTGTGATAGATGCTCTCAGGCTGCCATCCATAGGGGCTATCCCGGTTGACATCCTCACCAGCAATGCCTGAGTGCCTGCCCCTTCCCTAGCCTCTTCAGTGCAAAGTGCTGTCATGCTTTTGGGTTACTGCCAATGACACATCTGGGGAGTGTTTCAGCATCTTACTTTGGTCTATATTCTTGCTGTGGAGGCTGTGAGCCCTCCTTTTGGTGGCTTTGACATCCCAGTTGGGGCAAGCACACTGCCATTCCTGCTCACAGCATTTTGGCCCTTCGGGTCTTGGCCTCCTACTTCTGTTTCGGTGCCCAGGAACATATCTGACCCGTCCCACCTCAACATTTGACAGAGGGAGGCGGTGGCATTTTCTCTTTGTGCATGATCTGTCTTTATTACTGATTAGTGCTTCTATTTCTTGGTCCTGAATTCAAACAGAGAAGAAAAAGACTGGAAAAACTCAGCAGCAAAATAAGCTAAAGATGATCTAATAAAGAAGAGATGAAAAATGGGAAATAGGATGCAGTAGTCAAGTACAAACAAACACACAGGGCCAGGCAGGGTTTTGCATAATTTAAAGGGGCCAGTGGTGGCCTGTGTCCTGAGAGGCCCAGAGTCTGGGGTCAATTCAGGGGCCCTTCACTGTCATGCAGGGTCATGCTGGGGGCTAGGGAATGGATGACTCCCTCTCGCTGATGGTTCAGAGCCCCTGTGGCAGCTTTTAAGGACGTTGAATATTCCTCTGGTGGCAGGTCAGGATGAAGGTGGTCTGAATGTTGAAAGCCACCCTCTAAAAGGGGAAGAGTTATTGTGACTTTTTCTAGAGATTACTGGCTTTGACTCAAACTTAGAAAACAGAGGATGAAGTATGGTGGGGGGCGGGTTGGAAGATGTGGGTCCTCAATAAGCCTGTAGGACTGGCTGCCTCTTTCCCTTGAGGGCCTACCAGTCCCTCCTCACTGGTACCCATCCCTGCTCAGCACAGTCCTCTGGGCAGGGTCTGGTGGTGGTTGGAGCATGGGTGGCTGATGAGCCCAGCTCACCTTGGCTCATGTGCCTTCCTTTTCTGCCAGGGCACCCCTTCACTCCTAGATGCTTGGCTTGAACAGCGTAGAACATTTTGAAGGACTTGTAATAAAAGTGACACAAATGAACTTTTTGTTTTTTCTTCAGATAGGGTCAGAATAATGTTTGGCCAAATGTCTTGACACCCCATGGTTCCGTCAAGGTGAGATAAAATTAACTATGACAATAAAGAAAAAAAGAGAGCTATCAACCTTATTTTGAAAAAGAGACAGAGAAATAGAGATGGAGATAGACATAATCTATTACACCCCCGCCCCCAAACACACACATACACATAGCTGTTGCCCAGGCTGGAGTACAGTGGTGTGGTCACGGCTCACTGCAGCCTCAACCTCCTGGGCTCAAGTGATTGTCTCGCCTCAGCTTCCCAGTGTGCTGGGATTACAGGCTTGCGTGAGTCACCATGCCTTGCAAAGGAACAATTTGCAAAGATTCTTGTGCCTGTTTTGGTGCCCTTTCATAACAGATCTCAATCTTCACTTCATGTGCAGTGAACCATTTTCTCCTTCAGGAGCCCCCACTGAATATCCTCTTTTTAGACATGAATACTATTGATTGCTGTGAAATGCTTTGTGATGGCTTCCACCCAATTTCTTATTTGGCTGAATTCTGAATGATATCCGGGAGTTTATATGTTTGCATGATTCACAAGTGGTCCTGAATCAAGCATTTGTCTTGTTATCCACTGTGGCGTGGGGTGGTGAGATGGCTAATACGGAAGAATATGAGTATTGATAGTGAAAGTCAGAGAATAATTTTTTACCACTGTGCCTTTTGGTTTTTTAGACTCATCTGAAGTGCACATCTTCTGCTTTGAAGCTGGTTGATGTGTTTGCTTTGAGCGCTTATGAGTATTCATATGAGCTGTGAAGTAGAAGGGCCTTGAAGGTGCCCAAGCTCATCAGGTGTGCTGCTAAGAATTCTTTCACTAAGGGATTTATTTTTTGCTTGTCTTTCCCTCCACATGAAAAAAAGTCTTTATGTTAATCACCGAGCTTTCACTTCCCTCTTGAGGTAATGGAGATCTCAGCCGGCCCAGCTGTCGCCTGTGCCTCCCCAGTCACTGTTAGTTACTTTGGGGTTTGTGTTGCTTGCTGGCTAGAGGGAAGCTCGATTGAAATCAATAACAAAAGAGAAGATTTTGAATGTTATACACAGCACTCAATGGATATGGATTTTTCTCAAATTATATAGTATAATGCAGAGGGTGAAGATGAATCACTGACGTGGAGAGGCTGAGTCTGCAGATATTCAGGTCTGTGATTGCATTTAACTGTATTGCACAAGAGTGATACTCTGTTCTGGAAAGGAGCTGAATCTGTTCTAAGAATAGATTTGAGGGTGTTCACCAGAGGGATGGCCTAAACAATATTACACTGGATCCCAACACCTCTTCATGAGGAGGCACTGGCTTCTGGAAGTTTATATTTGAGTGATAATAAATCTCTGTGTCTCACCTCTGCTCACTCATCTTTCTCCTTAAAAAGATTCTGATATTTCTTGGAAAATTTTCAATAGTTTTGGAAGAGAAATGAGAAATAGAAGCATGTGTGTGTGTGTGTGTGTGTGTGTGTGTGTGAGAGAGAGAGAGAGAGAGAGAGAGAGGATATATCAATACCAAACTAAAATTTGATTAGTGGCAGGTGACCTTTTGTTCTTTAATTTTCTTTTCTATTTTTTCCCACAATATAGCTGTGAGACAGGCGACCTTTTGGGTATTACTAGAGAGTCTCATATCCAGTTTATCCCAAACATATGAGAGCTTTTCGTGGAAGTTAATTTTTGCTTTGGTCTAAGAGAATTAATCATTGAAATCCAGAAAGAGCATCAAAGAGGTAGACCTCCCTAACTATGGTTGTCTTCACACACATGTAAATAAATGAAGATAACAACACTCAGTGCATAGATTTCACAGGCTGTGGTCTGGATTCTATGTGATAATGTATGTAAATTACCAGCCCAGATCCTGGAACACAGCGTGGGCTTAATAAAGGAAATTATTCTTCAATTAGTTTTCATTGCCTAAAGTATAAAATTCCATTAAAATAAAACTTGGCACTTACAGCTCTTTCCATGCTGTTTTCTCACTGTATTTTCTAGCATTCTCCTATGTAGAACATGCATTCCAGCTGGCCCAGGCCTCTTATTGTCTCTAAGACGCCTTGCTCATTTTTGCCTGTCACATTTTTTAGTACTGCTCTCCTTTTGAGCTTTTCGAATCTTTCCTCTGTCTAAATCATATATTTGTTTAAGCCCAAACAAGATCAAATGTCTTGAAGGTCTCTGTCTCCACCTCAACCCACGTGACTTGTCTGTGCCATCACAACACCACAGCGTGTTTTGTTCTCGGCTTGCGTGTGGCAGGCGACACTCTCTGCTCTTGGGAAAAGTCTACTTTAAGTGTAGATGTCTTGTCTCCTGAGCAGCCGGGCAGTGCCCTGCAAGGTTGGCAAATTTGACACCCTCTTCTTTATATCTTCCCGGGTAACTGAGGTGCACGGTAATAATTTATGGATGCCGGCCAGGCGCGGTGGCTCACGCTTGTAATCCCAGCACTTTGGGAGGCCGAGGCGGGCGGATCACGAGGTCAGGAGATCGAGACCACGGTGAAACCCCGTCTCTACTAAAAATACAAAAAAATTAGCCGGGCGTGGTGGGGGGCGCCTGTAGTCCCAGCTACTCGGAGAGGCTGAGGCAGGAGAATGGCGTGAACCCAGGAGGCGGAGCTTGCAGTGAGCCGAGATTGCCCCACTGCACTCCAGCCTGGGCGACAGAGCGAGACTCTGTCTCAAAAAGAAAAAAAATAAAAAAAAATAATAATAATTTATGGATGCCTTGGGATGTGACCAACAGCAACTTGAATAATCCAGGGTAATCTGAATAATTCACAGCCTATGCTTCTAAACAAATATGTTTGGGGGAGATATAAAGTATACAAGAAACAGAGTTAGTGGTTTCATTTCATCATATGTCAGAGCATACATTTTAGTGGATAATATTTGAGTTAAAATCTCATGGGAAAATAAGTGTTTCTTCTAGAGATCAAAATGTTGCCTTCCTCTTCTTTCAAAGTAGTACCAGAAAGATGGACAGCCTTCACTCTCTTCCTAGACAGGGGGAGGTGTCAGGTTCCGCAGAGTCCCTGAAAACAGCTCTATTTACAAGAGCAGTGCTTGCAGGGTCAGAAGTCTCCAGGTGGTGAGGGCAGGAAATGATGGGACCTTTGTGCAAGAGAGTCAGGAGAGGTTTTTACTCAGCAGGAAGGGGCAGGCGAGGACCCTCTGCCTGTAGAAAGCAGCTGAAATCAGACCTCTTAGTTTCTGAATGTTGAAAAATAAAAAAAAGCTCAACTTTTGGGAATGTTTATTCTCAGGAAGGGGAGTGGATACAGTCTACCTCCAGGAAGGGTGGGGAGGTGACGTCAGACCTGGTTTTGGTCCGGAGCTCCAGGGGTGGTTAGCACCCTGGGAAGGCTGCGTGTGGGATTGAAAGTGCAGGGGACTAGGAGCTGAACTACCATCGGCACTAGCAAATTCTGTGAGAAGGTGGAGGAGCCGTCTCCAACAGCAAAACCATGAGGCAGCAAGAAGTAAGGACAGTAGTAGATCAGATACCAGACTGGTCTTGCTCAGATTTGGAATCTGTAAATCTCTAGGTTTTAGAAGATTCAGGGGGACAGAGGCAACCCAAAGGAAGATACTGGCTCTTTTTTTCTCACATATTAGATTGGTATTTGAATATTTAATTCGAATATTAAGAGATATGAATATTTTACCACTACTTTGTGGAGCAACTCATATTGGTTACATAGGGTCTATGTCAAAATGTGAAATCTATGAGGCACACAGGATAAAAAGCACTATGTTATTCTAATAAAAGTTAGACATGATAATAAATAAGAGTTTATATCATGATTAAAAAGTATAAGGCCAAGATTCTCAATGTAAAGGGATGAAAATTTTTACTAATGTCAGATTTCTGGGGTTGCATTTGGTGCAAATCAAAAAAGTAGCACAGGGAGTTAAGAAAGGTGATGTGTCACCTGGAAGCAGCCATTCCCTCCCTGACCCTGGCACAAAGCTTTCCCAACCAGGAAAAATATATGAGAATTGGCTGAAAAGTGTGAGAGGTAACTATTCTCTGCTTTGGGTAAAAGTTGGAGGAAGAAAATAGAAGTACAATGATTAAGCAAATAGTTTTCTTTTAAGATTGGAACCTAACATGAACAATGACAGTTCAAAGAAAGGAAAATTGAAGAAAAGAAGATAAAAAACAGTTATAAATAAAATAAGCGTCTGTGATTTATTTAAATTTAAATAAATATAAATTATTCAAAATCCAGGTAGCAATTTTTATTAAATATAGGTATCTAATATTACTTTAGACCTTGTAGTTATGAAATGTGTTATCACTAAATATCTGGAGCAAGGAACACAGTCTCTGCCTTTAAGACCTAAAAACCTAACTGATTTATGACTCAGTAGCCTTGAACAAATAGTCAATGATGTTTACAAAGATGCATATACAATGATATTCACTGACTTGTTATATCAAGTAGTGAAAAACTAAAAACAACATAATTAACTGGTGATTAAGGATTAGTTAAATATACTCGGCAAGTCCATACAATAGAATGCTGCATGACAATTAAAATTGCAGCTCAACATGCCTTGAAATAATAAAGGCAGAGGCAGAACAGAATACCAGAATAGAAGGCTCCACTGATTGTCCCTCGGCAAGGACACCAATTCAACAACTCTCTACATGGGAAAAACACCTTCATAAGAGCCAAAAATCAGGCGAGCCCTCATGGTACCTGGTTTTAACTTTATATCGCTGAAAGAAGCACTGAAGAGGTAGAAAAAACAGTCTCAAATTGCAGACACCACCCCTCCCACACCCCCCAGTGGTAGCATGGTGTGGAGAGCATCTCTGGATGCTGGGGGAGGGAGAGCACAGCACTGTGAAGCATTGAACTCAGTGGTGTCTTGTTAGAACAGAAAGGACAACCAGACTACACTCGGCTGACGCCCGGCCACGGAGCAAGCCTTTAGACCAGCCCTAGCCAGGGGAATCGCTGACCCCAATGGTCAGAACTTGAGTTCCCACAAACCTTGCCACAGAAAGCTACAGTGCTGTCAGTCTCTAAGTAAACTTGAAAAGGCAGTCTAGACCACAAGGACTGTAACTCTTAGGCGAGTCCTAATGCTGAACTAGGCCCATAGACAGTGGACTTGGGGGGTGCACAACCTACTGAGATACCAGCTGGGGTGGCTAAGGGAGTGCTGGCATCACCTCTCCTCTAACTCTAAGTTGCACAGCTCATGGCTCCAAAAGACACCCCTTCCTTCTGCTTGACGAGAGGAGAGGGAAGAGTAGGGAGGACTTTGTCTTGCATCTTGGATATCAGCTCAGCCACAGCAAGATAGGGCACTGGTCAGAGTTGTGAGGCTTCCATTCCAGGTCCTAAATCCTGGCCAACATTTCTAGATACACCCTGGGCCAGAAGGGAACTTGCGCCTTGAAGGGAAGGAACCAGTTCTGGCAGCATTCATCACCTGCTACCTGAAGAGCCTTTAGGCCCTGAGTAACCAGCAGCAATACCCAGGTACTACGTTGAAGGCCTTGGGTGAGCCTGAGACTTGCTGGCTTCAGGTGAGACTCAGCACATTCCCAGCTGTGGTAGCTATGGGGTGAGATTCCTTCTGCTTGAGAAAAGCTGAGGGAAAAGTAAAGGGGACTTTGTCTTCACCTTATGTACCAGCACAGCCACAGTGGAATAGAGCACCAAGCAGGCTCTTGGGGTCCCCGATTCTATGAGTTGTCTCATGGACAGCATTTCTGGACCAGCCCTGGGCCAGACGTGAGCCCACTGCCCTGAAGGGTGATTCCCAGAGCAGGCAGCATTCACCACAACCTGACTGAAGAGCACTTGCAAACGTGGAAAACATCGGTGGTAGGCTGGCAGTGCTCCCTGTGGCCTGTGGTGGTGGTGGCTACAGGGTCAGACTCCTCTGCCTTTGGGAAAGAGAGGGGTGAGTGGGAAAGACTGTGTCTTGTGGTTTTAGTGCCAGCTCAGCCACAGGTAGACTTCTAAGGTTTTTCACTCTAGTCCCTGACTCCTGGATAGCACCTCTGGACCTACCCAGGACCTGGGGAAAATTCCTGCCCTGAAAGCAAGGACCCAGGCCTGGCTGGCTTTTCCACCTGCTGATTGTAGAGCCCCAGGGCCTTGAGTGAACATAGGCAGTAGCCAGGGAGTGGTTACAGCAGGCCTGGGGTGAGACTGAGTGCTGTGCTGGCTTTGGGTCTGACCCAGCCCAGTCATAGTGGTAGTGATGAGGTGCTTGCACCACTGCACACCCAGATTTAGGTGGCTCAGAAGACAGAGAGAGACTCTGTATGTTTGGGAGAAAGTAAGGGAAGAGAACAAGAGTCTCTGCTTGGTAATCCAGATAATTTTCCTGGGTCTTGTCCAAGACCATCAAGGTGGTACCTCTACGAGTCTGCAAGAACCACAGTGTTACTGGGCTTGGAGTGTCCCCTAAAGCAGATACAGCTTAGATCACAACTCCCAAGTCCTTTTAAATATCTGGAAAGCCTTCCCAAGGACTGGTACAAACAAGCCCAACCAGTGACGACTACAGTAAATACCTGACTCTTCAGTACCTAGACACTGATGAACATCAACTAGCATTGCCATCATCCAGGAAAATATGACCTTGCCAAATAACTAAATAAGGCACCACTTCTGTAGAAAAAGAGATATATGACCTTTCAGACAGAGAATTCAAAACATCTGTATTTGAAGAAACTTAAAGAAATTCAAGACAACAGAGAAGGAATTCAGAATCCTATCAGATAAATTTAATAAAGAGATTGAAATAAAAAGAATCATGCAGAAATTCTGGAGCTGAAAAATGCAAGTGGCATACTGATGAAGGTGTCAGAGTCTTTTCATAGCAGAATTGATCAAGCAGAAGAAAGAATTAGTGAGCATGAATACAGGCTATTTGAAAATACAGTCAGAAGAGACAAAAGAAAAAAGAATAAAAAAAAATGAAGCATGCCTATAGGATCTAGAAAATAGCCTCAAAAGAGCAAATCTAAGAGTTATTGGTCTTAAAGAGGAGATAGAGAAAGAGATAGGGGTAGAAAATTTATTCAAAGGGATAATAACAGAGAACTCCCCAAACCTAGAGAAAGATACCAATATGGAAGTAAAAGGTTATAGAACATCAAGCATATTTAACCTAAATAAGACTCCCTCAAGGCATTTGAAAATCATACTCTCAAAGATCAAGGATAAAGAGAGGATCCTAAAAGCAGCAAGAGAAAAAAAACAACAATGGGGTTTCAACACACCTGGCCCAAACTTTTCAGCAGAAATTTTACAGGCCAGGAGAGAGTGGCATGGTATATTTAAAGTGCTGAAGGAAACAATTTTACCTTAGAATAGTATATCCAGTGAGTATATCCTTCAAACACGAAGGAGAAATAACAACCTTCCCAGGCAAACAAAAGCTGAGAGAGTTCATCAACACTAGACGTGTCCTACAAGAAATGCTAAAGGGAGTACTTCAATCAGAAAGAAAAGGACATTAATGAGCAATAAGTCATCACCTGAAGGTACAAAACATGCTAATAACAGTAAGTACACAGAAAAGCACAGAATATCACAACACTGTAACTGTGCTGTATGAACTACTCTTATCCTAAGTACAGAGACTAAGCAATCAATAAAATATAATAACTACAACAAATTTTCAAGATATAGACAGTACAAAAATATGAACAGAAACAACAGAAAGTTAAAAAGTGGGGGATGAAGTTAAGGCATAGAGTTTTTGTTAGTTTTTGTTCTGCTTGTTTGTTTGTTTATGCAAACAAGGTTAAGTTGTTATCAGATTAAAATAATGGGTTATAAGTTAGTATTTGCAAGCCTCTTGGTAACCTCAAACCAAAAAACATACAATGGATACACAAAAAACCAAAAGCAGGAAACTAAATCATATCAGCAGAAAAACATCACTTTTACTAAAAGAAGACAAGAAGGAAAAAAAGAAGGAAGAGAACACCAGAAAACAAATAACAAAATGGCAGGGGTAAGTCCTTACTTATCAATAATAATATTGAATGTAAATGGACTAAACTCTCCAATCAGAAGACAGAGTGGCTGAATGGATGAAAAACAAGACCCATTGATCTGTTGCCTACAAGAAACACACTTCACCTATAAAGACACACATAGACTGAAAATAAAGGGAGGGAAAAAGATATTCCAGACCAATGGAAACCAAAAAAGAGTGAGAATAGCTATACTTACATCAGACAAAATAAATTTCAAGACAGAACTGTAAGAGACAAAGAAGGTCACTACATAATGGCAAAGGTGTCAATTTAGCAAGAGGATATAACAATTTTAAATATATGCACCTAAGACTGGAGCACCTAGCTATATAAAGCAAATTTATTAGCACTAAAGAGAGAGACAGGCCCCAATACAATAATAGCTGGAGACTTCAACACATGACTTTCAGCATTGGACAGATCTTCAAGGCAGAAAATCAACAAAGAAACATCAGATTTAATCTGCAGTATATACCAAATGAACCTAATAGATATTTACAAAACATTTCATCCAATAGCTACAGAATATACATTCGTTTCCTCAGCACATGGATCATTATCAAGGACAGACCATATGTTAGGTCACAAAACAAGTTTTAAAACATTCAAAAAAATTGAAATAATGTCACGTATCTTCTCTGACCACAAGAGAATAAAACTAGAAATTAATAACAGGAGGAATTATGGAAACTATACAAATACGTTGAAATTAAACAATATGCTCCTGAATGACCAGTGAATGAAGAAATTAAGAAATAATTTGAAAAATTTATTGAAACAAATAATAATGCAAACACAACATACCCAAACCTATGGGATACAGCAAAAGCAGTACTAAGGGGGAAATTTATAGCTATAGGTGCCTACATCAAAAAAGAGGGAATGTTCCAAAAAAACAATTTAATGATGCATCTCAAAAAACTAGAAAAGCAAGAGCAAACCAAACCAAAAAGTAGTAAGAGAAAAGAAATAATAAAGATTAGAGCAGAAATAAATGAAATTGAAATGAAGAAAACAATACAAAAGATCAAAGAAATGAATGGTTGATTTTTTGAAAAGTTAAACAAAACTGACAAATCTTTAGCCAGACGAAGAACAAAAGAGGGAAGATATAAATAAATAAAATTGGAAATGAAAAAAGAGACATTACCACTGATGCACAAAAAATCATTAGTGGCCCCTATGAGTAACTATATGCCTGTAAATTGGAACATCTAGAAGAAATTGACAAATTCCCAGATACATATAACCTAACAAGATTGAACCAGGAAGAAATCCAAAACCTGAACAGACCAATAACAAATAGCAAGATTGAAGCCATAATAAAAAGTCTCCCAGTAAAGAAAAGCCCGTGACCCAATGGCTTCACTGCTGAATCATACTGAACATTTAAAGAAGAACTAATAGCAATCCTACTCAAACTGTTTTGAAAAATAGAGGAGGAATGAACACTTCCAAACTCATTCTACAATGCCAGTATTACCCTGACACCAAAAACAGACAAAGACACATCAAAAAAAGAAAACTATAGGCCAATGTCTCTGATGAAGAAATCCATCCCCCTTCACCACTGCCCCACTGCCAAATACTGGCAAACCAAATTCAGCAATATATTAGAAAGATCATTCATCACGACTAAGTGGGATTTTTTTCCCTAGGATGCAAGGATGGCTCAACATATGCAAACCAACATATGCAAACCAATGCAAAATACAATGTGATATATCATATCAATGAATGAAGGACAAAAACCATATGATAATTCCAATGATGCTGAAAAAGCATTTGGTAAAATCCAACACCTCTTTATAATAAAACCATTAAAAAAACTGGGTAGAGAAGGAACATACCTCAACATAATAAAAGCTATACACAACATACCCACAGCCATGCAATCCCTATCAAAATATTAAGGACAATCTTCACAAAAATAGAAAAGAAAATCCTAAAATTTATATGGAACCACAAAAGACTCAGAATAGTCAAAGCTACCCTAAGCAAAAAATAACAGAGCTGGAGGAATCACATTACCTGACTTCACATTATGCTAGAGAGCTGTAGTAACCAAAACAGCATGGTACTGGTATAAAAACAGACATATAGACCAATGAAACAGAATACAGAACCCAGAAACAGATCCAGACACCTATGGTGAACTCATTTTTGACAAAGGTGCCAAGAACATGCAATGGGGGATAGACAATCTCTTTAATAAACAGTGCTCGTAAAACTGGATATTCATATGCAGAAGAATAAAACTAGACCCCTATCTCATGCCATACACAAAATCAAATAAAAATGGATTAAAGACTTAAATATAAGACCTCAAACTATGAAACTAATACAATAAAACATTGGGGAAAATCTCCGGGACATTGGTCTGGGCAAACATTTCTTGAGTAATACCCGACAAGCACAGGTACCCAAACAAAAATGGACAAATGGGATCACATCAAATTAAAAACCTTCTGCACAGCAAAGGAAACAACCAACAAAGTGAAGAGACAACCCATAGAATGAGAGAAAATATTTGCAAACTACCCATCTGACAAGGGATTAATAACCAGAATATATAAGGAGCTCAAACAACTCTACAGGATAAAGTCTAATAATCTGATTTTTAAAATGGGCAGAAGATTTGAATAGATATATCTCTAAAGAGGACATACACATGGCAAACAGGCATATGAAAAGGTGCTCAACATCACTGATCATTAGAGTAATGCAATGCAAAACTACAATGAGATATCATCTTACCCCAGTTAAAATGGTTTATATCCAAAAGACAGGCAATAACAAATGCTGGTGAGGATGTGGAGAAAAGGGAACCCTTGTACACTCTTGGTGAGAATGAAAATCAGTACGACCATTATGGAGAACAGTTTGGAGGTTCCTCAAAAAATTAAAAATAGGGTTACCATATGATCCAGAAATCCTACTGTTGGTTATATACCCAAAAGGAAGGAAATCAGTATATTGAAGAGATATCTCCACTTCTATGTTGTTGCAGCACTGTTCACAACAGCTAAGATTTGGAAGCAAACTAAGTGTTCATCAACAGATGAATGGATAAAGAAAATATGGTACATATACACAATGGAGTACTTTTCAGCCATAAAAAATAATGAGATCCTGTCATTTGCAACAACATGGATGGAAGTGAAATAAGCCAGGAACAGAAAGACAACCATCACATATTCTCACTTACTTATGGGCTCTAAAAATCAAAACAACTGAACTCATGGGCATAGAGAGTAGAAAGATGGTTGCCAGAGGCTGGAAAGGTAGTGTATGTGTGGGGTGGTTCTAGAGGGAGGTGGGGATGGTTAATGGTTAGAAATAGTTAGAAATAATTAATAATACCTACTATTTGATAGTACAACAGGGTCACTACAGTGAATAATAACTTAACTGTACATTTTGAAATAAAAAATGCAGCCTTAAAGGAAAATTTTAAAAAACAACAAAAAAGAGGAGAATGAAAATGCAGTTTTAGTATCTCTATTAGAGGTATGTTTAAAGCTGTGCTGTTTCTTAGATCTCTATATAATAACATCCTTAAAAGAGAGTTTAGGTTTTTAAGAATTGTGGATTTTTTTTTTCATTTCCACAGATGTCTGCTTGTATTTTGAGTCACCCTGTTTCTTCTTCCAGTGAAATAAACCCACTCAAAATGTTTTAAAAATCATAATAGGCCAGGCACAGTGGCTCATGCCTGTAAGCAGTTTGGGAGGCAGAGACGGGCGGATCACAAGGTCAGGAGATCGAGACCATCCTGGCTAAAATGGTGAAATCCCTTCTCTACTAAAAATACAAAAAAAAATTAGCCAGGCGTGGTGGCGGGCGCCTCTAGTCCCAGCTACTCCAGAGGCTGAGGCAGGAGAATGGTGTGAACCCTGGAGGTAGAGCTTGCAGTGAGCTGAGATACCACCACTGCACTCCAGCCTGGGTGCAGAGCAACACTCTGTCTCAAAAAAAAAAAAAAAAATCATAATAAAGGCCATACATGGCAAACTCCCAGCTAGCATCATACTGAATGGGGAGAAATGGAAAGCCTTTCCTCTAAGATCTGGAACAAGACAAGGATGCCCACTTTTACCACTTTTGTTCAATATAATCCTGGAAGTCCTGGCAAGAGCAATTAGACAAGAGAAAAAAAGGAAAAAAGCTGGAAGTATCATGCTACCTGACTTCAAACTATACTACAAGGCGACAGTAACCAAAACAGGTACAGTAACCAAAACAGGTACAGTAACCAAAACAGTAACCAAAACGGTACCATGGTACTGGTACCAAAACAGACTTATAGACCAATGGAGCAGAACAGAGACCTCAGAAGTAACACCACACATCTACAACCATCTGATCTTTGACAAACCCAACAAAAACAAGCAAGGGGAAAGGATCTCCTATCCAGTAAATGGTGCTGGGAGAAAACTGGCTAGCCATATGCAAAAAAACTGAAACCGGGCCCCTTCCTTACACCTTATACAAGATGAATTAAATACTTAAATGTAAAACCCAAAACCTTAAAAACACTAGAAGAAAACCTAGGCAATACCATTCAGGACATAGGCATGGGCAATGACTTCATGACAAAAATGCCAAAAGCAATTGCAACAAAAGCCATAGTTGACAAATGGGATCTAATTACACTAAAGAGCTTCTGCACAGCAAAAGAAACTATCATCAGAGTGAACAGGCAACCTACAGAATAGGAGAAATTTTTTGCAAACTATCTATCTGACAAAGGTCTAATATCCAGAATTTACAAGGAACTTAAACACATTTACAAGAAAAAAAAACCCCATCAAAAAGTAGGCAGAGTATATGAACAGACACTTCTCAAAAGAAGACATTTATGTGGCCAACAAACAAATGAAAAAAAGCTACCATCCTGGCCAACATGGTGAAACTCCGTCTCTACTAAAAATACAAAAATTAGCTGGGCTTCGTGGCGTGTGCCTGTAGTTCCAGCTACTCAGGTGGCTGAGGCAGAAGAATCGCTTGAATCCGGGAGGCAGAGGTTGCACTGAGCCGTGATCGTGCCACTACGCTCCAGCCTGGCAACAGAGTGAGAATCCCTCTAAAAAAAAAAGCTCAAGATCACTGATCATCAGAGAAATGCAAATCAAAACCACAACGAGATACCATCTCATGCCAGTCAGAATGGTGATTATTAAAAGGTCAGGAAACAATAGATGCTGGCAAGGCTGTGGAGAAGTAGGAACACTTTTACACCGTTGGTGGGAGTGTAAATTAGGTCAACCATTGTGAAAGACAGTATGGTGATTCCTCAAGGATCTAAAACTGGAAATACCATTTGACCCAGCAATCCCATTACTGGGTATATACCCAAAGAAATATAAATTATTCTGGCCAGGTGCAATGGTTCAGGCCTGTAATCCCAGCACTTTGGAAGGCCGAGGTGGGCGGATCACGATGCCAAGAGATCGAGACCATCCTGGCCAACATGGTGAAACCCCGTCTCTACTAAAAATACAAAAATTAGCTGGGCATGATGATGCACACCTGTAGTCCCAGCTACTCAGAGAGCTGAGGCAGGATAATTGCTTGAATCCTTGTCTTGTTCTAGATCTTAGAGGTGGAGGTTGCAGTGAGCCGAGATTGTGCCATTGCACTCCAGCCTGGTGGCAGAGTAAGACCCCATCTCAAAAAAAAAAAAAAAAGAAAAATAAAAAATAAAAAAATATGTAAATCATTCTACTATAAATACACATGCACATGTATGTTTATTGCAGCACTATTTACATTAGCAAAGACATGGTACCAACCCAAATGCCCACCAATGATAGACTGGATAAAGAAAATGTGGTACACATACATCATGGAATACTATGCAGCCATAAAAAGGAATGAGATAGTGTCCTTTGCAGGGACATGGATAAAGCTGGAAGCCATCATCCTCAGCAAATTAACACAGGAACAGAAAACCAAACACTGCATGTTCTCACTCATAAGTGGGAGTTGAACAATGAGAACACATGGGCACAGAGAGGTGAACAACACACACCAGGGCCTGTTGCAAGGTGGGAGGTGAGGGGAGGGAACTTAGAGGACGGGTCAATAGGTGCAGCAAGCCACCATGGTACATGTATATCTATGTAACAAACCTGCACGTTCTGCGCATGTATCCCATTTTTTTTTTAGAAGAAATAAAGAAAAAAAAAGAAAAGAAGTCAAATTAGCCTTGTTTGCAGATGACATGATGCTATACTCAGAAAAACTTAGACTCCATCAAACAACTGTGAGAGCTGACAAACAAATTCAGTAAAGTTGCAGAATACAAAATCAACATACAAAAATTAGTAACACTTAGATACACCAACAGTGAACAATCTAAAAAAGAAATGAAAAAGTAATCCCATTTACAGTAGCCTCAAATAAAATTAAATACTTAGAAATTAACCAAAGAAGTGAAAGATCTCTATGAAAACTATAAAACACTGATGAAAGAAGTTGAAGAGGACACCATTAAACGGAACAATACTCTATGCTCATGGGTTGGAATAATTAATATTGTTAAAATGTCCATACTACCCAAAGCAATTTACAGATTCAATGCAATTCCAATCAAAATGCCAATGACATTCTTTGTAAAGATAGAAAAAAATCTAAAATTTATATGGAATCTCAAAAGACCCTGAGTAGCCAAAGCAGTCTGGAACAAAAAGAGCAAAGTTGGAGGAATCACGGTACCTGACTTCCAAATTTACTACAAACCTGTAGTAACAACATCAGCACGGCATCAGCATAAAAACAGTTACACAGATCAATGGAAGAGAATAAATAACCCAGATATAAATCTATGCATTTACAGTTGACTCACCTTCGACAAAGGTGCCCAGAACATACAATGGAGAAAGGACAGTTTTTTCAGTAAATGGTGCTGGGAAAACTGGATATCCATATGCGGAGGAATGAAACTAGGCCTCTATCTCTCACCAGACATAAAAATCAAATCAAGATGGATTAATGACTTAAATCTAAGACCCAAAACTATGAAACTACTTGATGAAAACATTGTGGAAATGCTTCAAGACACTGGTCTCTGCAAAGATTTTTGGAGTAAGATCTCAAAAGCATAAGCAACAAAAGCAAAAATAGGCAGGTGGAACTATACCAAGATAGAAAGCTTCTGCACAGCAAGGAAAACAATCAACAAAATGAAGAGACAACTCACAGAATGGGAGAAAATATTTGCAAACTCTCCATCCGGCAAGAGATTAATAACCAGACTACATAAGGAGCTCAAACAACTTAGCAGCAAAAGAAAACCAACAAATAATCCAATTTAAAAATGGGCAAAATATCTGCACAGACATTGCTCAAAATAAGACATACAAATGGCCAAACAGGTATATGAAAAATTTCAAAGCATCACTAATCATCAGAGAAATGAAAATCAAAGCTACAATGAGATATAATCTCACCCCAGTTAAAATGGCTTATATCCAAAAATGGGCGATATCGGATGCTGGTGAGGATGTGGAGAAAGAGGAACCCCCGTACACTGTTGGTGGGAAGGTCAACTACTATAGCCACTGTGGAGAACAGTTTGGAGGTGACTGAAAAAACTAAAAATAGGCTACCATATGATCCAGCAATCCCACTACTGGGTATATATTGAAAAGAAAAGAGATCATTATATCAAAGAGATATCTGTACTACCATGTTTATTGCAGCATTATTCACGAAAGCCAAAATATGGACTTGACCTAAGTGTCCATCAATGAATGAATGAATAAAATATGGTATATAAACATAATGAAATATTATTCAACCATAAAGAAGAATGAAATCTTGTCATTTGCAGAAACTTTAATGGAACTAGAGGCCATTATGTTAAGTGAAATAAAGCAAGCACAGAAAGACAAATGTCACGTGTTCTCACTCACATGTGGGAGCTAAAAAAGTAAATCTCATGAAGATAGATAGTGGTGGTTATCAGAGCCCAGGAAGGGTAGAGGGGAGAGGGAGATGAAGAGAAATTGACTAATGGGTACAAATACATGGTTTGACAGAAGAAATAAGAGCTAGTGTTCGATAAATCAGTAGGGTGACTATAGTTTACAATAATCTATTGTACATTCCAAAATGGCTAGAAGAGAAGAATTTGAATGGTTCTAGCATAAAGAAGAGACTTTAGGGTGATAGATATCCTAAGTACACTGATTTGATCTTTACAAATTATATGAATGTATCAAATTATCACATGTACCCTGAAACTACATACAGCTATTAAAACTACATACATACACCAGTTTATAAAATTGCAGTTCAGTGGTGCAGGAGTTTCTTTGTGTGTGTGTGTGTGTGTGTGTATTTCAAGCAAAGGCATAGAGAAATCCATGACATCAAATTTTAATGGTGGTTATTACTGGGTGGTAGAGCTATGAGCTATTTTTTAAATAAACGTTTTATTTTAGAACAGTTTTAAATTTATGGAAAAGTTGCAAAGATAGTACAGAGTCCCCACAAACCTCACACCTAGTTTAACATCTTACATCATGTTAACATCTTACCTGAGTATGGTGCATTTATCGCAACTAGTGGGCCAATATTGACACATTGTTATTAACTAAAGTCCATACCTTATTCAAATGTCCTTAATTTTAACCTAATGTCCTTTTGTGTTTCTGGGTCTCATCCAGGACATGGTATTATTACCTCTAGCCATCATGTCTCCTTAGGCTTCTCTTGGCTGTGAGTTTCTCAGACTTTCCTTGTTTTTGATGACCTTGACATTTTGAAGGAGTACTGCTCAAACATTTTGTAGAATTGCCACAACTGTGTGATATTTTTCTAATGATTAGACTGGGGTTATGGACTTTAGGGGAGGAAGACCACAAGACATAAACTGTCATTCTCATTACATCACATCAAGGGACACGCTATCAAGGTGACTCACGACTGTGGTGCTAACCATGGTCACCTGGCTGAGTTCGTGCTTGACAGGTTTCCCCACTGCAGTTAGTGTTTCCTGCACACCGTTTCCATAATGGATTCTTTGGAAGGAAGTCAGAATGCACAGCCCTCACATACAGAGCAGAGAGTTCTGCCCCACCTCCTTGAGGGTGGAGGGTCTACATAATCCATTTGGAGTTTTTCTGCATGGGAGATTAGCCTATCCTTCCCTATTTATTTATTTATTCAATCCTATGTTTCTATCAGTATGAATGCATGGACAACTATTTTATACTTTAGATTATAATCCAATGCTGTTGGATTTATTTTATTGCTTAAATTTTTCCAACTTTGGCCACTGGGAGCTCTCTCAGTTGGCACCTGTGTCCTGTGCCAGACCTGCATCACTGTGGCTTTCTGGAACACTTATTTACTCTCTGGCACTGCAAGATGTTCCAGGCTCAACTTGTTATTTCCTGACATAGTCATAGAATAAGCCACTTCCCCCAAGGATCCCTGATTTCATCCACTGCAGAATGGTATTAGAAACCAAGATCAGACAGGCCGGGCGTGATGGCTCACGCCTGTAATCCCAGCACTTTGGGAGGTCAAGGCGGACGGATCACAAGTTCAGGAGATCGAGACCATCCTGGCTAACGTGGTGAAACCCCGTCTCTACTAAAAATACAAAAAATTAGCCGGGTGTGGTTGCAGGCGCCTGTAGTCCCAGCTACTCGGGAGGCTGAGGCAGGAGAATGGCTTGAACCCAGGAGGCGGAGCTTGCAGCTTGCAGTGAGCCAAGATTGCGCCACTGCACTCCAGCCTGGGCGACAGAGCGAGACTCCATCTCAAACAAACAAATAAACAAACAAACAAACCAAGATCAGAGTGCTCAATGTACTTGTTGCTACTGGGGTGCCATTTAAATTTTAATAAAGTCTATTATTTATTTTTTCTTTCATGGATGATGCTTTTCATGTTATATCTAAAAACACCAAATCCAGTGTCATGGAGATTTTCTTCTATGTTTTCTTTCAGACATTGTAAGTTTTGTAATTTTCATTTAGGTCTATGATCATTTGGAGTTAAGTTTTTCTGTAAGGAGTAAGATCTATGTTTAAAATAATTTTTTCCCCATATGAACATCCAATTGTTCCAGCACTGTTTGTTGAAAAGTCTACCCTTTTCCCATTGAATTGCTTTTGTGCCTTTGTTAAAATCAGCTGGCTATATTTGTGTGGGCCTGTATTTGTGTGGTCCTTACTGTTTCATTAATCTATTTGTCTATTCTTTTGCTAAGAACACGCTGTCTTGATTACTGGCTTTAGGGTAAGTCTGAGAGTGACTCAGACTTACTGTGAAGTAAGGAGTGACAGTCCTCTGACTTTGTTGTTCTTTTTCACTGTTTTGTTGGCTCTTAAAGCTCATCTGGTTTTCCATATAAATTCTGGAATACATTTACTGACATCTTCAAAATATCTTTCTGGACTTTTGACAGGGATTGTGTTGACTCTGTTGATCAAGTTGAGAAGATTAGAAAAGTGTGTTTCTTGCTGTTTTTCAAGTTTTCTGAATTTGGTATTTAAAATATATACTACAAAGTGCCTGAGGGGGAGCTTGTACAGCTTCCTGCAGCCTGCCTGGAGGAGAGACAGCTGCTGCCAGAAGGTTCCTGGGGGGCTGCTTGTCCCTGGTCTAGTCCTGGCTGGGCTGAGGCTGCTCCAGTTACGCTCAGCACTAGGGCTCCCTTCAGGGCACCAGGCATCTGGAGGACAGAGAGGCAGCTTGGAATCTCTCAATCCATCTGTTTCTCATCACAACAGTGTTTGCCCCAAATCATGCCAGTCACAGTGGGGGAGCTGGCAGATGCCCCTGTGTCCCAGTGTCTCTCCTACAAAACCAATACCAGTCACCACCCCATCATGGGTGAAAGCATCATCCCCAGAAAATGCTTCCTTTTTCAATTCTTATCTTTTACACCTGAGACCAAGTTGACATTGGCTCACTTAATCCCATGATTTATGATTTATAAAAAGCAGTCAGCGTGGCTCAGCAGAGAACACAGGCAGGTGCAGTTGCCTTAGGTGAGAGTGTGAAGCAGCAAAACCCCAGAGCCGGGGTGATTGCTAGAGCAAGGAGGCCAGTGACAGTAGCAGGGGCTAGGGGCCAAAGGACACAGAGACAGGACAGGAGCTGAGGGCCGGGCAGCCGAGGGCAGGGATGGGAGTGTCAGGGAGCAACCCAGGCATCCTGCAGTCTCTCCTGGAGCTCCCTTTTTATTAGATAAACCCCATCAAGTCCTTGTTTAACCTGAAAAACGAGTACTAAATTCTTCCCTGCACGGTCCCATTTTTGTTCTCATCTCTGAAATGGCTCAAAATTTCCCCTTCTGAAAAAGCATAAACTAGTTTATAACTGGTTTAGTTAGCCAAACAAATGCCATGAAATAAAAGGATATCAGTAAAGATCTGTTTTTTCTCCCAGAGGAAGGATTTAAAATTTACTGGGTATCTTTGGAAAAGTGCCTGGAAGACTTCTCTGCCTTACCTAGCTCCTATTCGCCCCACCTTTAAAAAGTGGCTGAGTCCAGCCCAATCAGACCCCAGGGCCACCATGAATGCAGTGGGTAGCTTTGGCTTCTGGACCTTGCTCTGGAGTCACTGGCTTTGTGCCATCCATGGCAGGGTCTCCATCCTAGGGTCTGGGGGGTGTTAACTGGGAAAAAGGGGATTGGAGCATATGGGGAGGGCAGGAGGAAGAAAGATTTAAGATCTTTTGGGGGCTTTAATCCAAGTAATTTCTTAAAGAATTGGCAGTTTTTAGCATCTCTAGGATCCAATTTTAGGTTATATATCATTGGAAATCCAAAAGATACAGGAAACACCGTACTGCCTGTGAACATCTAGTTGAGGAGGTAAGACATGCACAGCTGAGAAAGAGGACAGGTGAGCCTTTGGTCACTTGCAAATTGGGGTCAGAACTGCTCCATGGTGTGGATGGCATGGAAAAGGATTGGCTTCACTTACGAGTGCTTTAGGTAATTCATTCGGTACTGTGTTGGGCCCACAATGCTTGTTCAGCAATTTTACTTAATACTCAACCAGGTAAAAAAGCAGATTCCAGGATACCTCAGCACATCCTTACAATTCTGCACTTTAAGGGCAATTTGATTTTGCCATGGTTTCTCTTGCAATGTTAAAGGTTGGAGACAGGGCAGAGTGAAAGGTATTCTCTCTTAATGATCCAGTTACACATAAAGGGTAGGTGTTCCTATTTCCTGCTCCCCTGCCTATATTATAGATAAGAAAAGTGAGGCTCAGGGAGGTTGGGTTACTTGCTTAAGGTCACCCAGCTGCGAATCTGCCTCATTCCAAGGTCTGTGGTTGCTTGGTTATTCCAAAGAGCCCGAGAGGCTGAGTGTTTGGAAGCAGGACAAGCCTACCTCTGAAACGGGTATGGGTAGGAGGACCGGGTCAGTTTGGGCCAAGAGCTGTGGGAGGAGCCGGGAACTGAGGAGTTCAGGACTCTGAGGCTGTTTTGGTGCTAAATAAAACAAAATAATAACATAGCACCATAATAAAACTTGTAGATTATTATTAATCAATTAATCAATACTCTGTTGAAATAGGAAAAATTCAAGGACAGATGAATTTCTACTTTGTTTTCTGCTCCCGGACCGTCCCAGCTGCTTTGCTAGGGCCCGTCAGTCTCCAGCTGAAGTCAGTTTTCCTTGAACTTACTGATGTTGATCTTACAGAGTTACAAGTTACGCTTATCATTGTGAAGACTGGCTGCAGCCAGCAGAGCTCGTTATGGTAGGCAATGGCTCATCTGAATCCAGCGCACATCTTGTTTTGAATTCCACATAGGCTCAATTATGAGAGGCCTTCAAGGGAGCCTTATTTTGGGGGTGGCTTTATTCTTTTTCCCCATGCTGGGCACAGGCAGAAGCATCTCTCGGTGTGATCATCTTGCAGGCCACTGGGCAGGTTTACAGCTTTTCTGACACTTCACAGAGCACTGCTGCTTACAGTATAATTTCTTTTTTAATATATACAAGACTGGAAATTAGACATGAATGACAATATTATCACATCTTAGGATGAGCAAAGGAAAGTCCCAAGAATGGAAGCTTTTGCAGGAGCTCACAGCTAGGGAGGCATGAAGCCCAGGCTGGAGTGTTCTGGTTGGAAATCAGTGTGATGCCCACCTCCCTGCACAGCCTCACCTGGACCACCACCTTCCACCCACTCACATCTCCCGTCCTCTGAGCTTCACTGCTCATGGCAGGCTTCCTCCACGGTGCCTTCCTGCCAGTGTGACCCACTCAGACCTTTCCCTGCCATGGCTGTGCCGCTCACACAAACACTCGCCGCTCCCAGGTTTTGACGCTGGGACGCCAACTAGGTTGACTTAGTCTCTATAGTTTGCACATGTTGTTTTCCCACCAAGTCGGGCTCCGTGTGTTACCCATGCTGCTAGCACAGCGCTTGGCACACACACATTTTGAGTTGAGAACTTACTTTAAAACCATCTTCCAAATTTTTATACCCTGGCAGCTCATAGTCAGAGAACAGAGAAGTTAAGACTTTAGGACTCCACCACACTTTAAGGCCCACTTTGTGGGTCTGCACCAGCGCTGGCCTGTCTGTTCACGCGTTCTCTCTCCCTGGGCCTGGACACGTCCTTCCTCACTTCTCACACTGAGCACTGTGTCCTTGCCCAAGTACAGACTCTCCTCCATTGCCCCCGCATCCCAAAGGAGCCCAGGATTGCTGCCCGTCTATGCACCTGTAGCTGTTTGTTCTTATTTCTACAACGGCATTATTCACATGAAAACCCTGCAGATGGATCTGAGTTCCTTAGGATAAGACCTGCCCTGACCATGTCTAAGGCTGGGCCCTGCAGACGACCTGGCCCACAGCAATTATATTTGCGTAATGAAGGCAAGGAATGTGGCTTACACAGACAAGAAAGCTCTCATTAAAATTTATTAGACGCTAAGGATTCCATAGGAAACATACCTAGGGTCATTAACAAGGTAAAGAATAGGATTTTTTTTTTTTTTTTTTAAGATGTCTTAAGTTGCTCTGAGGCAGTGAGAGGGCAATTTGCTGCTGAGCAAAAACCTCCTCTGCCAGAGATTCAGGATCCACTGAGAAGTCAGGACGGCTTTGGAGCCATTTACCCCGTTACCCTGGTTCATGCCCTCCTCCTCCCCTGCCGCAGCCTAAGCGGGGTCCCAAAGGTGGGGTGAGGGCTCCGGTCTCCCTGCTCCCACAGCTGTTTGTGGGTGTGTGCCCTGTCTGGGAGCTAGTGTGAAGTGTTGTCTCAGCGTGTGCTGTCCTCAGCCCCGGGGCTCTAGGAGGCTGCACTCTGACTTAGGTTTGCAACAAGGCCCAGCACATAAGGGTTCGGTACAGCTTGATCCAGGCATGAATGTGTGAGCAGAGCCTGTGACCACCGCTTCACTCCCACTCCGGGGATGGGGTGGGGAGGGCATGTGAGGGGCACTCCTCCTTCTGATCTGCTCAAGGCTGTACTCTCTGGACCCTTTTGTACCCCTTTCCCATTCCTATCCTTTTTGGGCTTTTTGCATGCATGTGTGTATGTATGTTTACAAGTGTGTCCACATGTATGTGTGTGAGTATGTGTGTGTGTATGAGTGTGTGTGTGTAAGTGAAGAATGGGGACAGTTATCTGAAGGCAGCTTAGACAAATTGAAATATGAAGAAGAGCTGTTTAATCAAAAGCCTGGGCCTCCTTTCTAGGTAACACGTGCCCCCCGACAGAGCCAGCCAAGGGAAGGTGTGAGCCCCTCATGATGGCAGTGACTGCATGCTTTCTGGGTGCAAACACTTTGCAGGAGTATGTGATAATCAGTATGCTTTTAGTTATTGTTTATCCTGCACCCCATGTTGCTGCCTAGGAAGGTGGAGGATGACTGAGCTAGTGGTTGAGAAAGGCACAGAAAGTGTGCGTGCGTCTCCCAGAACTGTAACATCACACATGTCGATGGTGGAGTTGCTTAGATACGAATGCCTGAGGTTCAGGAAGCCGCCGCATGCCCACATCTTTGTGGCACTAAAACCCCCGCACTCTTACACCTAGAAAAGCTAATCAGGTGAAGGGGCGAACTCCAGAGGTGAAAATAGAAGCATGATTTGTTTCACCCCTAATTCTATTAGGAAAAAATTGGCTGTAGTCCTTGAATAGAGCTCAATGACAATTTGAAGAGTACTAGAGAAGCCAATAAATTCATTAATAGGGAAGATTGTTTTAGCTAGACAAAAAGGTAATAGCCTTCATTGTAGTAGTTTAATTAGAAAAATAATAAACTCCCTTAGGAAGGACGAAAGACCATAATAAAAAAGATGAGCTATTTGGAGGAATTCTGACTAGTACCTCTTCTCAGATTTGTTCCTAGCTGCTCTATTCATGGTCCAAAAGCCCTTAACAAGCTGAGGAATTAGTGGAAAATGTACTTACCTTCAGCTCTGAAGCAGAAACTTTCTGGGCAAAATGAATGAGAAGGAATGAGCTCCAAGAGAAAAGCAAGCAAGTGGACCTTGGGTCGGGAAGGGCCAGAACACATGCATCACCGGAGAGACAGCTAGATTCTTATCATTACCTTGAATAAATGTCATCCCACATGAACTGCGCATTTCTGGTAATGTGAAGTTAGAGAAATGGAAAGACACAGGCAGATGAAGACATAATTTCCATGAGCTCAGCTAGTCAAGGTTGCTTCCAATGTTTATGACAATGTTTCTAGCAGATTATGGATTGTCATCTTGCTCTTTTTAAATGTCACTTTAGAGTTGCATTTAGTTCTAAAAAGAACTAAGGAGTTAAATAAATCAGGTTTTTGAGAAAATGGTTTTGGAAAAATTTGTTTTAAAACTTCTAGCAAACTTCTTGATATATCTTGCAAACACTTGGCTCATTAGTCTCATTAAGAAGAAGGGAATAGCCCCATTATCCCTATTTCACAAGACTAAGCAATGAGAGTGAGGGAACTGTGTGCTCAAGTGCACGTATGACGCATGGGTCCAGATGAGAAAAAAACCTTGTGTTCTGCCAATGCTTCTCCATCCAAAAACTTCACAGAAACTGCCATAGATAAGAGCCATCATTCAAAGCAAAATTCTTCCGTTTTAGGGTGCAATGCTGTGTGTTTTCTGCCTGCCGGGGACTGCAGGGAAGGGCTACTGTTGGTGTCAGTCACAGCAACAGGAATGTTGAAGTGTGGAATTGGGCCAAGTTTCCAGATGGTCCTGGGTTTTTGGGGCTGGGGCCAAACCAGTGGCTGTTTCTGAAGTGTGAGCTTCCGCCCCAAGTTAAAAAGGGTTCACACGTGGGTGGTCTGGAAAAGACCGAAGAGAGAGGCCTGAGTTGAATTTGCCAGGTGGGTAAACACAATTTTATAAAGTGGCTTTTCCTGGCCTGTCACTGAGGCAAAGTGTGTTGTCTCCAGGAACTCACGGACCCAGGATCATCCCAGACTTCGACTGTTTCTGAGTAGCTGTGTGCCCCTGCAACATGCCCTGCAGCTCAAACCCGGAGTTCCACAGGCCTCTTTCTCCTCCTGAGTCATGTAGTTGAGATAACAGAGAAAAGCAAGGCATTGCCTCCAGAAAGCTACTGTATTATCTGGAAAAGTAGAGACAACTCGTCCTTAGCCCTTGTACTTGCAGAAGCAGAGGCCCTTTGTCAGAAATCTGTGGATCTGATTAGCTGATTGGGAAAACCAGTGGCCAGCCTCTGGGAGTGGTACATCAGGCAGGATGCAGATGATGGGAACACTGTCTGGAGGAGGCGAGCCTCGGCCAGTCCTGATTGGGCCACTCTGATTGGGAGGGACAGAGAGAGACTTCCAGCACTGGGAAGGTTGCCTAGAGGTTTGGCTAAGCCCTGCAAAGAGAGTAGCTATTGCTATTTTAGTTCTTCCATTTTGGGGGCTCATCTCTCTCCAATTTTTAGAGAAAAGGGGGCAAAAATCTCTTGGAAGGAGCAGAGTAGAAATGACAAAGGGTTTAGAGCCAGAAGACATGGGGTCAGAGTTCTGAGTGCCAGGCCTCTAGGACTCCATTGCCTCGTGTAAAGTAGGCTGTTGTGAGAATTCAGACCAGGTTTGTAACAGTGCTCAGGGAAATCTAAAACCATATACCAATATCTATGGTTTTTATTACAACCCTGTCCAAACACTCTTGAAATAGTGGTATTTTAAAAGAAATATCTTTGCTGTAGGGAAACCCATTCAGCTGGTGATCATTGGAAAGCAAACTTGTAAGTGGAGATGCGGTAGATGAACTCTGATGACCACGTTACAACTGCGCCACCATTCTGTCACCAGCCCAGTCTCTCTCTCATCCCAAGAGATAGGATGGAAAAGGGGAATTTTAGGGAGCATTCAAAGGGCTTCTGTATGCACCCTTTTTTCTCTTCTCACACAATCGTATACAACTCGGTCACGTTCACAAATACAACTTCCTCCCCAGTGCTTGTCCCTCTCATGGAAAAGCTGAAGAGGCAGAGAGAGAGAAAGAGTGAGAGGGTGGGGGAGGCTTGGGAGGCAGAGCAAGGGGAAAGGAGATGCAATGGGGAAACAGAAGGCGACAGGAAGAAGAGACAGGGCCAGGGATATGTCTTTTCTGTTTGCAGGACTGCCCCATTCTGACATAGAAAATGCTGGGGTTGGAAGGTAACTCACAAATGTCTTTGCTGAAATCTGCAATGGAAGCAATGGTAAGAATCCACAGTGGGCTTCCTACATGCCAGCCATGATGAATGTTCTCAGTGCTGTACATATCTCGACATTTAATCTTCTCAGCACATGTGTGAAGTCACCTTACAGACCCCATTTATAGATGGGGGTCTGAGAAGTTCAGTGGCTCTGCAGAGGCCATGATAGCACTTAAGACTTTCCTGTAAGAACGATGAGGAGTCAAGACTAGGATGACATGACCCGATTCAGGCTTTAAAGGATCGTCTCCACGGAGAATGGGTTGTAGGGGCCAGAGGGGAGATGGAACAGTGGTAGAGGTGGGTGCCTGGTGGGAGCTGCTTGAGGAGGAAATGGGAAGTGAGGAGAGGAGACAGCAAGCATGGACAAGCTCTTATGAAACATTTACATTTAAATTTTAAATAAATATTGTATATATTTAAGGTGTATATGATGTTTTGTGTGTATACTTACAGTGGACTGCTGACTGCAGCCAATCTACTGAACATACCCATCCACCTGCACTTGCCTTTCTGTGAGTGTGGTGAGAACACTTCAGATCTGCTCTCTTTGCACATTTCCTTTTTTTTCTTTTTCTTTTTTTTTTTGTTTTTGAGATGGACTCTTCCTCTGTTGTCCAGGCTGGAGTGCAGTGGCGCCATCTCGGCTCACTGCAACCTCTGCCTCCCAGGTACAAGCAATTCTTCTGCCTCAGCCTCTCAAGTAGCTGTGACTACAGGCGCACGCCGCCATGCCCGTTTTTATGTTTTAGTAGAGATGGGGTTTCACCGTGTTGCCCAGGCTGATCTCGAACTCCTGAGCTTAGGCAATCCACCCGCCTCGGCCTCCCAAAGTGCTAGGATTACAGGCACGAACCACTGTCCCCTGCCCTTCTCTTTGCACATTTCAAGCATACAACACGTGATTAGCTACAGTCACCATGCTGTACCTCAGGCCTGCAGAACTTACTCTTCCTGTATCCCTGAAACTTCATGGCCTTTGACCAGCATTGCCCCAGGACCCCACCCCAGGCCCTGGCAGCCACCCTTCTCCTCTCTTCCTAAGGATTCGACTTTTTAATTATTGTACATAGAAGTGAGATCAAGACATGGTGAGGGCTTTCAGAAGTTTTGACGTGAGAAGGTGTGGAGGGGGAGTGGATAGGGAGTGAGTGGGGCCTGCCTTTTTGGAAAAGACCTCGTGGGTAGGTAACTTGTTTGTGGATGAGAGTATCCAGCAGAAAGCATGGGCTCGGTCAGCAGGTCACAGCGCAGTGGAGATGGACACACATTCCTGAGCAGGCAGGGGGTGGATCCTGAGCACTAGAGGAGAGGGTGACCTTGGCCAGAATGGCGAGAGAGCAGGCACAGCTGTAGGGAGGCCATAGCCTGGTGGAGGGGAGATGAGGGCCTGCCTCTTGATTGCATATTTTCTCACGGAAGTACGAGGCAATCTTATTTTAGTCTGATATATAAACAACTGTGTAACTGCTCCAATATCTGAGCTACCCCAGTGAATTAGGAGAGTGTATTTGACATATGAGCATGACTGACAGGGCTCACTAAAGCCATGCCACCCAGCCTAAAGAGGACCAGCCAAGGACTCAAATGTAGCTCCTACCCATAAAGCCAAAGGAAGCACATTTCCAGTCTACATTTCCCATTTGGGCCCACTTTTCACTCTTCAAGGAAATATTTTGAAATCCATTTGTAGAACACCTCCACTTGCACAAAAGGCCCCACAGTAATGATTGGCACAGAGCTGGTGCTCAGTAAGACTCTCCTTGAGATTTTATTGTCTTCATAATAAAAGATGACACTTAGAGTGGGATCACTTGGCCCTTTCTCTTCTTATCTCCTCCCAGTTCAAAATGCTTGCATCTTTTAATAGCCAGCATTCTCTTGGATCTGCAGCTGGGCTCAACGCACTCAAGCCTTAGCACAATCTTCTTTGTAGTTTTAGCCTGTTTCTGGAAAATCGGCTTAGTCTGCCCACCATAGCCACTCTGCTTCCTGTCATAACGCCGCTTTCCCTGGGCATACAGAGAATCCTTGCCATTCTTGTACTGTGTCACTTTGTGGGGTTGGTGCTTGCCACACTTCTTACAGAAAGTCCGGTGGGTTTTAGGGACATTAACCATGCTTGCGTGAGTGCTATCGGCACGGAAAGAAAGAAGCGGTGCCAGAAACGGAAGTATCTTCTTTTGCTTTTTGAGACACAGTCTCACTGTGTCACCCAGGCTGGAATGCAGCAGTGCAAACTTGGCTCACTACAGCATCGACCTCTCAGGCTCCAGCAATCCTCCTGCCTCAGCCTCCCGAGTAGCTGGGACTACAGGCACCCGCCACCACGCCCGGCTAATTTTTTGTATTTTTAGTAGAGATGGGGTTTCACTATGTTAGCCAGGATGGTCTCGATCTCCTGACCTCGTGATCCGCCCTCCTTGGCCTCCCAAAGTGCTGGGATTACAGGCGTGAGCCACTGCGCCTGGCCCACATTTCTCAGTTTTTCTTATAGTTGGGTTACGAATGATCATGTGACTAGTTCTGGCCTTAATGGACTGTGTGTGGAGTGTCAACTCCAAGCTGAGCTGGTGAAGTGCCTGTGTGACTCGCCTGTCACTTTTGTTTTTCCTTGTGTGGGTGCCTTGGAGGCCATGTGTTTCATGTGATAAAACTACGGGGGCTTCTCTCAGGCTGGGTCCCTGAGTGA
The DNA here is from genome assembly GCF_006542625.1 of Nomascus leucogenys. Classification (NCBI taxonomy): domain Eukaryota; kingdom Metazoa; phylum Chordata; class Mammalia; order Primates; family Hylobatidae; genus Nomascus; species Nomascus leucogenys. The sequence goes on from NC_044384.1 coordinate 73,227,934, forward strand.
CAATGTGGAGCAGAGCCCTCTTGGATCCACATTGCACACATCATGAAAAATAAACCTTTGTGTGGTAAGCTATTGATATTTTAGGATCAGTTTGTTACTGCAACTTAGTTTGCTCTATCCTAACCCGTACATTACTAGTTAGTGCTGTTTAAATGAGTTAACTTGTAAAGCATTTAGAAAAACACCTGGCATATAGTGAGGGCTACACAGGAGATTGTTAAACGAAATACAAGGATAGACGGTGGGGAGTGCTGAGGACATGGCAGGAGTTAAGCCAGCACAATTTGGATCATAAAAAAATCTTGTATACCATGTAAAGGAACTTAATTTTTAACTAGAGGAGTATATTAAAAGTAGGTAAGTGCTTTGTCAATGTGGACAGAGAGAGTAAAGGCAGTGCCTAGCACATATAAATGCTTGGTGATGACTGCTTTGGTTGTTTCATTGTTGTCTTGTAATCGCAGGAGTTCCCTGACTGCTGGGTAGGGGCAGAGCGGGGGGCGACTTTGAGAGTGCAAGTTACTCATCAAAGGAGAGGTGGGGACACCAGCCACAACCTAAACCTGAAGGCTGTTATAAGAATTGTGTTTATTAGTTTATTAATTTAGGGAGGTGGGTGGTGGCTATTTATGAAATAGGGTTTGTGCCTTAGCCCCACTGTGTGCAGATCACCACCACTGGGGCTAGAGAAGCTATAAAACAAAGAATGGGTGAGACCAGGTCACGGAATCAATGTCAGAGCCTGGGGAGAGCTGAAAGCTACACTGGAAATCTTCTATCTCTGTATAGCCCTCCTTGCCTCACCAATGAAGAAACTGTCCCCAGAAAGGCTGACTTGCCTTCCTGCCTAGCGGCTGCTCTGAGGGGATGAAAAGCTGAGGATGCCTCTCCTTGCCTGTGCCTGCTGTCTGCACAACAGCAAACACTTTCTCTCTGCCTTCTCTGCTTCAAGTAAGCCTTAGTTCTTCTGACTTCTATATTTTCATCCCAATAATCACTTATTGTTTTCTCTTCCTGAACTTTTCTAGTATTCCCACATCCCTCGCAGATTGGAGCTTTGGTTAGACACAGAGACAGTCAATGTCCTGCAATGGATGGCTCACTCAGACTGGATTATTTGAGACAAGTTTAATAAAAGGGTCATTTACAAAGATGTAAGCAGAGTAGAGCAAGCCATACCGCAGAGCACAGAATCTGGGCACAGCCATGCCTCTCAGCCGCCCTGGGTCTGAGGCATGTATCCAGCCTGTGGTGACCTGCAGGGGAGAGCTGGGAGAATACCCTGTCTCCCCTCTCTCCTGTTCGACTCTTGGGTTGAATCCAACCAGAAGTCAGGGCAAGGAAGTTACTGATGTATCCCTTGTGCTCAGCCTCCTGGGCCACAGAGCTGGAGGGAGAGGCTGGACAGGGGATCTGGAGAGGCAAATGGTAGATTTCTGCACTGTTAAATACAATGTGTGGAGGCCATTGTTTGGACTGAGCTTCTGCACCTGGCCACAACAGATCAGACGAAACCAGAATGGAGTCACTTGTGCCAGGTGCCATATAACCAAACTGAGCCTAGAAATGGGCCTGTTTCCCAAAAAAAAACTGGGAGATTCAGAGCAACCAGTCCTAAGGGGCCCAGTCAACCTAAGTCAGTGACTCTATAATGAAAATAACTCTGAAACAACCCATCTGCTTTTTGTTCCCTCTTTCTGCTTCTTCAGCCTCTTCTGCCTATAAACCTATTTCCTCTGCCCAGCTATCAATGCCCCTTTCATAGATGGGGTGCCACCCAACTCATGAATCATTAACAAAAGCCAATTAGGTCTTTAAACACAATTTGTTGAAATGTTTTCTTTGACGGCACAGATGAACACAGTCCATAAAAGCTGGCTCAGAGAGCAGTTTGCAGAGATGGCAGTGTGTTTGCCACCTGGCAGATGCCATCAGCCTGGGCCCCCCAGCACTGTGTTTGGGGTGTCAGCTGTGGTCCCAGGCTCCGATTAGTGCTTACGCAGGGCCCAGGTTTCCCAGGGACTGGGCCCCTGTGTCACTGAGCAGTGGCTCTGGTTACACAGGAACAGAACGGCTCTGCGACAGGAATTCCCATGCAATCCACCAGGCTTAACCTCACGGCAGCGCTGCGGTGGTTTATAGCTGGGGAGAGGGTGCTTTGTCCTCTTGGAAGATATGTGTAGAGTAGGGTTTTCAAACTTCAACAGCACAGAACCCCAGAATGCTCCTTTCACACTTGGCCAAGTCGTCTAAGATGCTTCCCTTGCACTGCCTGTCTCCATCGGGGAGATAGTACAGCTATTTGTGATCATTTAAATGGAAAAAGAATGTTTCCGAAACCTTTAGAAACAAAAAGAACTGAGAGTAAATTCTCCAGTTTGGGGCTGACCATTCTGTCAATTCCTTTTGGCTTTAGAGCCTCCCTGGAAAAGGAGAAGGAAAGCATTTGGCTTTGTTTCCGTCCATATGCACAGGACCAATTGTGATTTCTTTTAATCAAAAACCTCTAGCAAATCCCAGGCTCTTAGAACTAGAAGGCACCTAGAGGTCCATGGGTTTAAACACTTTGATGTGCAGAGAAGGAAACTGAGACCGCCCAGAGGTAAAACGACACTCTCAGTGTCACTCTGGGAGGCTGTCTCATACCAGACATGGTTTGTTCGTGTCCCGCATTTCTTTCGTGTTTCCTTTGACATAGAAATGAAATAACTCGAGTTTGCTTTCTGTGATGCTGTGGGAGTTCAGCTCCTTCCCCCAGTTGCTGCTACAATTTCATAACCAGTGTCCAGTGGCTGCTGCCAGCCTCTGAGTGTGGGAGCTGCTGCCCCTGGCATCTTATCTTTGCCTTGGACCATGCCTGGTCCCTGAGGCTGGAGGCTGTTCCCACGCCTCTTTGCTGGAGTGCATGTGAGCCTCCCCTTAGTCTCCTAACACAGAGGACTCAGGGAGGTGATGACAGTCTCCAGGCACAGAGACTGGCTCATGGCCACACTGCACTGCAGGTCCACTCAACATCCGCTAAAAGTTTGGGTGCTGGCAATTTAACAATTCACAGAACAGTCACTGCTCTACGACTTTCCACTTTAGGACCAGTCCTTTTTATCCACAAAGTGCTTTCTCTTTCCTTCTCCTCCCTGACCCCACCTTGAAAGGAGCCTGGGTCTCCAGAGCAGAGTCTTTTCTGTTACATCCTCGGCAGCTAGGATCCTTGGTGTCTCCCTTTTATTCTCATTGGGACAGAGGAAAACAGAAAATTCTTTTAAACAAAGAAATCTGTCCAAGAAAAATACCTCTTTACTTGATTTTCTTAGGCAGCGTTTTTCACAGTGTGGTCAGCAGACAAGCAGCTGGAGGATCGCCTGCACATGCATAGGACAGCAGCAGACCGAGGGTCAGAACTGGGGTGTGGGTGGGGGACCACCCTCCAGGGGTTTCCGAGGCCCGGGAGTCTGAGAATCTCTGTTGTACAGCAATTAAAATGCCTGTCTCAATGTCCCATCTCTTCTAGGCCTGCGCATCTCTGCTTATGCAAGAGGCCCAATAAAGTGCTTTCCCAAACAAAAGAAAGTTACTCCCAGTAAGTTCAAGGAAAAAACAAAAATAATCTAAGATTTATGACGTTTGGAAGACATTGTATCTTAAAAAAATGGATCATGGCGTAGATATCAAATTGTATAGTATTTAGACTCCATTGAATGTAATAAGTGATGTAACAGCTTAAAAGAAACATTTATGTTATGCTGAGAATGACATCCTTTGCAGTTACTTAAGCCTATAATGAAAAGTGCTGGAAGTCACCTGGGAAGTGTACTCATTGAGGAGGGAGGTTTCCTAAATCCTTTTGGTGGGGACCTGAGCACAAATGTTTGAAGACTGCTGGTCTATCCTATCCAAGCTATACTCCTTAATGTAAACACTGTTTGTGATATGGCTCCGTTACATCTCCAAGTTCCTGGGGAGCGTGGCTGGCACCTTCCCCCACATCTATACACCCTGAAAAACCTGCAGGACCTGAATGCATGTGGGGCACTGGCTCATCTGTCAGTCTGTGCCCTGTGGCTGGCCTGAAACACCGTCTTCCAAGCTGTGTGGCATCCCCCACCCATCCGCAGCCTCCATCAGCTCCCGTGACTCTACCTGGCTCCCTTCCAGTGGGAGGGGAGTGCTCTGCTGCTCTCTCGTGGGATTCCCCTTGTGCTCACCTCATGGTAGTGTGATGGCTTCCTGCAGCGTTTTCTCTGCTAGCACGTGAGCTCCTCAGGGGCAGGCACCTGGGCCTCCCTCAGTTTGCCCTCTCTCCCTTGCAGGTGTTTTTGTTTAAGTTATCTGGTAACTGGTTTCATTTCTCCTTGGGTAGCAGCTTTAACATTTTTCTTGTTCCTTAAGACATCAGTGTATGTCACATTGTCACTATGCTATGTGTCTGTGCAAAGCATGTAATGCACATTTGTCAAAATGGCCTACTTTGCTGAATGCTCATAGAAAGTTGGTATGCACATTTTCCCCTCTAGGACAACACTCACCTCAGGCTTGAGCTGCACTGCCCCTTCCCCTCTCTGAGCACATGCTGCTCCTTGGATCAGCCAGCGACGCCCCCATGCGCCAGTGGAGCCAAGAGGACTCCAGAGACTTACACCAGAAACGCAGAGCTGCTCAGCCACCCACAGACAGAGTCCCACTCTTGGATGGAAACTCAGAGGAATCCACACACAGCTGTTGGCTGAATTTTTATTTGACTTTACCAAGCAAGTAAAAAATTATGATTCAATGTCTTGCATAGTTACTTCAGGTGAGAAAAGATGCTGGCGGGATACCCTCCATTTGTTAGGGGGCTCTGCACCCCAGTTGTCACTGAGTTCCAACTTCTGCCGCTTCTGTGGTTGGTTCATTGATGCTCACATCTTTCCTGCTTGTGTACGTGTTTTTTTTATATATGTATACAATTCTTGAACAATCTCAGATCACCGTGGATAATAGTGCCTAAGATCTAAAATAAATGCCATGTTTCTTCCAAGATACAATATATATGGTGGCATGCCCCATCGGGATGTTTGGGATTTGATATCATTACTTGTGTCCTAAAAAAATTGGATTTTAGGCGATGTAATAAGGTTGTTCATAGGAAGTTCCCAGGTAATAAGCTCTATGGGGCTGCGGAGAGAAGAATCTGAACTGAGGACCACTGGTAGCTGGCACCTGGCAGTTCTGAAGTAGGTTTTACAGTGTGGGGACATTAAACTACAACAGAACCTGCCTTGGGAACTTGGATCATGCACCTGAACAAGATCCAAAATCAGGACGTGGAGAACCAGACTGTGGTGTATGGATGCATGTACATGTGTGTATATGCATGCGCACGTGATGTGCAATTGGAGTCTCTGTGAGATCTGTGGATGTGTAGCTTCCTCAGTAGCTTTCTATGGACTGAGCTGTATTGTTGTGTGTGGTTAGGCCAGGGTATAATATGGTAGTCACCAGCATGGCAAAACTTAATAATAGTCTGGAACTAAAAAGAATAAACTATATCAGCCAAACCCAAAGGTTTAGGGGATAAGATGAGTAATAAAGGCGTTTAAATGCTCTTCTTATTGAGGAAAGGGGAAACCATGAGCAACAGAGGATCTTCAAGGAGGAGCTATTGAGATCTTTATAATAGAAGAATAAATGTTTTTTTTTTTTTAATTAATTAATTTATTTTTTTTTATTATACTTTAGGGTTTTAGGGTACATGTGCACAATGTGCAGGTTTGTTACATATGTATCCATGTGCCATGTTGATTTCCTGCACCCATTTTTTAAAAAATCACGTTAGTACATAATCCAATAAAATTTAGTTTATTGGTATAGTTTGTAATCCAATAAAATTGCCTCCCCAGCAATGCAGAACTGTGAGTCCACTAAACCTCTTTTCTTTACAGATTACCCAGTCCCGGGTATGTCTTCACAGCAGTGGGAAGATAGACTAATACACCAGCCTCTCCAGATGGCATGACACTCTGAAAGTAATATACGGCCTTAGGCAAAAGAAAAAGAGCACCTTCAGCATAACATGGTCTTGGAGTAAGGTAGCCTTAAGGTGGTGCCTTTAAACTAGAAAAAAATTATCCCAATAATACTAAGGGTGTGCTGTGTATACCTGCCAGCTAGGCAATTAGGCTTCTAAGAATCTCAGGGGCATTCTCCCATATCAGTCTCACATGGGACTTAAGGTAGAAATACCCATCCTGGAAAGAAATGTGGTTATCATTTTTGTTTAATGGGGTGTGGTTGTGACTTTTGTCTAATTTGCTACATAAGAAACTCACAAAAGTTTTAAAGGAAGCATGTCATCTTGGATTGAAAGGGACAAAGACAAAGATAATAAAAAGAATGTGGGCCCTTATGTTCCTATGAAGGAAGCAGGCTGAGAAATTTCTTCGCTATATACTTGGGCCATTTCTTATGGGAAAAGAAGGGTGATTCAGAGCATGGAGTCAAAAATCCCTGGGAACCACTCCCAGCTAGTGGAACTTGAGCCACTAATCAAGAAACTGGTGATGTGTCCGTGGATTTGACAAGTGCCCTGGGCCCACGACTACATGCTTCCTCCCTCCCCCTGCTTTGAGATGGGAGGAACTACAGCAATGATCTGATGCTTGTCCCAGGTTGGGTGTATGTGAGGCCCATGATTCACAGATCTTCAAACTGAGATAAGCCACCCAAGAAGTTGCATCCAAGGAACCCCACTGGAGGAGAATTATCTTGTGATTTGGATGACAATATCCTGGAATCTGAGTTGATGCTTTCATGAGATAAAGAGTTTTGGGGTCTTTGGAGAGGTTCGTGTATTTTTTGCAGGGGAAGAACATGGATTGTTCTGGCCAGAGGGGAGACTGTGTTCAAACATAATCTCAAGAAATTCCATTCTGCTCTGTATGTGCATGATGATTCTCTCCTTAGGAGCTTATGTCTCTTTCCCTTGATTCTGGGATGGGTCTATGACTACTTCAGCTAATACCAATATGAAAGAAGTGGGTGTGGGAACTTTTGAGTTAATATTGAATGAATACCTGCAGTGGCAGCTTATTCCCTCTGGAGGAAGCTGTCATGCTAGGAGGAAGCTCTAGCAGCTACGTGAAGGGGACAACATGAAGGAAAATTGTGGCACCTAGTCAGCAGCCCCGCTGAGCTCCCCACCCTCAGCCAGCAGCACCTGCTGGCCACATAAGTGAGCTATCACGGAAGTGCCACCACAGGCCCAGCTGAGCTACTCTGACAACAGAAGTGCAAAAAGCACAGGCAAGTCCCCACCACGCCTGCTCACATTGCAAAATCATGAGCAAAGAAATGACTCTTTTTGTTTCAATCCACTAAATTTGGGGATGATTTGTTATGCAGCAATTGATAATCTATACCAGAAGTAATTTTCTTCTCTGGGAACTTAACTTGTTGCTAGAAAGTCTCAATGATGAATTTAAAATGGAAAACGCTGACAACTAAAAGGGGATTGCAAGAAAAAATGGATTAAAAACAACTAGAGAATGGAGGCAGGTAGAGGGAGTCTGAGTATGTTTTTGGAACAGAATCATTTGGAGATCTTAAATGTTGAATATATAATTATAAAATCTGAATTGGGTTAATTTGAGAATTGAGATCTATTTAAAGGCAAAGTCTTTGAAAACTATGAAAAAGTGTAATCATTTGAAAGAAAGAAAGGGCAAAGTATGACGCCTTTTTGAGAATAAATCACAAACCCAGAGAGTGGAAGAGGCTGGTTGGGTTGATCCAGAACTAGTTCTGCATCTAAGCATTGAAAGAGCACTTTTCTTATTTCAATTGCATGTGGTTCTGGTCTAGTGGAAAAACAGAATCTTAGCAATCAAAATCTATTCATTTTGGTTACATTCACAGTTGATTCTGAAGCCAGGCTGAATCAATTAAGTGTTGAACTATTGGGAAGGATGGGGATATCTATCCATATATAGCACGGATGTAACATCATGTGGGGATATTGGTTTTTCACTTCCAGCCATATCCATATGTATAACATATGGGAAGGATCCATGATGTTGTGGCATCATGGGTATGCTTAGGTAGAATATGTCATCTCTCTTCTAATCTGACCTAATTTTCCACTTATTCATTGTTTCTCCTTTGAAGAGACCACTTGGTGAAAGTTTGGGCTGATGTTAGTGGCCCCTTCCGGCCTCTGGTGAGGTCCAGTGGCTATTTTGGCATGAGGCCAGAATCCAGGACAGCCGCAGCTTCCCTGGGCTTTTCTGTGCCTTGTCCCAGGGCTGAAGTCCTTCTGTAATGACAAGCTCTCTGTAAAGACAGCAATTGTAACTGGCTTTAAAATGAACTGGAGCGGGTGGCAGCGTGCCTCACTCCCACCTGAAATTGTAACTAATTTAAGGTCTGGTGTATCATGCCTCAGCCTTGCAGGCAATGAGTATGAGCCTTTACAAACTGGGGCAGAAAGTACTGCTCACTGGGCTCAAGTGGGGTGGGACCTGGCCCCAGCAGGGCTTAAGTACATTTGATTGGAAAAGAAGGGCATTGTTTCTAAGCAGGAGGTTAAAGGTTGGTTTCCAGATGGGTGTTGTAGCAGGCATGGTTGCCATAGCCACCAGCAGGGGCCCTGGGGGCAAAGTGGACTAAGTCTTGATTGATGAACAGAAGTCAGAGTCAGTGTAGGGCAAAGTTGGGTCTGGGGCTGGGATTTGAGACCACACTGAGTGAGCTTGTAATGTGACTGACAGTGCCACAGAAACCTGTGGCCAATGGTTTTATCTGCTCCAAGTGAACCGCTTCCTGGAGAGGGTGAACCTGTCTGTGCTAGTCCTGCCTGGCCTCCAGGGCTCAGACATCAGAGGGAGCTTCTGGTAAGTCACATGTCAGGCTGCCTTCTCATCATTTGGCGGTCCCTCAGTGGGACTTCTCTGGATTTGGGTCTTCCTTACAGGACAGGTACATGGTTGTAAGAATTTTCTTTCTTCCTTTCATCCCTCTTCCCCACTTTCCCTCACTCTGGGGCCAGGGCAGGCATCATCACCCTGGGCTGAGACCTTGGCTGTGCTGAGATGACGTTTCAGACCACAAATGGCACGAAGGGCAGCTGGGGTTGGCAGGAGAGCAGTGATCAGAAAAGAGAGGAATAAATGTAACGATGCCTGTGGAGGTTCCTTGCAAAGCATGCCTCTCTGAGTCTTAGTCGTTCTTGAGGCAAGAATAGCACAACAAGGGGATCTTCCACAATCATGCTGGTTCTTTCATAGTCGTCCTCCCAGGAATCAGGGGATGCCCTCTGCACCTCTCGTAAGTGCGTCCCTCTTCCAGTTCGTGCCCCTCCCAGGGACCCACGTCTTTATCCCAGGCCTTGTCTGCAATGTACAACACCCAGCCGATCTCACTGCGGAGTGCGAGGAATCAACCCACAAACTGTGGACAGGTGGGCGCGCATGCAGTGTGTACACAGCTTGATTACAGTCTGCTCTGTTCAATTTACTATCCCATGTATGCCTGGCTGTTTTCCTTTTCTCTTGTTTCTCTGCTTTATCTGCATATCAGGAAAGATTCACTTTCCACCTTTAATTAATGAGTATAAATAGCTATTTTTTCGTGGTACCACATATTGGAAGTTCTGGCTAAAATTCAGACCTCCAAAATTTCACCTTAATTCTCCAACTCCTCTCATCTTAGAACCAGAATTTTAATTAATTGCTGTTATTTCTCAGACATTGACGCAGGCCAGCTCTGGAGGCTCCTTTCTCATTTTTCTGTCCCCAAGCCACCCAGTTGCCCTCAGCTCTCAATGTCCCTAGCCTATGGCCAAGCTAATGTTTTATGGCAGTTGGATTTCTTCCCTAGGCAATTCTTCCTTCCTCTGAGCATCCATAGCCATTGTCTGCACCTTTCTGTGGAACTTATTATCAGTCCTGGGGGTTTAGGACCACCTCAGAGTTAGCTTGCACTGTGACTTGCTGCTCAATAGAAACTTGCAGCCATTTCAGGATCTTTCAGGACTTGGAATCCATTTCAAGATCTTCTTAGTGCACAGCCACACATCTCTTGAGAGATATGTCCCTGTGCAAGAGTCCAGTTATTCTGCATTACTGCAGGTGCAGGTGCAGATGCAATGAGATAATTTGTCTATCAATGAGAGCATCCTGCGTCTGTGAGCCCTCACTGTGCTCTTGGCATTGAGCTGAGTGCTTTATGTGCTTTGTTTCATAGGAGAATCATAACACCCTGTGAGATGATTTTCATTAATGTCTTTATTTTACAGTTAAGAAGACTGAGGTTTAAGCAGGCCTAGTAATTTCCCCTAAATCACATAGCTGACAAGTCACAGAAATCAGATTCAGATTCAGGTCTGTCTTATCCCAGAAGCCCTAACTCCTGGCCATCTCTTCGTGTGTGTGGTCTCTTGCAGGGAGCTGAGCATCACACTGAAGCTTCCTAAGCTTTTGATGGATGGTAGCTCTTACTTTTACCCTTAGTCTACACCCAGGCTCATGCATGTGGAAAACTGGGGTCTGCATGCTATGGCCTCTTTAAGAAATGCTTGTGACAAATCTCCTGGTCCCCAAACAGAATGAAGTTGCCAGAGTAAAGTAGCATTGACCTCACGTTTATCAAATGGTCTTTTCCTTGTTGCCAGGGAAACATTCCTGCCTCCTAGCTACTGAAAAGTTATGACAATGCGATGAATATCTTTCTAACATTTGCCCCTCACAGCCAGACATTTGTTCTTGAATGACTCAATCCCAGTGAATATCACCTTCCCTTCCCTTTGTGCCCGGCTTAGTTAAGGCCTCCTTCCTTCCTGATGATTTTATGTGCCACGGGGAATTATCTTTCTGTCTTCTTGTCAAATATTTAGGTCTTTAGGACTACTCAGGCCTTTATGCTGTTGACACGTGATAGAAGTGTTTGTCACTGTGTTGCTATGCGCTTCTTGGAACTTGGTGTTTTGTATTGGTTTTACTTGGCAGCATTTTAGAATCCAGAAACTCTGTATAGGCCACAGCAGCCCACTCTCATTTCAATGTAGGCTTCACAGACTTACCTTCACAGGTATATGATGGAACTAAGAGGAAATGTGTGTGCCTCAGTTTCTAACATGAGTATACAGAAAGGGAAAATAGGCTGTGTTTCAGTTAACTAAAGGCTATGCTTGCCTCTGTTACGTAAAAGAGATATGATTCCATATCCAGTTGTTTAATTTTCCTCCCAAAGGCCATTTTTCTAATGAGTTCCAAGAACGCTTTCCCAGAGTGATCAACGCTTAGGATCACGTTCTACAGCATGTGTGAAATGGCAGTTAACAGAAGAGAAAGTAAGCTAGTTTCAGAGAGTTTACTGGTTGGAAAGGGCTATAAAAAGAACAACATCTATGAGTCAACTAGGGACTTAAGCCAAATAATATTGACATATTTCAAAATTGAGAACTGATTATGTTGCACAATTTGTGCTCTGAAAAGCGGGAAGTTCTTATGATGGTCTTATAGCTAAGTGTATCTGACAGTAAGAGATCCTGGGAGAGACAAATCATTTTACTTTTTATTTTTATTTTTCATTTTTTTCATGAGAAATAGAAGTTTAAGTTTATTTATTTATTTATTTATTTTATTATTATACTTTAAGTTCTAGGTACATGTGCACAATGTGCAGGTTTGTTACATATGTATACATGTGCCATGTTGGTGTGCTGCACCCATTAACTCATCATTTACATTAGGTATATCTCCTAATGCTATCCCTTCTCCCTCCCCCCACTCCACAACAGGCCCTGGTGTGTGATGTTCCCCTTCCTGTGTCCAAGTGTTCTCAGTGTTCAATTCCCACCTATGAGTGAGAACATGCGGTGTTTGGTTTTCTGTCCTTGCGATAGTTTGCTGAGAATTATGATTTCCAGCTTCATCCATGTCCTTACAAAGGACATGAATTCATCCTTTTTTATGGCTGCATAGTATTCCATGGTGTATAATGTGCCACATTTTCTTAATCCAGTCTGTCACTGAGGGACATTTGGGTTGTTTCCAAGTCTTTGCTATTGTGAATCAGTGCCGCAATAAACATACGTGTGCATGTGTCTTTATAGCAGCATGATTTATAATCCTTTGGGTATATACCCAGTAATGGGATGGCTGGGTCAAGTGGTATTTCTAGTTCTAGATACTTGAGGAATCGCCACACTGTCTTCCACAATGGCTGAACTAGTTTACAGTCCCACCAACAGTGTCAAAGTGTTCCTGTTTCTCCACATCCTCTCCAGCACCTGTTGTTTCCTGACTTTTTAATGATGGCCATTCTAACTGGTGTGAGATGGTATCTCATTGTGGTTTTGATTTGCATTTCTCTGATGGCCAGTGATGATGAGCATTTTTTCATGTGTCTGTTGGCTGCATAAATGTCTTCTTTTGAGAAGTGTCTGTTCATATCCTTTGCCCACTTTTTGATGGGGTTGTTTTTTTCTTGTAAATTTGTTTGAGTTCTGTGTAGATTCTGGATACAAACCAATTTAGGGTGGGGTTGTTATAAAAGGCTTACAGAAGAGTTGGGAATAGATGGCTGAGATAATTTATATAAGCCTTTGGAGCAAGATAATATCCTGAAATATTAATCACTTTAAAACCATTTTGTTGAATTGTGCCTTCTTTGGTGAATCTGAGGCATCTTCATCTCTTGAGAAGCATGAGGACTGTTGTAGATAGACACAAAGAGAAACATGAGATGGGAGCACAGCAGGGGACCATGACAAGGCCATGGGGACCGCCCCTCCTACTCAGTCCGTTCTTTACTGTTATGGGTTGAGTGGTAGCTCCTAGAAGGCATGTCTATGTCCCATTATCTGGAGCCTGTGATTGTGACCTTATTTGGAAGAAGGGATTTGCAGATATAATTAAAAATCTTGAGATGAGATCATCTTGAATTAGAGTGGGCCCTAAATCCAGTGACAAGTGTCCTTAGAAGAGAAGAGGAGAGGATGAGTACAGACCAGAAGCCACCTGGTGATGAAGACTGAGATTGGAGTGATGTGGCCACAAGCCAAGGAGTGCCAGGAGCCACCAGAAGCTGGAAGTGGCCAGGAGCCTTAGGAGAGAGCGTGGTCCTGCCAATACCTTGATTTTGAACTACTGATCTCCAGACTGTAAGAAAATAAATGTCTATAGTTTTAAGCCACCCAGTTGGTGACACTTTGTTACAGTCGCCCCAGACACTCCTGCACACACCCTCAAGCTGGCTTACCTTGGCCAGGCATCATCACCACCTGTAAGGTGACCAGCATTTTGACACTGCCTTTTATTATCTCTTTAAAAGTCCCCTTAAACTCTCAAGGATTCAGTCCTAATATATTTGAAAATGACCTTCTATTTATTTATTTTATTTATTTATTTATTTATTTTTTTGAGATAGAGTCTCACTGTGTCGCCCAGGCTGGAGTGCAGTGGCAAGATCTCGGCTCACTGCAACCTCCGCCTCCCGGGTTCAAGCAATTGTCCTGCCTCAGCCTCCTGAGTAGCTGAGATTACAAGCACACACCACCACACCCAGCTAATTTTTGTATTTTTAGTAGAGACGGGGTTTCACCATCTTGGCCAGGCTGGTCTTGAACTCTTGACCTCGTGATCCACCCACCTCGGCCTCCCAAAGTGCTGGGATTACAGGTGTGAGCCACCGTGCCCGGCAATGGCCTTCCATTTAAACATTTGTTTTCATTGGTGCCAGAAAAAAAGTTTGTTATTTGAGACGATCTTTCCATGTCACAAATATTTTAGGGGAAAATCTGTGGCACCTTGCACACAGCAGGGCCATTACTGATGTGGCCTACCTGTGTTTGCATGGTGTTTTCTATCCCCTGTCTCCCCTTTGTGGAGGGAGTTGAATTTCACCGCCCCATGAACCTGTGGCTGTAGACCTACTCGTTCCTGTGAATTAATACTGTGTTTTGATGTATTCCCCTTTATACAATGAAGCCAGCATCACAGTGCGGCAGCTTCTGCTGTCATTGAATATAAAAGGGTCTAAGAAGTTATTTAGGACTGCAAGAATGAAATCCTGTGTATATCTTATTTTTCTCCAAAACTTTTTGTCTCTAGGAAAAATTCTCTGAGATCAGCAAGACAACACCTGTGCTGTCTAGTATGAAAAGCTGTCTCCAAACAGATTAGCTACTGTCATCGTTCCAGATGCTAGTTGTCAGTAGAATCCATGTTTAGGCTGAGAATGTTTAGGCAGCTTGGAACAGGGTTATATCCCAGAGGATAAAAGGGGGTCTCCCAGCATGCTGTGACTCTTGCTGTACATTCTGCAAGTCAGCAAAAAGTCGTGGCATCACACAATGCAGAACCCACAGTGGCATCGTGGCCAGTGGAAAGGGGTTCGCTAGTCCATACAGATGCCTCCTTTGGTACTCTTCAGCTGTGACGCTCCCTGCCTGCAAGCTGGGCTTATGTGATCATCACTTTGGGAACTGCAAGCCACAGCTACAGACAGCTACTGGGGAGGTGGGGGTCAGGGGTGTCAGAGAGCAGACAGGAATGTTTGCTTATTGCCTGAAGAAAGGCTCAGGAGTGAGAGGAGAGTGGTAGATGTCATCATGGGTAATTGTTATGAGGCTTGCATTGGCAGTAGGGCGCCCGCTCCCACTTTCCTGGACATGTAAATGAAGCAGAACATTCTCTTTGCAGTGTGTGTGTGTGTGTGTGTCAGGTCCTGCCTATTTCTCTGGAAGATCCCCTCTGCATGCATGGCCACTCCATGAACACACACTCAAGGCATCTATAGTAATGGGCAGCCACACAGCAGTCGCAAAGCAGAGCTGACAGGTATTTGGTTTATCTGATTAGTCTAGAGAGCCATACAAAAAGTTTTCTGGACAACAGCATCCTGAAAACACAGTGACCAGTAGGATACCTGTGGCCTGTGTGTGTGTCTACACTGTCAGGGAAACGTTGGCAGGCAGGGACTGGGCTGACGCCCTTTGAGGGCTGAGCATGTGGAAGGCACTGTGCTGAATACTCTTCACACACCTGCCAGCCCTTCCCTCACTGTTCATACACAGGAGCTTCAGGAATCGATTCTTTCATTCTCTATGATACTGAGGACACAGGCGGGAGTGGAGGTGCGTGGAGCTGCCTGTCACTGCTGGTGGTGTCCCCTAGAGCTGCAGCTCTCAGACTTGGATTCTGATTCGAATAAAGCAGGGATCATTTAAAAATTTCCAGGCTGGGCGCGGTGGCTCAAGCCTGTAATCCCAACACTTTGGGAGGCTGAGGTGGGCAGATCACAAGGTCAGGAGTTTGAGACCAGCCTGACCAACATGGTGAAACCCTGTCTGTACTAAAAATATAAAAAATTAGCTGGGTGTGGTGGCACCCACCTGTAATCCCAGCTACACAGGAGGCTGAGGTAGAATTGCTTGAACTAGGGAGGTGGATGTTGCAGTGAGCCAAGATCGTGCCACTGCACTCCAGCCTGGGCGATAGAGCGAGACTCTGTCTCAAAAAAAAAAAAAAAAAATTCAAACTACTCCTTCCTCTCCCTGCAGCAACTGAGCCAGAATCTCTGGGAGTGCCTGTTAGGAATCTCTCTCTCTCTCTGTGTTTCATTCTTCCCTGGAGATTCATGTCCATGGTGGTGAGATGGAAGACCTTCATCCAAGAGGAAGCACATGCTGGGTGGATATAATTATCTCTGAATCTTTTACCTGTTCTGGTTCTTCCGCCTCTTCTCCTGGTCTTTGTAGGTTGGGATTGGTGGTTCAGGACAATCCTATATTTCTTATTTGGAAATTCTGTGAATATATCTACACAGACAGGTGGATTTGGATTTGAGTCCTGGCTGAGCCTTCTAAAACTCTGAAAGTGAAATTAAGCAGTGCACTTGGGATAGAAATACAGATTTATCTTCTATCTGCTCTTCTTAGCTATGTTCATTCTGGTTTCCAATTGTCTAAGATCCCCAGTGCTTACTCACTCCAAATGGCAGGTGCAGAGAGGACTGGAAATACAGATGGGTTCTTGTGCCATGGCTGTGCTCTCCTTGCCATATGGGGTTGCTATTGAAGGTGGGTCCTGCACACTCACTGAGAGCTGCCATCAGCACCGATGGTCTTCTGAGATGAGACCCTGCACTGGCTTCTGTGGTGCCCCACACTTGCTTCCCTAAGGCTTTACTTATTTTCATTCACAGCTGCATGCTAAGCCATTGTCCCACTGAGGATGCCACCATGCCAGGCTAGTTGAGTTCCCCAGGGTCCCCACCCTCAGGCACACGCTGCCCAAACCAGCAGTTCCTACCTGTCCTGAGTTCCTGGGGGTGAGCTCAGGCCACCAGCCCACACTGCCTTGTCACTACCGTAGGCTCTTGGGTCAGTCTATTTCATAATTCAGTATCTCAAGGCCAGGGATTGGACTTGATCCTTTTTCTCTCAAAACACCCTTGGACTTTAGTCAGTGGGCCCCTCCCCTCCCCTGGGCTCTTTACCCAGAGGAGAGGCGACTTTTGCTTAGCTGAATGCACATGCGGTCCTGTTACAACTCCTGCCCTGGGGCAATAGATCCTATAGGCGATATGTTTTAAAACAAAGTGTCTCTGAACAAAACCAGCCCTACTTCACCCTCTTGTGGTCAGCAGCCTCTGAGATGGGACCCCGGCAGGCTGCCATTATACTCTGGGTAACCCTGTTCTCTGCAGTGTGGGCAGGACATGGTGACTCACTTCTGATGGATGGAATATGACAAAACTGGTGGGATATTGCTTCTGAGATGAGGGTGTAATGAAGAGTGTGGCCTCCATCCTGGGGTCTCCTCTTCCCTGCTCTCTCTCACACACTTGGTGTGAAGGAAGCAGCTGCCATGTTTTGAGTCACCCTGGGAAGAGGCCACATCCCAAGGAACGCACAACTTCAGCCCACGGGTGACAGGGTTTGGGTGCTGCCAACAGCCTTGTGAGTCAGCCTGAAACCAGATCCCCTCACGTTGAACCTTGAAACAACCACAGCCTTGGCTGGCCTGATGGCAGCCTGTGAGGGACCTAAGCCAGAGTCATGCAGCTAAGCTGCACCCAGATTCCTGACCTGAGACCCTGGGAGACAATGAGTGCTTGCTTTAATCTGCTAAATGTTGGGGTCGTTTGTTATACAGCAATAGATAACCAGCACACTAGCTCTTACTTTTGTCCTACTGACTATTTGGGGAAGCCGTTGGCAGCTTATCTTTACCCCACTCCCAGCCACCCAAATTGCAGTCTCCATCCCAGGAGTCACTCTGTCTTCACGAACACCCAGTAGGACTATGTGATTGTACAGAAGACACCTACACTTCCTGGCCCTCCATTCCTTCATCTGTAAAATGGCAAAAGCAGTAATACCAACTTCGCCAATTCAGCACCCTGCAGGGGTGCAGGAAGGAGCTGACTCTTCCTTTCCTCTCCTTAGTATAAGTTATGACTTAAGACAAATCACAGATTCACCAGAGAATTATTAATCATCCAGAACATACTTCTGAAGTGTTTGAGAGGCTCGATGCTGCACATTGGTAGAATGTGTTAGACTGAACCATGTGACATTACCATTTTTGTAGGTCAGAGATGTTTACTGCTGTCTTGCCACTGCTGGCTACAATGCATGGCATGAAGAAGAGGCCAGGAGCACACGTATGGATTTGCTTAACTCCCTGAGAAATTGACTGTCTGCTTTGTACTGGATTATAAACGTCTGTCTACTGGAAAATTCCTGTGTGTCCTTCAAGGCCCAGCCCAAGTATCACAGCATCTGGGAAGCTTCCTCTGACCTTCTCAGCAGGACTGACTGTGCCCTTATCTCAGCTGCCCTCTACTGTGGCTTCTCTGCACCCACTTGTCACGTTGTTGATTTGCATGTCAGCCTCCCCCAAGGTTGGAGACTGACCCAACAACAGAGCTAGGCCATGCGTCTCTGCACCCTGGGCCCAGAACATTCTCCATGAATGTTTGTGAACTAACTGAATGTCAGAAAACTCTCCACTTCATTTTCCTCCCAAGGAAACAGCATACCATTTTCTTCTACTTTTTTTTTTTTTTGAGACAGGGTCTTGCTCTGTCACACAGGCTTGAGTGCAGCGGTGAGCCACCATGCCTGGCCCTGCATTCTTTATTAACAGTGAATTATCTTCTCATGGTCTGACAGAGTAATCATCTATATATTTTTAATTACACAATTCCTAAGAGATTTTCCTCCTAAATTCAGCAGCCTCCTTGGGTAGGAGAGGACAAAATAAGTCATTTCACATTCTGTCCTCAGGTGCTTCCTGACGAAGCCTCCTTTTGAGCATTTCTGTCTGTAGCATTGGTCTTAAAGCCAGAACACAGGGAACAATAGGAAAAATTGTGATGAAAGACACATTTCCGACATGATTGTGAAAGGAACAAAATTATAGTGTAACTGGATGCTTCTTTCTGATACGAAGAGCAAACTGTAAAGCCATCTCTCAGATCCATGTGGGTTTTGGCTGGGGGCGCTAATGGACATAAGGCCAAAGATCTGCAGGTGTGAGAAAGTAACACAGAGCTTCTGCCCCATGCCAAGGAGCGTGTTCAGGTTCTATATCTTCCTCTAAGCTAGTGACCCAGAGGTAGCTCTCTTGGCCTTGATTTCCCACCTTAACACTAGTATGGCTTTTCTTGCTACCTTGTAGTGTGGTTGGAAGAATGAGACAATGGCATGACGCTGTCAATGGAAGGGTTCCTGATACATTCTTATTCCTTCCATGATTTTTCCCCCAATTCAAATTATTAAAATCAACTGGGAGGAGGGGCAGAATCCATTAAATAAAGGGCTTAAATGCTTACTTCGCTTTTTTGCAAATTCAAACAAAGCGAGAGGTTGTACAATGACCCATAGGCTGGGGAAAAGGCTGCGTCCCATTCAAGCTGCTGCTTGTGGCTGCTGGGTCCTCCAAGGGCACTGCAGTGAAGGCTTTTGTCCAGCCTCTGCCCAGCAGCTCAGGGAAGGGCCACCATGCAGATGGCTTTTGGGAGGGTTTTGTTGTATGACTCCTAGTGAAAATTTAGGCTTTGCGAGTATGTAACCCTATGCTGGAGAATGCACTGGCACATCCCACGGGGCACAGCCCCTCGCTGGGCTGCTGCACAGAGGCCAGACAGGAGCTCTTGCCAGCAGCCTCATGGGGACAAAGAATCGTGGTTATTTTCTGAGGGTAGATAATCACTCTGCAGGCAGAAACGAGGCCCAAGAACCATGGGAGCCAGTGCTACCCCATCTGATAAGCTTGCATGTCCCTGAAGCATGTTTCAAAGAGAAGTTAAATTGATGAAATGTAAGCTGCGTTTTTCTCTTAGGGCAGCTCTACCCGTGTTAGGCGGTGAGTCTTACTCTTTAGTGCCCAGGATGGGTGAGAGAAAAGGCCATAACTCCTTTGAAATTGTGATGAAAGCATGGACCCTCCAAGGCTCCAGAAAAATACACTCACATTTGCAATTTTGCACACAGACTTCAGGAATCCACAGAACTACTGGGCCTCTTCTGTAAACCACCTAAGCAGTGGTTCTCACCCTTGGAGTCACATTAGAAATCGCCAGATGCCTGGGCCATCCCTGGACTACCTGCTAGATGAGAAGCAGCAGCAATCAATCCTTTCTGAGAGCTCTAAGGTGATTCTATGCATAGCCAGTGATGAGAGCTACTGTTTTAGGCTGAGAACCAGGCTTAACCATGGACTTGCATGTCTCTGAGCTATATGTTATGTGTTGGTTTTTTAAATGAATTTTTAGTTTATTGACATTGCCTCTGCCCAAGGTTTAAGAAGTTCCTTAATAAAAGCATCAGTCACATATGTATCCATGTGCCATGTTGGTTTGCTGCACCCATTAACTCGTCATTTAGCATTAGGTATATCTCCTAATGCTGTCCCTCCCCTCTCCCCCCACCCCACAACAGTCCCCGGAGTGTGATGTTCCCCTTCCTGTGTCCATGAGTTCTCATTGTTCAATTCCCACCTATGAGTGAGAACATGCGGTGTTTGGTTTTTTGTCCTTGAGATAGTTTACTGAGAATGATGGTTTACAGTTTCATCCATGTCCCTATGTACCCTAAAACCTAAAGTATAATAATAAAAAAAAAAAAACAAAATCACAATGAGAGATACCATCTCACACCAGTTAGAATGGCAATCATTAAAAAGTCAGGAAACAACAGGTGCTGGAGAGGATGTGGTGAAATAGGAACAGTTTTACACTGTTGGTGGGACTGTAAACTAGTTCAACTATTGTGGAAGTCAGTGTGGCAATTCCTCAAGGATCTAGAACTAGAAATACCATTTGACCCAGCCATCTCATTACTGGGCGTATACCCAAAGGATTTATAAATCATGTTGCTATAAAGACACATGCACACGTATGTTTATTGCAGCACTATTCACAATAGCAGAGACTTGGAACCAATCCAAATGTCCATCAATGATAGACTGGATTAAGAAAATGTGGCACATATACACCATGGAATACTATGCAGCCATAAAAATTATGGGTTCATGTCCTTTGTAGGGACATGGATGAAGCTGGAAACCATCATTCTCAGCAAACTATTGCAAGGACAAAAAACCAAATACCACACGTTCTCACTCATAGGTTGGAACTGAACAATGAAAACACTTGGACACAGGGAGGGGAACATCACACACCAGGGCCTGTTGTGGAGTGGGGGGGATGGGGAGGGATACCATTAGGAGATATACCTAATGTTAAATGATGAGTTAATGGGTGCAGCACACCAATATGGCACATGTATACATATGTAACAAACCTGCACGTTGTGCACATGTACCCTAGAAGTTAAAGTATAATAATAAAAAAAAAATTCAAGCATTTAAAAAATAAAAATAAAAATAAAAGCATCAGTCCTCAATAGTAACCATTTTTTTAAGTTGTTTCTTTTTATTTACCTCTATGTAGCAAAATGGTAGGCACATAGTCCTATGTCTTCATTCATTCCTTTTAGCCATCACCTGCTAGTTTCCTTTTAGGACAGATGAGCAGCCTTGTCTGTCACCTGTCCTTGATCTACTCCACCCTCCTGGTGTAGTTAGCTGGCCTCTTCCGGTTACATTCATACTCAGTGTTTTAATTCTTGTAAGTAGGTTGAGTATTGGCTGCTGAATCATTATGTGTGTTATTATTACATTTCCTTTCTTTTTACCATTTTTTTCTAGGAATTAATAAATTCCTCATTTTAGAATTTGTCTTGGATTCTTGGGTTCTGTTTAAGTGGCCCATGCCCTTAAGTGTTCTGTGAAATGCATCATAGTGCAGTTGGTCGTGGGTGCCCTGTCCTCTCCTCCACCACCTCCAGCCATCTTCAGGCTGCGGGGCAGCTGCTCTCCTGGGACTTCCCTTCCCTGCTGTCTGCATAGTTCCTTTCTTGGTCTCTGGAGTTGGATCCCTTCATTCCTGGATCCCATTTTTTCCCCTTCACATACTCTCTTGCTTTGATGGAACAGAACTTTCAGTAATTGTCTGAGAAAGTGTGCATGAAGACTACATTTTTTTTTTTACTTTTCATTTCTGAAAATATCTTTCTTGTATTCTCATATTTCACTTATATTCGTTGGATAGAAAATTCTAGGTGAAAAGTAATTTTCTCTCTGAAATGGGAGGTATTGCTCTTCTTCTCTCCTGCCCACCATGGCTGTTGAGAAGCCTGATCTCATTCTGATACTCATGCCTTTTATGAGAATTTCTCTCTTTTCCAGTGCATTGTGCAGTGCACTTGAAGAATCCATTCACACCAGAGACACATGTCCTGTAATGGAAAAATGTAATACATTAGTTGTCTGATAACTTCACCTTTTGGTTTCCTCTTCGCTGTCTTTAAAAAACTGCTGTGAGATTGATATTGGGCTTTCTGGATTGATGCTCTAATTTTGTTTTCCTGTGTTCTTGAGGGAAGAATGGAGAAGGCCCTCACTGCAGCCCTGCAGCTGTTCATGCAGCATGGGGCCACATTTGCTTACGGAGAGAGCGGTGCTTCCATTCCCATCAGAACAGAAGGTGCGTACTAGGGCCCCCCTGCTCCTCCACAGCTCCCGCCCAGCTCAAGGGCCCAGAGCCACACTGGGCAGCAGACGTTTTCCATATAATGCTGACACTGTTTTCACCACACAGGTAGGCTGGCAAGGGCTCCATTTCAACCCTGGGAAACAAGCAAGGAAAGAGCTAAGGTGCGAGCTCTTGACAGGGGCCTGCCAAGCAAGTGAGATGCTCAATTTCCTTGAGCCTCAATCATACAGTTCTTCCTTGTAAAAACATTTTCCCCTTTAAATCTGAGCACAGTCTTCTCTATTCTTTATATCACTTCTGTATAAGAAAAAAAAGCTGAACCATGAATACTGCCTTAAACCTTGGTTTTCATGAGTTATCAAGGACTTGCATGTGGCACAGGTCATTGCTTAGAGACGATAACATCTTGAAGGTGACATAAGGTGTGGCACTCATTAAATATCCCTAATGATCTTATCTTTAGTTACCTCGAAACAAGCCATAGATTCTGAGTTAAGAGTATGGATCAATTTCTTTAAGTAAAGCTTGTCTTTTAAATACTGGCAATAATCTGTTTCTTTTTTTTTTTTTTTTTTTTTTTTTTTCTTAAGTATGCTCCCCCCCCCCCCCCCCCCCCCCCCCCCCCCCCCCCCCCCCCCCCTGTATTTTTAATACTTGTTCTTATCTGGCAATAATCTGTTTCTTAATAGAATAAATTGTTTCCCTGGCCATGCCAAGATCAGGAAAAAAGGCTGTGGTTACCTGAAAACAAACAAACAAACAAACTTCAAAGGCTCTGATTATCATCACAAATGTTTTGAATCCAGTCTGTCTTTTGTGAAGGAAAAAAATACTTTGTAATTCTTTTTGTGACAGAGTCTCGCTCTGTTGCCCAGGCTGGAGTACAATCTCAGCTCACTGCAGGCTCCACCCCCCAGGTTCACGCCATTCTCCTGCCTCAGCCTCCTGAGTAGCTGGGACTACAGACGCCTGCCACCTCTCCGGCTAATTTTTTGTATTTTTAGTAGAGATGGGGTTTCACCGTGCTAGCCAGGATGGTCTCAAATCTCCTGACCTCGTGATCCACCCGCTTTGGCCTCCCAAAGTGCTGGGATTACAGGCGTGAGCCACTGTGCCCAGCCTTGTAATTCTTTAAGCATGAGATTTCTAGTCTTACTGACAATCAGTGACTACTTAGGTATATTTTGAAAAATATTTTAACTAAATTCTCCACAGACAACCAATATTTAAGATGGAACAGTAGATTGCTAAATTATTATTATTATTATTATTTTTGAGACACTCTCACTCTGTCGCCCGGGCTGGAGTGCAGTGGCATGATCTTGGCTCACTGCAACCTCCACCTCCTGGGTTCAAGCGATTCTCATGCCTCAGCCTCGAGTAGCTGGAATTACAGGTGACCGCCACCAAGCCTGGCTAATTTCTGTATTTTTAGTAGAGACAGGGTTTCATCCTGTTGGCCAGGCTGGTCTCGAACTCTTGACCTCAGGCAATCTGCCCACCTAAGCCTCCCAAAGTGCTGGGATTACAGGCTTGAGCCATTGTGCCAGGCCTGAATTATTTAACTATATTTAAATAGTTAATTTTTAGGTGTGTCCCTGGCCTTGAGGAGAGGGATGGCTGCAGAGGGCATGTTCAGGGATAATGCACAGCTGCAAAACACATCTATGCCTAGTGTCAGCCTCCCTTCCTGGCGTGACTGTGAACAGATGTGGATATTGTGGGTAAAATCCCTACCTTCCTGCTGTGGGTACCTGGCCGCTGAGTGTACATGATTTCAGCATCATTTGCCTTAATTCTTTTCTGTCTGTTGTTTTCTTTATTTCTATATTGTTCAGCTTAGCATTGTGAATGCAAACAGCAGTGAGCCCGAGACCTGCAGGAAGAAGAAAGACAAAGAGGAAAAGCAGCAATGTCCGAGAGCTGGGAAGCGGCCAATAAACAGAGCAGGAGCCTTTCATCAGCACTCCCTTCCCTGAGTTTGTATTTGTCCAGCTGGATGGTGGAAGAGGAACAGCTTAAATGTGACACCTTAGAAATAGTTTGTACGAGATCTACCATTGTGGTGCCATTCTGTGGTACAGGCATTTGATACAATGGTTTATTTGTGAACTTTCTGATCTTACTTTTGAAGGAGTTTTATTTTATGTTATTTTATTTTTATTTATTTATTTTTTTTGAGACAGAGTCTCGCTCTGTCACCCAGGCTGGAGTGCAGTGGCACGATCTCGGCTCACTGCAAGCTCTGCCTCCTGGGTTCACGCCATTCTCCTGCCTCAGCCTCTCCGAGTAGCTGGGACTACAGGCGCCCGCCACCACGCCTGGCTAATTTTTTTGTATTTTTAGTAGAGACAGGGTTTCACCGTGTTAGCCAGGATGGTCTTGATCTCCTGACCTCGTGATCCACCTGCTTTGGCCTCCCAAAGTGCTGGGATTATAGGCTTGAGCCACCTCGCCCGGCCTTTTTAAGGAATTTTAATTCAAGATTTTATTTTTATTCTAGAGTCACAAACTTTTAGTGCAGTAATGGATTATACTCACCCCTGAGTCCCACCCTCATTTTGCTGAAGGGATGGTGGGTGTAAAGAAATGTAATTGCTCACCTGACATTGTGCATTGAGCTTGCGCGGGGTCGAATGCATCTCCCGAAGCCCCCAGCTTCTCATCCAGGGCTTCTCACGGGCTGTGCTGCCTCAGGGAGGTCTTCAGTTTCTGGCTAGGCACCGGCATAAACTTGGCTAAGGACAGTAAATTGACTCACTATAGGAATTTATTTCAGGACATTCCAACCAGAAAAATTAGGGGTGTGTGTGTGTGTGTGTGTGTGATCTTGGGGTTTAGTGTTGGTTGTTAACGACTTTCTTTTGATGCTTTAAATTATTCAAAAACTTAAAAATGTATTCGGAATTACTTTCAGATAAAAAGAAATTCGTAATGAGTAAGCACAGAAAGAAAAAAAAAAAAAAAAAAAAAAAAAAAAAAAAAAAAAAAAAAAAAAAAAAAAAAAAAAAAAAAAAAAAAAAAAAAACGTAATGAGTAAGCACAGAAGTGAAAGGTGGACGACAGGTTTGAGGGAGCAACTGTCACGCTGGCGCTCCACACTTCTGGCCTCAGCCAGGCCTGAGGCTCATGAGGAGACAGAACTCATAATCATTTTACATAATCCCAACAGTGATGTAGGCGTGGAAAAGAAGTCAGTCCCAGCCTAGGCCTGGATTGACACACACAAGGCACTACTCTCCCAGAGGGGTTCAGCATGGTGTCCTCAGCTGATCCTAGAGCCAAAGGGCCCGTGGACGAGCATTGCTCAATGTCTGCAGAGTGTTCCAGCCAGGTTCCCAGCTCAGACTCCAGCTTTGGATAAAGAACACTATTTCTTTAGTTCTTTAGCAAAATTAAACTTTGTGTTATCTGCTGCAAGAGCACCAAGGGAGAGAAATCAATTAATTTTTTTTTAATTTTGAGATGGAGTCTTGCTATGAAGTGATGTGATCTTGGCTCACTGCAACCTCTGCCTGCTGGGTTCAAGTGATTCCCTGCCTTAGCCTCCCGAGTAGCTGGGACTCCAGGTGCCTGCCACTATACCCAGCTAATTTTTGTTTTGTTTTGTCTTGTTTTGTAATTTTAGTAGAGACGTGGTTTCACCATATTGGCCAGGCTGGTCTCAAACTCCTGACCTCAGGTGATCCACCCGCCTCGGCCTCCCAAAGTGCTGGGATTACAGACGTGAGCCACCAAGCCTGGCCAAATCAGTTAATTATATTAGTATTTACGTGGTCTTAAGATCTTAGCTTAATGAACCAAATGTGATTTGTCAAAATTGACAACTGGAAAGGAAGGCCAATAATCTGAAAGAAAGACCAGAGTTTATGCAGAAACTGGAACAGCAGAGTAAGTGATGGTCAATGAGTTCTATTATCATACTCTTCAAGTAAACTACCTCAGAGAAACTTTGTTAGGGTTTGTAAAACATTATCACTATTATTTGTTAAGATTTTATGGAGGAACAGATTATATCTGTAGACATTAGCTTAAAGCATAATGCTAAACTATTGTTTCATAAGTAGCTCTCACTTCTTGACTGTGTCCTGATGGTTTACTCTGCATTTGAAGTGTATTTTCCAATAAATGGACTTTATTTTACTAAGATCAAACATCTTAAGAAGTGTGATTTATGGGGCAATAGGAAAGGTGTTTCCTCTAAAAGTATCTGCTCTACTTGGTGTGAATATTCTTCCCTTCTCTGCTTTTCTGCTTTAAATTTCTACTCATAAAGGTTCATTATGTTAACCAAGTTGTCTTTCAGTGAATACCCAAGTGGACAAGGCAGACTTCTGATCATGCAGCATCCACATCTTCATGTTCATGAGGCAAATCACCTCCTCTTTTCTAGCACTAGGGCACTGGAGTGAGGGTGAGTCCAGAAGGAAGGGATGGGAAGAGAGATAAAGTAGACATCAGAGAAAAAAAATTATCAGAGACATAGAGGAGCACTATATAATGATAAAAGAATTAATCCAGCAAGAAGATATAACAATTCTAAGTGTGTATGCATCAAACAACAAAAATATAAAATATGTAAAGCAAAAACTCATAGACTTAAAAGGAGCAATAGACAAATCCATAATTATAATTTGAAATTTCAACACCCCTCTCTCGACAATGGTTTATACATACAATGGAATATGATTCAGCCTTAAAAAGGAAGGAACTTCGGACACATGTTACCACATGGATGAATCTTGAAGACATTATGCTCAATGAAATAAGCTAGTAACAAAAGAACAAATATTGTATGATTCCACTTATATGAGGTGCCCAGAATGGTCAAATTCAGAGAGACAGGAAGTTGAATTGTGGTTGCCAGGGCTGGGGTTTTGGGATGGGGGTGATGGGGGTTGATGTTTAATGAAGACAGAGTTTCAGTTTGTGAATAGATGAATAAAGTTCTGAAGATGGATAGTATCACAATAATATGAATATACTTAATGCTACTCAACTGCAGACTTAAAAATGATTATGATGGGAAATTTTATGTTATGTGTATTTTACCACAGTTTTTAAAAAGTACATGTAGCAATCACTTGGGTTCTCACTAAAGGCCAATTGAATAAAAAATAACAAATTTTGGGGGTGGAGCCAAGATGGCAGAATAGGAACAGCTCTGTTATACAGCTCCCAGCATGAGCGACACAGAAGACAGGTGATTTCTGCATTTCCATCTGAAGTACCGGGTTCATCTCACTAGGGAGGGCCAGACAGTGGGTGCAGGACAGTGGGTGCAGTGCACCGTGTGCGAACCGAAGCAGGGTGAGGCATTGCCTCACTCGGGAAGTGCAAGGGGTCAGGGAGTTTCCTTTCCTAGTCAAAGAAAGGGGTGACAGACGGCACATGGAAAATCGGGTCACTCCCACCCTAATATTGCGCTTTTCCAAAGGGCTTAAAAAATGGCACACCAGGAGATTATATCCCGTATCTGGCTCAGAGGGTCCTACGCCCATGGAGTCTCGCTGATAGCTAGCACAGCAGTCTGAGATTAAACTGCAAGGTGGCAGTGAGGCTGGGGGAGGGGCGCCCACAATTGCCCAGGCTTGATTAGGTAAACAAAGCAGCCAGGAAGCTTGAACTGGGTGGAGCCCACCACAGCTCAAGGAGGCCTGCCTGCCCCTGTAGGCTCTACCTCTGGGGGCAGGGCACAGACAAACAAAAAGACAGCAGTAACCTCTGCAGACTTAAATGTCCCTGTCTGACAGCTTTGAAGAGAGTAGTGGTTCTCCCAGCATGCAGCTGGAGATCTGAGAACAGGCAGACTGCCTCCTCAAGTGGGTCCCTGATCCCCCGAGCAGACTAACTGGGAGGCACCGCCCAGTAGGGGCAAACTGACACCTCATACGGCGGGGTACTCCTCTGAGACAAAACTTCCAGAGGAACTATCAGACAGCAGCATTCGTGTTTCTCGAAAAATCCGCTGTTCTACAGCCACTGCTGCTGACACCCAGGCAAACAGTGTCTGGAGTGGACCTCTAGCAAACTCCAACAGACCTGCAGCTGAGGGTCCTGTCTGGTAGAAGGAAAACTAACAAACAGAAAGGACATCCACACCAAAAACCCATCTGTACATCACCATCATCAAAGACCAAAAGTAGATAAAACCACAAAGATGGGGAAAAAACAGAGCAGAAAAACTGGAAACTCTAAAAAGCAGAGCACCTCTCCTCCTCCAAAGGAACGCAGTTCCTAACCAGCAACGGAACAAAGCTGGACGGAGAATGACTTTGACGAGTTGAGAGAAGAAGGCTTCAGACAATCAAACTACTCTGAGCTACAGGAGGAAATTCAAGACAAAGGCAAAGAAGTTAAAAACTTTGAAAAAGAATTAGATGAATATATAACTAGAATAACCAATACAGAGAAGTGCTTAAAGGAGCTGATGGAGCTGAAAGCCAAGGCTCGAGAACTACGTGAAGAATGCAGAAGCCTCAGGAGCCGATGCGATCAACTAGAAGAAAGGGTATCAGTGATGGAAGATGAAATGAATGAAATGAAGCAAGAAGGGAAGTCTAGAGAAAAAAGAATAAAAAGAAATGAACAAAGCCTCCAAGAAATATGGGACTATGTGAAAAGACCAAATCTACGTCTGATTGGTGTACCTGAAAGTGACAGGGAGAATGGAACCAAGTTGGAAAACACTCTGCAGGATATTATCCAGGAGAACTTCCCCAATCTAGCAAGGCAGGCCAACATTCAGATTCAGGAAATACAGAGAACGCCACAAAGATACTCCTTGAGAAGAGCAACTCCAAGACACATAATTGTCAGATTCACCAAAGTTGAAATGAAGGAAAAAATGTTAAGAGCAGCCAGAGAGAAAGGTCAGGTTACCCACAAAGGGAAGCCCATAAGACTAACAGCGGATCTCTTGGCAGAAACTCTACAAGCCAGAAGAGAGTGGGGGCCAATATTCAACATTCTTAAAGGAAAGAATTTTCAACCCAGCCAAACTAAGCTTCATAAGTGAAGGAGAAATAAAATGCTTTACAGACAAGCAAATGTTGAGAGATTTTGTCACCACCAGGCCTGCCCTAAAAGAGCTCCTGAAGGAAGCACTGAACATGGAAAGGAAGAACCAGTACCAGCCACTGCAAAATCATGCCAATTGTAAAGATCATCGAGGCTAGGAAGAAACTACATCAACTAATGAGCAAAATAACCAGCTGACATCATAATGACAGGATCAAATTCACACATAACAATATTAACTTTAAATCTAAATGGACTAAATGCTCCAATTAAAAGACACAGACTGGCAAATTGGATAAAGAGTCAAGGCCCATCAGTGTGCTGTATTCAGGAAACCCATCTCACATGCAGAGACACACATAGGCTCAAAATAAAAGGATAGAGGAAGATCTACCAGGCAAATGGAAAACAAAAAAAGGCAGGGGTTGCAATCCTAGTCTCTGATAAAACAGACTTTAAACCAACAAAGATCAAAAGAGACAAAGAAGGCCATTACATAATGGTAAAGGGATCAATTCAACAAGAAGAGCTAACTATCCTAAATATATATGCACCCAATACAGGAGCACCCAGATTCATAAAGCAAGTCCTGAGTGATCTACAAAGAGACTTAGACTCCCACACAATAATAATGGGAGACTTTAACAATCCACTGTCAACATTAGACAGATCAACGAGACAGAAAGTCAACAAGGATATCCAGGAATTGAACTCAGCTCTGCACCAAGCAGACCTAATAGACATCTACAGAACTCTCCACCCCTAATCAACAGAATATAAATTTTTTTCAGCACCACACCACACCTATTCCAAAATTGACCACATAGTTGGAAGTAAAGCTCTCCTCAGCAAATGTAAAAGAATAGAAATTATAACAAACTGTCTCTCAGACCACAGCACAATCAAACTAGAACTCAGGATTAAGAAACTCACTCAAAACCACTCAACTACATGGAAACTGAGCAACCTGCTCCTGAATGACTACTGGGTACATAACGAAATGAAGGTGGAAATAAAGATGTTCTTTGAAACCAATGAGAACAAAGACACAACATACCAGAATCTCTGGGACACATTCAAAGCAGTGTGTAGAGGGAAATTTATAGCACTAAATGTCCACAAGAGAAAGCAGGAAAGATCCAAAATTGACACCCTAACATCACAATTAAAAGAACTAGAAAAGCAAGAGCAAACACATTCAAAAGCTAGCAGAAGGCAAGAAATAACTAAAATCAGAGCAGAACTGAAGGAAATAGAGACACAAAAAAACCCTTCAAAAAATTAATGAATCCAGGAGCTGGTTTTTTGAAAAGATCAACAAAATTGATAGACCACTAGCAAGACTAATAAAGAAGAAAAGAGAGAAGAATCAAATAGACTCAATAAAAAATGATACAGGGGATATCACCACCAATCCCACAGAAATAGTCCCAGCTACTCGGAGAGGCTGAGGCAGGAGAATGGCGTGAACCCGGGAGGTGGAGCTTGCAGTGAGCCGAGATCGCACCACTGCACTCCAACCTGGGTGACAGAGCGAGACTCCGTCTCAAAAAAAAAAAAAAAAAAAAAAAAAGAAATACAAACTACCATCAGAGAATACTACAAACACCTCTATGCGAATAAACTAGAAAATCTAGAAGAAACGGATAAATTCCTCAACACATACACCCTCCCAAGACTAAACCAGGAAGAAGTTGAATCTCTGAATAGACCAATAACAGGCTCTGAAATTGTGGCAATAATCAATAGCTTTCCAACCAAAAAGAGTCCAGGACCAGATGGATTCACAGCTGAATTCTACCAGAGGTACAAGGAGGAACTGGTACCATTCCTTCTGAAACTATTCCAATCAATAGAAAAAGAGGGAATCCTCCTTAACTCATTTTATGAGGCCAGCATCATCCTGATACCAAAGCCGGGCAGAGACACAACCAAAAAAGAGAATTTTAGACCAATATCCTTGATGAACATTGATGCAAAAATCCTCAATAAAATACTGGCAAACCAAATCCAGCAGCACATCTAAAAGCTTATACACCATGATCAAGTGGTCTTCATCCCTGGGATGCAAGGCTGGTTCAACATACGCAAATCAATAAATGTAATCCAGCATATAAACAGAACCAAAGACAAAAACCACATGATTATCTCAATAGATGCAGAAAAGGCCTTTGACAAAATTCAACAGCCCTTCATGCTAAAAACTCTCAATAAATTAGGTATTGATGGGACATATCTCAAAATAATAAGAGCTATCTATGACAAACCCACAGCCAATATCATACTGAATGGGCAAAATCTGGAAGCATTCCCTTTGAAAACTGGCACAAGACAGGGATGCCCTCTCTCACCACTGCTATTCAACATAGTGTTGGAAGTTCTGGCCAGGGCAATTAGGCAGGAGAAGGAAATAAAGGGTATTCAATTAGGAAAAGAGGAAGTCAAATTGTCCCTGTTTGCAGATGACATGATTGTGTATCTAGAAAACCCCATTGTCTCACCCCAAAATCTCCTTAAGCTGATGAGCAACTTCAGCAAAGTCTCAGGATACAAAATCAATGTACAAAAATCACAAGCATTCTTATACACCAATAACAGACAAACAGAGAGCCAAATCATGAGTGAACTACCATTCACAATTGCTTCAAAGAGAATAAAATACCTAGGAATCCAACTTACAAGGGACGTGAAGGACCTCTTCAAGGAGAACTACAAAGCACTGCTCAATGAAATAAAAGAGGATACAAACAAATGGAAGAACATTCCATGCTCATAGATAGGAAGAATCAATATCATGAAAATGGCCATACTGCCCAAGGTAATTTATAGATTCAATGCCATCCCCATCAAGCTACCAATGACTTTCTTCACAGAATTGGAAAAAACTACTTTAAAGTTCATATGGAACCAAAAAGAGCCCGTATCGCCAAGTCAATCCTAACCCAAAAGAACAAAGCTGGAGGCATCTTGCTGCCTGACTTCAAACTATACTACAAGGCTACAGTAAACATAACAGCATGGTACTGGTACCAAAACAGAGATATAGATCAATGGAACAGAAAAGAGCCCTCAGAAATAACGCCACATATCTACAACTATCTGATCTTTGACAAACCTGACAAAAACAAGCAATGGGGAAAGGATTCCCTATTTAATAAATGGTGCTGGGAAAACTGGCTAGCCAGGGTTGCATATCTTCCTCCCAGTGAATGGGGCATAGAAATGGAAATCAGGTATCCTACTGGGGGTAATGTTGGTCTCATTATATGAATTTGGAAGTTTTTTTCAGTTTTTATGAAGCATTTGAGAAGGATTGCTAGGAATACTTCTTTAAATGTTGCATTTCTGTATGCTAGCATGAACTATCCAAAATGGAAAGTAAGGAAACAACTTCATTTACAACAGCATCAAAAATAATAAAATACTTAGAAATAAACAGAAGAGGTGAAGGACTTTGAGAACAAGTCATTGATAAAAGAAGCTAAAGAAGACACAAATAAATGAGAAGATATAGCAAGTTCACAGGTTAGAATATTGTTAAATTTAATATTGTTAAAATGTTCACACTACCCAAAGTGATCTACAGATTTAATGCATTCCCTATCAAAATTTTGATGACATTTTACCCAGAAATAGAAAAAAAAGTCCTAAAATTTGTATGGAACCAGAAAAACCCTGAATAGCTAAAGTAGTCTTGAGCAAGAAGAGCAAAGCTGAAGGCATCACACTTCCTGATTTGAAATTATATTACAAAGCCATCGCTTTGACCTATGGCACTGACCTAAAAACACACACATGGACAAAATGGGAGAGATCCCAGAAATAAACCCATGCATGTATAGTCAACTAATCTTTGACAAAGGTGCTAGGAAAACACAATGGGTAAAGTATACTCTCTTCAATAAATTGTGTTGAGACAATTGGATAGGTACATGCAAAAACAAACGAACAAACAAAAAAGGACCCTTATCGTATACCACACACAAAAATCAACTCAAAATGATCTTAAATGTAAGACCTGAAAATATAAGAATACTAGAAGAAAATGGGGAATGCCTCATGACATTTTTATTTGGAAAATAATTTTTGGATATGACTCCAAAAGCACAGGC
Organism: Nomascus leucogenys; assembly: GCF_006542625.1. Lineage (NCBI taxonomy): Eukaryota > Metazoa > Chordata > Mammalia > Primates > Hylobatidae > Nomascus > Nomascus leucogenys. The sequence goes on from NC_044384.1 coordinate 73,261,107, forward strand.
AACAAAAGCAAAAACAGAGAAGTGAGATTACATGAAAGTAAAAAGCGTCTGCATAGCAGAGGAAACAACCAATAGAGTGAAGAGACAACCAATGGAATGGGAGATAATATTTGCAAATCATACATCTGATAAGGGGCCCAAATCCAAAATATATGAGGAACTGAAATAAGTCCACAGCATGAAAACAATCAAACTTAAAAATGGACAAAAGACCTTGATGTGGTTTGGATCTGTGTCCCTGCTCAAATCTCATGTCAAATTATAATCCTCAATGTTGAAGGTGGGGCCTGGTGGGAGGCGATTGGATCATGAAGGTGGATTTCTCAAGAATGGTTTAGCACCATCCCCTTGTGCTGATCTTGGGATAGTGAGTTCTTGTGAGATCTGGTTGTTTAAAAGTGTGTAGCACCTCCCTTCCCCTCTTTCTCCTGCTCCTGCCGTGTAAGATGCCTTGCTCCCCCTTTGCTTCCTGCCCTGATTGAAAGTTTCCTGAGGCCTACCCAGAAGTGGAGCAGATGCCAGCACCATGCTTCCTGTACAGCCTGTGGAACCATGAGCCAATTAAATCTCTTTTCTTTATAAATTACCCAGTTTCAGGTATTTCTTCATTGCAATGCGGAAATGGACTAATACAGACCTGAGTAGACATTTCTCAGAAGAAGACATACAAATGGCCAACAGGTGTATGAAAAAATGCTCACTACTAATCATCAGTGAAATGCAAATTAAAACCACAATAAAATATCACCTCACACCCATTACTGTTGTTGAAGGTGTGGAGAAAAGGGAACCTTTGTATACTTTTGCTGGGAATATGATTAGTACAGACGTTATGGAAAGCAGTATGGAGAGTCCTCAAAATATTAAAAATAGTACTATTATAGGATCCAGCAATCCCATACTGGGTATTTATCCAAATGAACAAAAGAAACATACTGAAACATATTTCAGTATGTCAAAGAAATATCTGCGTTCCCATGGTCATCCCATCATTATTCACAACAGCTAAGTTACAAAATCAGTCTATCTCTGATAAATGGTTATGAAGTGTCCATCACTGATAAATGGATAAAAATAATGTGTTGTATATACAAAATGGAATACTACTCAGCCTTAAAAAAGGAAATATTTTCATTTGTGACGACATGAATTAACCTGGAAGACAATACGTTAAGTAAAATAATCCAGGCACAGAAAGACAAGTACTGTAATGACCTCACTTATATGTGGAATCTACAAAGTTTCATAGCAGCAGAAAGCAGAACAGTGCCTACCAGGAACAGAGGGTAGAGGGTGAGGAGGACGAGGGAGAGGCTGGTCAAAGGGTACAAAGTTCGGTTAGACAGGAGAAATAAATTCAACTTGAGGACCATAATTAACAACAATGTGTTGTATACTTGAAAATTACTAAGAGATTAGATTTTTAAGTGCCTTATCACAATAAAAGAGAGATAAACATGTGAGGTAATGCATATGTTAATTAGCTCTCTTTAACCATTCCACAATGTATAAATATTTCAAAACATCATGTTTTACCATAAATATATATAATTTTTGTCAATAAAAAATAAATAAAACAACCATTAATGAATAGACTTATTTATAAATGTATTTTATTATAAAAATTACCAATTTTACTTTTAGAGGAAACACCTAATCTGTCTATTAATCATACATTTGATAGAGCTACATAAAACTACCAATGGCTGAATACATGCTTTTTGAGGTCTAAGTATATTCTATATGAGTTCTATCCTTGGTGATGGACTCAAAGGCACATGCAATTCTTATATACAGTTTCGTGGGCTGCATTAAGTTAAAGATGGTTATTACATCAAGTGTGTGGCAATCTAAGCCCTTCCCTGTAAGTACCAGTGTTTTCACCTGCTCATAAAGGCTCAAATGTCAGCCCTGCTGCTGCTGAGATTTCATAGACACCTGGTAAGAGGCTGCCCAGCTCACTTGAAAGACAGGATCAAATGGCCTGCCTGTCTATGTTATCCCAGTTTACCACTTACCAGCCACATGATCTTGAATATTTGTTTGTTCCATCCAAGTGGTAGTTTCCTCATGCGTAACATGAAGATAATTAGAGTAACCCCATCTTCAGGTTTTCCAAAAGATTAAGTCGACTCGTGTCTATAAACTGCGCTTAACACAATGTTTGGCACACAGTATGCCCTTAATAAAGAGTGCGTATATCTTCTTTTGTGTATACCAGACACTTAAATGTGCTTCCTCAAGGTTACTACTGAGCTGGGTCCTCGCGTATTTCCTGGGGCATTGGGTCATTGCCTGAGAAAACCACCTCCTGCCAAACCTTGTGGTGAGACAGAAGAGCACCAGTTACACAGAGCAGGGAATGGCCGTCCATGCTGGTTTCATCTGCTTTCCACCGCCTGGTGGCTCATGCTCACTGCCTCTATCCATCAGTCAAAGCACCACCATGCTTGGCCTTGGCCTGCTTCACAGAGGTGCCTTGAGAAGGAAGGAAAAGAGTACTGGAGTTGTGCTTACAGCTCACTGGAATACGTGCTTCTATAAATTCAAGACATGACACCAATTAAAATCCATATTTAGAAAACCCTCATTGTCAATATGTTCATCCCACAAATTTGCAATTCCTTATGGAGAGCCATGAAGCACTCCCGGCCTTCTCTGCTGTTCGTTTCAGTTGGCAAGCTGGCCTCTACCCAGCAACTGTGAGGGAAGACTTGCTTTCTACTGATAAGACAACAGCAACATTACCACACATCCCTGAAGTGAAGCATGCTTTTCCCAGACCGTTACAGTTGGTCCCCTGTGTACATGGGTTCCACATGCATGGATTCAGATAAAAAAGCAGAGTTGTGTCTGTACTGTACATGCACATACATATTTCTTTTCCTTGTCATTATTCCCTAAACAATATAGCATAACAACTATTTGCATAGCATTTGCTTTATTTTAAGTATTATAATCTAGAGATAATTTAAGGCATATGGGAAGATGTGCATAAGTTATATGCAAATACTATGCCATTTTGTATGAGGGACTTGAGCATCTGTGGATTTTGGTGTCTGCTGGAGATCCTGGAACCAAACCACTACAGTTACTGAGTGATGACTGTATTTTCTCACAGAATGATGTTCTTAAGCCTAGAGTGATACCCCTTGGGTGGGATATGCCGGAGAATTAATCATTGTAATAAGATCTTGAGATCTTATTTAGTTACAAAGCTATCTGTGTTTTTAAAAATTTATGGTTACATAACTATCTGATTTTCAAAAATTCTTTATTTTGGCTTGTGGTTGTGGCTTATCGTAATACAAAACATAGTTTCCCAGACACGTCGCAGTACAGCTCAACAGAGGAATTAATTAAAGACCCGATAAGCCATAGGAAGTGGGCAGCCAGTGTTGGGGTTACGGGTTGCGGGTGGTCAGGCAGTCAGTCCACGTAGTAGCTGCTGGGTGATGGTCACTGTGGCTCTTCCAGAGAAGCAGCCCTCCCAGGCTCTTTCAGTCTCTCTGTATGATCTCTGACATGAGGCTTGGAGGTTGAGCTTTTATGAGTCTGTTGGGTAGCCGTCTGCAAGATCACATAGGCGTGGGAGGACTGGGCAGAGAGACACTGTCATCTGCTTAAGAAATGTGCTTCAAGAGAATGACGTCAACCAAGTCACAGAGGAGGCAGCGTCAATCTCCCATTCTCCCACAGAAACACTGCCAAACAAGAAACTGCATAACCAGCTTTGTCTGAATGGTGGAAAACAATCGCTGGTTACAGTAACCAATTGAATGCTGAACAAAGGAAGTCAACTTAAAAACAGAAGGAAAGATAAAAAGAAGAACACCAGCAAAGTGACACAGTAGATGGCCTGCTGTGCCCTACACAGAAACATTGAAAAACTAGCAGAAATGGCTCTTCCCCATCGGTGTGCCACTGAAGATTCTGGTGTCGCCATGGGCCGCCGCCCCGCCCTTTGTTACCGGTATTGTAAGAACAAGCCATACCCAAAGTCTCGCTTCTGCCGAGGTGTCCCTGATGCCAAGATTCGCATTTTTGACCTGGGGCAGAAGAAGGCAAAAGTGGATGAGTTTCCGCTCTGTGGTCACATGGTGTCAGATGAATATGAGCAGCTGTCCTCTGAAGCCCTAGAGGCTGCCTGAATTTGTGCCAATAAGTACATGGTAAAAAGTTGTGCCAAGGATGGCTTCCATATTCAGGTGCGGCTCCACCCCTTCCACGTCATCCGCATCAACAAGATGTTGTCCTGTGCTGGGGCTGAGAGGCTCCAAACAGGCATGCGAGGTGCCTTTGGAAAGCCCCAGGGCACCGTGGCCAGGGTTCACATTGGCCAAGTTATCGTGTCCATCAGCACCAAGCTGCAGAACAAGGAGCATGTGATTGAGGCCCTGCGCAGGCCAAGTTCAAGTTTCTTGGCCGCCAGAAGATCCACATCTCAAAGAAGTGGGGCTTCACCAAGTTCAATGCTGATGAATTTGAAGACATGGTGGCTGAGAAGTGGCTCATCCCAGATGGCTGTGGGGTCAAGTACATCCCCAATCGTGGCCCTCTGGACAAGTGGCGGGCCCTGCACTCATGAGGGCTTCCAATATGCTGCCCCCCTCTTAATACTCACCAATAAATTCTACTTCCTGTCCAAAAAGAAAAAAAAAAACTAGCAGAAATGCTCAGACCCGACTTTGTGAGAACCCTGAAAAAGTCAAAGGTAAAGCCATGAAATACACTGAATCAAGGGATATTTTAAACTCTTCAGCATTTTTAACTTTTGACTATAATCAATGATGCCAAATATGATAAAATGTTTCCAGATATGGTGTCTTAAAACTTGTTTAAATAATGGTTGCAATATAATCCCCATGAATGTATACTATTGAAATGAAGTATTTTAAATTCAATTATGTACGGGCTAAAAGCTATGGTTTATTTTTAGGTACTTTAAAAATGTTCAATAAAGCAAAAACTATCACTCCCCAATGGAATATGTATTCAAAAATGCACATCATGAACTTTTTATTACATATTATTATAAGCATATTGCATATTACACTATCAGATGGAAAATAGGCCAATGTCTGGGAGGTTTTAGGTGATCACACTAAGTCTTCATATTTTCAGGCTTTCTTCCCTTTCTCTAAGGACAGAATAACGACAGTGTCAGTAACGATGTAAATTCCACCAGATCATTATCAATGTGACTTTTTAAATTCGGTATGGAAAATAATTTCACGAAACTCTAGGATAGAAGGCCAGATAACAGATAATCAAGGAAACTTCTGCTAGGCTTAAATGAACAGATCTGAGACCTCATGCACAAGGTCAGAAATCCCAGTCTGTCCAAGTAGGACTGTCTGACTGATGGTCAAGTTGTGGGAAGAGGATCTGAAGTCTATCTGCACGATGTTCATGTGTACTTTTTTTTTCTTGGAGTAAAATCATAGTAAAGGTTGAAATATCTCATCGTTTATTTTAGTTCACTATTGCTAGAACACAGGAGATCCATTATCAGGCTTAAGATTTCAATTTAAAAATCATGCACGGGACTCAGAATTTACCGCCATGTGTTTTCTTTTTTCTTTTCTATGGTTTCACAATATCACCTATCATAAGCTCAAAAATATAAAGCCTTGAGCCTCAAATAAATGGCATAGTCCTTTGGGTGTGTTTGAAAGGAAGTTTTGACACGCAGCTCTGATAGTGGCCATCATCCCAAAGACTCCAGTCAAAATATCCAGTAGCGAAATATTTCTCACCAACTGTCGTAAGCCATCACTTTCAGCCAGGCTCAGGAAGTGCTAAGAAGCCTGGGATGCTAAGGATAAATGGAGTATGTGGCAAGTACTAGTGAAGACAGGTGCCAACACCTGCTTCCTAGTTTGATCCATCCTTGGTTGTTCAGAAAAAGGGAGAAATGCATTGCTCTCAATGACAAAGTCATCGAGCACTCACAATGTGTATTATATGCTAGATCTTACAGTGGAAACACTTACTAGCATTTCTACCTCACTACTCATTTTGACACTCTAGCAGTCTCTGGTGGTTTACATTGTTCCAAATATAGATTGATTTTCTTTGCAGAAAATTCCAGAAACATGATTTGGAGAGAATAGAAGAGGGATTTCCTCAGCTGAATCTGGAGGAAGAGCAGGGACAATGTGTAGAAATGCGTCTGGGCACAACTCTCTTCAAAATTCGAGACTTTCCAAAGGAAACCCCCTTGATGGACAGGACTCCAGACAGAAGTAAACTGTGCTGGTAACTTACGGAATCAAAACACATTTCTAGATTTGCTTTGAGCCTGCCTAGCTCAACAGCGCCAGCAGAGTCTGGAACATGTTTGAGCTGGTCCTGGCACACAGAGACATGTATTTCCTTTAACCTTTAACCATCATTGCCAGAACAGATTGTAATAATGGTTGTGGTCTCACCTGAGTTGTATAGTGAGGGTAATTGTTCAAACTATTGCCAGGGCAGACAGACCTGGCTCTTCGATGGTCACAAATCAGCTGATCACAGAGGGAAGGGGATAGCTGGAGCTTTCCATTTTCATATTTATTCTCTCTTTGAAGTTTCTTAACTATATCTCGTTATTGCAGCAACCTCAAGACAGAGCCAAGGAAGAGGATCTTCCAAGAACATTCAGTTTTATGGTAAGTGGCTTAGTGATCTCCCAACAACCTACCTCCGAACCTGACACTGACCTGACCAGCTTTAGGGTCCTCATATCAGAAATCTGGTCAGATAGCACATAAGAGACTCTCATCTGCCATCCAAGACCAAGAAGAATAAATGAGATGGATTGGGGAAAGAATAAGGAGACAGACTGAGATGAGGAGTGACTTAAAGATGGACCAAGGCAGAGATGAAGTTTAGAGCCATTGTGTAGTACAATTTTTTATAGACAGCAAGAACCTGTAGTCAGTAAATGCTGAATTTATGAACATTCTCATTTCATTTCCCCACGATAGAAAACTGAACAAGAGAATTGAAAATCTTTATTTTATACACATTCAACCCAAAATGTTGTATATGACCAAAGTTGCAGAGATGACATAGTTAACTTACATGTTTTTACATATGGCTACATTTATATTATCCATAATAGAAGTGAGAAGCAATCTGAGTGGCACCAAGCAACAAAAGCAAACAAACAAACAAAGAACTTTCACTTTGGAATGCAATCAAGCAAGCAGCCACGTTTGCCATTTCCATGCCTAGCCTGGACTCTTTCCTAGGCCAAGTCTTTGGTCCATTTCACTAGGACTCTCCCAAGTAATGGTAGGAAGAAAGTTCCAGCTTTCAAGGGAATTCATATTGCACCTAATATACTTGGAAACAGACCAGAGTTTATTTTATTTTATTTTATTTATTTATTTTGAGACAGAGTCTTGCTCTGTCGCCCAGGCTGAAGTGCAATGGTGCGATCTCGGCTCACTGCAACCTCCACTTCCCAGGTTCAAGCAATTCTCCTGCTTCAGCCTTTCAAGTAGCTGGGATTACAGGCACCTGGCCACCACACCCAGATAATTTTTTTGTATTTTTAGTAGAGATGAGATTTCACCATGTTGGCCAGGCTGGTCTCAAACTCCTGACCTCGGGTGATCCACCCACCTCGGCCTCCCAAAGTGCTGGGATTACAGGTGTGAGCCACTGTGCCCAGCCTGTTTTATTTAGACTTTGTAATTATTAAATATATCATGCAAAAATAAGGCATTCTCTGATTTGAGGACCCCCAGAGTGGGTTATGCGTTTTCTCATCACTAGATCAAGGCTGTGATGTGGAAGAATTCGATGAGAAAGGAAAGGCAGAGAGTGGAGCATGAATGTGGCCCACCATCTCAGGCCAGCTGAATTCCAGGCTGCTACAAACAAAAGACTGTGCTAGTCACTGGGGATATAGTGGTGAAAAAAAAAATGTCTCTGGTTTCATGAAGCTTATATTCTATTAGATGGAGATGACAAATAAATATATAAGTAAAAGATACAGTAAATAGGATGGGGTGCATGTCATGTAGAGAATGAAGCAGGGTGTGGAAGCTGGGCATGTGGCTGTTGTGTGTGCTGCCTTGTGTTGGATGGCCACGAGGGCTTCAGAAGTGAGCTGACATTTGCTCAGAGACCTAAAATAAGTGAGGAGATGGGCCACATGGCTACGGGGGAAGGAGCTTTCCAGATAGTGGGAAGGAAAGTACAAAGGTGCAAAGGAGGGAGAATGTGGGTGTGACTGAAGGACAGCGAGGTAACTGCAGCTGAACAGTTGCGGGTGGTAGGAAATTAGCTTAGAGACGTAGGGGGTGGTCAACCATATCAGGTTGTTTAAGGCATTTTAAAACCACAGCTTTTAGTTGATGTGAAACAGGAAGACACTGGAAGCCCTCGTGGCCATCCAACACAAGGCAGCACACGCACCAGCCGCATGCCCAGCTTCCACACCCTGCTTCATTCTCTACATGACATGCACCCCATCCTATTTACTGTATTTTTTACTTATACATTTATTTGTCATCTCCATCTAATAGAATATGAGCTTCATGAAATGAGAGACATTATTTTTTTTCACCACTAGATCCCCGGTGACTAGCACAGTCTTTTCTTTGTAATAGCCTGGAATTCAGCTGGCCTGAGATGCTGGGCCACATTCATGCTTCACTCTCTGCCTTTCCTTTCTCATCGAATTCCACTACATCATGTCTTTCCCTTGCTATTCTCATGATAGTGAATAAGTCTCACGAGATCTAATGGGTTTATCAGGGGTTTCTGCTTTTGCTTCATCCTCATTCTCTCTTGTGCTGCCACATGAGAAGTACCGTTCACCTCCCGCCATGATTCTGAGGCCTCCCCAGCCATGTGGAACTGTAAGTCCAATTAAACCTCTTTCTTCCCAGTCTCGGGTATGTCTTTATCAGCAGCATGAAAACAGACTAATACAGTTATCATCGGTTAGAAATCCCATGTATTAAGTGCACATATTTGTGTATCTCAGACCCTCCAGGGCTTAGACAGCCTAAGTAAAAATTGGAGTGCAATGAAGTAAGATCAAGTACTTTAGTGGCCTTTGGGAGGCACTGGGGTAATGGAGATGCTGGAGGGATCATTCACCCCAACACTGGACATTGCCCTAAACCAGACCTGTATGTGTGTGTGATGGCAATGAAACAGGAGACTCTTGGGCTGTGCAGGAATTCCCAGGTTGGCTGAGACAGACACCCGGCAGCGGGCGTGGGGCCTGTCAAGGCAGATTATCTAGCTCAGGTTCAGCTGGAGCTGAGCTCTGTTGTGTATGCTGTGATCCCAGGCAAGAGGAGTATCTCCAAGATGGGAACTTTTAGTGTGCATCCCATGGTTTCTCCTGGCCACACCCATGCAATCCAGAGCTTTAACCCCTGACGGGGACATGATTCAGTCAGCCACTGGGAAGGAACTAGAGAAAGCCTATTCCCGGGGTCTGGGAGTCTTCAGACCTGTCTTTGTGAGGACAACATGAAGGATCCATCCAGTGAGCGTAACTGATTTGGCTGGGTTGACTTGGCCTTGTAAAAGGAGAGGAAAAATCCTTGGAGGTGTCAGTGAAGATGGTGATCAGGGCATGTGAGAATAGCTCAGGGGCAGTGGGCAAGAATGTGAGCAGAGGGCTTGGGATTGTGACAAAATCTGGAAACTGAGTAATAAGATTGTTGGCAGAAACTCAGACCAGAGAGAAGGTACTGATACCAAGAGCCTTGCTGAGGGTAGTTCAAGGACATAAAGCTAGGAAATGCCATGCAGGAAGTCAAGCCCAGATTCAACTGGCCACAAGGCTGGTGTCTTCCCATCACACGACGTTCCTTCTGGACTCTAGGTTGATACGTTTGAATGGAGCAGAGGGTAGGTGACTAATAGGATATAGAGAGAGACAAGTAAGGGCTCTGCTGTGGACAATCATGTGTCTAGCTAAAGAATTTAGGGAGCTGCTCAGGTTTTATGAGCCAAGGGATAATTTGTACTATGGTGTGACAAGGAGAGGGATCTGCAGAAACATGCAGGATGAATTCATGCAAGGAAAGATTCAACATGGAGACTATTGCATCAGAATCAAAGCCTGTGAAGAGAAAAGTAACTGCATGCTCATAAACTAATTGCACCATTGACAATAAGGCAGAAATATATGACATTACTTATTTTTTAAAATAAAAAGCTGTACAAAGAATCAATGACACCTGAAAGAAAGTGAAGCTGGCAATGCTTGCTCTTTCCTCTCATTAAACCCAAAGTCATTTCGAAATCCTGAGGAAGAGTGTCCTTGGAGATTTTTCTTTGAATCCCTTTACCCAAATCCCAAGTAGCAGGTGAACAAAGATTTTTCACTTCATAAAAGGCAATCTTCGGCTAATAGTTTCTCTTTTTTTTGAAGATGTCTTTGATGTAAGAGCAGATGCCACTGGTTTTATATGCGACCAACTGAAATAATAAATAATTTATCAAGGTCCTTTAGTTGGAATAAGGCTTAATTTCCTCCTCCATGAATATATCAGAAAATGAACTTCCCCGAAAGATGTAGCTAATTATTAATAAATTGAACAGAGTGTACGTTATTGAAGAGCAATTCTGATTTATCCAACATACACCTAATAATTCCTTTCAAAACTGGCTAGAATCAGGGACATACAAAATATTCAAGATTTACAGTACTGTGTACCTGGCCTTGTGGTATTCTTTGAACTAAATCAAATTTTTTGGTGTCAAACAATAAATGAATTTGATGTTTATTTGAAAAAAACATTTTTATTAAAAGATACTTTAATACTAAATGTAGTGGAAAAATACCTAGATTTGTTATTAGAAAGCTCTAAGACTGCTCCTATCATTCTGTGAAAACATACATCCTCTAAAATCAGTGTTTTAATGATATGGCAAAGTTGGAAGACTGTTAATGGGAACAAAGTTTCTACTCATTCTTTTGTCTGTTTTGGTTAGCATTGCCTTTTGTGGGGTCTGAAGTTTTCCCATAAATCATATAGTTCCACAAATCATGTAGTTTCCAGTGGGTACTTTCAAATATCCTACCTAAGCCTCCTGGCCATGGAGTTGGATCAGGACCCACTTGGACCAAACAGATTATCCTATGCCCCAACCATAGTGATTGACTCAGATTGGCCCCGCTGAGCCAATCCCAATCTTTCCTGGGATTTCTCTAATTTACTAATGAAAAGGAGCCGTCCACTCTCCAAACTGACACTTATACTTTCAGCTATCTGTGACTATGGCTTTAGCTGAATGTGTACAACTGACCTAAGAAAATGAAGCAAAAGGCAGACAGAAGACAGAAGCAGCAACAAGACACAATATGAGGTGTGCAGCACCCCAGGGTCAGCTAGAACTACCCCTGTTCTGTTGGTAGCCTGGCTGTGCGAGTCAGTATATTCTGGTTGGTGTTTGCTCCCAGACCAGGTCTGATGAGGAGGAGCCCTCATCAGACAAGATCCTCTCCCACTGCATGCCATTCATAAATGCCCAAAGGAACACAGAGGCTTTGTCTGGGCGTGACTCCCTCTGGGTTGAGGCTCTGACAGTGAGACAGAGTTCCCCACCCTCACAGGACTTTCCTTAGCGATTATGAACTTGTCACTTCTGAAGACAGGGATCCAAAATAACCCTACAAAATAGGTTGGTGTTGTATGAAGTGCTTTCAAAAATTAAATTTAGATCATGAATTTTCCAGAGAACCCCCTAGGAGTGAGGGGTCATTTTAAGCTGACTTCTGTATCCTTTTGATGTGTCCCCACTATTATTATTATTATAATTATTAGTTTAAACACTTAGTTGCTTGCATCACTCAGTGTCCCAGACTCACCTTGAATTCTCCCTTCCTAGGCTCTGGAATCAGCTGTTTCCTCCAAGGAGCCCAGTTTCATTCAGTTGAAAATGATATTTAGAAACCAAGGCGTGGATGTTAGGTGTGCTCATTGGTACTGGGTGGTCATTGTGCCTATTCCCTTGTGGGTGTCTCCTCACCACACCTGAGCTGTGACACATGCCCTCTCCCTCACCTCACCTGGCTTTGGCATTCCAGTCCGGGCCTCCACCTTCCACATGGCTTCTCTTTGCTCCTTGAAGGGCTCTGACACCAGCCCTGGGCCACTGCCAACACCAAATTCTGATGGCTCTGGCTTACACTGGGCTGCATAGACACCCTTGTCACCCTGCTTGGCTCTGTGGGCTCTGACAGCCCATGCTAGGCCAACTGTACCTGATGGCAGTTTGCAAATTCCACTAGCTTAGGAGAGTGGCTCAGTGATAGTGGTGCAGCTCTCAACAGAGGGCATGCACGTGATGGGAGTGTCTTGTATCATTCAGATAATGAGGGCCACATACAAATTAATAAACAACAAATTCCATGTTCAGAAATGGCTTTCCAGCACTCATATCTAATTGGGTGGTCACTCTGTTTCTCATTTTTAAAATATTAGAATATCCAGATCTGTTCAAGTAACCAAAGAAAATTTTTTCCATGAGATATAAAGGGTACTCCTGTAAGTTAAATTGACTTATAAGGAAGTGTATGGTGTTTAAAATTCAAAATGTTCAGAAAAATAATGACAGATCAACTTTACCGTGGAGAATTCTTAGTATAAAATAGCTTATTTCATGTGAAGATGCCAGATAGATAAGATTATGAAGTCCTGAAAATGCCTTTTCTTCTTCCACTGCTATTCTTTTTTAAAAAATAATTTTACTTTCCATTTTTAAAATAATTTTCATTATAAAATTAAAAAATTACTAGTAAAATTTAAAAAAACAATTTCCCATGAATCTCCATGAGGCAATTGGAAAGTTTCTCTTGTTTTTTTTGAGACAGAGTCTCGCTCTGTCACCCAGGCTGGAGTGTAGTGGCGTGATCTCGGCTCACTGCAAGCTCCACCTCCAGGGTTCACACCATTCTCCTGCTTCAGCCTCCCGAGTAGCTGGGACCACAGGTGCCCGCCACCATGCCTGGCTAATTTTTTGTACTTTTAGTAGAGACAGGGTTTCTCCGTCTTAGCCAGGATGGTCTCAATCTCCTGACCTCATGATCCGCCCACCTCGGCCTCCCAAAGTGCTGGGATTACAGGCCTGAGCCACCACGCCTGCCTGGAAAGTTTCTTATTTATATTGTGGAGGGAAATTTTGAGTGTCCTATAATTTTCTGTGATTTGATTTATCTATCTAATGTCTCATAAAAATCATCAATGAGCCAATTAATGAAGATTCTTTAAAGAGGAGATTTTCATACTGTCTTTGGCATCTGGTATTGCAAGCATGGTACATTGTTTTCCAAGGAATGAAACAAGTAGAATTCCTAGTCTTGTGCAATAAGGCAATTTCCCCCTAAGGTCTCTTTGATCTCAAGACAGATGGCAAAATCTGTCCTGAATTGGGGATCAACAGTTTTCAGAACTTCCATATCTGTTGGTTTATATGATCAGGAGCCATTGGAGAATTTTTCCTCTTTCCTTCATAGTCAAATGCTGCTTTGAGTGCTCATTAAACTGGAAAAAGCAATCAATTGTTTAGAGAGAGAAAATAACTCTCTGCCAGATTATAGAAGCCAAGCTTGGCTTTTAAAAGTGTTTTGTTTGTGTGAAGACATAGAGGGCTTGCAAATGGTGGATTTATTTTGAAATGAAGAGCAAAGTTAGGTTAAAAAGGTAACAACTATATTTCTGAGAAGAAACCCTAAGGGTGTTCAAGGAAAAGCATTAAAATGATGCAAGCTGTATAAGTTAGATAACAGGCTGCCCTGACACACTTAAAGGAAGGTACTTAGACAAGAATCGTGTGCTTAAACAAGTATTTCATTACAGATATTAATGATGAGATACCTTCTTATTTTTTAGAACCAAATATATATATATTTTTAGTATTATACTTTAAGTTCTAGGGTACATGTGCACAATGTGCAGGTTTGTTACATATGTATACATGTGCCATGTTGGTGTGCTGCACCCATCAACTCATTATTTACATTAGGTATTTCTCCTAATGCTATCCCTCCCCTGCCCCCACCCCCCGACAGGCCCCGGTGTGTGATGCTCCCCACCGTGTGTCCAAGTGATCTCACTGTAGAATCAAATATTTAAACAACGTTTGGAAATTATTTAGAATAGGTCAGGGTAAAATGGCTGAAAATGACTGAGAGGTCTGCCCATTTCTCCCTGGCTTTCCTGTGTGGATTTCCAGCAGGACAGTAGCTTGGGAATCTTGTAGCCCTGGCTGGACAGGCAAGGCTTCCCTCCCTGCTGTGTTGCACACTCTGATTCTGTGATATTGAATAAATGTTGAAATATTTATTGTAATAAATAATAAATAATATTTGTATAATATTATTTATTTTTATTATTTATAATCAATACATATTATTCATTATTGAGTAATAAATATTGATGGGCTAGATATTTTTGTAATCTACTTTTAAAAAAACCTCTCATAATAAAATAATCCTAAAGGCTGGTGGGAGAGAGTACTTGTCATGAACTCTGACTCCTGGCTGTCAACATCAAACTGCAACAAAAACTGTAGTTTCTTCCTGAAAATGGGGTGCATGATGTGAAGTCAAAGATGTGGGTTGAAAATTGAGTTGTGTGACCTAGACAAACCATATAACCTCTTTAGGTCCTATTTTTCACCACTTGGCTTACCATTTTCAGCTTCTATTGTAGATAATACAGGACAAGCAAGGCCCCAAATTGGGGCTTAGCCCTGGAGGGTTCTTGGCATTCCCCTAGGAAAGGATTCAAGGGTTAGCTGGTGATGTTAAACAGCAACTCATATTGAAGCTGGGCAGTGGCAGCATCATGTCTTGTGGAAAATAGATCCCCACAGGCAGCGTGCCCAGAATAGCAGCTCAGAGGCAGGTCTACAGTCACGCTTATACTCACTTTTAATTATATACAAATTTAGGGGCAATTTATGCAGAAATTTCTAGAATGAGGGCGGTAACTTTCAGGTTGTCAGGTTTTTGTTGTGGAAAGGGGTGGTAAAGTCCAGGGGTGGTAACATCCAGTGTTGCCATGGCAACAGTAAACTGACATGGCACATTGGTGGGCATGTCCAGTGGAAAGCTGCTTCCCCTAGGACCTCTTTTAGCTAGTCCTCAACTTGGTGCGGCATCTCAGCCCTGCCTCTGGAGTCAAGTCCGGCCTCCTATCTCATAAATATTAGGTAATTCATATTGAAAGGGCCCTGCATGTCTCCATTTTGCTCCACCTGTGTGAGCTCCTGCACTATCCTGGCTATCAAGATGAGCCCCACAGAGATGCCACGTGGCCACTGAGCCTAGCACAGTTTCCCTTAGGGCAGGCCTCCCAGGGACAGCACATTGCTGTGCCACACCTGTCAGATTCAGTCACCCTTAGCTTAGGAGTTGAGAAATGGGAATTAAGAAATGGCATGCTTAGTTGGATTTGGTGTCCTGTAAGAAAACAGTGGGCTTCTGTGGAGCAGCCAACATTTTGCAACATGTGAGTTCAGTGGGGGTGGATGGCTGGGGGACACCTCTCCTCCTGGACAGCTGTGGCCTGGGTGCTCCAGGAGGCCCAGGACCACCCCACTGAGGGCCTGCAGAGCAGGGAGTGGTTGTGGTTGCTGGGCTGGTGCCCAATTAGAATTGCATTATGATTGTGCTGATTGATTTTTTTCTTTACTTTTTCTAGTTTTTCCTATTGTAATGTGTTAGCAAGTAGAATAAAACAACTGGAGAATGCAGGAGACTGAGTAGGGTATACAGTAGGCATGGCCCTGGCCAGGTGCCGTGTGTGGGAGAGGCCATGCGATAGGCTGTGCAGAGGACGCCCCAGGGAGAGAAACCTGCTCCTCTCTCCTCCCAGGCCAGGCACACCCTGCCTTCAGCTGGCTTCCTCCTTTCCTTCCTTGTCCCCTCACTTGCCTTTTACCATCTAAAAATAAAATGTTTTCTTTTTATTATACAAGAATTTAAACTATTTCTTGAGGTCACGTGTGTCTTGGCATGACCTCCGTTGGTATTTCTGCACACAACTTTACGTTGGTGGAATTACTGCAACCGTTAACCATGGAAACCACGTTCCTAAACAATAATGGAGTGTTGGTTTTCAAGTGGAAAAATAAACTCTCCTTTAGTAGCAGAAGAAAAGAAAAACACGTGTTTGAAACAATTTCTACATCTAAGTTGGATTTGGGGTCTCTGGAAATCATCACTAGAATGCTCTTTAGAAATTTTAATATAATAATAAAATAATACCAATTATATTTATTGGGTAATATACCAGAAAATACACAAAATGATTTATACGTGTGCTTTCATGTAATTTTTGTAACAACTTATCATGTAAACACTATTACCATTCTTATTCTCCATCTCTGAAGAAACAGGCTATGAGAGGCCACGCCTTAGTCAGAGCTTTGTAAGTGATGAACTGGGCGCGTGGCAGGCATGCTGCCTTCAGATCCAGGCTCTTCAAGTCCATCTGGAACACATGTTTGGTGGCCACAGCTAATTACGTGGGCTGAATCATGCATGTCCAGGGCCTGCCTGAACCCTTGGGCCAGTCTCTTGCCTGGGCCTGGCCTCCTGAGCAGGGCTGTGCCTTTGGCCAGTCCACAGAGCTCCAGGCGGGGTGGGTGGGTTCAGCTGTGCAGGCTGGGGTGCTCCACATGTGTGTGGGAGGCATTCGCGGCCAGGCTGGAGCTGAAGCCCACTTGCCCCACGCTGCCACTCTCCAGCCTGTGACTCCAGCTCCATATTCTGAGAAAGAAAACCTCCCTACTGCTGTCAGCTAGGGGCTGACCTGACACGAACAGCCAGGCCACGGTGTTCTCTTGTTGAGCATAAATGATTTCCCGGAGCACCAGCATCAGACAATGTCACTCACTGGCCATGAAAAAGTAAGTAAAAAATAAGATCGCTACATAATTATATCTGGGTAAAAATAAAAACACTGCAAATCACAAACTGGATCAAACATCCTCCTTACCCAGCTACATGACTGAGTGCTTCTTTACCAGCTGCAATTGTAGGCCTGCTCTGTTTCTCCCTTCTCTGGATAAAAGTTAGTGAGGTGCCCACTTGTAGAATTAACTCCACTTTTTGGCAGCACCCAGTCCGGAACAAAACCACACTTCCTTGAACTCTCCTCCAAGGAATCACTGAACACAGCCCAAACCCTATGCCAAGTACATGCCAACACCCTCTTTCTGTTATGCCCATGGTTCCCATGGTGTGCAGCCAGCCCAGGTGCAACAAGTACAGATCACCCAACGTTGGTGACAGGTTTGCTCTTGGTGACTTTTGGCTGGTGGGCGTAGACAATTTCAGCCTGGCTTCCTAGATCTTTATGGAGCTATGAGCTGATCATAATAGCCTGTCACCAGCCTGAAGAAAGGTTGCTTCCTCCCACATTCTTAGCCAATTAGTTGTATTTTTAGCCGGTCTGGATCTCATTTTTTCGGAGCCTGCACTTATTTGTAGCTGTCTCCTCAGTAGAGTGTAAGCATGTGTGTGCATGTAAGTATCTGCAGTTTAAATACAGAGGAGGTGATGAGTGACTGAGTACTATGTATTGCAGACAGCTTACGTCACATGTGGATAATGGATAACTGTCTAACCTGATTAAATGACTTGGGAAACTAATAAAATATTTGGACGACTGTGTTATTTAATATATACTTAACCGTAGGATTTTACTTACAAAATTAAGACTTGCTAAAAACCCACCTTGACTATCAGGGATTGAAGGTGACAGTAAGTTAGAGTGGAAGATGAGAAAGAGAATTCACGTTGAGCTTGGCTCATTAACATGATCACCTGCAGAATACAAAGGGAGGAGTGAATGAACCTGAAAGGGGCTTTACTGTTCTTCACTCAAAGCCTTTGCTTTTCTGTCTTTCTCTGTAACCCTAGTGGTCCTGATAGCCCTCTTTGGACCCCAACACCCCGTTGATTTTTGTTTTTATCTAAACTTGACTCTAGATCAGGAAGTAAAGGTGCCCTCTCTAGATGTCAGAGAGGTTGGGGTATCTGCAGAAATAAGTGAGCAACATCAGCATCTAACAGGAAAATCTGTCCCCACAGTTGCGTGCTGTCAGCCTGGCCCACTTCTCCAGATGGCTTGGTCTTGCCCTGCGTGGGCCCCGGAGCAGGACTCACCTCCTTCTTCCTGACTTTGTGCCTTTGTTCACCCCAGGTCCCTTCTCCTCATCTCAGGCTGGAAGACCCAGCCTGCCTTGCCCACCTATTCTTCCATGAGGTGTCCTGATGGTGTTAGCCCAGCAGAGTCCTCCCCTAGTTTCTTGCTGGTGAGAAATCAGAAAAACATTGTTCTAGGTGTGGCTGGTGTGACCCACACTGACCTTCCTCATTGTCTTATTATCTATAACTCATATTTTAGTCGTTGATCACATTCTGAAATGTTGTGAAGTAGCTTTTCACTATGTAAAATTATTTTCTTTCAAATTGTGCAGAAAAGGTAGAGTGGCAGGAAAAATAATCTCTCCCCACAAAGATGCTCCCATTTAAATCCCCTGAACCTGGGAATGTGTACCTTACAGCGCAAAAGGGATTGTGCAGCGGTGATTAAGGATCTTGATGAGGGGAGATGACCCTGGATAATCTGTGGGTACAAAGTGACCACAAGGGCCCTCTGAAGGCAGAGGGGTCAGATTTGGGGAAGGAGCTGTAAGGACAGAAGCAGAGGGCAGAGGGATGTGATTGCTGGAAGAGGCCACAAGCCATGGAACAGGGGCGGCCTCAAGAAGCTGGAAAAACCAAAGAACAGATTTGCTCTAGAGCCTCCAGAAGGAACGCAGCCCTGCCCTGCTGACCCTGATGCTAGCACAGTGAGACCCATGCTGGACTTCTGACCTCCAGAGCTGTAAGATAATAAATTTGTGGTAATTTGTGGCTGCAGCAGTCAGAAACTGATACGGGTGTGGAATGTATCTTTTCTTAAAGGTGAAGATGTATTATAATACTGGCAGGTGGAATTTCTCTGGACTAGGATTAGAATGAGGAGGGGTAACACTGATAATATTTCCTCTCATGATCAATTCAGCAGCACCTGCCCTGAGAAACAGCGACAGAGGGTTGTGGGCAGATGCTAAGGGCTCTGCCTGGAGGGCACGCGGGTCTGTGAGCGACGGAGCCTCAGGATGGCAGGGCAGGAGGGAGCACGATGCACAGGAGCTCGCCCAAGAGCTGCTGAGAACATCTAGAGCGCGGAGAGATGCTCACAAGGGCTCACCGAGGTCTTTACACCTGTGCCCCAACCAGCAGCTGAGCACAGTCCCCAAAAGATGGGCACCTGGAAGCAGGGAGGATGCTCTGTTGGTGGAAGAAAAAAGTTCATCAGAGAAATAATCACTTTATATTGCAATGTGTTTCCTTTAAGCTTAGCTTTGTTTCTTTCTCTTCCTTAGTAGAAAGTGATAGCAATATTTTATATATTGCTTAAGTATTAATACATTTTAAAGATTAAATTGTTTATTTTACACAAAGTAAGATTAACTTATTAAGTGGGAGATCACTAATTTTCCACAGTTGCCCAAACCTGATCTAAACTGTGTTTGTGTTAAGTATGGCTCATCCATTTGGAAATGGGGATGTTTATACAAAAGTTAGTTCTGGATCACACGAGCATTCCAATCCTGGCTCCACCCCTTCTGTCTGTGTGAGGTTGGACAGACTGCCTGATCTCCTAACTCTCAGTGTCCTTCCTTCTAAAGCAGAAGACAATGCTACTATACACCACAGAGCTGTATGGTGAGTTAAGTGAGATCATGTATTTCACACAATTCCACATTATCCCAGTGAATAATTTGTTGTATCAATTAATTATCTAAATGGGCACTGGGTTCTCTCAGTGGCTGCTGGGTCCTGGTCCCATTTTGGATCCTTTTGGTCTCGCACGGCCTGCTCTGCCTCTATGTTCTGTTTGCTTCTACATCCTGACTCGATCCTGACTGACTTGTTGCTTCCAGCTCTAAAAGTCTGCTTTTCATTTTCCCCGGGTGGTGGCGTGCTGGGAGCAGCTGTCTTCTGAGTCCACAGGAGGGTTTTAAGTTCAGGATCTTATTTAATCCCTGTAACAAGGCCAGGAGGTAATGCTATCATTTTCCTGGTCTTCCAGATGACAAAACTAGACTTAGTGCTCTTTACTAACTTGGCTGGGCTCTGGCTGGGATTACAGAGCTAGTGAGTGGCTGCCCAAGATGGAATCTGCGGCGAGCCTGAGCCTGGGCCCAAGCACCTGCAAAGTCATTGCTCACCGTGAGGAGGACGTGCTCCACTCAGAACTCAGCCCTTGTTTTCATTTTCCTTCAGAAACAGCGTTATAGCTTTCTTTGATTCATCTGCAACCCTGCCACTCAGAAAGTCTACCCAGCAGACATTATCCCTCTTAATAGTTTGACGTTATTTCCTTTCTGTTTTAAATATTTTAATAATATGAAAAGTACTGTTTTCATTAACCAAATTTTCATTGTTGAGCAATTAAGATTATTCCTCATTTTAGAGTAAACATTCTTTTTTTATTATACTTTAACTTCTAGGGTACATGTGCACAACGTGCAGGTTTGTTACATATGTATACATGCGCCATGTTGGTGTGCTGCACCCATTAACTTGTCATTTACATTAGGTATATCTCCTAATGCTATCCCTCCCCCCTCCCCCCACCCAACAACAGGCCCTGGTGTGTGATGTTCCCTTTCCTTTGTCCAAGTGTTCTCATTGTTCAATTCCCACCTATGAGTGAGAACATGGCGATAGTTTGCTGAGAATGATGGTTTCCACCTTCATCCATGTCCCTACAAAGTACATGAACTCATCATTTTTTATGGCTGCATAGTATTCCATGGTGTATATGTGCCACATTTTCTTAATCCAGTCTACCACCAATGGACATATGGGTTGGTTCCAAGTCTTTGCTATTGTGAATAGTGATGCAATAAACATACGTGTGCATGTGTCTTTATAGCAGCATGATTTATAATCCTTTGGGTATATACCCAGTAATGGGATGGCTGGGTCAAATGGTATTTCTAGTTCTAGATCCTTGAGGAATTGCCACACTGTCTTCCACAATGGTTGAAATAGTTTACAGTCCCGCCAACAGTGTAAAAGTGTTCCTATTTCTCCATATCCTCTCCAGCACCTGTTGTTTCCTGACTTTTTAATGATGGCCATTCTAACTGGTGTGAGATGGTATCTCATTGTGGTTTTGATTTGCATTTCTCTGATGGCCACTGATAATGAGCATTTTTTCATGTGTCTGTTGGCTGCATAAATGTCTTCTTTGGAAAAGTGTCTGTTCAAATCTTTCTCCCACTTGTTGATGGGTTGTTTTTTTCTTGTAAATTTCTTTGAGTTCTTTGTAAATTCTGGACATTAGCCCTTTGTCAGATGAGTAGATTACAAAAATTTTCTCCCATTCTGTAGGTTGCCTGTTCACTCTGGTGGTAGTTTCTTTTGCTGTGCAGAAGCTCTTTAGTTTAATTAGATCCCATTTGTCAATTTTGGCTTTTGTTGCCATTGCTTTTGGTGTTTTAGACATGAAGTCCTTGCCCATGCCTATGTCCTGAATGGTATTGCTTAGGTTTTCTTGTAGGGTTTTTATGGTTTTAGGTCTAACATTTAAGTCTTTAATCCATCTTGAATTAATTTTTTTATAAGGTGTAAGGAAGGGATCCAGTTTCAGCTTTCTACATATGGCTAGCTAGTTTTCCCAGCACCATTTGTTAAATAGGAAATTCTTCCCCATTTCTTGTTTTTGTCAGGTTTGTCAAAGATCAGGTGGTCGTAGATGTGTTCTGAGGGCTCTGTTCTGTTCCATTGGTCTATATCTCTGTTTTGGTACCAGTACCATGCTGTTTTGGTTACTGTAGCCTTGTAGTATACTTTGAAGTAAGGTAGCATGATGCCTCCAGCTTTGCTCTTTTGGCTTAGGATTGACTTGGCAATGCGGGCTCTTTTTGGTTCCATATGAACTTTAAAGTAGTTTTTTCCAATTCTGTGAAGAAAGTCATTGGTAGCTTGATGGGGATGGCACTGAATCTAAATTACCTTGGGCGGTATGGCTATTTTCACAATATTGATTCTTCCTATCCATGAGCATGGAATATTCTTCCATTTGTTTGTATCCTCTTTTATTTCATTGAGCAGTGGTTTGTACTTTTCCTTGAAGAGGTCCTTCACGTCCCTTGTAAGTTGGATTCCTAGGTATTTTATTCTCTTTGAAGCAATTGTGAATGGGAGTTTATTCATGATTTACGTGATTAGCTCTCTGTTTGTCTGTTATTGGTGTATAAGAATGTGATTTTTGCACATTGATTTCGTATCCTGAGACTTTGCTGAAATTGCTTATCAAGTTAAGGAGATTTTGGGCTGAGACAATGGGGTTTTCTAGATATACAATCATGTCATCTGCAAACAGGGACAATTTGACTTCCTCTTTTCCTAATTGAATACCTTTTATTTCTTTCTCCTGCCTGATTGCCCTGGCCAGAACTTCCAACACTATGTTGAATAGCAGTGGTGAGAGAGGGCGTCCCTGTCTTGTGCCAGTTTTCAAAGGGAATGCTTCCAGTTTTTGCCCATTCAGTATGATATTGGCTGTGGGTTTGTCATAGATAGCTCTTATTATTTTGAGATACGTCCCATCAATACCTAATTTATTGAGAGTTTTTAGCATGAAGGGCTGTTGAATTTTGTCAAAGGCCTTTTCTGCATCTATTGAGATAATCATGTGGTTTTTGTCTTTGGTTCTGTTTATATGCTGGATTATGTTTATTGATTTGCATATGCCGAACCGTCCTTGCATCCCAGGGGTGAAGCCCACTTGATCATGGTGGATAAGTTTTTGATGTGCTGCTGGATTCAGTTTGCCAGTATTTTATTGAGGATTTCTGCATCGATGTTCATCAGGGATATTGGTCTAAAATTCTCTTTTTTTGTTCTGTCTCTGCCAGGCTTTGGTATCAGGATGATGCTGGCCTCATAAAATGAGTTAGGGAGGATTCCCTCTTTTTCTATTCATTGGAATGGTTTCAGAAGGAATGGTACCAGTTCCTCCTTGTACCTCTGGTAGAATTTAGCTGTGAATCCATCTGGTCCTGGACATTTTTTGGTTGGTAAGCTATTAATTTTTGCCTCAATTTCAGATCCTGTTATTGGTCTATTCAGAGATTCAACTTCTTCTTGGTTTGGTCTTGGGAGCGTGCATGTGTCCTGGAATTTATCCATTTCTTCTAGATTTTCTAGTTTATTTGTATAGAGGTGTTTATAATATTCTCTGATGGTAGTTTGTATTTCTGTGGGATCAGTGGTGATATCCCCTTTATCATTTTTTATTGTGTCTATTTGATTCTTCTCTTTTCTTCTTTATTAGTCTTGCTAGCGGTCTATCAATTTTGTTGATCTTTTCAGAAAACGAGCTCCTGGGTTCATAGATTTTTTGAAGGGTTTTTTGTGTCTCTGTCTCCTTCTGTTCTGCTCTGATCTTAGTTATGTCTTGCCTTCTGCTAGCTTTTGCATGTGTTTGCTCTTGCTTCTCTAGTTCTTTTAATTGTGATGTTAGGGTGTCAATTTTAGATCTTTCCTGCTATCTCTTGCAGGCATTTAGTACTATAAATTTCCCTCTACACACTGCTTTAAATGTGTCCCAGAGATTCTGGTATGTTGTGTCTTTGTTCTCGTTGGTTTCAAAGAACATCTTTATTTCTGCCTTCATTTCATTATGTACCCAGTAGTCATTCAGGCGCAGGTTGTTCAGTTTCCATGTAGTTGAGTGGTTTTGAGTGAGTTTCTTAATCCTGAGTTCTAGTTTGATTGCACTGTGGTCTGAGAGACAGTTTGTTATAGTTTCTGTTCTTTTACATTTGCTGAGGAGAGCTTTACTTCCAACCATGAGGTCAATTTTGGAATAGGTGTGGTGTGGTGCTGAGAAGAATGTATATTCTGTTGTTTTGGGGTGGAGAGTTCTGCAGATGTCTATTAGGTCTGCTTGGTGCAGAGCTGAGTTCAATTCCTGGATATCCTTGTTAACTTTCTGTCTCATTGATCAGTCTAATGTTGACAGTGGGGTGTTAAATTCTCCCATTGTTACTGTGTGGGAGTCTAAGTCTCTTTGTAGGTCTCTAAGGACTTGCTTTATGAATCTGGGTGCTCCTGTATTGGGTGCATGTATATTTAGGATAGTTAGCTCTTCTTATTGAATTGATCCCTTTACCATCATTTAATGGCCTTCTTTGTCTCTTTTGATCTTCGTTGGTTTGAAGTTTGTTTTATCAGAGACTAGGATTGCAACCCCTGCCTTTTTTGGTTTTCTGTTTGCTTGGTAGATCTTCCTCCATCCCTTTATTTTGAGCCTATGTGTGTCTCTGCAAGTGAGATGGGTTTCCTGAATAGTGATGGGTCTTGACTCTATCCAATTTGCCAGTCTGCATCTTTTAATTGGAACATTTAGCCCATTTACATTTAAGGTTAATATTGTTATGTGTGAATTTGATCCTGTCATTATGATGTTAGTTGGTTATTTTGCTCATTAGTTGATGCAGTTTCTTCCTAGCCTCAATGGTCTATACAATTTGGGATGTTTTTGCAGTGGCTGGTACCGGTTCTTCCTTTCCATGTTTAGTGCTTCCTTCAGGAGCTCTTGTATGGCAGGCCTGGTAGTGGCAAAATCTCTCAGCATTTGCTTGTCTGTAAATGATTTTATTTCTCCTTCACTTATGAAGCTTAGTTTGGCTGGATATAAAATTCTGGGTTGAAAATTCTTTTCTTTAAGAATGTTGAATATCGGCCCCCACTCTCTTCTGGCTTGTAGAGTTTCTGCTGAGAGATCAGCTGTTAGTCTGATGGGCTTCCTTTTGTGGGTAACCCGACCTTTCTCCCTGGCTGCCGTTAACATTTTTTCCTTTATTTCAACTTTGGTGACTCTGACAATTATGTGTCTTGGAGTTGCTCTTCTCAAGGAATATCTTTGTGGCATTCTCTGTATTTCCTGAATTTGAATGTTGGCCTGCCTTGCAAGGTTGGGGAAATTCTCCTGGATAATATCCTGCAGAGTATTTTCCAACTTGGTTCCATTCTCCTTGTCACTTTCAGGTACACCAATCAGATGTAGATTTGGTCTTTTCACATAGTCCCATATTTCTTGGAGGCTTTGTTCATTTCTTTTTATTCTTTTTTCTCTAAACTTCTCTTCTTGCTTCATTTCATTCATTTGATCTTCAATCACTGATACCCTTTCTTCCAGTTGATCACATTGGCTACTGAAGCTTGTGCATTCGTCACGTAGTTCTCGTGCCATGGTTTTCAGCTCCATCAGGTCCTTTTAGGACTTCTCTACATTGGTTATTCTAGTTAGCCATTTGTCTAATCTTTTTTCAAGGTTTTAACTTCTTTGCCATGGGTTCGAACTTCCTCCTTTAGTTTGGAGAAGTTTGGTCGTCTGAAGACTTCTTCTCTCAACTCATCAAAGTCATTCTCCATCCAGCTTTGTTCCATTGCTGGTGAGGAGCTGCATTCCTTTGGAGGAGGAGAGGTGCTCTGATCTTTAGAATTTTCAGTTTTTCTTCTCTGTTTTTTCCCCATGTTTGTGGTTTTATCTACCTTTGGTCTTTGACGATGGTGACGTACAGATGGGGTTTTGCTGTGGATGTCCTTTGTTAGTTTTCCTTCTAACAGTCAGGACCCTCAGCTGCAGGTCTGTTGGAGTTTGCTGGAGGTCCACTCCAGACGCTGTTTGCCTGGGTATCAGCAGCAGAGGCTGCAGAATAGCAAATATTGCTGAACGACAATTGTTGCTGCCTGATCGTTCCTCTGGAAGTTTTGTCTCAGAGGGGTATCTTGCCGTGTGAGGTGTTAGTCTGCCCCTATGGGGGGTGTCTCCCAGTTAGGCTACTTGGAGATCAGGGACCCACTTGAGGAGGCAGTCTGTCCGTTCTCAGATCTCCAGCTGCGTGCTGGGAGAACCACTACTCTCTTCAAAGCCCTCAGACAGGGACATTTAAGTCTGCAGAGGTTTCTGCTGCCTTTTGTTTGGCTATGCCCAGCCCCCAGAGGTGGAGTCTACAGAGACAGGCAGGCCTCCTTGAGCTGCAGTGAGCTCCACCCAGTTCGAGCTTCCCTGCCCCTTTGTTTACCTACTCAAGCCTCAGCAATGGCAGGCACCCCTACCCCAGCCTCGCTGCCACCTTGCAGTTCGATCTCAGACTGCTGTGCTAGCAATGAGTGAGGCGCTGTGGGCGTGGGCCCCTCCAAGCCAGGCATGGAATATAATCTCCTGGTGTGCTGTTTGCTAAGATCATTGGAAGAGCGCAGTATTAGGGTGGGAGTGACCTGATTTTCCAGGTGCCATCTGTCACAGCTTTGCTTGGCTAGGAAAGGGAATTCCCTGACCCCTTGTGCTTCCTGGGTGAGGCGATGCCTCGCCCTGCTTAGGCTCATGCTTGGTGCGCTGCACCCACTGTCCTGCACCCACTGTCTGACTAGCCCCAGTGAGATGAAGCCATTACCTCAGTTGGAAATGCAGAAGTCTCCCATCTTCTGCGATGCTCATGCTGGGAGCTGTAGACTGGAGCTGTTCCTGTTCAGCCATCTTGGAACCCAGAGTAAACATTCTTAAAGTGTTGTAACCGGCCAGGCATGGTGGCTCATACCTGTAATACCAGCACCTCAGGAGGCTGAGACAGGAGGATTGCTGGAGTCCAGGAGTTCAAGACCAGCCTAGCAACATATCAAGACCCTGTCTCTACAAAAAAGAAAGTGTTGTATCTTCCTAATTATATATTTGTGATGAATTCCCAGAAATTAGAATTGAAATCACTAGTTCAAACAAAATCCACATTTGACTCTTTTTGATCTGTGTCGCCAAAGGGCCAGTAGAAAGGATTTTAGAGTGGATAGAGCTTGGGGGGATGAAAGCTACACTCAGCGTTAACTGTGTCGGATTAATACCCAATATATCCTAAGAGGTCCTTGTCTCTTAATGGGAGTGAAAATGATATCTCACTCTTCATTTTAGAAAGGTGGACTTTTTTCTATTTTCTAGTAACAATTTGTATTTCTTTACAGAAAAATTTGCAGCTATGCACCCTGCCTCTTTTTTTTTTTTTTTTTTTTTGCTGGAATGTTCATTTTATTATAGATTTGTAGGAGCTATTTGTTAAGAATATCAGACTTCTGTCAAATATGATACAAATGGCATTCTGAGTTTATAGTTCTCCTTTTATTTTTTGACACATAGTGTTAAACAATTTTATGTAGTAAACTCTATTATGGTTTTTCTATGTATTTTGACACTTAGGATGTGCTTGTAAAGGTCTTCCTCATTCAAAATATTATGTATTTTTTTATTTCTTGAAATTTATAGCATCAAATTTTAAGTTAAAATTCATTTGAAATTTATTTTGATATTTGGCATGATTTTTATGCATAGAAAAGTACACACATAATATAAATGTATTGTTAAAATAATAATAAAACAAACACTCATGTTCTCACCAGCCAGCCTCAGAAATAGAACATAATAATTCATCTGTATATCTTCATGCTATGACATTCCCTTGATTTTTATTAGAGTTTTTCAAATGCATATGAATTCCTAGGCAATATATTGGCTTTTCCTCTTTTGTCCCTTTCTATTAGAATCATATAGTGATTATGTTTTTGTGATGAGTTTTATTGTGTGTTCAGTATTGGTTTCCTAGATCATCCATGTTAATGCATGTAGTTTGTTTTCATTGATAGTTAGTGGTCCATGTTTTATTTATTAAATAATATCAACTTTTACTTTAGATTCAGAGGGTACATGTGCAGGTTTGTCACATGAGAATATTGTGTGACACTGAGGTTTTGGTATGAAAGTTCCTATCACCCAAGTAGTAAGCATCCTACCCAACAGGCAGTTTTTCAGCCCTTGTCCCTCCTCCCTCTCTCCCCACCCAATAGTCCCCCGTGTCTATTGTTCCCATCTTTGTGTCCATGTGTAGCCAGAGTTTGGCTCCCACTTCTAAGTGAGAACATGTGTTGTTTGGTTTTCTGTTCCTGTGTTGCTTCACTTAAGATAATGGTTTCCCGCTGCATCCATATTGCTGCAAAGGACATGATTTTGTTCTTTTATATGGCTTTTTATTCCATGGTATACAGGTACCACATTTTCCTTTTCCAACCCACCATTGATGGGCACCTTGGTTAATTCCATATCTTTGCTATTGTGAATAGTGCTGCAGTGAACACACGAGTGTATGCATCTTTTTGGTGAAATAATTTATTTTTCTTTGGGCATATACACAGTAATGGGATTGCTGGGTCTAATGGTAGTTCTGTTTTAAAAATCTCCACATTGATTTCCACAGTAGCTAAACTGGTTTACATTCTCACCAGCAGTGTATATGCCTTCCCTTTTCTCTACAGCCTCACCAGCATCTGTTATTTTTTGACTTTTTAATAATAGCCATTCTGACTGGTATGAGATAGTACCTCATTGTGGTTTTTATTTGCATTTCTCTAATGATTAGTGATGTTGAGCATTTTTCATGTTTGTTGGCTGCTTTTATGTCTTTTAAAAAATGTCTGCTCATGTCCTTTGCCCACTTATTTATTCATTTATTTTTTGAGGTAGGGTCTCACTCTGTCATGCACGGTGCAGTGCAGTGGTGTGATCACGGCTTATTGCAGCCTTGGCCTCCAAGGCTCAAGAAATCCTCCTGCCACAGCCTCCCAAATAGTGGAGACTACAGGCATGCACCACGATGCCTATTGGATTAAAAAAAAATTGCAGAAACAGGGTCTTGCCATGATGTCCAGGTTGCTCTCAAACTCCTGGGCTCAAGCAATCCTCCTGCCTCTGCCTCCCAAAGTGCTGGGATTATAGGTATGAGCCACCTCATCCAGCCTTTTGCCCACTTTTTAATGGGATTATTTGTTTCATGCTTGTTGAATTGTTTTAAGTTCCTTATAGATTCTGGATGTTAGACCTTTGTCAGATGCATAGTTTGTGAATATTTTCTCCCCTTCTGTAGGTTGTCTGTTTACTCTGTTGATAGTTTCTTTAGCTGTGCAGAAGCTCTTTAATTTAGTTAGGTTCCACTTGTCAATTTTTGTTTTTGTTGCAACAGCTTTGAAGGATTTGGTCATAAATTCTTTGCCAAGCCTGATATCGAGAAGTGTATTTCCTAGATTTTCTTCTATTATTTTTATACTTTGAGGTCTTACATTTAAATCTTTAAGCCATGTTGAGTTAATTTTTGTATATGGTGAAAGGTAGGGGTACAGTTTCTTCTTCTGTATATGGCTAGCTGGTTATCCCAGCACCATTTATTGAACAGTAAGTCCATTTCCCATTGCCTAGTTTTGCCGAGTTTGTCAAAGATCAGATGGTTGTGGGTGTGTGGCTTTATGTTTGGGTTCTTTATTCTGCTCCATTGGTCTATGTGTCTGTTTTTGTACAAGTACCATGCTGTTTTGGTTACAATAGCCTTATAGTATGTTTTGAAGTTGGGTGATGTGATGCCTCCAGCTTTGTTCTTTTTGCTTAGGATTGCTTTGGCTATTTGCACTCCTTTTTGGTTCCATATGAATTTTAGAATTTTTTTTCTAATTCTGTGAAAAATGATGTTGGTAGTTTGATAGAGCATTGCATCTGTAGATTGCTTTGGGCAGTATGGTCATTTTAACAATATTGATTCTTCCAATCCATGCACATGGAAAGTTTTTTCATTTGTTTGAATCATCTATTTATTTCATCAGGGTTTTGTGTCCAGGCTTTAAATATACCAAAATCTATCTGTTCTCTTGTTAATGGTTATTGGAATTGTTTCTGGCACTTTACTCTTATGGAAATAGTTCACGTGTATTTGTTCTATGCCTTGGATAAGAATTAGTGAAACATAGTGTATGTACATATCTAGCTGTACTATGTATGAGAGAGAAACAGTTGATATTCCCATTAACAGGGAATGGCAATTTTCATTATTCCACATCTGAGCCAAAATTTTGTTGTCATTATTGTTTGCCAAACTATGAATTGTGAGATAGTATTTCATTGTTGTTTTGATTTATGTTTCACTTATTACTAATGAGGTTGAACATCTTTTTAAATGTTCATTGGACATGCATATTTCATCTTCATAAAATGCCTATTAGGTCTTTTTTTGCCATCTTTATTTTTTAAAAAATATTAATTTGTGAAAGTTCTTTATGCTGGTTGCACAGATCATCGCCCACTTTGTAGCTTTTTCTTCTTTTTAAGATGGCTTTTGAACAGGAGTTACTGAG
Source organism: Nomascus leucogenys (assembly GCF_006542625.1). Classification (NCBI taxonomy): domain Eukaryota; kingdom Metazoa; phylum Chordata; class Mammalia; order Primates; family Hylobatidae; genus Nomascus; species Nomascus leucogenys. Next base: position 73,291,381 of record NC_044384.1, read on the forward strand.
TTTAACATAATCATATTAATTAATCTTTTCCTTTCTGATGTTTACTTTATATGACTTTTTAATGTTTGTATTCCCTTGGTATCATAAGAACATTCTGCTATGTGTACTTCTAAAGATTTCATAGCTTTTGTCCTTCACTTTCAATCTTTAATTTATGTGGAATTCATATTTATGCATTATGAGAGGTAAGATATATTAATGTTTGAAAATATTGAAATCCAATTGTTTAAAAAGTAACTGTTTGTAGAGAAATCAGCTCTTTCCCCAGGATTACTATCTCTGCCCTACAAAGCATTGCATTTCCATAGGAGACTGTGTCTGTTCCTGGCCCCTCTGCTCTGCTCCACTGGTCTCTATTTCTTGGTCCCTGTACAATCCACATTGGAGGATTACTATATCAGTGGAATTAACTTCTGCTTCCCTCACCTTTTTTATCTTGGAAAGGAAGTCCTCTATTTGTCCTTTTTCTTATGCTGGATTCACAATATGAGCTAGGCAGTGCCTGCTAGAATTTATTACATAGCATGACATATGAAGTTTTAAGTTCCCGTATCCCCAAATGTGCGATGGCATATGAAGGAGTGGGAAGATGCCGCAGTAGGTCCAGTATTTAAAAAGTTTGCTCCCAGATGGCTCCTTTAGCCACTCTGAAAATGGAATATGTCAGAGATGAATAGGTTGCAGAAACCAGGGCCAGAATGTGCACCGCCTCTTTCAGCTGAATTAACACCTCTATGCGACGTGGCTTTGGGTTTGAACCCTTCTCTGTGGTTTGATTATTCGATTCTGATTCTTGAAATACATTGTGAGTGACCATTCCAGGAATATTAACTCCAGCTGTTACCCTAACAATGCAGGGCAGTAGGCTGTGACCATGTCTCCCACGAGGGGTATGCATGGGCCAGGGTTTTATTAGACTTTGCAAAAAATGTAGGAAAATTTTAATGAACTCAAGAAAACAACATTTTTATTAGACTTTAGCTTTTAGAGCAATTGTAGGTTCAGCACAAAATTGTGTGGAATGTAGAGAGATTTTCCTTATACTCCCTAACCCCACATATGCACGCCTCCCCCACTATCAACATCCCCTACCAGACAGGTACATTGTTACAACTGACAAGCCTACGTTGACACATCATTATCACCCAGAGTCACCTTAGTGCACATTCAACTTCACTCTTGATGCTGTACATTCTGTGGCTTGGACAAATGTATAAAGTGTTGTCTACCATTTTAATAGCATACAGAGTAGTTTCACTGCACTAAAAATCCTTTGCGCTCCACTTAGTCATCCCTCCCTTCCATCTATCCCTTGGCAACCACGGATCTTGTTACTCTTTCGATAGTTTTACCTTTTTCAGAATGTCTCACACAGGCATATCTCAGAGATACTGTGAGTTCAGTTCCAGACCACTGCAATAAAGCAAATATTGCAATACAGTGGGTCACAACAATTTTTTGGTTTCCAAGTCCATATAAAAGTTATGCTTGCACTGTACTCTAGCCTATTAAGTGTGCTACAGCATTATGTCTAAAAATGTATATACCTTAATTTAAACATACTTTATTGCTAAAAAAATACTAATGCTCATCAGAGCCTTAATCGAGTCTTGTTTATTTTGCCGGTGAAGGGTCTTGCCTCAGTGTTGATGGCTACTGATTGATCAGGGTGGTGGTTGCTGAAGGCTGAGGCGGCCGTGGCATTTCTGACAAAAAGACAATGAAGTTTGCCACATCAATTGACTCCTCCCTTCACGAAAGATTTCTCTGTAGCATGTGTGCTGTTTGCTAGCGTTTGACTCACAGTAGAACACCTATAAAAACTGGAGTCAGTCCTCTCAAATCTTGCCACTGCCTTATCAACTAAGTTTATGTAATATTCTAAATCCTTTGTTGTCATTTCCACAATGCTCGTGTGGGGCTAAATACTGAGTACACATGGACATAAAGATGGGAACAATAGGCACTGGGGACAACTAGAGAAGGGAGGGTGAGAGGAGATGGGAGGGTGAGAGGAAATGGGAGGGTGAGAGGAGATGGGAAGGGGAGAGGAGATGGGAGGGTGAGAGGAGATGGGAAGGGGAGAGGAGATGGGAGGGTGAGAGGAGATGGGAGGGGGAGAGGAGGGGGAGGGGGAGACAAGATGGGAAGAGAAGAGGAGATGTGAGGGGGAGACGAGATGTGAGGGGAAGAGGAGATGGAAGGGGGAGAGGAGATGTGAGGGTGAGAGGAGATGGGATGGGGAGAGGATGGGGAGGGGGAGAGGAGGGGGAGGAGGAGAGGAGGGGAGGCGGAGAAGAGATGGGGGGAAGAGGAGATGGAGGGGGAGAGAAGATGGGAAGGGGAGAAGAGATGGGAGGCAGAGAGGAGATGGGGGGGGAGGAGACGGGAGGGGGAGAGGAGATGGGAGGGGGAGAGGAGATGGGAGGGGGAGAGGAGGTGGAGGGGGAGAGAAGATGGGAAGGGGAGAAGAGATGGGAAGGGGAGAAGAGATGGGAAGCGGAGAGATGGGAAGCGGAGAGGAGATGGGAGGCGGGGAGGAGATGGGAGGGGAGAGGAGATGGGAGGCGGAGAGGAGATGGGAGGGGGAGAGGAGATGGGAGGGGGAGAGGAGATGGGAGGGGAGAGGAGATGGGAGGGGGAGAGGAGATGGGAGGGGGAGAGGAGATGGGAGGGGGAGAGGAGATGGGAGGTGGAGAGGAAGGAGGGGGAGGGGGAGAGGAGATGGGAGGAGGAGAAGAGATGGGAGGGGGAGAGGAGACGAGATGGGGAGAGGAGGCGGAGGGTTGGAAAACTATCTATCAGGTACTATGCTTATTACCTGGGTCATGGCAGTATTCATACACCAAACCTGAGTGATGTGTAATTTACCCATGTGGCAAACCTGCACATGTATCCTCTGAGTCTAAAATAAAATTGGCAAAACAAATAATGTTCATAGCCTCTTCACCAGGAGTAGATTCCGTCTCAAGAAACCACTTTCTTTGCTCATCCGTAAGAAGCAACTCCTCATCTGTTCAACTTTGATCATGAGATTGCAGCAACTCATTCACATGTTCAGCCTCCACTTCTAATTCTAGTTCTCTTCCTATTTCCACCCCATCTGCAGTTACTTCCTCCATGGAAGTTTCGAACCCCTCAGAGTCATCCTTGAGGGTAGGCATCAACGTTTTACAAACTCCTGTTAATGTTGATTTTTTGATCTCCTCCCATGAATCCTGAATGTTCTTAATGGAATCTAGAATGCTGAATCCTTTCCAGGAGGTTTTCGATTTATGTGGCTCAGATCCATCAGAGGAATCACTGTCTATGGCAGCCATAGCATTATGAAATGTATTTCTAAAATAATAAGACATGAAAATCAAAATGACATCTTGAAAGAAAATACAGCAACAAATACGTATAGTAAAAGTACTTAACTACAAGAGTATATGGACTATGGGGGCTATTTTGAGTAAAGTGGTAGAGGGTTGGAGAATTGATAAGGGTGGGTTGCTGGAGAATGAATCAGAATCAAAGGCAGGAAGGGAACAGATCATGTAAGACAGAAACTGCTACAGTCACAAATACGTCAAACTCTTAATTTTCCCCCAATTACTTTCCCAGAAAAAGAAACCAATGATTTTCTTCAAAAAGACATTACATTTTTCCCATTCAATAACAATGCTTCCATCACAGAACTTCTTTGAAAGATTTAAGAGAAAAAGTAACAGATATACTGTAAAAGAGAAAAGGTTTAAATGAGATAGCAGAGGAGAATGCCATATTAAAACCAAATAACCTATGGTCTCGCTGTCCTGGTACATCCTTATAACCTAACTGTCAAGTGTTGCAGATTTTAAGAAAACACTACCTATACCTATACCAGGGTAGGCTAGATAACTCTGAAAAACCAGCGAGCTGGCATTTCATCAAAGGGTGTTCCTTTGTGGAATGGGATATTTTTTGGAATGGGTGAAGGATCCCATTGATGACAGTACCCTTGGTGTTACCAGGAAAACTTTCCCTCTGCATGACGTGGAGCCATCAAATGGAGGGGCTCCCTCCTCCCCTTCTGCAGGCCCTCATGTGGGTGTTTAACTACATGTTTCTTTGGTTTGTGACAAATCAATTCTTATTTATTAGAACTGTGATCATATTTCTCAAGTTTCAGTTGAACATATGGGAGTAGATTTTACTTTATTTTGCATCAGTTAATACTGTGTATTTGTCCTGTACATAAATAATTATCTATTTGACAACAGTAAACATTATCTTTGGATCAATATCAAATTTTAATATTTATCTCAAATGGCGAAGACATTAATTTAATTGCATATTTGCTTTATTTTCCCAGCACATCTTGAATATTTTGGGGAACATGGACTTAAATAGAATAATATAGTTAATGGGACACTTTCTGGTGATGAAAAACCACTCTTTGATTGTTGTTTTTTTCTTGAACATAATCAAATATGCATTGAAAATATGAGATTAATGAAATTATTTTGAAAAATCTAACATCATTAGGTAATAACTCATATTACTTAAGCATTACTTGCATGTAAGTTCCATTTGTTATTAAATAATAGTCAAAATATAGCTTTATTAATTAGAAAATCTGTATCTGATTCCACTTCACTGAATTTTTCTTTGAGAAAAAAGTTCCCAGTCTCACCACATAGCTTCATCTGCTGCACAATCAATCTCTATTATGTCAATGTCCTGGAAACTCATATGTCTCGGTGTCAGTTACTGCTATTAAAGTGGTTCTCTTTTTCTGCCCCTTGCAGAGTATTTAGCAGGAAAGTCTGCCTTGGGAGTGGGCAGTGTCCTGCCCTCTCCTGTGTTCTGTTCTGAGTGGAATGGTGATATATGTGGAATGGTGACATCGTTTGGAACCAGAGCTACCTGCTGTGATAGTGTGGCTGCGTGGAGTCATCCTTGCCTGCTGGCGCAGACAGACTCAGGAGATGAGGATCCTATGAGCCTATGGTAAGAAAGGAGACCAGAGCAGAGGGACGCTGAGGGAACGGTCAGGTCAGGATGCAATGCACCCAGGAAGCGGTGCTGAAATGGAACCCACAGATCTGAAAACCAAGCGAGGGTCAGATTCCCTCCCTTCACTCTGCTCAGGTCCTTAGTGCTGTGCCTGGGAAGAGCCAGAGGTCCAGGGCCAGGGTGTGTGGGGTGGAGTTGGGGGCACTCACTTCTCTGCCTGCGCCAGTGCCGGCTACAGTGTCAGGGGGAGCGAATCGCTACCCCACAACAGGACAGGATTGGGTCCTATGTCCCATGACATATGACAGATGGGAAAGCAATGGTGGAGGGGAGGGGGAGGGGTAAAATCATGTGTCCTATTTCCTTGATTTAATTTTAATTAATTATTAATTAGGTGAGAAGAGAGAATTAGTGTTCTTTAGCATTTAAAGTTTAAATAGGCAAATTAGAAAAATTGATTGGGTCTGCCTGCATTACTTACGCGCAAAATGACTGCACTTTCCTTTCTCCCTTTTTCCTTCCCTTCCTTCCTTGGAGCAATTCATGCTATGGCTTTGGAAAAACGTATTTTTCACAAGACCTGTTTTTACTAGCTAACCTTGAAAACCTGACTCCTGGTGAGATGTGCGTGGACGCTGTGTCTGTGTGGTCTCCACAGGCTAGCCCATAAAGGGCCACTGCTACTTATCTTTGCTTTTGTTCTTTGTATTTTTTGTATTTCATTAATAGAATATTTCACTCACTGAATCTTCCATCCCTGTCATTTCTGCCTAATGAGATTATCTACCTCTTTATTTTTATTTCCTCATTTAAATTCCCTTTCGACTCCCTTCGTTTGGTCTACTTCGTGGATTTTGGACTCCCCTGAAGCTGGCGTATTATTCTTGCAATAGAAATGCAAAGATTAGTGTACTAATAGTGGTCGAAGTCAGGGTTGCACTAAAAGTCCATATTTTAATATTCTTTTCACAGATAAAATGATTTTATGCTGTTTGTGAAGCTGCAGGAAGGTAGCCTCAGTGATACTTGCAATCAGGAACCAGCTTTCTTTCTCCTTCCTCCCTTCCGCCCTGCCTGCTTCCCGTTATTCCTTCCTTCTTCCTCCCTTCCGTCCCCCACCCCCCCACCACCTCGTCTATCTTTTTTTATTTCTTTCAAGAGGTTGGGATGTGCTTCCTTGCTAGATTTGCTTTTAGTGATTGGTCAGAGATGTTTTCCGATACGCACCCGGCCATACCTCTCAATTAGCCTTCTCTGGGCCCTCTGTCCTACTCCCAGCGTGGCTGAGGGGACATGGCAGACAGGAAGCCGGAAAGGTGTAGTGTGGCATTTCATGGTGATGGGCCTTCGCTATTTTCTATATCGTCCATGGCATTCAAGCCCAGGGCCTGTGCAAGTGTGTTCCAGCAGGTGCCCCTCACCCACTAGGAATGTGCTCCGAGACCCAAGTGGCTGCCTGAAACCCAGGATAATGCCAAGTGCCACTGACTCGGTGTTTTCCCCTTCAGCTACATATCTATGAGAAAGTTTAATTATAAATTACGCACAGGAAGAGATGAACAAGAACTAACAACATAAAACAGTTATAATAATATAGTGTAATAAAATTATGTGAACGTGTCCTCTCTGTGTCTCAGAACACTACTGTACTGTACTCGCCTATTTTAGACCGAGGTTGATTGTGGGTAACTGAAGCCCCGGAGAGTGGAACTTTGAATAGTGGGTTACTGTATTTTGTTGTTATTATTTGATTGCTTGGCCACAGGATACATTTTTTTAAATGCGCGTTGTTATTTGGCAAATAGTTTTTCAATTAACTCTTCTTTTACCTGTGTTACTTCCTTAATATGGACTGGATAGAGATGGTTAGGAATGCTGATAGAGTGGCCTGAAGGGTCAAAGTTGCCTGAGCACCAGAAGCTTCGCCAGGACTCCCAAGTCCGGGGCAGGCAGCGCTGACCGAGGCCCTTCCTGTGGCTTCCACCCTCATCCATGAGCTGCCCCTCAGGCCCTGAGGACTGGACACCTGGGTTTTCTCTCCGCGGACAGCTCCAAACATCAGAAGGAGGGACCATCCGAGACCCCAGCCTCAAATTCCTCGACCCTGTTTCAGCCCACAACCCCGCCGGCCTCCGCGCGGGGAAGGAGCGCAGCCACTGGCCTCGCCAACCCGGAGGACTCGCCCTGACGGCGGCCTCGCCCCTCCAGGCCTGCACATCCGCGCCCACCACGCGCCCACGGCCGCAGCCCGGAGCCCGCCACTGCTCCTCGCGACCCCCTTTCCCCTGTCTGCCTGGAGGCTGCAAGACGCTCCCAACCCACTCCAATCCCAGCATCTGCAGCCTGCATATCCGTTTGACTTCTCCCCAGTCCTCCCAAATAGAGCCGTCTTTGCACTTCCTAAATCTCCAGCCGCAGCTGCAGCTTCCTCAGCACTGGCGCGGGCTTCCCTGGAAGCCTGTGGGACGGCGGCTCCCTACGGGTAGAGCATGCAGGCTACACCCGCCTCCTCCCGCACCTCCTCCCGCGCCCCTCCCCGCCCCGCCCCGCGTCCGCCCCCGCGCCTCTCCCGCGCCTCCCCCGCGCGTCCCCCGCGCGTCCCCCGCGCGTCCCCCGCGCGTCCCCCGCGCGTCCCCCGCGTCTGGGTGGCTGCGGCCTCCAGGCGGGGCGGGAGGGCTGCGGGCTCACTCGCGGTTCCGAGGCTGACCCAGCGGGGGGCGTTTGGATGGAGGCCTAGGGAGGGCCGAAGGGGCGCGAGTGCCTCCCGAGGAGAAGCGCACTCCAGGCAAGCCGAAGAGAAGACGGAAACGCTGGGCGGCATTTCCCGGAATGGGAGGGCCGCGCGGGCTGGAGGCCGAGACTGTGGCCGGCCCAGAGCCCCACCACGTGGCCCACTGCTGCATCCGAAGGACGCGGCGCGAACACCGTCCCATTTGCAAGGCCTTGCGCGCTCTGTGCCCCAGTAGAGGTGGACGCGGCCGCGGGACTGTGGGGACCTTGGACGGCTGTATCCGCACTACACCGCGAGTTTCTCAGCCCAGTTTTGTATTTTTCATTTCTGTGTCCCTTGTAAGGATTGCCACTGCTCAATAAATATTGAGTGAATGAACACGTGAATGAAAGAACCAGGGGTAGCAGGGCCCAGTGCCACTGCCAAGCAGGATGTAGCAGTGGGTGGTTCCGCCTCCACCGTGGAGGAAGGAGGATCTCAGGAGTGGGGTCTCAGGCCGCAAATTCTTACCAGGCCCCCTCAGGGAGACTTGGTGCCTGGCCAGCCCTTCTGTCTGTCTGCCTGTCCTCTGCCCAGGGTGCTGAGGTCACTGGCTCCGTGAATTTGCCTCTGTCCTGATCTGTCCCCCTTGGCTGTCCTTGATTCACGGAGAACTGAAGCTCTGAGGTCGTTTCCTGTCTTGGGTTCTGTCTGACTCGGCCTGCTCCCCTGCCTCAGGGGAACCTCCCACCTGCCACAGCCACTGCCTCCCTCACCCTGAAAACAGGAAGTGCGATTCACAATAATAAACTCATGGACTCAACCTAAGTGGCCATCAACAGTTGACTGGGTAAAGAAAATGTGGTACATATACACTGTGGGATATTATGCAGCCATAAAAAAGAATGAAATCATGTCCTTTGCAGCAATATGGATGGAGCTGGAAGTCATCATCCTAAGTGAAATAACTCAGAAACAGAAAATCAAATATCTGATGTTCTCACTTATAAGTGGGAGCTAAACAATGGGTACACATGAACATAGAGACAGAAATAATAGATACTGGGGGCTCCAAAAGGGGGAAAGCTGAGAGGAGAGTGAGGGTTAAAAAAATGCCTATCAGGTACAATGCTCACTATTGGGGTGGTGGGTTCATTATGTACCCCATTGATATGGTTTGGCTCTGTGTCCCCACCTAAATCTCATGTTGAAATGTAATCCCCAGTGTTGGAAGTGGGGCCTGGTGGGAGGTGATTGGATAATGGGGGCAATTTCTAGTGGTTTAGCACCATCTCCCTAGTGCTGTTCTCCTGATAGAAATGCCAGGAGAGCTCGTTGTTTAAAAGTATGTAGCACCTCCCCCTGCTCTCTCTTGCTCTTGCTCCAGCCGTGCCTGCTCCCCTTTGCCTTCCACCACGATTGTAAATTTCCTGAGGTCTCCCCAGAAGCTGAGCAGATACCAGCACCATGTTTCCTGTACAGCTTATGGAACTGTGAGCCAATTAAACCTCTTTTCTTTATAAATTACTCAGTCTCAGATATTTCTTTATAGCAGTGCAAAAAGAGACTAATGCACCCTGAGTCTAAAATTTAGATAAAGAAAGATATGTTCTACTGTTTCATATTTATTATATTTTTTAAAAGTAAAATAAGAGCAGGAAGTAGATGACTTTCCTTTGCACTGGGAGCCCTGGAGCAGTAAGTCCTGTGGCCAGCCCTCACAGCCACAGTGATGAGGGGCCTGGCCAGCCTGGCTGGCGTAGGTAGATGGGGCAGAGAGGGCAAGACTCCTGTGACTGGAGGAGTACACCAGCAGGACTAGAGATGCGAGGAGTATGGTTCCCTAGAGGCCCAGGGCTCCTTGGAGCAGATTGCAGCCTGGGAGAAGGCAGATGGAGAGAGGAACATGGAAACCAAGGTCATGAATGCGAGTGAGATTCAGTGAAGACAACACATGAGTAAAGCCACCTGAGGAAAGAGAATTAGTGCACAGAGGGCAGAGTACAAAGTACCTGGAGGTGCGGATTGAAGGATTCACACCAGAAAGAACACAGAAGTGGACGGGACAGAGGCAGTGTCCAGCAGGGACCTGCATAACAGAAGGCACAGCAGGTCTCAGGCCAAGGGCTTGACCAGGCTCTGTGGGGGCACCGGCGCTGTCATCCCACCTACATTCTGCAGAGCAATGAAGGGTGGGTTAGTGGTGTAGCAAGGCAGTTCGCAATTTAATAGTAGGAAATCCTTGATTATTCTCAACCAGTTCCTTTGTTTCTGAAAATCCAATGTAAGTACTTCTATCAGATATTTTCTTTCTGAATACAGGCCTGAACATTGGTAGACTGACTCCACGCCCCGACTGGCAATGCAGTGTAGAATTAAAGACAGACCTGGATCTGAATCTAAGCCCTGCCTCATATTAACTATGATTTATGGCATGTCCCTTAAGCCAAGCCTCACTTCCTTATTTGTAACCAGGGGCATAACATTGACTTGAAGATTGAATAAGAAATTGCATGTGAAATTCTACAGTGCCTAGGACACAGTAGCTTTGCAGTATTATTGCACTTATTGATTTTTTATCTTCAGTGTAAAGTCAGAGACTTTTTACAAACATCATTTTGATGACTGGACACATAAATGGGTTTTCTTCACCTCCTCAGGATGAATCTCAGGCAGTAAGAAGTCTATCTTGGTCTTTATTCTTCTCCATCTTGTTTTTCATTCTTTTTTCTGGCTGGTTCCCCTAGCCTTTCTTCTTTCCTGCCTCTGATGTTGTTCTCTCTCTCAAAGTTGAGTACTGTTCCAGTTGTGCCAGTGTGAATGTTCAGTTGCCCACCAGTGGAACACCTGCCCAGAATGAACCATGGATGAGGGCTGGCCACATTGCCAAAGGGAAGCTTAGAGCTCATGTTGATGCTGATTTCTCCATCTGCTGCCTGTGTCCTTGCCATGGTTCCCCAGGAAGCCAACATTTACACTCCATTGCTTCTCAAGATCTTTGCTAAACCTTTATTCATAGAAAACCTGAAAGTCAGTCAGCAGCTGGAATAGCATTTAGTCATTACAGAGTTGTGCCTAATCACATTTCAGAAATTATCCTTCAGAATTCCAAGATTTAAACTTGGTGACTCAATGGCAAATAAAATAACTGAACCAAAGTTTGTTACCTTATAATTTAGTGCACAGTCCCCAGTCAGTATAGTATAATCTTCCAGGAGAACCGAGAGCTTTTCCTGGAGCCACATTTGATGGCTGTGGATCCTGAAGCCACATTTGATGTATCTCTGTCACTGCAGACAGCAGTTCCTGCTTCCATCCATAAAAGCTCAGAAATTTGTGATCTCTGGCGCATTCAACAGAAGGAGAGGCAACCTTAGATTAGCTCCACACCTGCACAACAGCCAGATGTTTAGAAGAAGCGATCATATCCTCATATTCCGGACCAGAATGGAAAGCTCCTTTTACTTATTGCTGGCCTTGAGAGCCTCAAATAATGCCATCGCTGGCTATAGCTGCTATTTTTGGTCATACTGGTTGAACGTGTTTTCTTCTGTAAGGAAGTGACTACTAAGTGTTCCATAAAATTTATTTCACGGAGTAGTGCAAGATCTCCACTTTGCTCTTGCCGTAACAATCAAGTAATGAGAAGATAATCTGCCTAATTTATAAAGATTAATTCTACTAAAGTTTTCTCAATAAAGCCACAAAACTAAAATCAAACAAAAATTGAAAAATAAAGCCATAGCTCCATCATTATTCTGTTTATTTCTATATTTAAACAATAAATCTTGTGACCAGAGCTCCTTTTTCAGCACATGCTATAATTTCAGTGTTTGTTGCCATAGTGATGGGCTGTCGTGTCTGTTTATACTGTAAAGGAAACCACTGGATGCTGGTCTTTTACAACGTAGGAAGAAGTCTCCAGGCTCAAAAGATGCACATGTTACCCTACAAAAGTATATCCCATCTGTTCCAGGAAATACCTAATGTCTCTCAGTCACAGGTTTTATATACCAGTTTTATGGGCTTAATTTAATGTCAGCCTTCTACCAATAAATAGATCCACTTTTGTGTGCTGTCAGATTAGGTTGTTTTAAGTGTGTAAAACTGATCAATCCCATGATCAATTCCAAAAGTAAATGAACGCCACCCTATAAGTCTTTTGGGGTCACATTCTACTATGCCTGATAGGTTGTTGGTTGAGAGTATTTTTTCCTAACCTGAAACACACAACTGGAGTGATGGCCTTTTGAAAACAACCTTGTAATTGGGGGAGATTTCAGAACTGCCTCAGATAATACATACATGAAAAATAAAAGGCTGATTGTGCCTACTTTTACAACATTTAGGACATAAAAACTGGGGCAAATATCACAGCCAGAAAGTCCCCTGCCTGACAGTGGACAAGCTTTATTCATTACTCATTTCTGAATTAACACATTTACCAGGATATTTGTCTAATTGCATGATTGACAAAGAACTGTATTTTGTAAACTTTTAATGGGTTTGATCCTATTCTACCAAAGAAAGAAGGCTATATTTGGAGATTAACCCTTGTGTGGGCTTTTGTTTTTCTGCTTTTCTTTTTATCACTTCTTTGGATATGGCCCTTCCTGTAGTTAGTAAGATGTTTACCATTGTGCACAGAACATAGTAACTTTTAACCATTATTATTGTAATTAAATCTTTGGGAAGATAAAAAAGATGGAATTCTGGACATACAGTTCCAGACCTTGATTCAAGTACCGTAGACAATTTCTATGGATTCTACCTTAGTCCCTTTATGATGCTATCACAGAATACCTGAGACCGGATGATTTACAAAGAACAAAAATTTGTTCCTCACCACTCTTGAGGATGGTAAGTCCAAAATCAAGAAGCCGGCATTTGATCTAGTGAGGGCCTTCTTGCCGTATCCTCACACAGTGGAAGGTGGCAGGGCAAGGCAGCCAAACACTGTGTGAAGCCTCTTGTATTATGAGAGATTAAACCCCTTCATGAGGGAAGGGACCCTCATACCTAATCACCTCTTAAAGGCCCTGACACTCACATTGGCAACACCTAAATTTTGGAGAGGACACATTCAAACCACAGCACTCCCTTCAGATGAAGGCTGTGTGGTGTGTGTTGCTTTCTGTCCCCTACTGGCATTCAGAATTCCCTTTCCCTGTGCACAGCAATTACTACCAGGGGCTTGTTTGGAAATTCCTAAGAATACTGATGTCCACGCCTGCATTTAAAGCATGTGCAGCCGGGCGCGGTGGCTCAAGCCTGTAATCCCAGCACTTTGGGAGGCCGAGGCGGGCGGATCACGAGGTCAGGAGATCGAGACCATCCTGGCTAACACAGTGAAACCCCGTCTCTACTAAAAATACAAAAAATTAGCCGGGTGTGTTGGCGGGCGCCTGTAGTCCCAGCTACTCGGGAGGCTGAGGCAGGAGAATGGCGTGAACCCGGGAGGCGGAGCTTGCAGTGAGCCGAGATCGCGCCACTGCACTCCAGCCTGGGTGACAGAGCAAGACTCCGTCTCAAAAAAAAAAAAAAAAAAAAAAAAAAAAAAAAGCATGTGCAAGGCATCACCAATCAACCTCAACTCCTATTGCTTTCCCATAAATTTACAATTGCTCCTGTTTTCAGCTGCAGAGTTTTATATATAATTAATATGCATGCTGAAGAGTTTAGTTCTAATGATCTAGGAAAGAGTATCATCATGATTTATTCTGGGGAAAGGAAATAAAATGTCTTAAATTGTTGCTACTAATTAATGGGTGCTGAGAACACTGGCTCATGCCTGTAATGTCAGCACTTTGGGAAGCTGAGGTGGAAGGATCACTTGATGCTAGGAGTTCAAGACCATCCTGGGGAACATAGTGAGACCCCCTCTCTACAATTTTTTTTTTTTTTATTAGCCAGGCATGGTGGCACGTGTCTGTGGTCCCAGCTACTTTGGAGGCTGAGGTGGGAGGATCACCTGAGCCCAGTTTGTATTTTATCTATCCTTTTCAACTACAACAATTTTATAAGGAGATTTTTTTTTTAAATAACCAAAAGATTCCCAGCATTGTCTCCACAATGGGTAGCCAGGTGCGTCGAGGTTGGAGTGACTCAGCTCTCAGCATCTCTATTTGGAAGTTGCAGAGGATCAACTTCATGGGTCATGGAGGCTGAGTTTATGTGGGAGAGTTTGAGAGGCATCAAAGGCCTTCCTGCCCCCAAACATCGTCCCTGAATATTTACTGTGATTAGGGGTGTTCCTATTATCTTATTCCCCAATGAGCAGAGTGCCACAACTTGCTTTTGCCCCTGTATTAGTGGCATGTGATGTGCAGGGCAGGGAGGGTGTTGGAAGATGAATATGAGGTCCCATCAGAATGCCAGTCAGCTCACCACCCTATCTACAGAGAGGAGCTGACAGGACATGATGCCTTCTGCTCTTGACTCAATGTGGGAGGGAATCATAAAAGTAGCAACTATGATCAAACCGCAGCCACTCAGTGAATGACTGCTCAGCCTGCCGTGAGAGAAAAGGGGCAGTAAGTACCTGACCTGACCTTTCTTCCGTGAAGCGCTTCGGCTGCTCAGGAGAAATGTGCTTAAACGTGTTTTTGAAATGGGAGATGAGACGTATTGTTTGAAGACCCTGATAAGGCCAGTAAAGACACTGCTGTGATTTGAATGACCCATCTCAGAGATTTATATAGGACCTCAAACAGCATTTCACAGCTAAACAGTCATATTTATTGGTGAGGTTTAGATGCCACAATTTCTTAAGAAAGCTGAACTGAAGTGAAAAGGATCCTTTCCATGTCTTGACTGCGCATAGCAAGATGATTTCTTCTCATGCCTTAGCAACAAATAATTCTGCACTCTCAGTATATTTAAAAACCACATACAGAAGCTTCTATCTTCATATTTGAAACGTAGAGCCTTTGAGGATGAGATAGTCATGGAGTTATCATCTGAAAAACAAATTGCCTTCCGGTGAGAAATCTGAGATTTCTGGGTCCAAGTTTTATTGGAATGTCTATGACAATCTGACACAACCACAGAGTACTTGATGCTATTTCTGATTATTTGTAGTTTGAATTAGGACTTTATAATTTAGCAGAAATCAAGAATGAGAAAGAAATCAATTGGGTTTGGAATCTGATCATTTACCTGGGTATAAATGCCTTAGTGAACCATTACAATAACACCACTCATTTTGCTGAGATGAAATCATAATGAATACTTTTTAAAATTTTTTGTGTCATTTAAAATTTCTGATCAACATATTTTAAATTTTACTCAAATCTGTGGTGAGCACATGTAACAGTGTCCATTACGTGGTCTACACCAACAAGAAAGTTTGCTGAGAGGAGGATATTGGACAGGGCTTCCTTGAGTGGAAGGGTAAGAAGAGAAAAGTGACCAACCTCAGGATTTTATCTAAATCAAAGTTAAGATTTTAATATGGTCACCCATGAAAGTCCCTGGCTGAAATCCGGCAAGTTGAAGTGAAGGAGGGGAACCAAGATGGTGAACACAGGGCAGGGAGGGGAGAGTGGGGGTTTAAGTGACGGGAGAAAAAAGACCATTCTGTTTAAAGGTCACAGTAAAAGAATAGGTTATTTAGTTTCTGGTCTTCTGCTTTTTCTTCTGAAATTTAAGGAAATACTAAGAAATGTCAAGTATTTTGTGAATAGCCATCTTGGATTTTACTGTATTCCTCATTATTTTAAACTTAAATCTTCTTGAACCTAGTAACTTAAATACATCTTCAGTTATCTCTGTCATCCTTGGGGTCCAAGTAGACAGAAGGCAGGTGTTGGGGCATTTGCATATCTAGACTTTTAAAGATGATGATAGACGCTTGACCTCGTACAGAAGAGGAGCTTCCATGGGGCGGGGGGTGGGGGGGCGGTTTGTCTTGCCTTCTTACTAAGTGTTTGAATATGTGTATCCCATTTATTTCACTTTTATAAAGAATCTCAGAGGAACCCTAAGGTTTTCTTTACTATCATGCATATGGCTTTCTAGCTCTGGCTCATCCTATAACATTTCCAAGAAGCCCTGAAAGCTTGGGTGTGCAACAATGCTGCCTCCTCAATTGTAGGAACCACCGATCCCCTGGGTGTAGTACAGACCTCCAATCTTTAGAGCTATTTCTCTCCCTTCCTGCCTGTCTTCCTAAAATAGTGGAATACCTGCTGCGTGCCAAGAACCTGCTTGGTGCTGAGGATAAAGTGGTTCACGGTATAAATTACTGCAGGACTGTTTGAAAAATGCTTTTCAAAAGCCATGAGGGGTATGAAACAAGTCCTTCAATATATTTGTTAATGTTCGTAGTACTTAAATTTACTCAATATGGAAATGGCAATCGTAGCCTAGTTTTAATTAATCCTTTCAGACATTTTCACAAGGTCATCTCATTCCTCTCTTAATGATTCCAAAAATCCTGCATTGTATTAAGAAGCTGAAAACAGAAAAAAAGTATTTCTTGCAGTTTCATCTTTGTTGAATTCTTACAGGATAGCATGAGAATAAATGCGCCTCAAATATCATGCGGTTACAGATCAGGGTGGCCTGCTCCGTGTCCTTGGCTTCTTTCGCTTACATCAGCCTGGTCATCTCACCTTCCGAGTTCTGACTTAATATCAGAGAAAAGGAAGCTTTAGTGGGTATTCAGAATAATAACAGAAGATGAACTCCTCAGCAAGCATGCTGATAAGTACACCTTGCAACAAGTTACATTTTCACTGTTTTCCGCCTAAATTGTATGTCATGATAAAATTTTCATAACATTTTGCACTTTCTTAGAAATAATAAAAATTTACAATAAAAAAAATCTAGAGATAAGTTAAAATGCCACTTTTCTAACACAAAATATGCCTGTCATACAAAAATTAGAGAAGGAAAATAGACAAAAAAGAAAACTCATAAATTTATCAACCTGAGAAAACACTGAAGCTCTCTCTCCATTTATTCTATTTTTATATGAAACTCTATCTCTATATTGGACACATTTTTCCATTGTTCAGCATCATTCTATGGCTGCATAGCATCTCATGTCTTACCATTTATTAACCAATCCCCTATTGTTGCCCATATGCTTTGTTTCTCGTTTTCCACCAGTATTACAGGCAGTGATTTGGTTAAAAAATAAACTTCTGTGCTATTTTGCCTTTGAGTTTGTAAAGAAAATGAAGGACTGACTGAAAACAATTTCACAACATTAAAAAAGGAGACTCTCTTAGTTTTCTTTGGATTGCACAAAACAAAAATTTCAGCAGTTCGTCAAAGAGCTCTGGGGGAGCAAGAAACATGAGGTTTTCATTTTGTCCCAAAAGCTTGGAGTATTGTGGTAAGTAATTTATGCTATTACAAAAATAGGTTGAATAATAGTTTCATTATATTATTTAATAGCATGTATTGCATGAATCTCATGATTAGTATACATAGTACTGATGTGAATGATACTCATGAATATTTTAGAAACTTGTTATAAAACCTTTATTGACTTTATTTAGATGTTCATCAACATCTAAATTCTTTTAGATTCAGACCTGAAAGGATGCACACCAAAAAGAGACTAACATTTACTGAGTACTCACCGTGTACCAGGCACATAGGTGGCAGTTGGTTAACCAGAGGAATTACTGTGCACCTGCATTTGACTCTGTTAATAAGAACTGTTGAATCAAGATTCTAATAGTATCTACTTAGAAATAGCATTCTCCTCTCTTTTAAATAAGTAAATGATTGTCACACTGAAATGAAGGCAAGCAAAGCCGTCACTATTTTATGTGAGAAGAAACAAAACAATTATTTAACTCTCTCTAGAGAGAATAAAAGCATTTTGACAAACATATTAAACCCTTGAGCTCCAGAATAATAGCAAAAGCAAGATAACAATTACCAAAACTGAGGGGAGCAAACATAAAACAGAGTTTTTCCAAATATTTTCCTCTTTAAATATTTTCCCTAATCATTTGAGAGGTTTTCTTCTCTAAATATTTATAAATGAATGTATTTTAATGTGGATTCATAAGTTTGCATTAAAGAAATTCACAACATACACTAATAATTTCCCTATGCTAATAAGGGCATATTTGATGACTGTGACCCAAAACATTGAGTGATAATGAAATACTTCATTTTTGACTTATGTCTGTGTTTCACAGTGGCGTGCCAAAATTCTCAGTTTCTAGGAAGAAATCAAAAGCAATGTCTCTAAAATCATGCTTTACCAGGAAGAATGACTTAAAAATAATAATCAGGCATTTTCTAACTTTTCCAGTCTGTGCAACTGTCATGCTTTGCTGTGGGGAAACTGCTAGTTCTAACAGAAGCATAATCAAAGTTCTCAACAGTGTCTTTAGAGTTTGAAATGTCTCCAAAGCTGATTATATACATGTGAACATGCTAATATATTTTCATGGTCCCAGAAGGCAAGCCTTATAGCTTTACAAATAAATGTATGTATAAAGTGGAAATCTTCATTTTTAGTTTGTTAAAAACCATGATAATTATTTTAACTAAAATAATGCAGCATTGTAAAATTACCCTATTGAATGTCTTGATTTTTCAACCTGTTTCCCTGGTAGTAAATGAGGATGATTGAAAATCCAAATTGTTATGCATCTGGGTGCTACTCAAGGCTTACAGAGCAAGAAGCTTGATGAAGATGATTTAAACACAATGAGAATTCTGGAAAGCAAATGAAATGGACTAATTTCTAAATTGATGAAAATGTAGTATTTGATTTTATTTTTCCGGTCTAGGTAAAAGTAGTTTTGATTTAAAGAGAATGGCCAGTAGCCCTATTCAGAGTTTAGAACCTTCTGGCTGGACAAGATGACTTTTATACCCAGGGCACTGCTGCACATACTGCCTTCAATAGATTTTGAAGGTGGGAGTGAGAAAATGATAAAGACATAATCTAAAATAGCTTAGACTGGGGATGTGCTTGAAAATCTAATTTGTTACACATCTGGGTGCCACTGGAGGCTTAGAGAGCAAGGAGCTTGACAAAGCTGATCACTGCTGGTTCTTAATGTCCCCTGGCAAAAGCATCTTCCGAGGGATGCTTCGGTTTCTCCTGTTTTCTTTTTCCTGCTTACAAAAGTGCCTCTAGGTTTCCCTGAGCAGTCTAGAGGCAGGATAGTTCCAGAATTGCCTAGTCCATTAGATTCACAGTCTCCTCATGGACTCGATTCTTTCCATCTTGCCAATGTGTTTGCTTGACCTACAGCAGGTTCCTAGTGGCCAAGACAGCTGCCAAACTTCCAGCAGGGCTGCCTGCGATGGCTGTGTCCAGAGACAGAGGAGGGGCTGTCGTCCCAATGTCTCTTTCTTTAGGACAAGGACACGTTTTCAAGAAGCCTCCCATAGGCATTCACTCACATCCCATTGGTGCCTACTAATTAGATTCTATATTTGAGCTGGAAACTGAGTTTTTCCAAAGAGGAGGTTACTCCTTGAATAAACAGGAGTTCTAATAGGTGAATTGCCGGGCAATCCAGAGAGACCATTACAGGAGAGAGTCACTGGATGAAAGGCTGCTACTCTTAGAAGTGAGGTAGACAAGGCCGGGCGCAGTGGCTCACGCTTGTAATCCCAGCACTTTGGGAGGCTGAGGCGGGCGGATGACGAGGTCGGGAGATCGAGACCACGGTGAAACCCTGTCTCTACTAAAAATACAAAAAAAAATTAGCCGGGCGTGGTGGCGGGCGCCTGTAGTCCCAGCTACTCGGAGAGGCTGAGGCAGCAGAATGGCGTGAACCCGGGAGGCGGAGCTTGCAGTGAGCCGAGATCGCGCCACTGCACTCCAGCCTGGGCGACAGAGCGAGACTCCGTCTCAAAAAAAAAAAAAAAAAAAAAAAAGTGAGGTAGACAGAGCCTGTTTGAACAAAAGATAACACTTTTCATACGAGAATTCACTGACTTCTTCAATCTAGAGTCAGGTGGAGAACTTAAAAAACTACCCTTGACTGGATCCCTTTCTGCAGAGATTCTGATTCAATTTATCTGGGGCATTGGCTGGAGCATCAGTGTTTTTTTTTTTTTTTTTTTTTTTTTTTTTTTTTTTTTAGCAACTCCCATGTGATCAAATCATAGGTGAAGATTCAGAATGACCAGTGAGGGCACAACCTTTTGCTATAGAATAAGAGGTGGCAGAAATGAAGATTGCTTCTTGCTGTTCAGAAAGTTGCTTGAGACATGAAAAATGAAAAAGCAGGGAGATGGCGAGGGTTTGGTAAAGAGTACAAATGACCACAGGGTGGATCCTCCTTGTGTTCTGAAGGCACAGAATCAGGAAACTTTATAATAAGCTGAAAGGGATGTGCATCAAGGAAGGGCAGAGTCAGGGGACTGCCACAGTTCAGAGCTGCAAACATTTCAGGGCAGCCACTGGCTCAGGCTGAGATGTTTAGGTATCCTGTAACAATTAACGAAGTCAAGGGAAGAGACCAAGAGAGGGACGGTTACTTGGAGAGATGCATTTTGTAAATGTGGACAGCCCTACTTACAAGAGGCATGGAAGCTCCGATCTAGACACAGGTTCACAATCAGCCCAGTCTGCATCTGCAATGACATTGCATCTGCATCTGCATTGCACATCAGCCCATCTGCAATGACAACACAGGGCTTAGAGGCAGAGTGAAACACATATGCTTTCAATACATTCAGTGGGCACTAAAGGGAGAAATGAGTTCCAGGAGCGCCAGCAGAGCACATAGCTAAATTCTACGGGAACTTAGAAAGGTTCCAGGTGCCAGCTCCAGGAACAATACGCCTTAGGAAGGGAGATAGCTCCATTGCATTGACGTCCAGAGTTGGGGATTCTGGGCATCTGACATTCTTATACAGGCACACAGAAAACTGTTTTCTTTTCACTCTTCTTCTTTCTCATGAATTCTAAGTCTACACTGATTTAAGGTTGATGGCAGTTACCTTGTGGTAAGATAGTTATGGGCACAAAAATTGGAGGACAAGAGTAGGAGGCGAGGGGAACCCCTTTATAAACTGCTGTGGTATGTGGAAAACTCTTGTCCTTAAATTTCAAGCCTATGAGGCTGATGTCGCTTTAGAATTTGGGAGGGTAGTGAACAGATTATACTGAGGACTGGCTTAATCTAACTTTGGGATGAAGGCACTTGTTCCTGTGAAAGGCAGCTTAGGCAGATACTTCCAGGGGAGATGCCAAAAAGAGGCTTGAATGAAATGATGATAAAATGAGATTAATATAGACTAATAATAAAAATTAGCATTTAAAAACTTAATTTTACTATAAGATATTCTGGATACCAATCTCTCTGTTTTTAAGAATTTTAATTAGCAGACTCTGTTTTCCTGTGGCAACAGTGGGAGGGATTTTTGTAACTGGGATTTTAATGGCTCTGTAAATATTTAATTACTCTGGGAGAACTGAATAATGGGAGGGGCCTTTGTGGTGGTTTAGTTAAATGTAGCTGGGCATAACTTCAAAGGGGAGTGGCATGGAGGAAGTGGCCTGGAATGATCCTAAATAATGACACCTGTGCTTGGCCTCATTGGCCTTGGCTGGCTCCCAGAGAGTGCTGGGCTGGATGAGGAACCAGCAGTTAGGAGGCAGGGTCAGGCCTTCCCTGCACATCAGCATTTCCTACCCTAAAGGGAACACCCACAAGGGAGGTAAACATAGGCTTGGCTAATAAGTTCACTCGTTGACAGAATTCAAGAGGACAAATGGGCCTTTAAGGGAAGGCATGTTCTCAAACTCTTCTCCTCCCCAAGAGACAGAATACTCATTAGATAGGCCCCATTCTAAGACACTGGTCTCACGGTGCTAGGGCAGTAATAGTCGTATGGTAAGGGTCTTACAAGGACACACAGGTGGCATCCCAGGGCTCTCCTCTTTTGTTCTCTTTCTTGGGCCTATATAGAGCCAGCTACTCCCTGTGGCTTTTGCACTTTGCATTTGTATATTCTCAGAGCTTTTTACCTAGAGGTGTGTTTGTAAGTGGAGGTAGGGAGATTGTCTGAAAGCTTGGGTTTAAGCCCCATGCTTTAGTCCAACCACCAGAGTTCTCGGAAGTGAGGTTTCAGTTACGAGGTTGGTTAACAATAAAATGCTACTTAATTTTCCCATTTTCCATTGTCTCCTGATTCCTAGATCTCCCTCGGAAACCTCCTGCAAAGGACAGGGCCAAGATGGATTGGGCACTTCTTGGTCTTCTTGTCAAATACCATATAGTACCCCCTCACCCTGCCTTATGTTTTCTACATTGCACCCAGTGCCACGGTATTTCTGAATGTGTGTGCATGGGACCTAGCATTTCCTATACTGCCCCTATTTCCCAGACTGTGGGTCCCCTCCTGGTTTCTCATGCTTCTCATTCCAGGCTGAAACTCATGTTCAATTTTCACCACAGTTTAATGAACATTTCATAACCACCTCCACTCTTGCTTATCTTCTGCCACATTTGTCTTACTCATCCAATCACACACTTATGCCAGGGGAAAGTGGGGAGGGAGTCCTGCTGGGCTGCAGGAGGTCTGTATTATTCAGCAACTGCACAGCAAACAGCTCAATGCAGTGGCTTCAACAACAGCTGCTTGTCTCTCTCACTCATGACACAATGCCTCTTGTTCCTTTCCTTGATTGCACTAAGTTTTTCTGGGAACATCTAAGTCTTGACTGAGTTGTTCACACGTTTGCGATTTCCAGCCTCAGATGGTCAGCTGAATCCTCTTTTGGAAGTGTTGATGTTCTGCCTAGTTGACAGTCTCCAGCACTCCAGCACCATCACACTCTCCCTCAAATGCCATGCTCTTTGCCTGATATTAGGAAACTTTGAAATATTTAATTCTATCAAATAACTTGGAAACAATTTTACTTGAAGATTATAACAACATATTATAACAAATGCAATCTAATTTAGCATCCACAGTCAGATGTTCCATAAAAAAGGAAAGATATCAATTAAGAACAATTAGTTATTTTAGAGGAGTCTGTGCTTTGCTTCTTCTATTGCTTTCTTATCTTCCCACACTTGGCAATGGGCAAGTTGCAGCTGGTACCCATGGCTTCACTTACTGGAGAAACTTGGAGTTGCAAAAGTTATAAATAACAACTGGATGTTTTTCTGTAAATGGAGAAGAGACCACCCATTTTCAGTTTTAGCAGAGGCAGCTTTGATGCATCTCATGGAAGACTAATGTCCTACAAGTGCATCAAAACTTCTCCTGCACAGTCCCCATAAAGCTGCTCCATACTTGTCTCCTACTCACCAAACTCCTCAACTCACACACATTCTTTCATTATCAACCTCACCTTATCAATGAGAAAATAAAGGTCAGGTTTGATTCCTTTCAATTCTCATTTCCTTCACCCAAATTTCTATGTTTATTTACTCTTATTATAAAACTAATATGTGAATACATATTTGTAAAGATTTCACAAAATAAGTAAGAACATAGTAAAATATGTTCCCCCCACTGGGAGAGAATATCTTTTCCCCCTTCTTCCTCAGCAATTGAATCCCCAAATTTATGTCAGTCATGTAGCCACTCAGAGACTTTTTCCCCCAGCTTTCCTTATAGCTGGTGACTAAATTCTGGCCAGGGGATTTAAATGGAAGTGGTGTGTGCAACCCCTAGGAAGTTATCAGAATGGGAGGGGAGATGTCTTTCCCTCCCTATTTCTCCTTTCTGTTGTCTAGCATGTATATATGGTGACTGGAATTGAAGCAGTCATTCTGGACCATAAGGTAAAATTGAGGATGGAGATTTCACATGCTGAGCAACAAGATTAAAAGACTGTGAGTTCCCTTACCATTGAGTTTACCACAACAGATTCAAACAGTATATCTGTAATTTTATGTAAGAGAAAAAAATTTTTATATCATGTAAGCTACAGTTTTTTGATTACTATTATTTTTGTTTTTTGCATCTGAATGACATTTCAACTATTCTCCCTTATTCAATCTTGAACTTCACCTTTGGTTCTCTTCTCAGAAGGAAACTGTCAACAGTTTGATGTGTACCTTCTTAGTCCTTTCTATGAATTTTACTCATATATGTACATACACCCACATATAAATATCTATGGGTTGGGAATACTTTTATTCTAAAATAGATCAAGGTATTTTCCTTCTTCCTCTAATTTATGGAGAATGAATTTCTCTTCTTATTTCTAAGGATAAGTCTTCCACTTGTCTGTGCCCACTTTCTTTTGCATCCCTCTGCTTTACCTATGACAATGGTACATTACCCTGGTTAGCTACTCTTTGAAACACTTATGCACATTAGAAAAATATACTTCTGGTCTCTGCCATGCTATCTTCAAAGTTACATTTACATATAACTTAGAATCAAATTACATGGATTAGGAAACTCCTTGGCTTGCTTTCCCAAGCTTTTTCTTCAAACAGTGCCCTGAGAAAATAGAGTTTTCAATATGATCCCCAACTCTTTAACTCATTCAAGAAATATAAATTTTTCTTGTCAAAATTCTCTTCTAAAATAAAGAGATCAGAAGATTCTGGGAAAATGGCAGGATAGGAAGCTCCAGGAATCTCTCTCCCAACTTAGACAATAATTACACTGGCAGAATCTGTCTGATGTAACTATTTTGGAACTCTTGAGTTTCTTGAAGGCTTGTAATTTGGGGGAGAAGGCTTGGAACACAAACTCTAGCTAATTTCAGTCAATTGTATCCTTTAGCACAGTAACAGCTATACATACCCCACCCTCAGCCCCATGGCAGGCAGCTATGCATTCTTCCCTGGAACAGCTTACATACATCTTGAGGGAGCCAAGGTGGGAAAAAAGAATCTTGTCATCTAAATATAAGGGATCTGTGCTCTGATCACTGATCGCTATGTGTGATCACAAAGGTACATTGATGTAGTGGCCATGTTGTTCTACTTTCCTCCATTGATGCAAGTCCCCCTTTCTCTGGCTCAAGTAATTTCCAGGGGATCTAAGGGGTTGACATCCTTTTTATCTCACTCCTCCTTAATTTTTCCATTTTTTTTCCTTTTCAGAGACAAGCATTAAAGACTAGGACATTCAAAAACACTTTCAAATATGGAGAAAATTAGAAAGTGACTGTGCATGTCCAGGGACAGGTATAGGCTGAAAAAAGACTTGAGAAGACCTAAGTTTACACCTCAGGATTATCCTTGGCACGGGGCCAGTTTACAATAATCAAAAAATCAAAAACAAAAAAATAAACAATAACAACACTAGCAAATTATGAGAGAGAGGAAAAATCTGATTTCCAGAGTTACCATATTACTAGATTCAAATGTCCAATTTTAACCAAAAAAAAAAAAAAAAAATCACAAGGACACAAATAAATAAGAATGTATGTCCCAATCAAAGAAGAAAAAAATGAATCAACAGAAACTATTCCTGAAAAAGAGTTGGTGGCAGATACACTAAATACATACTTGAAAAGAACTTCCTTAGAGAAAGGATGATATGAAGAAATTAAGAAAATGATATATGAACAAATGGAAATATCAATAAAGACACAGCAAACCTACAGAGAAACCAAAAGGAAATTCTGGAGCTGAAAAGTACAATTACTGAAATAAAACATTCCCTAGAGGGATTCAAAGGCGAGTTTGAGCAGGCAGAAAAAACAATTGGCAAACTTGAAGATAGGACTGCTGAAATTATTGAGTCTGAGGAACATTAGAAAAAAAAGGAACAGAACCTAAGAGACTTGTGAGATGCCATCAAGTGGAACAAATCTGCATTGTGGGAGTCTCAGAAGGGGAAGAGAGAAGGGAAGGGGTAAAGAGAATATTTGAAGAAATAAGAGTAGAAATCTGCCAAATTTGATGAAAGACATAAATATGAACATCCAAGAAGCTCAACAAACTCCAAGTAAGATGAACCCAAAGAAACCCACACCAAGATATATTATAATTAAACTTTTGGATGCCAAAGACAGAGAGTCTTGAAAGCAGCAAGTGAGAAGCAACTAATTACATATCAGGGATTCTCAGTAAGATTATTAGCAGATTTCTCATCAGAAACTTTGGAGGCCACAAGGCAGTCAGCCTAAATGGTGCTAAAAGAAAAATATACTGTAAACCAAGAATCCTGTTATATCTGCTAAAACTGTACTTCAAAAGTGAGGGAGAAATTGACATTCCTAGATAAACAAAAACTGAAGGAATTTGTTACTAATAGATGTTCCCTACAAGAAATGCTTGAGCATTGACTCCCTTGAGGAATTACTGCTGTGAACAAAATTCTTTGAAAAGGAATTTGAAGGAAATAATGCATTCTTGTGAACAGTTTGCAGACGGAGGAGATAAAACCTTCGGTGTAAAACAGAAATGTGTACTAGAGTGCATTCCAGAGAACAAAGGGAAGGTTTGGGTTTTATAGTGAAAGTCCCTGCCCATGTTTCCAACCAGGTTTGTTTATGCAAATGAAGAATTCAAACTTGCTTGTTTCTGATTGGGCAACACAGCTGAGCCCTGATGGTTGAGGCAGATGAGCTCCAATTGGTTGATTCAAGTAAGCCCTGAAAGTTCAAAAGTTAAACAGAGGTGCAGGTTTTTAAAAATAGTTTTCCAAACTAAAATAGAAAAGGAAGTATTATGTTATAGATGTGCCTTTTAAAATTAAAGTGCCAAATTTGTTCACAAAAGAGGACATGAGTTTACAGAGCTACTACTTGGGAGCATTTGAATCAATACTCCTTAAGAAGGCATTTGCCTCATGCACTTTTAGACAGGAAGGGAAGCCTTAACTACATGATGATCAGTACAACAGCCATGATAGAAATTGCAGATTGGCCCTCTCAACACCCATTTTATTCATTTTCTAATGCATCTTCCCATTCTATATACTCTGGAAAACTGCACACTATATCTCTCTGAGTCTCTTGCAGCTAGAATTTCACATGTGCTTTGTGTTGCACCAAGGGGATGCATGCACCTGAGTCTTGCAGAAAGGTACCAAATGGAGTGGTTGCAGTCCTAGGTGGAGAGATTAATTTTTCTGTCAAACTTTTAGTGAGGCATTTAATTTTTCTATGGTAGCTCTGGTGTAGGGTTCTAGTGTCTGGTTCTCAGTAGCAGGGGTAAAAAGCAGCAGCAGCAATGGAATTTCCATTTTATCAGTCCCATGAAGAGGTCAGACATTTCTTCTAGCTGTATTTCTGCATCAAAGCTTGGTTCCCTTACATTTCCAGAAATGTAAACAACCTAATAATACATAATAAATCAATTTCTTCTAAAACTAATGACATCTGATACTTAACAGTGTTTTTCTTTTGTTATTTTAAGAGTTTCATGCCACTGTCTTTAGGATTACATTAAGGAGGAACATCCTGAAATTCTTACCTTTATTTCTTTGTTAGTGATCTATCTTTTTCCTCCAGCAACCTCAAGATTTTTTCTTTTGTCTTTGGTTTTCAGCAGTTTAAATATTATATATCTAGGTGTGGAATGTGTGTGTATCTTTCCTGGTGTTCGCTAAGATTCTTAGATCTTGTTTTGGTGTCTATCATTAATTTTGAGAAATTCTTGGCTATTATCTCCTTAAATATTTCTTCTACCCTCTTCTCCCTCTTCTCACTCAAGGATTCTAATAACATGTCTTTATATTAAATTACAGACATGTTATCTAATAACATGTCTATATATTAAATGATGAACATTTAATATTGTCCATCATTTCTTGAATGCCTTATCTGTTTTTTTCTTTCCACTCTTTTTGCTCTTTTTGTTTTAGTTTGATAGTGTCTATTCATCTTCAAGTTTACTGATTCTTTGCTCAACTGGATAGGGCTGATGAGCACATTGAAGGCATTCTTTTCTGTTATTGCAGTTTTTGTTTGTAACATTTGCATTTGATTCATTCTTGTGTTAATTATTATACATATGTATGTTGAAATTGCTTATGTGATCCTGCGTGCTGTTCACCTTCTGCTAGAGCTTTTGGCATGGTTCTTTTAAATTTCCTATATAACAGTTCAAGCATCTGTGTCATATTGGAGTTTGATTTTGTTGATTGCTTTGTCTCTTGAGAGTGACTTTTCTTTACTTGCTTCTTTGAGAGCCTTGTAATATTTTTTGAAGTCCACACATTGCGTGTAAGAGAGGAGAAACTCAGGTAAATTGCATCTGTACTTGATGATTGGCATTCTTTGACTTTTGCTAGGCCTGTGGGGGCTGAGCCAACCTGCTGAAGAGCTGAGTGCAGGTTGGGCTTTGTTGCTATGGCTACACTCATTCCTTTTCACATTTTAAGTGAGGGAGGGTTTTGCCTGAGAGTTTATTTCAATGTCTCCCTCACTCTCAGCTTTAGAACTTCCCTTCATACTGCATCACAGAGACGTTCTCCCTCCACTGCCATCACTTGTTACTCAGTGCTTGCTAGCCTGCTTGGAGGGGAAGTGCATTTTTGGTTCTAATTCAGCTTACAGGGGTGTCCAGTCTTTTGGCTTCCCTGGGCCACATTGGAAAAAGAATTGTCTCGGGCCATACATAAAATACACTAACCCTAATGACAGCTGATGAGCTAAAAAAAAAAAATTGCCAAGAAAACCACAAACAAACAAACAAACAAAACCTCAGTGTTTTAAGAAAGTCTATGAATTTGTATTGGGCTGCATTCAAAGCTGCCCTGGGCCGCATGTGTTCCATGAGTCACAGGTTGGAAAAGCTTGCTTGTATTTAGTAATGTCTCCTGGGTCTTCTTGGAGATGGGGCCTTCTAAGAGATTCTGCCACCACCTTAGCTGTGGGAGACCTCTAGTGGTCTAGGACCAGGACAAATTCCTGATCCTCCCCCAGGTTAGGGTGTTTCTTTCTTTTTCCTTCCCCAAGCTGCAGTGGGTCTTCACCAGTGCCCTCTGGATAACAGGGTTTCTGCCCTTCCCCAGCAGCTTTAGGCTTTTGTTCCACAGGGGAAACTGGGAAGAAGGACCCCAGGGGCTTTGTGTCTTTCCTGCAGTGGTGGCTGCACACTTGGCGGGGGCGGGGGTGGGGGGGTCTTGTCCTCCTGCAGAACATCAGGAGATGGGAGGCTTGGCATGAGGACCTGCTAACGAGGCCATTGACCTCTCACCTCCCTGTGCCCCTGGGAGGTTGTCATGAGACCGTTTTTCATGGCCTTTGGGTTCTGATGAGATATGGGGCTTCCTGCCTTGCTCCTTCACAGCATAAAACTGCTCTGCTGCCTTCTAAAAGCAGTTTCCCGGCAGCAGGGTATCCCACATCTTGCGCTGTGGTCATCTGCCCTTTTTGTTTTGGTGGTATTATTTTTGGTCCATGGGACAGGGACCAGGGGAGCTGTCACTTTTGGCTTACTCTTCATTCTGCTGTATATGTAGGTCATAAACTGACTAAATCTAAAAGTGACTTGTACCTTTCCTGGCCTTGGGCTTGCTTTGTCTTGTAAGCATAAACATGACACATTGTCTGTAGAGAATTTAAAAAGATAATTAAACCAACTAACCTTTGGATCTGCTTTTTATTATCACCACGTACAGGCAAGTCTAAACAATGTCAGTGATTTAAAATAAAAATTAAGATAAACAATTTCTCCTTGAACTGTTTCTCTCATCTTTTCAAGGTTGAACCTGTGGTTGGATCATTGGTTAATGTGTGAAAACCTACTTGGTTGGGTTAGAAGAAAAGAGAACCAAGCGAACAAATAGCAACTTGAACGTTTTACTGATTTACTAGGAAGGACTATACTGAAGTAACCATATAATTTGTCATTCAAACTGGGATATTTTTCAGAGTGAAGGGACAGCTGATTAACACACACTTTGGGACAAGTATTATGAGGACTGCCACATGCAACCAGATTTCAGTCTCTCTATGCCTGCCACAATCTCTCCAAATTTCCCCGAAATACTACTATCATCACATTACAAACATAAATTAGACCTCTAGACTTAAGAATATCTAAGTCTTCTTTATGGTAATGGTCTTAGCAAACCCAAACCAAACAAACAAAGAAGGTATCCTAAAGCTGATATCGTAAAAATGAAGGCAGGATGATAGAAGTGGGCAGGCCAGCACACAAGCCTAAAAATTATGATAAGTGTTGATAGAAAGCCTCACTTGGAAGTGAGGATGGGCACACGACACAAGAGTATCTCAGGTTCTTTAGGAAAAGGGTTGGTGTAGACGCTTGGTTGATGCTGAGGTGATATCTGTGAGAGTCGGCCCATAACTAAATCACCCAGAAACCAGAGACCCAGGACATGTGTCTCTCCCTTCCCTTACTTATCCAAATGACTGTGAAATTCCCTCAATTCTATCTCCTGCAGCCCTTTCCATCTGTCCTCCTAGCATCGTCCATCCTCACCCCTGACCAATCCATGCTTTCATTATCCCTTGCCTGATCACCACAAAAGCATCCTCCTGGTCCTCCTGCACCTTCTCACCATCTCAAATCATTATTGTTAAAAAAGTGATCACATTTATCTGTTGTTTAAAATATTTCAAGAGTTTTACCTCCTGCAGGTGAAAATCAGAACCACTTAGGACACAAAGCACTTGAACATCTGGCCCAGCTCATCTCTTCAGATTCCTCTTCACCACCTCTCCACTTGCCCCTAAAACCCAGCCACACCCAGGTCCTTGCAGCTTCCTGCTTGCCTGTCCCTCTTGACCATTCCCTTTTCTTACCTCAACCCTTGCAAAGAAGCCTAGATAACTCTTCTCTATTTTTCAAAATTCAGTTCAGCCTTACCTTCTACAGTGAGATAACCCTCCCCATCACCAGGCCCACAGTTAGGCTGGGGTCCCCTTTGCTTTTCTTGGTACCTGCACAGTGCTTAAATTTTCCTACATAATTTAGTGCCTGCCCGCCCCTCCCACACTTTCACTCTTTTTGCCTGGGTATCTAACCCAGGAGGGAGGGAGGCCCTAGGTCAGACATTCTCAGTCCTAGCTGTGTATCAGAATCACTTACAGAGCTTTGTAAGAATGTCAATCAGATCATATTCAGACCAACTAAATCAGAGATTTTGAGTGGGAACAGGTTTTTCTGGTGACCAGTACGGGCTGAGAAGCACCCACCTAATGGGTGATAAGAATTCCACTCCCAGAGGAAAGTCCCAAGTATGGCTTCATACTGTGAAAGAAAAACAAAATCTCGGAAAAAAATGAAACAAAAAATAAAAGTAAAAATGAAACCCTGGGACCCCAAACTCAGTGGGCCAAAGGGAAAGTTCAGTTTGGGAACTGAGTCACACAAAGCAAAACAAAACAAAGACAAAAACTACCTTCCTTTTGTTTCCAAACAGGCAGCTGTTATTCCGCATGCTGACTTTGCCTTGTGTAAAATGTAGATTCACTGAGCAATAATCCAAGCCTCGCAGGAATGGAACCACTGGCCTCACTGCCTCCCTCCTTCTTGCTCACTGTTCTCTCACATATCGAAGTCCCCAAAACCATCTTTGGAAAAAGCACTGGCCACAGATCCTACAGTAACATACATTTCTTTTTCCCGGGTGTGTTCTCAAACTTAGTAAAATATACCTCAAAATCAATTGAGCTCTGCCCCAGTCACTTTTCGGTTCACAGTATGTATTTTTTGAATGAGAAGACTGAAGGAATGTGTGATGAAAATTTTTGAATCCGTATTGTTAAATTTAACCTCTGAACACCAAATAATGACAATATAAAGTCAAAGATCACTCAAGGAATTAAAAGAAAATTCTCTGTTGGTATTTTTCCTCCCTCTGCTTCTGATGAGCCATCTGAAGCAGTCATAGGTTCTTGTGAAGATGTCACTAATATTTTTCTATTATGTGAAGGCAATTAACTATTTAAAACCTTTATTACTTAAAGTTGCTTTATTTTGATGACCTGAATTTCTAAATAATGCATTGTGAATCAGTAATATAGACTTTCTTTTCAAATGCATTTTCTGTGCACCAGGATCCTTCATTGTTGCATTGGCTTTCAGCATTGCCTGTCTTGAGGAACCAGAGAAATACCTGGAAAAGAGCCCAGCTAGTCACAGCTCTCATCTACTTTCAGGTCGAGGGGTCTGCAGTGGCTTTAGCTTTTGGGTTTGGAGCTGGCATTGGCTTTTACTTCAGCAGTAGGGAAGTTAAAGTACCAAAATACCAATGCTGAATCAGAGTCACAGAAAGCTACTCAAGCTTTCACCCTGAGCAAATAACTGGCATTTATTACTAAGCAGTGAAGCAAGTGTGCTATGTTAAGAGAAAATAGATTATAGACTGATGTGGCTCCGGACTTTGTTCAGGATAGGTTGATGGCTCTCCCAACATGACAGATACCTGACGGCAGGTTCAGAAATAGACTTGGTGCTGTCTACTCCTTTCCCCGCCTTTTTTTTTTGGTAGAATGAAACTAGGTTAAAAAACAAAACAAAACAAAACCCTGAGACATCAAAATAATCTTCCAGGATCTTAAAAGTGCTGTGAAAAACAAGAAAAAAAAATCACGGTCAAACTGACCAAGATAGATCAGTGCCACTTATAACTTGGCCTAAGTTTGTCACAATCTTTTACCCATTGGCAGTTCTTGTTAAGAACAGAATAAATACAAAGACACAAAGGAGCATCATGGCCTTGTGATGTGAGGAGAGGCAGACGGCAGGAACTGCTGAATGAGTGAAGATCAACATGGGGTAAATGAAGCTGCACGAGCAGGTTCACAAACTGCATGGTGTTCTTTGGCACGCCTCCTTCAGCTGTTCATTTCTCATTCACTCCTTTGTTCATTCAGCAACCACACAGCAGTTATTTCTTTGGTGTTTTTGTGTTTTAGGCATCATGCCATCATGCTAGGTTCTGATGATTTTTTACAGAAAATTGTGTTTATACGTATAATCACTGTATACATACACATACATATATATGTAAATTGTGATTTAAAATGTGAAAGGAAAATTAATCTCGGACCCCAAAATCACTAAGCCAAGGAAAAAGTCAAGCTGGGAACTATGTCAGGCAAAGCTGTCTCCCATTTTATTCCTAAATAAGATAGCTACAAAGGTAAGAAGCTGCCTACCTCCCTCACAATTTGCCCACAAGGAAATTCCTTATGGACAAAGGATGACAGAACTCAAAGTCATCCCTCTGAGGCTCACCTGAGACAAATGCATATCTGATTGCATCCTCTGCCCTATTATTTATGTAAAAATGCAGATTCACTGAGCCAGACTAAATGTGTGCATTCAGTGGAAGGCTGATCAAAGACTCAAAAGAATGCAATCTTTTGTCTCTTATCTACTTATGACCTGGAAGCCCCACTTTGAGTTGTTCCACCTTACTGGACCAAACCAATGTACATCTTACACATATTAATTGATGTCTCAGGTCTCCCAAAATGTATAAAAGCAGGCTGTGCCCCAACCACCTTGGGCCCATGTCATCAGGACCTCCTGAGGCTCTGTCATGGGCATGTCCTTAACCTTGGCAAAATACTTTCTAAACTGGCTGAGACCTGTCTCAGATATTTTGGGTTCGCAATCATTAGAAATAGATATTTTGGGTTTTGTCATATTTCCTTGCACACAGTGCCTAAAACCTTGGAATCTCTGAAATGATGTGTCTTTTGTATGCTTATTAGATGACTGGTGGCTGTGGGCTCCTGGACAGCCTTAAGATGGGGGCTGCTTGCCAGGGCAATCAATCCTGTGACCAGAGCCTAGGAACTTTCGATACCACCCCACCCCCCAACGTCTGAGGAGGGGAGAGGGGCTGAAAGCTGATGGGATCACCAATGGCCAACGATTTAATCATTCACGCCTGCATAATGTAGCCTCCATAAAACACAAGCCCGGGGTTTGGAGAGCTTTCGTGCTGCTGAACACATGAAGGTGCTGGGAGGGTGGCAGGCCCCACAGAGGGCACAGAAACCCCATCCCCCTTCCCACATACTTGGCCTACAGGTACATCTCTTCCATCTCGCCGTTCCTGAGTTGTATCTTTTTATAATAAATGGGTAAATGTAAGCAAAGTGTTTCCCTGAGTTTTGTGAGCCACTCTAGCAAATTATAAAACCCAAGAAGTCCTGGCTAACACGGTGAAACCCTGTGTCTACTAAAAATACAAAAAATTAACTGGGCGTGGGTGGTGGGCGCCTGAAGTCCCAGCTACTCAGGAGGCTGAGGCAGGAGAATGGCGTGAACCAGGGAGGCAGAGCTTGCAGTGAGCTGAGATAGCGCCACTGCACTCCAGCCTGGGCAACAGAGCGAGACTCTGTCTCAAAAAAAAAAAAAACCCAAGAAGGAGGTCATGGAAACCTCTTATTTGTAGCTAAGTCAGACAGAAATTGTGAGTAACTTGGAAATCTGCTTGCAATTGACATCTGAGGTGGGAGGCAGTCTTGTGGGACTCAGCCCTCAACCTGTAAGTTCTCTGGGCTAACTCTTGCAAGTGTCAAACTATACTGAATTGTGGGACACCCAGCTGGTATTGAAGAAGTTGTCTATGTGGGGAATCTCCCTGATTCCCACTGACATCTGGTCTCTGAGGTGAAGTGTTGCAGTATTGGTGATAGTATAGACAGAAAAAAAAAACTTTTTCCCAAATATATATTTCCTGAAACAATGGGCTGAAAATAGAGTAGATTTTTTTTTTTCAGCACATAAGGCTCTTTTGGGTGAGTGATAGTTTATGAAATTGTTTTAGAGTCACTTTATCGGTGTTACTGTTCCTGCCTCTGGGGAAAGTTGATTAGGAATGGGGTGGGCTGAGGTGTTCAGGAGCTGATGCCTAGAAACACCCATGGGGCAGTGGTGATTATCAAGGGCAGGTAGAGGACTCTCCATGGGAAGGGGCAAGCAGACAACAGAAGGGGAAGCTAATAGGCAGCCTGTTTTTTTGGGGGGCAGGTGGGTTTGAACAGAAGGCAGTACAACATATGCTGGAATGGGATTAGGCATGTTCAAGAACTGGTGCTTAATAAATAGATCAGGAAAGGCTGGGGCCTGGAGAGACAGGCCACAAAGCAGGAGGCAAAGCCGAGCCTTAGGCTGGGGTAGAGATGATCGACATACTCTTTCTCCAGTCATTGATTCAGAAATATTAATTGAGTGCCTATTAGATATCAAGCAGGATTTAGAGGCATTGGGGCTACATCAGGGAACAAAATACAAAGTCTCTGGCTTTGTGCCACCGTAGTCTAAGAATTGAGACAGGTGAAAAGTGAGGTAAGTAAAAGCACTGTAATTGTCCAATGAGTTCATCTTGTCTGCTGCCCAGAAAAGCCAATGCACTGAGAACAGCAAGCTTTTGCAGCAAAGAAAGAGTTTCATCATTGCAGCGCTGGCCAAGCCAAAGGACAAGAGCTAATTCTCAAATGTCTCCTTGAAAGCTCACAGGTTAGGGTTTTTCAAGGATAGTTTGGTGGGCAGGGGGCTAGGGAATGGGGAATGCTAATTGGTTGGATCCAGGATGAAATCACAGGGGGTCAAAAGCTGTCTTCTTGCATTGAGTCAGTTCCTGGGTGGGGGTCACAGGACCAGTTGAATTATTAGTTCCTTGGTATGTGACATGAGTCATGAGACTAGGCAGAGTCAGTCAGTCACCAGAATGCAAAAGTCTGAAAAATACCACAAAGGCCAATCTTAGGTTTTGACACTGTAATGTGATCTATGGACGCGATTGGGGAAGTTACAAATCTTGTGACTTCCACAGCCATAAACGATTTTTTGGCGTCTTTTTCAATTCAGAACGTGTTTTGGACAACCTTCTGTTTACCTCTTGTAAAGAAATGATTTATCAGAACATCATTTAGAAACTTCTAGGTAATTTTCCCAGTTATTTTATTTTAGATCTGGCTTTTTCTAATTTAGTGCACAGATAAACCCATTTAGGTATTTCAAAGGTACTCCATTTTGGCCATTGTACTTGGGGGTCATCAATAGTTATGTGAAACCATTTTTCTAAATATTTGTGAGAAAAGGCAGCGTAAGTATTAAACATAAATCCAGTGTTTCTAAGAGTGGATCTCCTTAAGAAGAAAGACTTGATTTTAGAGGTATGATTGCCCACAATTTATATTTTTCTTCCTGAATGACCAGAAACCTAGCGGGAAATGTTTTGGATTGGGTATGCTTTTTGTGGAACTTGTTCCTCAAGGTGTCACCCTTGAGTCGTGTCTTCCATCTATGTGTCTGGGTGATCCCAAGGACCCTGGACACTTAACGTACTAGGTGATTAATGCTTACATGTGTCCAGAGATAAGCAAGGTTCCCTGCATGGTCTTCTTAAGGAATTCCCTGTGAGACCTTTTTACACCATGAATGGTAAGTTCTGACACTCCTGCAAGACTGTAGTCACCTAAGGCGCCTTTCAGCCAAGAGAAGCAGGATTTCTTATCTTCAGGGCTTTTCTTGTCCTCCTAGAGCCTTTTATAATTTTAGTCATTCAAAAAGAAAGTTTAGATTTGTTAATTGAACCAAACTTCATAATCTGGCCAGCTTAAACATAACAAATGTTTCACTTAAGCCACAAAGATTCACACTGCCTCTTTTCAGAGAGAAACTGTTTTTCTGCTGATCAAAATTTTGAATGAGAGAAAAGGTTGTGAAAACTCTAATAAATAATTCCAAATAAAACCTTAACCTCAAAGAAATGTGAAAATCACAAATTTGTGATTAGCAGTCACTAGAAAACAACAAATGAAACTCCTGTCTTGCAGCAGAGCTTCAATCCCAACCCTGTCAAGTTACGAATGTGTGTGGCTTGAATAAAGCCTAAATCCTCACCCAAGCCTAGGAGGACTCAGACTGAAGGGGGCCTTACCAAAAATCCCCATTGACTCTTGTGACAATGGGTAAATGAAAGTGTCTTATGCTACTATCAGGGTTCCAGCCACTGACAAAGCAATGGGGATCACTGCGGGTCCCCTTTGGGTCCCTTTATGGTCACCAGAATGTCAACCATAAATAATGAAATTCAGAAAATCTAATTAAGTGTAAAGTTTATTTGAGCACAAAGCTTGAGGATGGTCACCTGGGAAAGCACCAACTCCAAATGAATGGGGTCAATATTTCCACAGTGGAGTAGTAAAGGTTTCACTTATATATAGGCAGAGACAGAGAAGTTACGGCAGCATTACATTTTCCATACAAGACTGGCAGCACACAACACACAATTTGATTAGTTACCTTATTGAGCAAATGGGCTCACTTCCCAATGCACACAGACGCTGACGCTATGTGGCACTGGCTTTTGAGAAAAGAAAGGCTTTCTTGCCAAACCTGCCAGCAGGGAGACAGTAGCAGGCTCAAATCTGTCTTCCTGATTTTGGGTCTGGGGCAAGTTTGTGGGCTCAGAGGGCAAGGGAAAGGATTTAGGAATGTTGCCTTGGCAGGATCAGATTGGAGGGCTTCAAATTTGACCATTTATGGGAAGGTATGTGGAGGTAGATTATAACCCTGGATCATCTGGGCCAACAGATCCCTTGCTTCTGAAATAGTTCTGGCATTCAGAGTCCAATCACGTCCCCATCTTAGTTCTGTGGGAAGGAATTGTTTGTTCTAGGTGCTCAGGATGATTTAAAGTTCCAGCAGCTTTTTGGCTATAGCATTCCAACTAGGCCTTGCTGAACTGCAAGCTGTGTGTTGAGCCAGCTGTGCCCTGGAGCCTGGCCTGTGCTGGCAGAAGGGGGCTTTCCTTCACGTTCACCCTGAAGGAACTTCAGCTGCTCTAGTGGCCTTGGTGAGTCCTCGATCCCCTCAAGAGCTGGAATGGCATACAATTGCTCAGCCCCCAGGCATCCTGATGGCAGGAGGGAAGCTCTGAAGCATGGCACCTCCCCGAATTTGGTTCAAGGCCCAGGTGAGCAGGACAGGCCCCTTGATTTGATAAGTGCACCTGGGGGTTTTGGCCTCATTATTAGAGGGGGAGCTCAGGGCAAGGCTGGAAAGACTTTCTGGAGATACATATAATGGGGATCAAGTTTTTAAAACTTGCATGTTATATATTTAAAATATCATTTTTACCCCAAGCTGGTAAAGTCGGAAATAATGTTTGAAAACATAACTTCTTTGTGTCTAAGGTTTCAACGCTCTTTCTTCTCAGAGATGTGAGAATATCTCTGAGAAGATATTTGGATATTTTGAATGCTGGATCTAGTAGGTTTCCAGTAAAATCTTATAAAATTGACTGAATACTGTGTTTTCCTTAAAAAACATAAAAGATTATTTGGAGACGTTATTAATGTTTTACAAATGATGATGTCCTCTCTGAGCTACAAACTATTAAAAACATTGTCTTCTACCATGACTATTCTGTTGTAGAATTATTCCTATCTTATGAAATACACATATTACTCTTTAAACTGTGTTTCCTGGCAACATAGATATTTGAATTTTGACTTGATGTAAGTTTAGCTGGCTACATAAAATACAGTGTAGTTCAGACATAAATTATATTTTCTTAAAATAATGAAAGTATAAATTGGAATTGTCTGGGACACTGGGACTAAACATTAAAATGAGCATATTTCATGTGGTAAGTGGAATTTAGAGGAAAATCTCTTGATTAAAAAAAGGTACGACTGGAGTTGAAGCAAGATGGCCGACTAGATGCAGCCAAGAGGAATATCTTCCACTGAGGGACTGGAGCATCAGGAAGACTGGTGCTGTCCAAGCAGATCTTTGGAGGGAAGGCATTGAGAGTGTATGGAGGGAGGACACAGATGCTGGGCTGAAGGGGGAAGAAGCTGGGAACCCTGCTAGGAGCTACCACACACTGGGATTTGTCCCTGGCCTCCAACAACTCCTGGGGAAGGGGTGAGTTGAACAGGGAAGGAGTGATCAGCTCTTGCCACAGACCTCTGGAATCCTGGCAACAGGAGACCCCATGACCCTCATGGACATTTGAGCTGGCAAGGAGACCTGCTTAGAGATGTGGCAGGGGCAAGACTCTAGCTTGGGCAGAGCCCAGAGAGCTTGGTCCAAGAACTTCTGCAGTGGAGCACAGCCAGGGACCCCCATCCCCCAAGGCTCACCATGCTCACCTAGGAGATTTTAGCTTTAGAGGAACTGTCAGACCAAAATAGAGCAGGGTGGTCTTGCCCATGAGATGAGGCCAGTCTGATCTGAGTGCCTGTCATCTGCTGGCCTCTCCCAGGGCCCCAGCCTGGCCATGGCCACTGGCCGTGCAGCCTCAGTTGCTACAACATAGCTCCTTCACCAGCACACTGCCCCCGATTGTCAGAGATCTCCGGCACAGCCCAACCTGAGCAAGCACCAGCACACCGGCACCCTCCCCACAATGCAGACTCCCCCATGCCGCTTTACTGGGATGTACTCATCCAGGGCCACTCCCTCACTGTTTTGCCAGCATGCACAGACAGACCTCGCATCCCCTCCCTTACCAAGGCTACTGGTGTGAAGTGCACCCCCTCTGTTAATATCCCATTCTGCCATACTTAGTAATTATTGAGAAATATGAACTTCAAGGTCCCTCTGGGAACACAAGTGGCCAAGAAAGATCATTACAGATGCTGCATTCAAAACACCCTAACTTCAAAACCTATTTACACAATTGCTTAGCTTTCCTCTTCTGCAAATGGAATTGTGGGATTTACTAAAAGTCATACAAAGCACATCCAATTTAGTATGCATATAAGATCTGTATTTAAAAAATATTTAAATTGTTCTAAAGTAATTGGGAAAGTACGTGTGTGTTCATGCTAAAATGGAGTTAAGATGTGTAACTTCATTAATGCAGAACAGATTCTATCTTATGCATTGTAGGTAATGAAAAATGCACTTACTGTGTAGTTAAATTGATAAGTAGATTGTTATACTAATAACTTTGGTTTCTCTTAGGGTTTTGTAATAGGCTCCAATTCCAATTTCTTTCAGAATAACTTTATCTAAAGCTTTTGGAAATACTGTATGAAAATAGAATTTCTAGAGGTGACGATTTTACCTAGTTTCAATCATTTCTCCCTAAATCTGCAGCATCACTGCAGTCAATATTGGGAAAACACTTCAATTATTTCCCATTATCTAAGATAACTGAACATTCACTTTTGCTTCCATTCTTCTCCTCTATTCTTGGGAAAATTGTACATTCCCATCTTGCTTGAAAACTTAGCCTACTTTTTCAAGTCAAGGTAGGAAAAAAACAAAACAAAATCCTACATCCCACTTAATCTTGTGCCTGCCCTTCTAGAAAGCTTCTTAGTCTCCTGGTATCCAAGTCAGTTTTGAACCTCTTTCACTACACTCTTTTACTTCATGGTAATTACCAGACGTTGTAATTTTATACTGATGTATACGTTCATTTTTTTAAGAGATTGCCTTCTCACCACTTCCCACGCAGTTAGGGAACATGTTGTTTTATTCACCATCGTATACTAATTCCAAAATTATACTCACCCTGTAGTAGTTATTAAAAACATTTATTGAATGAATAAATGCTTTCCTGGATATCTTTAGTACCATTTTAAGAACAGATTACTCATCGTATCATGACTAAGTTAGTACAAACTCCTACATATTCCCTCTGTTTTTCCTTATTGGATCTAAGAAATATATCTTCTTAAACCCCAGTGAACTTTTTTTTCCTCTGGACTGAAATGATCTCCTGAGTTTCATTTTTCCATGTTAGATAATTTCCACATTAGTTAGAAAGCAATGAAATAAAATATTAATTTTCTAGTCTCTTAAGCATGAGAAAATACTTTTCTACTTCCAACAGAGCTATTGGCAAAAGTATAAAGCCATATTTTAGTTCAACAGGTTTTTCTGAATGCACATGCAATAATTTTTTTGGTACTTTCTGATATATAAAATGAGAACACAGTGGCCTGCTATCTCAGAAACTTATTGTCTAATAGGATATTAAAATTTAAGGGATGTGGGAACTGTC
The DNA here is from genome assembly GCF_006542625.1 of Nomascus leucogenys. Classification (NCBI taxonomy): domain Eukaryota; kingdom Metazoa; phylum Chordata; class Mammalia; order Primates; family Hylobatidae; genus Nomascus; species Nomascus leucogenys. The sequence goes on from NC_044384.1 coordinate 73,331,897, forward strand.
AACTCCCCAAAATACAAGAATAACCAGTTACTTTGGCAAAGCTATATTTGTTAGACACACTGCAGTAAGCAAAAATGCAATCTTGACAGAGATAAGGGATAACTCAGGGAGGAGGAAGATAGTCATATAATGTTAGGATTTGAAAAGAGAAATTTTAAGGTGGGTCTTGCAAGGAGCAGAACTGGTTGGGACTTGTCAGTATTTATGATGTACTGACTTTGGATTGGAGCCTGCAGAGAAGTGAGGATCTTGAAGTGTGGCATGGCAAGTCAGCTGTCAGTCTTGGTACATGAGCTATCCTCATTTGTTCACAGCCTGATTTCCTGGAGTACCTAAGTTTATTATGTTTATTCTCAGTATTGTTTAATATAGCCACAAGATCTATGCCCAGACCCAGCATTATTTAACACAAGGACAGAAAGCTATTTTGGTATCTGCTTTCAGTCCCTTATTTTCCTTATTCATCAGCCTTAGCTGAAATAGAGCCTGTTATCTGGGTACATGATAAAGCCATCATGTACCCAGATAATCACTTAATCACTGCTTGATACGTTACAGTCATGTGTAAAGTTTCTGATAATAATTTCAACTTCTTGAAGCTTAAGTTTTCTATTTTCTTCTATTTTTGTTGGAAGAGAATTTCTTTTATCATTTTGTTTGATGGGACTGCAGCTATGAAATAACATTTGAGATTCTGGAGATTACACATTTAAGCTCTGCAACACAAACACTAATTTGAATTATTATTAACAGAACTGTAGTCCACTTCTAATCAAGCAAATGAGTACTGAAATTAAATCTGAGGATAGATCAAATTCCCCATCCAAATGGCCGGCAAAACTGTATATGGGGACATTAGCTAACATGCCTAAGTTCACAAATCCTTTATTTTTTCAAATCTTTTTGGTAATATTAGAGATGTAAGAGAGAGCTCTCAGATTTAAGTACAATATTCTTTCCCTATATATTCTCCTGAGAGACCAGTATAGTATATAAAGGTCTATTTTTTTATTATACTTTAAATTCTAGGGTACATGTGCACAATGTGCAGGTTTGTTACATATGTATACATGTGCCATGTTGGTGTACTGCACCCATTAACTCGTCATTTACATTAGGTATATCTCCCAATGCTATCCCTCCTCACTCCCCCCACCCCATGACAGGCCCTGGTGTGTGATGTTCCCCTTCCTGTGTCCATGAGTTCTCATTGTTCAACTCCCACCTATGAGTGAGAACATGCGGTGTTTGGTTTTCTGTCCTTGTGATAGTTTGCTCAGAACGATAGTTTCCAGCTTCATCCATGTCCCCACAAAGGACACGAACTCATCCTTTTTTATAGCTGCATAGTATTCCATGGTGTATATGTGCCACATTTGCTTAATCCAGTCTACCATCGATGGACATATGGGTTGGTTCCAAGTCTATGCTTTTGTGAATAGTGATGCAATAAACATACGTGTGCATGTGTCTTTAGAGCAGCATGATTTATAGCCCTTTGGGTATATACCCAGTAATGGGATGGCTGGGTCAAATGGTATTTCTAGTTCTAGATCCCTGAGGAATCGCCACACTGACTTCCACAATGGTTGAACTAGTTTACAGTCCCACCAACAGTGTAAAAGTGTTTCTATTTCTCCACATCCTCTCCAGCACCTGTTGTTTCCTGACTTTTTAATGATCGCCATTCTAACTGGTGTGAGATGCTGTCTCATTGTGGTTTTGATTTGCATTTCTCTGATGGCCAGTGATGATGAGCATTTTTTCATGTGTCTGTTGGCTGCATAAATGTCTTCTTTTGAGAAGTGTCTGTTCATGTCCTTCGCCCACTTTTTGATGGGGTTGTTTTTTTTTTCTTGTAAATTTGTTGGAGTTCATTGTAGATTCTGGATATTAGCCCTTCGTCAGATGAGTAGGTTGCAAAAATTTTCTCCCATTCTGTAGGGTGCCTGTTCATTCTGATGGTAGTTTCTTTTGCTGTGCAGAAGCTCTTTAGTTTAATTAGACACCATTTGTCAATTTTGGCTTTTGTTGCCATTGCTTTTGGTGTTTTAGACATGAATTCCTTGGCCATGCCTATGTCCTGAATGGTATCGCCTAGGTTTTCTTCTAGGGTTTTTATGGTTTTAGGTCTAACATGTAAGTCTTTAATCCATCTTGAATTAATTTTTGTATAAGGTGTAAGGAAGGGATCCAGTTTCAGCTTTCTACATATGTCTAGCCAGTTTTCCAGCACCATTTACTAAATAGGGAATCCTTTCCCGATTTCTTGTTTTTGTCAGGTTTGTCAAAGATCAGATGGTTGTAGATGTGTGGTATTATTTCTGAGGGCTCTGTTCCGTTCCATTGGTCTATATCTCTGTTTTGGTACCAGTATCAGGCTGTTTTGGTTACTGTAGCCTTTTAGTATAGTTTGAAGTCAGGTAGCGTGATGCCTCCAGGTTTGTTCTTTTGGCTTAGGATTGTCTTGGCAATTTGGGCTCTTTTTTGGTTCCATATGAACTTTAAAGTAGTTTTTCCCAGTTCTGTGAAGAAAGTAATTTGTAGCTTGATGGGGATGGCATTGAATCTATAAATTACCTTGGGCAGTATGGCCATTTTCACGATATTGATTCTTCCTATCCATGAGCATGGAATGTTCTTCCATTTGTTTGTGTCCTCTTTTATTTCAATGAGCAGTGGTTTGTAGTTCTCCTTGAAGAGGTCCTTCACATCCCTTGTAAGTTGGATTCCTAGGTATTTTATTCTCTTCAAAGCAATTGTGAATGCGAGTTCACTCATGATTTGGCTCTCTGTTTGTCTGTTATTGGTGTATAGGAATGCTTGTGGTTTTTGCACATTGATTTTGTATCCTGAGACTTTGCTGAAGTTGCTTATCAGCTTAAGGAGATTTTGGGCTGAGACAATGGGGTTTTCTAAATATACAATCATGTCATCTGCAAACAGGGAAAGTTTGACTGCCTCTTTTCCTAATTAAATACCCCTTATTTATTTCTCCTGCCTGATTGCCCTGGCCAGAACTTCCAACACTATGTTGAATAGGAGTGGTGACAGAGGGCATCCCTGTCTTGTGCCAGTTTTCAAAGAGAATGCTTCCAATTTTTGCCCATTCACTATGATATTGGCAGTGGGTTTGTCATAAATAGCTCTTATTATTTTGAGATATGTCCCATCAATACATAGTTTATTAAGAGTTTTTAGCACAAAGGGCTGTTGAATTTTGTTGAAGGCCTTTTCTGCACCTATTGAGATAATCATGTGGCTTTTGTCTTTGGTTCTGTTTATATGATGGATTAGGTTTATTGATTTGTGTATGTTGAACCAGCCTTGCATCCCAGGGATGAAGCCCACTTGCTCGTGGTGGATAAGCTTTTTGATGTGCTGCTGGATTCGGTTTGCCAGTATTTTACTGAGGATTTTTGCATTAATGTTCATCAGGGATATTGGTCTAAAATTCTCATTTTGTTGTGTCTCTTCCAGGCTTTTGTATCAGGATGATGCTGGCCTCATAAAATGAGTTAGGGAGGATACCCTCTTTTTCTATTGATTGGAATAGTTTCAGAAGGAATGGTACCAGCTCCTCCTTTTACCTCTGGTATAATTCGGCTGTGAATCCATCTGGTCCTGGACTTTTTCTGGTTGGTAGGCTATTAATTATTGCCTCAACTTCAGAGCCTGTTATTGTTCTATTCATGGATTCAATTTCTTCCTGGGTTAGTCTTGGGAGGGTGTATATGTCCAGGAATTTATGCATTTCTTCTAGATTTTCTAGCTTATTTGCATAGAGGTGTTTATAGTATTCTCTGATGGTAGTTTGTATTTCTGTGGGATCGGTGGTGATATCTGTTTTATCATTTTTTATAGCATCTATTTGATTCTTCTCTCTTTTCTTCTTTATTAGTCTTGCTAGTGGTCTATCAATTTTGTTGATCTTTTCAAAAAACCAGCTCCTGGATTTATTGATTTTTTTAAAGGGTTTTTTGTGTCTCTATCTCCTTCAGTTCTGCTCTGATCTTAGTTATTTCTTGCCTTCTGCTAGCTTTTGAATGTGTTTGCTCTTGCTTCTCTAGTTCTTTTAATTGTGATATTAGGGTGTCAAGTTTAGATCTTTCCCGCTATCTCTTGTGGGCATTTAATGCTATAAATTTCCCTCTACATACTGCTTTAAATGTGTCCCAGAGATTCTGGTATGTTGTGTCTTTGTTCTCATTGGTTTCAAAGAACATCTTTATTTCTGCCTTCATTTCGTTATGTACCCAGCAGTCATTCAGGAGCAGGTTGTTCAGTTTCCATGTACTTAAGCGGTTTTGAGTGAGTTTCTTAATCCTGAGTTCTAGTTTGATTGCACCGTGGTCTGAGAGACAGTTTGTTATAATTTCTGTTCTTTTATATTTGCTGAGGAGTGCTTTACTTCCAACTATGTGGTCAATTTTGGAATAAGTGTGATGTGGTGCTGAGAAGAATGTATATTCTGTTGATTTGGGGTGGAGAGTTCTGTAGATGTCTATTAGGTCTGCTTGGTGCAGAGCTGAGTTCAATTCCTGGGTATCCTTAATTTCTGTCTTGTTGATCTGTCTAATGTTGACAGTGGGTGGTTAAAGTCTCCCATTATTATTGTGTGGGAGTCTAAATCTCTTTGTAGGTCTCTAAGGACTTGCCTTATGAATCTGGGTGCTCCTGTATTGGGTGCATATATATTTAGGATAGTTAGCTATTCTTGTTGAATTGATCCCTTTACCATTATGTAATGGCCTTCTTTGTCTCTTCTGATCATTGTTGGTTTAAAGTCTGTTTTATCAGAGACTAGGATTGCAACCCCTGCTTTTTGTTGTTTTCCATTTGCTTGGTAGATCTTCCTCCATCCCCTTATTTTGAGCCTATGTGTGTCTCTGCATGTGAGATGGGTCTCCTGAATACAGCACACTGATGGGTCTTGACTCTTTATCCAATTCGCCAGTCTGTGTCTTTTAATTGGAGCATTTAGCCCATTTACATTTAAGGTTAATATTGTTATGTGTGAATTTGATCCTGTCATTATGATGTTAGCTGGTTATTTTGCTCGCTAGTTGATGCAGTTTCTTTCTAGCCTTGATGGTCTTTACAATTTGGCATGTTTTTGCAGTGGCTGGTACCGGTTTTTCCTTTCCATGTTTAGTGCTTCCTTCAGGAGCTCTTGTAAGGCAGGCCTGGTGGTGACAAAAATCTCTCAGCATTTGCTTGTCTGTAAAGGATTTTACTTCTCCTTCACTTACGAACCTTAGTTTGGCTGGATATGAAATTCTGGGTTGAAAATTCTTTTCTTTAAGAATGTTGAATATTGGCCCCTACTCTCTTCTGGCTTATAGAGTTTCTTTTTTTTTTTCTTTTTTTTTTTATTATTATACTTTAGGTTTTAGGGTACATGTGCACAATGTGCAGGTTTGTTACATATGTATCCATGTGCCATGTTGTTTTGCTGCACCCATTAACTCGTCATTTAGCATTAGGTATATCTCCTAAGGCTGTCCCTGCCCGCTACCCCCACCCCACAACAGTCCCCTGAGTGTGATGTTCCCCTTCCTGTGTCCATGAGTTCTCATTGTTCAGTTCCCACCTATGAGTGAGAACATGCAGTGTTTGGTTTTTTGTCCTTGTGATAGTTTACTGAGAATGATGGTTTCCAGCTTCATCCATGTCCCTACAAAGGACATGAACTCATCAGTTTTTATGGCTGCATAGTATTCCATGGTGTATATGTGCCACATTTTCTTAATCCAGACTATTGTTGTTGGACATTTGGGTTGGTTCCAAGTCTTTGCTATTGTGAATAGTGCTGCAGTAAACATACGTGTGCATGTGTCTTTATAGCAGCATGACTTATAGTCCTTTGGGTATATACCCAGTAATGGGATGGCTGGGTCAAATGGTATTTCTAGTTCTAGATCCCTGAGGAATCGCCACACTGACTTCCACAATGGTTGAACTAGTTTACACTCCCACCAACAGCATAATAGTGTTCCTATTTCTCCACATCCTCTCCAGCACCTGTTGTTTCCTGACTTTTTAATGATGGCCATTCTAACTGGTGTGAGATGGTATCTCACTGTGGTTTTGATTTGCATTTCTCTGATGGCCAGTGATGATGAGCATTTTTTCATATGTTTTTTGGCTGCATAAATGTCTTCTTTTGAGAAGTGTCTGTTCATGTCCTTTGCCCACTTTTTGATGGGGTTGTTTTTTTTTTCTTGTAAATTTGTTGGAGTTCATTGTAGATTCTGAATATTAGCCCTTCGTCAGATGAGTAGGTTGCAAAAATTTTCTCCCATTCTGTAGGGTGCCTGTTCATTCTGATGGTAGTTTCTTTTGCTGTGCAGAAGCTCTTTAGTTTAATTAGACACCATTTGTCAATTTTGGCTTTTGTTGCCATTGCTTTTGGTGTTTTAGACATGAATTCCTTGGCCATGCCTATGTCCTGAATGGTATCGCCTAGGTTTTCTTCTAGGGTTTTAATGGTTTTAGGTCTAACATTTAAGTCTTTAATCCATCTTGAGTTAATTTTTGTATAAGGTGTAAGGAAGGGATCCAGTTTCAGCTTTCTACATATGGCTAGCCAGTTTTCCCAGCACCATTTATTAAATAGGGAATCCTTTCCCCATTTGTTGTTTTTGTCAGGTTTGTCAAAGATCAGATAGTTGTAGATATGTGGCATTATTTCTGAGGGCTCTGTTCTGTTCCATTGATCTATGTCTCTGTTGTGGTACCAGTACCATGCTGTTTTGGTTACTATAGCCTTGTAGTATAGTTTGAAGTCAGGTAGCGTGATGCCTCCAGCTTTGTTCTTTTCTCTTAGGATTGACTTGGTGATGCGGGCTCTTTTTTGGTTCCATATGAACTTTAAAGTAGTTTTTTCCAATTCTGTGAATAAAGTCATTGGTAGCTTGATGGTGATGGCATTGAATCTATAAATTACCTTGGGCAGTAAGGCCATTTTCATGATATTGATTCTTCCAACCAATGAGCATGGAATGTTCTTCCATTTGTTTGTATCCTCTTTTATTTCATTGAGCAGTGGTTTGTAGTTCTCCTTGAAGAGGTCCTTCACATCCTTTGTAAGTTGGATTCCTAGGTATTTTATTCCCTTTGAAGCAATTGAGAATGGGAGTTCACTCATGATTTGGCTCTCTGTTTGTCTGTGATTGGTGTACAAGAATGCTTGTGATTTTTGTACATTGACTTTGTATCCTGAGACTTTGCTGAAGTTGCTAATCAGCCTAAGGGGACTTTGGGCTGAGACAGTGGGGTTTTCTAGATATACAATCATGTCATCTCCAAACAGGGACAATTTGACTTAATCTTTTCCTAATTGAATACCCTTTATTTCCTTCTCCTGCCTGATTGCCCTGGCCAGAACTTCCAGCACTATGCTGAATAGGAGTGGTGAGAGAGGGCATCCCTGTCTTGTGCCAGTTTTCAAAGGGAATGCTTCAGGTTTTTGCCCATTCAGTATATTGGCTGTGGGCTTGTCATAGATAGCTCTTATTATTTTAAGGTACATCCCATCAATACCTAATTTATTGAGAGTTTTTAGCATGAAGGGTTTTTGAATTTTGTCAAAGGCCTTTTCTGCATCTATTGAGATAATCATGTGGTTTTTGTCTTTGGTTCTGTTTATATGCTGGATTACATTTATTGATTTGCGTATGTTGAACCAGCCTTGCATCCCAGGGACGAAGCCCACTTGATCATGCTGTATAAGCTTTTTGATGTGCTGGTGGATTCAGTTTGCCAGTATTTTATTGAGGATTTTTGCATCAATGTTCATCAAGGATATTGGTCTGAAATTCTCTTTTTTGGTTATGTCTCTGCCAGGCTTTGGTATCAGGATGATGCTGGCCTCATAAAATGTGTTAGGGAGGATTCCCTCTTTTTCTATTGATTGGAATAGTTTCAGAAGGAATGGTACCAGCTCCTCCTTGTACCTCTGGTAGAATTCGGCTGTGAATCCATCAGGTCCTGGACTCTTTTTGGTTGGTAAGCTATTGATTATTGCCACAATTTTAGAGCCTGTTATTGGTCTATTCAGAGATTCAACTTCTTCCTGGTTACTCTTGGGAGGGTGTATGTGTCGAGGAATTGATCCATTTCTTCTAGATTTTCTAGTTTATTTGCATAGAGGTGTTTGTAGTATTCTCTGATGGTAGATTGTATTTCTGTGGGATCGGTGGTGATATCCCCTTTTTTATTTTTTATTGCATCTATTAGATTCTTCTCTCTTTTCTTCTTTATTAGTCTTGCTAGCGGTCTATCAATTTTGTTGATCTTTTCAAAAAACCAGCTCCTGGATTCATTAATTTTTTGAAGGGTTTTTTGTGTCTCTGTTTCCTTCAGTTCTGCTCTGATTTTAGTTATTTCTAGCCTTCTGCTAGCTTTTGAATGTGTTTGCTCTTGCTTTTCTAGTTCTTTTAATTGTGATGTTAGGGTGTCAATTTTGGATCTTTCCTGCTTTCTCTTGTAGACATTTAGTGCTATAAATTTCCCTCTACACACTGCTTTGAATGTGTCCCAGAGATTCTGGTATGTTGTGTCTTTGTTCTCGTTGGTTTCAAAGAACATCTTTATTTCCGCCTTCATTTCGTTATGTACCCAGTAGTCATTCAGGAGCAGGTTGTTCAGTTTCCATGTAGTTGAGCGGTTTTGAGTGAGTTTCTTAATCCTGAATCCTAGTTTGATTGCACTGTGGTCTGAGAGACAGTTTGTTATAATTTCTATTCTTTTACATTTGCTGAGGAGAGCTTTACTTCCAACTATGTGGTCAATTTTGGAATAGGTGTGGTGTGGTGCTGAAAAAAATGTATATTCTGTTGATTTGTGGTGAAGAGTTCTGTAGATGTCTATTAGGTCCATTTTGTGCAGAGCTGAGTTCAATTCCTGGATATCCTTGTTAACTTTCTGTCTCACTGATCTGTCTAATGTTGACAGTGGGGTGTTAAAATCTCCCATTATTATTGTGTGTGAGTTTAAGTCCCTTTGTAGGTCACTCAGGACTTGCTTTATGAATCTGGGTGCTCCTGTGTTGGGTGCATATATATTTAGGATAGTTAGATCTTCTTGTTGAATTGATCCCTTTACCATTATGTAATGGCCTTCTTTGTCTCTTTTGATCTTTGTTGGTTTAAAGTCTATTTTATCAGAGACTAGGATTGCAACCCCTGCCTTTTTTTGTTTTCCATTTGCTTGATAGATCTTCCCCCATCCCTTTATTTTGAGTCTATGTGTGTCTCTGCATGTGAGATGGGTTTCCTGAGTACAGCACACTGATGGGTCTTGACTCCTTATCCAGTTTACCAGTCTGTGTCTTTTAATTGGAGCATTTAGCCCATTTACATTTAAAGTTAATATTGTTATGTGTGAATTTGATCCTGTCATTACGATGTTAGTTGGTTATTTTGCCCGTTAGTTGATGCAGTTTCTTCCTAGCCTTGATGGTCTTTACAATTTGGCATGTTTTTGTAGGGGCTGGTACCTGTTGTTCCTTTCCATGTTTAGTGCTTCCTTCAGGAGATCTTTTAGGGCAGGCCTGGTGGTGACAAAATCACTCAGCATTTGCTTGTCTGTAAAGTATTTTATTTCTCCTTCACTTATGAAGCTTAGTTTGGCTGGATATGAAATTCTAGGTTGAAAATTCTTTTCTTTAAGAATGTTGAATATCGGTCCCCACTCTCTTCTGGCTTGTAGAGTTTCTACTGAGAGATGAGCTGTTAGTCTGTTGGGCTTCCCTTTGTGGGTAACCAGACCTTTCTTTCTGGCTGCCCTTAACATTTTTTCCTTCATTTCAACCTTGGTGAATCTGACAATTATGTGTCTTGGAGTTGCTCTTCTCGAGGAGTATCTTTGTGGCGTTCTCTGTATTTCCTGAATCTGAATGTTTGCCTGCCTTGCTAGATTGGGGAATTTCTCCTGGATAATATCTTGCAGAGTGTTTTCCAACTTGGTTCCATTCTCCCCGTCATTTTCAGGTACACTAGTCAGACGTAGGTTTGGTCTTTTCACATAGTCCCAAATTTCTTGGAGGCTTTGTTCGTTCCTTTTTATTCTTTTTTCTCTAAACTTCCCTTCTCACTTCATTTGATTCATCTTCCATCGCTGATACCCTTTCTTCAGTTGATCGCATCGGCTACCGAGGCTTCTGCAATCTTCGCGTAGTTCTCGATACTTAGCTTTCGGCTCCATCAGCTCCTTTAAGCCCTTCTCTCCATTGGTTATTCTAGTTATCCATTCATGTAATTTTTTTTCAAAGTTTTTAACTTCTTTGCTATTGTTTTGAATTTCCTCCCATAGCTCAGAGTAGTTTGATCGTCTGAAGCCTTCTTCTCTCAACTCGTGAAAGTCATTCTCCATCCAGCTTTGTTCCGTTGCTGATGAGGAACTGCATTCCTTTGGAGGAGGAGAGGTGCTCTGCTTTTTAGATTTTCCAGTTTTTCTGCTCTGTTTTTTCCCCATCTTTGTGGTTTTATCTACTTTTGGTCTTTGATGATGGTGATGTACAGATGGATTTTTGGTGTGGATGTCCTTTCTGTTTGTTAGTTTTCCTTCTACCAGACAGGACCCTCAGCTGCAGGTCTGTTGGGGTTTGCTAGAGGTCCACTCCAGACCCTGTTTGGCTGGTTGTCAGTAGCGGTGGCTGCAGAACAGCAGATTTTCGTGAGACCACAAATTCAGCTGTCTGAATTCAACTTCCTCTGGAAGTTTTGTCTCAGAGAAGTACCTGGCCGAGTGAGGTGTCAGTCTGTCCCTACTGGGGGGTGCCTCCCGGTTAGGCTGCTCAGGGGTGAGGGACCCACTTTAGGAGGCAGTCTGTCCATTCTCAGATCTCCAGTTGCGTGCTGGGAGAACCACTACTCTCTTCAAAGCTGTCAGTCAGACAGGGACATTTAAGTCTGCAGAGGTTCCTGCTGAATTTTTGTTTGTCTGTGCCCTGCCCTCAGAGGTGGAGCCTACAGAGGCAGGCAGGCCTCCTTGAGCTGTGGTGGGCTCCACCCAGTTCAAGCTTCCTGGCTGCTTTGTTTACCTAAGCAAGCCTGGGCAATGGCGCGCACCCCTCCCCCAGCCTCGGTGCTGCCTTGCAGTTTGATCTCAGACTGCTTTGCTAGCAATCAGCGAGACTCCGTGGGCATAGGACCCTCCGAGCCAGGTGGGGACACAATATCCTGGTGTGCCGTTTTCCAGGCCTGTTGGAATATCACAGTATTAGGGTGGGACTGACCCGATTTTTCAGGTACCGTCTGTTACCCCTTTCTTTGACTAGGAAAGGGAACTCCCTGACCCCTTGAGCTTCCTGAGCGAGGCAATGCCTCGCCCTGCTTTGGCTCGTGCACAGTGCACTGCACTGGCTGTCCTGCACCCACTGTTTGGCACTCCCTAGTGAGATGAACCCGGTACCTTAAACGGAGATGCAGAAATCACCTGTCTGCTCTGTCACTCAGGCTGGGAGCTGCAGACCAGAGCGGTTCCTACTCAGCCATCTTGGCTCCACCAACCTGGCTTGTAGAGTTTCTGCTGATAGATTTGCTGTTAGTCTGATGGGCTTCCCTTTGTGGGTAACCTGACCTTTCTCTCTGGCTGCCCTTAACATTTTTTCCTTCATTTCAACTTTGGTGAATCTGACAATTATGTGTCTCGGAGTTGCTCTTCTCGAGGAGTATCTTTGTGGCATTCTCTGTATTTCCTGAATTGAATGTCGGCCTGCCTTGCTAGGTTGGGGAAGTTCTCCTGGATAATATCCTGCAAAGTGCTTTCCAACTCGGCTCCATTCTCCTCGTCTCTTTCAGTTACACCAATCAGACATAGATTTGGTCTTTTCACATAGTCCCATATTTCTTGGAGGCTTTGTTCATTTCTTTTTACTCTTTTTTCTCTAAACTTTTCTTCTCACTTCATTTCACTCATTTGATCTTCAATCACTGATACCCTTTCTTTCACTTGATTGATTTGGCTACTGAAGCTTGTGCATTCTTCAGGTAGTTCTTGTGCCATGGTTTTCAGCTCCATAAGGTCATTTAAGGTGTTCTCTATGCTGTTTATTCTAGTTAGCCGTTCATCTAATCTTTTTTGAAGGTTTTTAGCTTCTTTGTGATGGGTTCAAACATCCTTCTTTAGCTTGGAGAAGTTTTTTATTACCGATCGTCTGAAGCCTTCTTCTCTCAACTAGTCAAAGTCATTCTCCATCCAGCTTTGTTCCTTTGCTGGTGAGGAGCTGCGTTCCTTTGGAGGAGAAGAGACACTCTGATTTTTAGAATTTTCAGCTTTTCTGCTCTGGTTTCTCCCCATCTTTTCGGTTTTATCTACGTTTGGTTTTTGATGATGGTGACATACAGATGGGGTTTTGGTGTGGATGTCCTTTCTGTTTGTTAGTTTTCCTTCTAACAGTCAGAACCTTCAGCTGCCGGTCTGTTGGAATTTCCTGGAGGTCCACTCCAGACCCTGTTTCCTCAGACCCTGTTTGCCTCAGTATCACCAGCTGCAGAACAGCAAATATTGCAGAATGGCAAATGTTGCTGCCTGATCTTTCCTCTGGAATCCTTGTCTCAGAGGGGCACACAGCTGTATGAGGTGTCAGTCGGCCCCTACTGGGGGGTATCTCCCAGTTAGGCTACTCAGGGGTCAGGGACCCACTTGAAGAGGCAGTCTATCTGTTCTCAGATCTCAAACTCCGTGCTGGGAGAACTACTACTTTCTTCAAAGCTGTCAGATGGGATGTTTAAGTCTGCAGAAGTTTCTGCTGCCTTTTGTTCAGCTATGCCCTGCCCCCAGAGGTGGAGTCTACAGAGGCAGGAAGGCCTCCTTGAGCTGCGGTGGGCTCCACCCCGTTTGAGCTTCCCTGCTGCTTTGCTTACCTACTCAAGCCTCAGCAATAGCGGATGCCCTTCCCCCAGCCTTGCTGCCACCTTGCAGTTTGATCTCAGAGTGCTGTGCTAGCAGTGAGCGAGGTTCCGTGGGCATGGGACCCTCCAAGCCAGGTGCAGGATATAATCTCCTGGTGTACCGTTTGCTAAGATCATTGGAAAAGTGCAGTATTAGGGTGGTAGAGTCCCGATTTTCCAGGTACTGTCTGTCACGGCTTCCCTTGGCTAGGAAAAGGAATTCCCTGGCCCCTTGCACTTCCCAGGTGAGGTGATGCCCCACCCTGCTTCAGCTCACACTCCGTGGGCTGCACCCACTGTCCAACAAGCTCCAGTGAGATGAATCCGGTACCTCAGTTGGAAATGCAGAAATCACTCTTCTTCTGCATCACTTATACTGGGAGCTGTAGACTGGAGCTGTTCCTATTTGGCCATCTTGGAACCTCAAGAAGGTCTATTTTGAACCACCACTTGTCTAATTCCATGAACCTGTCAATAAGCAGTTCTACAGCCTTAGTACAGTTGTCTAGTTTTTCTGGTATTTTCTGGATTATGGCATGTAGTATTCTCCCTACTTTTATGCCTCATGTGAAATGGAAATAAAACGCCTTGGGAATAGAAGTTAAATAGTTTTTGAATTCAAATGAAAGCTCAGATTTATCATCCTTAAATTAAATTCACCTAAAGATCTCTTTTTCTAAAAAGAAAAAATTATTAGCCAAAATGGGATGGGCGATAATAGGAACTGTCCTGAAGGCATATATCAGTCCAGTTTGTGGTTAAGCCTCTTGCAAGAATAGTCAGAAAATAGTTGTATGTAGCCACCCAGTGATCTGTTCTCAAACAACATAATCCAATGGGTTGATTGAATAGGATAGTATGGTTTTAACACCATTAAAGAAGAGTAATCTGAAATCACATGATGAAATTTTAGCACTGATATCATCAAATAGATCTAAAGCCAAAGAGCTTGTGGTTGAGTCTAAGTATTGTGCCTAAAAGTGAGATGGCCTCTTCATGCACCACTGCTTCCTTGCAGTTATCCAAAATATATTTATGTGAAAATTCTGCTTAAAAGCTCGCCGCCTATGTGCAGTTTTCAAGTGTTCTGTCTATCTATACAAGGGTCTCATTTTCTAGCTATTATCTAATAGGAAATTCTAGATTTCTGACTATCTAGCAGTTGATTGTCATCTAAAATGTTTCTGAGCATTTCAGTCCAATTACCAGTAAATTAACTGACTTACTGCAAGGTATTGGCATCACATGAAGCTGGACAGCAACCAAAACAATGTGAGTAAAACTGAGTAGTCTGTCCCATTTTATTTTTTTTTTATTTTTATTTTTTGAGACAGAGTCTTACTCTGTCACCCAGGCTGGAGTGCAGTGGCACACTCTTGGCTCACTGCAAGTTCCACCTTCCAGGTTCATGCCATTCTCCTGCCTCAGCCTCCCGAGTAGCTGGGACCTGCCACCACGTCTGGCCAGTTTTTTGTATTTTTAGTAGACATGGGGTTTCACTGTGTTAGCCAGGATGGTCTCAATCTCCTGACCTCGTGATCCATCTGCCTCAGACTCCCAAAGTGCTGGGATTACAGGCGTGAGCCACCATGCCCAGCCTCCCATTCTATTTTTTAAGCACACCTCAGCTAATTTTAGCCAACTAGTAAACACATATCAAGGAGTAACTCTGGATGCAATATCAAGGTCAATGGAATTAATATAGTGTCATAGTTAAGAGGTAAAAATAAAAATTTAATAACAACCTAGAACTAAACCAACAAAAAGAAAAGCAAATAATAACTACAGTAATGTGGTAGACAGAATAATGGCCCATCAAAGATGTACACACACTAATCTTCAGCACCTGTGAATATGTCACTTATATGGCTCAGAATGTCACTAAAATAGCAGTGAAATTGCTCAGTTTTCCACACTTTTGGGTACAACTCAGGTTCCTGGGATAAATTGCATGTGGTCATTATGTGTATGTTTTAATATGTTGCATGACTTGACTTTTTCATTGAGGATTTTTGTGACATTTTTCAACAGAGATCTTGATCTGTACTTTTATTTTTTTGTCTTGTATTTGCTCAGTTTTGGTATCTGGGTAATATTGGCTTAATAAGGTGTGTTGGAAAGTTTGTTATCCTCTTCTATTTATTAAAAGAGTTTATAAGAATGGTTATTAGTTTTTTATTAAATGTTTGGCAAAATTCATCAGTAGAGCCAATTTGGCCTGGGCTTTTTGTGTGTGGGGGAAGTTTTCTGATTACTAATACACTCTCTTATCTATCTGTTCAGATGTTATATCATTTCTGATGTTGGTTTTGACAGCTTGGGTGGTTTCTTTCTTAGAAATTTGCTTATTTAGTCTAAATGATCGAATCAGTTGGCATACTACCAGTTATATTATTACCTTATTTCCATAAGGTTGAGAGTGATATCTCCCCTTCCATTCCTGATTTCAGAAATTTCAGTCTTCACGTTTTTATTTTTTTGACAATCTAGACTAAATTTTGTCAATTTTGTTGATCTTTTCAAAGAACCAACTTTTGGTTTATTGATTTTTTGGAATATTTTTCTTTTATCTATTTTGTCTCCATGTTAATATTTATTACCATTCTCTTCTCTTGCTTGCTTTTGGTTTAGTTTGCTTCTTGTTTCACAACATCTTAATGTAAAAGTTTAGATTATTGATTTGACATGGTTCTTCTTTTTTTTTTTTTTTTTTTTTTTTTTTTTTTTTTTTTTAGAGATAATGCCTTTTTAAATTTTACTTTAAGTTCTGGGATACACGTGCTGAACGTACAGGTTTGTTACATAGGTATACCTGTGCCATGGTGGTTTGCTGCATCTATCAACCCATCATCTAGGTTTTAAACTCCATATGCATTAGGTATTTGTCCCAATGCTCTCCCTCCCCTTCCCCCACCCCCTGACAAGCCCCAGTGTGTAATGTTCCCTTCACTGTGTCCATGTGTTCTCATTGTTCAATTCTTACTTGTGAGTGAGAACATACTGTTTGGTTTTCTGCTCCTGTGTTAGTTTGCTGAGGATGATGTTTTCCAGCTTCATCCATGTCCCTGCAAAGGACATGAACTCATTCTTTTGTATGGCTGCATAGTATTCCATGGTGTATATGTGCCACATTTTCTTTATCCAGTCTATCATTGATGGTCATTTGGGTTGGTTCCAAGTCTTTGCTATTGTAAATAGTGCTTGTGAGTCTTTTTAATTGAAATTGAGGTGTCTGAGGACTAATGGGTTATTACAACTGTTCTCCTGGGCACTGCTGAAATAATGTCTTGCATCTTAGGTTTTATTTTTATTTATTTATTTTTTTATGGCAAATTTGTATTTTTATTTTTATTTATTTTTTTAATTATACTTTAGGTTTTAGGGTACATGTGCACAATGTGCAGGTTTGTTACATATGTATCCATGTGCCACGTTGATTTCCTGCACCCATTAACTCGTCATTTAGCATTAGGTAGATCTCCTAATGCTGTCCCTCCCCCCCTTCCCCAACCCCACAACAGGTTCTTCTGTTTTAATATTGATGTTTAAAATTATAAATACCCTCTAAGCACTGCTTTAGTTGCAGGCCATAATTTTTAAAACTTTTATTCTACTTTTATTTTAGGTTCAAAGGATACATGTGCAGGTTTGTTACATGGGTAAATTGCATGTTTCTGAGGCTTTGGTGTATGAATAATTCTGTCATCAAGGTAGTGAGCATAGTGCCTGATAGGTAGCCTTCCAATGAATATTCCCCTCCCAGCTTCCCCACTCAAGGAGTTGTCACTGTCTGTTCCCATATTTGTGTCCATGTGTATTCAATGTTTAGCTCTCACTTATAAGTGAGAACATGTGGTGTTCAGTTTTCTGTTCCTTCATTGGTTCACTTAGGATAATGACCTCCTGCAGCATCCATGCTGCTGCAAAGGACATTATTTCATTCATTTTTATGGCTGTGTAGTATTCCATGGTGTATATTGTCCACATTTTCTTTATCCACCATTTGTGGGCATCTTGGTTGATTCCATGTCTTTGCTATTGTGAATAGGGCTGAGATAAACATGAGTGCATTGTCTTTTTGGTAGAATGATTTACTTTCTTTTGGGTGTATACCCAATAAAGGATGGGATGGCTGGGTTGAATGGTAGTTATGTTTTAAGTGCTGTAAGAACTCTCCACACTGCTTTCCACAATGGCTGAGCTAATTTACATTTCCACCAGCAGTGTCTAAGTCTTCCATTTTCCTTGAAACCTTGCTAGCACCTGTTGCTTTTTGACTTTTTAATAATAGCTATTCTGACTGGTGTGACATGGCATCTCATTGTGGTTATGATGTGCATTTCTCTAATGATTAGTTATGTGGAGTATATTTTCATATATCTGTTGGCCACATGAATGTCTTCTTTTGAGAAGTGTCTGTTCATGTCCTTTGCCCATTTTTGAATGCGGCTATTTGTTTTGTTTGCTGACTTAAGTTTCTTATAAATTCTCGATATTAGACCTTTGTCAGATGAATAGTTTGCAAATATTTCCTCCCACTGTGTAGTTTGTCTGTTTACTCTTTTGATGTTCTTTTTTTTTTTTTTCTGTGCAGAAGCTCTTTAGTTTAATTAGGTGTCACTTGTTAAATTTTGTTTTTGTTGCAATTGTTTTTGGAGACTTAATCATACATTCTTTGCCATAGCCAATATCCAGAATGGTATTTCCTAGGTTTTCTTCTAAGGTTTTTCTTGTTTTAGGTCTTACATTGAAGTCTTTAATCCATCTTGGTTAATTTTTGTATACGGTGAAAGGAAGGAGTCCAGTTTCAATCTTCTGCATATGACTAGCCAGTTATCCTAGCACTATTTATTGAATATGAAGTCCTTTCCTTATTTTTTGTTATTGTCGATTTTGTCCAAAATCAGGTGATTATAGGTGTGGCCTTAAGGCACATCTCATATGGCGGCAGAAAAAAGAAGACAGCTTGTGCAGGGAAACTCCACCTTATAGAACCATCAGATCTCGTGAGACGTATTCACTTCATAAGAACAGCATGGGAAAGACCTGCCCCCATAATTCAATTGCCTCCAACCAGGTTCCTCCCACAACACATGGAATTTCAAGATGAAATTTGGGTGGGACACAGCCAAACCATATTAAGTACCATACTGTTTTAATTGCTGTAGGCTTGTCATATAGTTTGAAGTTGGGTATTGTGATGCCTCCAGCTTTGTTCTTGTAGGATTGCCTTGGTGATTTGGGCTGTTTTTTTTCCATATAAATTTAAGAATAGTTTTTTTCTAGTTCCATGAAGAAGCTATTGGTAGTTTAATAGAAATAGCATTGAATCTGCAGATTGCTTTGTGTGGTATGGGCATTTTAACAATATTGATTCTTTCCATGAGCACGGAATGTTTTTTCATTTGCTTTTGCTGTCTCTGATTCCTTTCAGCAGCCCTTCTTGATATATTGGTTTTTTTTACTTTTTTTGTCTCAAATGATTTCCTAATTTCTTATGTGATTTTTTCTTCCTACAATTATTTATTGAGGATGTGTTGTTTGATTTCCACAAATTTGTGAACTTGCCAAATTTCTTCCTGTTTTTAATTTGTAATTTTATTACATTGTCGTCAGATGATATATTTTGTGATATTTTAACCTTTTTAATTGTATTGAGGCTTGTTTTTGAGTCTAACTTATGTTCTACCCTGGACAATGTTCCATATGTGCTTGAGAAAAATGTATATTCTGCTAATGTCAGGTGGGGTGTTCTACAGATATGTTAGTTATAACTGGCTTATAGTGTTTTTTAAAGTCTTCAAAATCCTTATTGATATTCTGCCTAATTGTCCTATCTATTTCTCAAAGTGGGGTATTTGATTTGTCAATTTTTTGGTAAATTTTTTTTCCTTTTTTAAACTTTCATTTTAGGTTCTTTTATATTATTTTATCACCTAGGTATTAACCCCAGTAACCAATAGTTATCTTTTCTGTTCCTCCCACCCTCTCCTCTCAAGTAGACCCCAGTGTCTGTTGTTTCCTTCTTTGCATTCATAAACTTTTACCATTTAGCTCCCACTTATAAGTGAGAACATGTAGCATTTGGTTTTCTAGTCCTGCATTAGTTTGGTAAGGATAATATCCTCCAGCTTCATCTATGTTCCTGCAAAAGACGTGATCCCATTCTTTTTTATGGCTCCATAGTATTCCATGGTGTATATGTACCAGATTTTCTTTAACCAAGCTGTTACTGATGGGCATTTACATTGATTCCATGTCTTTGCTATTGATGATTCACCAATTATTTTTGAATCTTCTATTTCTCTTTCCAAGTCTATTTGTGTTTGATCTATGTATATTAAAGCTTTGCTCTTAGGTGCATATATGTGTATAATTACTATGTCTTCATGATGATCTTTTATCATCATAAAACATCTCTATCTCTGGTAACACTTTGTATTTTGTGGTTTGCTTGCTACTAGCATATCCAATCAAGCTTTCTTATGGTGCTGTTTTTGCAGTATATGTATTTTCATTCTTTTAATTTCAATCTATTTGTATCTTTGAATTGAAAAGGTTTCTCCTATAGACAACATTTGTTTTATTTTTCACTCACCTTGACAACCTCTGTCTTTGTATTGGATTGTTTAATTTGTTCACATTTAATGTTATGATTGATAATACCTGATTTACAGGTATTTTACTTTCTATGTCTGATATCTCTTTTGTTCTTCTCTTCCACCATTACTGCTGTCTTTTGCATTGTGAATATTTTCTAGTATAACATTTTAATTCATCAAATTATTGTTCCATCATAGTTTTAGTTATTTTCTTAGTGTTTGTTCTATGCTTATATAATATGCATCTTAATTTATCAGATATGCTTCAAATTTAGACTAGCTTAACTCGACTGTGATATCGAAATTCTACTGCTTTATAGCTTATCTCTTTCTCCCATGCTTTGTAATCTTATTGCTCTACATATTACATCAATATATATCACACACACACTACATTGCTCTAATTATCATCTTATATAAGTTTATGTATTTTAAAGCAGTGGTCCCCAACCATTTTGGCACCAGGGACTGGTTTCATGGAAGACAATTTTTCTGCAGACAGATGGTGAGGGTCAGGGGTGTGGTTTCAGGATGAATCTGTCACGCCTCAGATCATCAGGCTCATAAGGAGACTCATAAGGAGCACACAGCCTAGATCCCTCGAATGTGCAGTTCACAATAGGGTTCATGCTTCTATAAGAATCTAATGCTGATGCTGAAGTGAAAGGAGGCAGAGCTCAAGCAGTAATGTTCGCTTACCCCCAACTCACCTACTTCTGTGCAGCCTGGTTCCTAACAAGCCATGGACTGGTACTGGTCTGTGGCCTGGGGGTTGGGATCTACTGTTTTAAAGAATCTGACAGAATAAAATGGGGAAAAAGATACATATTTATTGAGTTGGTAATATTAACCTTCTTATTTAGCATTTCTGCTTATCTTTGTCTATTACTGTGGATATAAGTTACATATGGTGTCATTTTCATATGGCAATAAACTTTGCTCCCATTCACCTTTGTCAAAATATATTTTATTTCTATAGGTTATAGGCCCCACAGTACAATTACAGTACTGTAATTTTACAGTACAATATATATACAGATATATACTTTTATACAATTATTTTAAATTCTCTTAACAAAAGCAAGCAGAATATGCAATTATACAACAGCTGCTTGAAGTCTTTGTTTGCTAAGTCCAACATCTGTGCTCTCTCAAAGGCAGTTTTTCTTGCCAGCTTTTTAAACCCCTGAACATATTTAAATCTTCTTCTTTGCTGGTCTATTAACTTATAATTTTCAGTTGAAAACTGGATATTATGACAATATATTTTAGGAACTCTGATATTATCACCCCACTCCCAAGGTAGTCATTATTGTTTGCTAATTTGTTTGTTTGGTTTTTAGTGACTTGGCTGAACTAGTTTAGTGAAGACAATTTTCCCCAAGTGTGCAGCCTCTGATGCTGCTTTTCAGAGGGTGCAAGCGTGGGCATGCACACACTCATTCTGACTGCCCCACCCCACTGGCATGACAGTGTTTTTGTCCAGGCTCTATGTGACTTATTTCTTTCTCTGAACTCCCTGTTCAGCTACTGGCTGCTCTGCTGTGCTGGTATCAGTACTGTACGGGAATCAGACACAGATGTTAGCATCTACTAATTTCTAGCATCTACTAATTGCTTTTTTTATTTTTGACAACATCGTGGAATGTAAATTAGTCTGTAGTTTGATGGAATTAAAGCTGGGCTTGTTCACAGGGATAATCTTTGAGGCCAGACTTTGAGGCTTCTTCTCATCTGCAGGTGGACTCTACTTAGCTATTTTTTTCTTTCTTGTTTGTTTCTGTTAAACTTATAACTGTCTCATATCTTTGCTGTTATTGTTACTACAGAGCTTCAAGACCACTTTTAGTTGCTTATCACTAAATTTTCTTCCTTTTTTTGACAATGCCCTTAGATTTGAACTTTCCCATACTCTGTCTCATGTAACGTGAGTCCTGTTAGAGAGAACTATGGAGTTCTTTATTCCTATGACCTTTCTCTCCCCACCATGGGGAGAAAACAGATGTCACTGCTTCAGAGTGTGGGTGCAAGGACAGCAGAGTACTTCTCATATAATGGCCCCTGTTTTGTGTGTAGGGTACTGGTCATGGTAGTAGCTGCTGGTATTGTCTTTCTTCTCCTGTAGCGGAACATCTGGTATACACAGAATATGGGGAAGTGTGATTAGGCTCCCATATTCTTGGCCTATCATGTCTGGTATAGGACTTCTCTTTAAGTGGGAGCTTGGTGGAGAAAGGGAACCCCCAGCAACTCTACTGGTCTTGCCTTGAATTGGGCTCTTGCAACTTGGAGCTAAGGGGAAGGGGGAAATAGTGGTGGCCTGTTCCCCCTAGGGGAATACCATAACCTCAGATCGGGATCTGGGGTAAAAGAGAGCTGCATCTTCTTGGCAACATATGCCTGGAGTAGAATGTCCATCAATTTGAGCTGGGGAAGTCATAGGGAGCAAATTATGGCTCAAATGTTATTGACTGCTGCTGTTCTTACCATGACTTAGTAGATTTCCTTGAATAAACATTTCTCCATTTGCTGTATGACTGTAGGCATCCAGATATTAAAATATTTTTATAATTATTAACAGTTATTATTGTTTTACTAGAAAGGGGATCCACGGAGCTCCTTACATCACTATTCTAGATGTTCTTTTGACCTGGCACTCTTGTATAGATATATCACAATTTATAGCATCCTTAAATATTTTTTTCCATTTCTGACTACTTTTCAGATTATTTTTTATTATCACAGAAAATTAATCACTATTTGTAATCACCTCATTTGGGGAGGCTGTATTTCCAAAGAGCCAGATGAGAATTTAGACAGCATTTTCTGCTTTCTTCTTCCTACCCTTAATGGAGGTTTAAACCATGCAGTTGGCAGGTGGCCGACATGGAGATGAAAGAAGCACAGAGATCCAAGTCGACGTCTTAATTTCTGGCGCTGTTGCACAACCTTCTTCAAACTCATTGTTGAAGTCCAGGAAATGTTTCTGTCTCTTGCCTGGCTTTATGGTGGGAAAACAACTCTCATATCATCATCTCATGTCTCCCATACTCTGCTTTTTGGTTTTTGTTGTTTATGGTCTGTAAGCTCTGAATTTTAGAATCCAAATGACTTTCTCTATTACAATAACTACAGTTACAAATAAGAAGTGTTTCTGCTTTCAGTAAATTATCTGTTTAGTACGTTTTCAATAACTAAGTTGAAGGGTGTGGCTATTTATTCCTGGCTAGAGTAAGACATGCAGAAATCTATCACTACTGCCCAGCTGTTGAGAGTATGGAGGCAACAAACACAAGGAAACTTGAACAAAGCGGTCAGTTAACATCTCAAAATATTATTTTGTTATTACTTTAAAATTATTCAGTATATTACACGGTCCTCTTATTTGGGAGAGAGAAATTGTGGGATGATAGATCTACAGAAGGTAGCTGCTAACGAAAGTCCAGTTGGCTCATTATATTCTTTAAAATCACAATATAATATTTAAGAGAAAGAATAAAGGAATGGGCTACTTTACCTTCATATGTTTATTTTTAACATAGTGATTTGTAAGACTGGTTTCTCCTTAGCTCTTTTCAGACTATCCATTTCTACATGAAGGATCCCAAAGCTCCCTAAATGTCTCTGACATGCCATGTTCATCTTTGTGCATTTATAGAATGTTTTGGTTTTGCTGTTTGCACAGGCTTCAGTTGAGCACCACTGTTTTCTGCTTTCCTATGTGAGCTCCACTTGAATGCCTCAAGCTGCATTTTGGAGTATGTCTGAAAGTTAACGCCATTACAGCAAAAGGGCAACTTTTCACTTAAATGAAGCTGTAAGTTGTTGATTATAAATTATCTTTTAGAAAACAAGTGTGTATTTTAAAAAAACTTATTAATATTAAATGATAAAATTTCCAAAAAGCTAAATAATTTCTTCTCCAGTTCAGAAAATTTATTAGCTTAAAGCCAGAATAAAACTTGAGGATCTGCGTGATCATGTCTGCTGTTTAACCCCTCTCTTGAATTTTTTTTATTTCAGTTATTATATTTTAGCTCTATAATTTTAGTTTATTTCTATTTTATAATTTCTTTTTAAAAAAATATCATTTCTCTGAATTTTTTAGTTGTTTATCTATGTTCTTTGTAACTCACTGTGCTTCTTTAAGATTTTTAAAAATTGTTTTTGGTAAGGTAATTCATTAACTCCATTTTTAAAGAATCAGTTATTAAAGATTAATTTCATTCTTTCTGATTGGGTCATCTTCCCCTGATTCTTGATGTTTGTTGTAGCTTGTGGTGGTATCTGTATATTTGAAGAAGCAGTCCCCTCTCCCAGCCTTTACAGATTGCTTTAGCAGGAAAAAATCTTCACCCATCAGCCTTGGTACAGATTCCGAGAGCTTGTCAAATATTTTCTATAAGCTTATCTTCTCTGAGTTGAACATGTAGATTCTTAACTACAGTGATTTACTGGGTTCACCCCCAACACAGGACCATAATTTCTTCCTCACTTTGGTATCTGACTGCAGTACTATGGGCCAGAATGTTGGTGGCATGCCAATTACGTGTGTTCACACTCTGTTAGATGTGTGGCAGGCCAGGAATGAATCAGCAAATAGTCTCTTTCCCCACATTTAAACTAATTTATTTCATTCTCTGCTAGTAGTGTTTTTGCCAAGAAGGAATGTGAAAGACTGGCTTTTTCATCAATCCCATGGCCTTGGTGGAGAAGTAACTCCCTGGTGAACTGTGTGTGTGACCACAATGGGCTGAGGCATGTGGACAATGCTGGAGGCAGAGCTGAGTGTGAGCAGAGGCTCACAGTGAGGCAGGGGCATCACTATTGGGTCCAATCAACCCATCGGGACACCTGCTGCATGGAGGTTGTGAGCACTGAGGTGCTGAAGAGGCTCTCACTCTGTCTAAGAGAGTGTCCCGAGCAAGACAAGCAGTGCTAGATGCCCAGATTCTTGTTTTGGCTTCAGATTTGGGCAAAGGGAAAGCAAAGCAGCTGTGCTCAGAACTGAACTTGTTTGACATGTTGTGTTGAAACTTTACTGACACGTATGGGTGTAAATCTGCCAGAAGCTGAAGAACTCATCCGTGATGAAGCTAGCTCTGATTTTGAATTCATAGTCTATGACTCCTGGAAAATATCAGGCAAAAGAGCAGAAAACACCTTTAATCAAGCCCATACACTCCACTCTCTGTTGGATTTAACACAAGGAGAGTTCCTTGTGCCAAAGCCCCAAATCGTTAGTCCAAGAAAACTTCCTATGATACAAGAGGAGACGATAATGCCTGCCCAGTTAAAAAGAACGGAAGAATCTCATAAAGAAACAACAAAGAAAGAAGTAGAAAGAATCTTGGGATTGTTGCAGGTGTATATTCGAGATGCTACCCACCATCCTTCTTTGCCTTTGTGGTTGATCCACAATGCTTCCCCCAAACAGTGGAAAACATCTTTCATGTTTCCTTCATTATACAGGATGGTTTTGCAAGAGTGAGACTTGACCAAGACCGACTGCAAGTAATAGAGCCTGTTAATATTAATGAAGAAAGTGAGGAAATTCACCAAAACACCCAAGTTAGGAACCGAGGAATTCTAGCTGTGAGGTATCCTGACTGGGAGGAGACTGTGAATACCTTTGAGATTACTCCAAGTCAGAGACAGCAGAGGCTAAGTGCTTGATGCTAGCTGAAGGACTCAAATGGATAGTGAAGTCCAAGAGGGAAAGAAGCATGTATTATATACAGTGTATGATTCAACATTTAAAAAGACAGATTGTTTTTAGTAAAATGTAACTTTTGATATTTAATGAATTTGTCATGGTTGTTTTTGATTACAGGAAATTCACTGCCATATTAAAAAAAAAAAAAAACGCTGCCACACTTTTTTCCCATAGTGGCTATATCATTTTAAATAAATTACCACCAGCAATATGAGTGATCCAGTTTCTCCACATGCTCACCAGTATTTGGTACATTTTCCGTATTTTGTTTAAAGCATTCTGGTAAATTTGCCATAATATTGCAGTATGATTTCAATTTGCATCTCCGAGAAATAGCTAACATATTTTCATGTGGATACTTGCCATCTCCATCTCTTCCTCAGGGAAATGTTGCTTCACATCTGTTATCTAATGTAATTGAGTTTTTCCCCACTGTGGCATTCGGAGTGTTTTTCACATGTTCTGGATACTACCCTTTGTCAGATATGCAGCTGGCCAATACTTCCTTACATCTGTAGTATGTTATTTTATCCCTTTAAAGGGGACTTTCACAAAGCTTAGGTTTTTAATTTTGATGAATTCCAATTTACTCTTTGCTTGCTTTCTCTTTCTCTCTCTCTCTCTGTCAAGGAGAACTTTGGAAAACACTGTTATATATTTTGTAGGAATGTAAGATTAAACTTTACTTCTAAGACATATTTTCTTTCCATTAAAAAAACAAGGTTTTACTGAAAAATTTGAAACTAATTTATGTATTTACATGTATTTTTAATTACCTATACTACTAGAAGGCACTTTTCAAATAAGTATCAGTATTTTAAAAATGTAAAAGAAAAAATTAAATATGCTGAATAAAAATTTATAGTTAAAATTTATCCCATCCCTAAAGTATAGGAGTTTGAATATAAATTAGTAAAGTTTTAGTCTAAAGTGACTAGATAATATAATAATATGTGTCTTGAGAACCGATACAGCAAGTAAATGAAAGTCAGTTTATATAGAGAATGGAGTAGGGGACCTAATGTCATTTAAGCCTCTCTTGTTTTACAAAAAATCAATTTTTTAAGTCACCAAATAAAAAATAAACATACTAAGAAGAATGTTTCCCCATTACATTGTAAAGAAAACAATCTTCTGAGCTGGAGGACTGTTAAGACCTGGATGTGTAATCTGAGACTTTCAAAAGAACTCATTTGTAGACCATTTGACTTCCTTCCACAGCCTGCCTAGCATGTACAAACACCCATTGATTGAAAATCTGTGGAATAGTCACTTTCAAGTAAAAGAGACACACATGAAGGTGTACAATGTGATTTTTGTAATTTTTATGAAGTTGAAGAACTGTCAAAAATGATGTATAAAATGGAAATCAAAACAGGGCTGTGTATGGTAGGGTGGGTAGGCTTGTCTGAAATGTCAGAGGGGATTTTCTGTGCTGACATGATCCATATATTAATAGGGCTGTTGGATACTGTAAGGAATATAAAGTTATAAAAATCTGTGAAGTCATTGACAGATAACATTCTACACATTTCACTATAGTTTAATTTTGTGTTAAGATAAAACAGTAAGATGGAAAGGAGAATGATCATCAAATTGTAATGGAGATAAGTATATTTCATTCACAAATTTCCTCTGCCAGTGACCATAAAATTGACCAATCCAGAATGCTAGCTACTAGCAGAGGTCGAGGCAGAATGTTGGGGTGTTCCTTGGGGTTTGTTGTGGCAGCTGGACCCATGGTTACTGGGTGGAGCCCATCGCAAGGGGCTTTTCTAAACCTGCTTGGAGAATAAGCACCAAATCCTGCTGCTCTCTTCTCAGGAGTGGACCTGGGTCTTAAAGCTGTGCTGCTCCCTCCCCTCCACCTGGGCCTCATGGGCTGCCAGGCTGCGTATACCCACCTTGACTCCTTCTGAGGGTCACTGAGGCCGGTTGGTTCAGGGGAGCTCCTCACTGGGCTGGAATTCCTCCACCTTCACATGCTGGACATAGCAGTCAGCTTCTTCACGGTAAACTCCTTGAAATCTAAAGAATATAGGAGATCCTGCAACATGTCAAGAAATGGGGGACTTTCCTTTCACAGAAAGTTTGGATTCTTTCTCATTAGCAGTGAAAGAAATGCTGTACTTGAGAGCCTAATCTTTTACTCAAATTGAAGCATCATCAAACTACATTTCTCAGTACAATGCTCTGTAAATATTTATAAATTAATAATTGAACAATTCCTGTTTTATTCTCGAAATAGTTATTGTTACACTTTAAAAATACAAGCAGTTTTCAGTCAAGAATTTATCAATTTTTTGAGTTATATTCCCAACCGTTATAAATCACAAGTTAGAGCATCATTTTTTGACCTCAGTATATATTCATATTTTAAAAGTTAATAGATGTATTTTGGGATAAAGTGGAAGGGTATGCTTGGAAAGTTAAATTATTTAATATTTATATTCGAATATAATAATAAATATTTTTAAAGAAACAAAATTGATAAACTACATGGAGATGGTTTTCTCTTACTACAAGAATGTTCAGGGAGAGATTTATCTTTTTTGTGGTAACGTCTTTTTGTTTTCTTTTTCAAAGTTTAGAGTCAGGGGGTACATATGCAGGTGTGTTACCTGGGTATACTTTATGACACTGAGGTTTGGTGTATGAATGATCTCATCATCCAGGTACTGAGCACAGTACCCAGTAGTTAGTTTTTCAACCCTTGCTGCCCGCCTCCCACTTCTAGTAGTCATTGGTTTCTACTGCTGCCTTCTTTATTTCCATGAGTACCCAATGTTTAGCTCTCACTTATAAATGAGAAAATGTGGCATTTGGTTTTCTGTTCTTGCATTAACTCACTTAGGATAATGGCCTCCAGCTGCATCCGTGCTGCTGCAGAGGACATGATTTTGTTTTCTGTGGTGTGTAGTATTGCATGGTGCTTATGTATCACATTTTCTTTATCCGGTCCACCACTGATGAGCACTGAGGTTGATTCTATGTCTTTGTTATTGTGAATACTGCTGCAATGAACATGCAAGTGCATGTGTCTTTTTGGTAGAACAATTTGTTTTCTTTGGGATATAAGCCCAGTAATGGGATTGTTGGGTGAAAATATACTTCTGTTACAGATTCTTTTAGAAATCTCCAAACTGATTTTCACAGTAGATGAACTAATTTACACGCCTACCAACAATGTATAAACATTCCCTTTTCTCCACTGCCTTACCAGCATCTTTTTTTTTTTTTTTTTTTTTGACTTTTGGTAATAGCCATTCTGACTGGTTTGAGATGGTTTCTCATTGTGGTTTTGATTTGCATTTCTCTGATTAGTGATGTGGAGCATTTTTTCACGTTTGTTGGCTGCTTGTATGTCTTCTTTTGAAAAGTGTCTGTCATGTCTTGTGCCCATTTTTTAATGGCAATGGGTTATTTGTTTTCTGCTTCCTCATTTGTTTAGGTTCCTTATAGATTCTGGGTATTAGGCCTTTGTCAGATGCGTAGTTAGCAAATATTTTTTCCCATTCTTCAGGTTGTCTGATTGCTCTGCTGATAGTTTCTTTTGCTGTGCAGGAGCTCTTTAGTTTAACTAGGCCCCAGTTGTCAATTTTTATTTTTGTTGCAACTGCTTCTGGGGACTTGGTCATAAAATTTTTCCCAAGGCCAATGTCCAGAATGGGTGTTTCCTAGGTTTTCTTCTAGGATTCTTATAGTTTGAGATCTTACATTTAAATCTTTAATCCGTCTTAATTTTTGAATATGGTGAAAGGAAGGGTTCCAGTTTTCTTCTTCCGCATATGGCTAGCCAGCTGTGTCAGTGCCATTTATTGAATAGGGAATCCTTTTCCCATTGCTTATTTTTGTCAACTTTGTCAAAGACCAGATAGGTACAGGTGTGCAGCTTTGTTTCTGGGTTCTCTATTCTGTTCCAGTGGTCTATGTGTCTGTTTTTGTATCAGTACCACGTGTCTGTTTTTGGATACTGTAGCCTGGTAGTACAGTTTGTAGGGTAACATGATGCCTTTGGCTTTGTTCTTTTTACTTACGATTGCTTTGGTCATTTGACTTCTTTTTTGGTTCCATGTGAATTTTAGAAGTTTTTCCTAGTTTTGTGAAAAATACCATTAGTAGTCTGAAAGGAATACATTGAATCTATAGATTGCTTTGGGTGGTCTGACCATTTTTACGATATTGATTCTTCAAATCCAGGGGCATGAAATGTTTTTCCATTTGTTTGTTTCATCTCTGATTTCTTTCAGCAATGTTTGTAGTTCTCCTCATAGAGATCTTTTACCCCACTGCTTATTTTGCTAGGTATTTTTTGTGTGGCTGTTGTAAATGGGATTGCATTCTTGATTTGGATCTTAGCTTGAATGTTATTTGCATATAGAAATATTACTAATTTTTTACATTGATTCTATATCCTGATACTTTATTGAAGTCTTTTATCAGTCCCAGGCAGAGTTTTTAGGGCTTTCATTTTGTGTAATCATAACATTCGCAAAGAGAGATAGTCTGACTTATTTTCCTATCTGGATGCCTTTTATTTCTTTCTCTTGCCTGATTGTTCTGGCTAGGATTCCCAGTACTATGTTGGATAGGAGTGGTGAGAGTAGACATCCTTGTCTTGTTCCAGTTCTCATGAAGACTGTTTCCAACTTTTGCCCATTCAGTATAATGTTAGCTGTGGGTTTGTCATAGATAGCT
This sequence comes from Nomascus leucogenys, assembly GCF_006542625.1. NCBI lineage: Eukaryota > Metazoa > Chordata > Mammalia > Primates > Hylobatidae > Nomascus > Nomascus leucogenys. Next base: position 73,361,812 of record NC_044384.1, read on the forward strand.
CTCATTATTTTGAGGTACGTTCCTTCAATGCCTAGTTTCTTAAGTGTTTATATCATGAAGTAGTGTTGGATTTTATCAAAAGCTTTTTCCACATCTATTGAGATTATCGCGTGGTGTTTTTAGGTCTGTATATGTGCTAAATCACATCTGTTGATTTGCATATATTGAACCAACCTGGCATCCCATGAATGAAGCCTACCTGATCATGATAAACTAACTTTTTGACATGCTGTTGGATATGGTTTGCTGGTATTTTGTTGAGGACTTTTGCATTATATTCATCAGGGATATTCGCCTGTATTCTTTTTTTCATGGTGTCTTTGCCAGGTTTTGGTATCAGGGTGATGCTAGCTTTGTAGAATGAGTTCAGGAGGAGTCCTTCCTTAATTTTTTGGGAGAGTTTCAGTATAATTGGTACCAGCTCTTCTTGTTACATCTGGTGGAATTTGACTGTGAATCCATTTGGTCTGGGGCTTTTTGGGGTTGGTAGATTTTTAATTACTGATTCAATTTCAGAACTTGACACTGGTCTGTTCAGAGTTTCAATATTTTTCTTACTCAATCTTGGGAGACTGTGTTTCCAGAAATTTACCCATTTCCTATAGATTTTCTACTTTGTGTGCATGAACTGTTCATAATAGTTTTTGAGGATCTTTGGTATTCATTTGTATTTTTATTGCACTGTGGTCCAAGAATATGGTTAATAAGATTTTGATTTTTTAAAATTTATTGAGACTTGCTTTATGGCCAAGCATGTAATCAATATTGGCATATGTTCTGTATGTAGATAAGAAGAATGCATAATCTAGAGTTGATGAATGGAATGTTCTGTAGATGTCTGTTAGGTCCAATTAGTCAAGTGTTGAGTTTAAGTCAAGAATTTGTGTTAGTTTTCTTAGAATTGAGTTTAAGTCCAGAATTGGTTAGAATTGAAGAATTTGTTTTTGTTAGAATTTAAGTCCAGAATTTGTTAAAATTGAGAATTTTGTTAGAATTTAAGTCCAGAATTTGTTAGAATTGAGTTTAAGTCCATAACTTGTGTCTAATGCTGATAGTGGGGTTTTAAGGCCCCCACTATTATTGTGTGGCTATGTCCTTTCATAGGTCCTAGAAGTGCTTGCTTTATTGAATCTGGGTGCTCCAATGTTGGGTGTGAATAAATTTAGGATAGTTTTTTCTTCTCGTTGAATAGAACACTTTGTTACATAATGCCCCTTCTTTGTTTTTTTTTTTTTTAAGAGACGGACTCTCACTCTGTCACCCAGGCTGGAGTGCAGTGGCGTGATCTCGGCTCACTGCAAGCTCCACCTCCCAGGTTCATGCCATTCTCCTGCCTCAGCCTCCCAAGTAGCTGGGACTATAGGTACCCCCCACCATGCCCGGCTAGCTTTTGTATTTTTCATAGAGACGGGGTTTCACCATGTTAGGCAGGATGGTCTCAAAATCCTGACCTCGTGATTCGCCCACCTCAGCCTCCCAAAGTGCTGGGATTACAGGTGTGAGCCACTGCATCCGGCCTCTTTGTTCTTTTTTACTGTTGTTGGTTTAATGTCTGTTTGATCAGATATAAGAATAGTGACTTCTGCTTTATTTTTCCATTTACATGGTAGATCTTTCTCCAACCCCTTACTTGGAGCTTATGAGTGCTGTTATGAGATGGGTCTCTTGAAGACAACAGACAGATGGGTCTTGTTTTTTACCCAAATTGCCACTCTGTGACTTTTAGGTGTGGTGTTTAGACCATTTGCATTCAGGTTAATATTGATATGTGAAGTTTTGATCATATCGTGAAGTCATTAGCTAGTTGCTTTGTAGTTTCTATAGTGCTTGCCTCAGAAAGCTCAAGACTGCCAAACGAATTCATTTGTTTTTGTCTTGGCAACAACTGACTATAGGCCCCAAATTCCCTTTCTTACAGAGTTTATCGAAAAAAGATAAACAATTGTGAGACCTTCTTGTCCCTTTTTTGAGATGTACATGTGTCTCCTACACATCAGGAGTATCTTTCTCAAGTCTCTGAAAATCATTCCTTTGACACGAAATCATGAGGAAGCAAAAGGCCTCTGTCTTTCAGTCTCTGTGGGAGAGCAGAATTCTAACTTCCATAATGGCTAGCTAGCAGGCACAGCTGCCTACTCTCACTTTCACTTACCAACCCTTTGTAAGTTTTCACTTCCCTGACTCTACTGAATCCCCACTTATCCCCTTGCTTACTGTCACTTTCTCCCTTTAAAACACCTAGTCACTATTGCACAAATCAAAGTTGAATTCACTTTATGACAGGCCCTTTTCCCTATTACAGTAGTATATTATTGATTAAAATCTGTACTTACCTCTTTAGTGTCTACCTTTATCACTGACAGTTAATACACATGCATATACTCACATTCACATATATACACACACATAACAATACATGTATGCACAAACGTGTATATATACATATATATTCTTAATAGATGCTTTGTCTTCTATAATCATTTCTTCTCCATCTGTTACACTAGAGGAAGTTCTCAAATATCGAGTGGCCCTTGGATGCTCATTCATATTTACATAATAGGAAGGACAGAGCTGAGTGGAGCTCTGTGTACCTGGGTGGGGCCTGTGTCTTTCTGGACTCGATATTTCTTCAGAGGTGTTGAGTATTGAACTAGTAACAGGACAACAATGGTGGTGCTCATGCTAAAGTCTAAAAAATACTTGTTTCACACACATTCCCCACAGAGACAAACACCCACTGAACACATAAAACACATAAAACACTGACAACACACACTCACAGACTCCCACAATTCCCATAATTGTGTCCCACAATTCCCTTAAGGCCCAAAGACAAAATATACAGTGAAGGGGTTGGGGAAAAACTAGTTGGTCCATCTGATATTTTAGTGGAGTAGCAGCTGGATATTTTTACCCTGTGTTACTCAACATTACACACTTCATGATTTATGTATGTGAAGTGATTTTAATCTATACAGTCCCCACCTAAAACATGGTTAATAATTAAATGTATTGACAGGTATATAATATGTTAAGAATAGAAGTAAGATTAACTCACCCTTTGGAACCTGAAGTCTACAATTAGGAGTCAAATAAAGATGTATTAAACATGACTCTGAGCTTATGGTGACATATTTTCACTTATTTAATCCTAACAGTAACCCTGCCCTTTATGATTTTTTTATCCATTCAGCAAATGCTGTGATCTGAGCTTCAAGAAGCTTAGCGATATGACAAATTTATTTGTCATAAAAGTTTGAATTTAAACTTAGCTCAGCCTATCTCACAAACTCAAATTCCCAAACATTTTCATCTTGAGAGGATGCACCTGAGCCAGATTTTACCTGACTAGTACGCCTTTTCACTGTGCTTTCTCTCCTTCCAGTTTCTCACACAATTCCTCCCCATGCCCAGGTTCTCCTACCCCACAGGAACCTTTGGCACATTGACTTCACTTCCCAAACATCAGCCAATGCCTTTTTCAATTTTTCTGGTTTAATTCACACTTACAACTTTAAATTTACACTAAGGGAAATATTCTCAAGTCCTGTTGAGCTTTCAGTTGATTTACAAATCAAGACCCCAGTCATGAATGACCCTAAATACCTGACTCTTCGATGGCTGCATCTGTCACAGCACAGGACTGAGATATTGACCCTTGTCTAAACACAAACTCACGGTTCCCAGTGGCTTCCAAACACATTTGGCAGTTCTACTCTGCCTTATTAAATAATTATCCAGGCACAGATGAGACCCGCTCCTACTACACAGATAAATTAGTTAAGTTGACAAACTGGAAGTATCTGTGCATAACTGCTTGCATTTGTCTGATCATTGTTTTAGTATTTTGAGAGAGGTTGGATTCTGTATCTACTCAGACATGAGGAAAACGTGTATGTGCCTTCTCTGTGGAAAGAGTATTTAGAGACATAAACTTTTGGACTTTTAGAGAGTGAAGGAAACAGTAATTTGCTTGGTGGAAGTTTGGACTTCTCTGTATTTGATAGAGGTTTCCCCCCACCCCACCCCATGGAGACATATAAATCCTTCCAGATTTTCAGACAAAATTTCTTTCTGTGCTTTCGGCTATACAGTATGCATAACTTACAAAGTTTTTCTTCACTACAGCCTCCACCATAAAGACAAATTGTCACCATTTTTAAATAGAGATCTCTGCACACAACAATTTGAAAATTCATAAAATTTTAAACTAAATTATAAATAGCAAATGTGTAACCAATAAAGGAAGACTACACATACACATACACACAAATGAAAATAATGAGCAATATGCTAAATGCTGTGTTTTCTGGCTTTGTTTCAATAAAATAAGAAGTTATATTAAAATTGTCTTTAAAGCCAAATTAATTACCAAATAAAATTTGTAGCAAAAAGATAGTGGCATTGGAAACTCAAAAACATTTATAAGAAATCACTATGTTACATTTTAAACGTTCTACAATCTAGTAAAAAATTTCCCTAGAGAGACACTTGCCTAATAAATACATATTTTTTACAGAAAGGGGAGTATTTGGAAAAGTAGGTCAATATTCAACTCAAATTTTAGAAAAATAGTCACCACACACAAAGAAATGATAAAAGACAAAAGTTATAATGATGCTAAAGTGACTCCATATAAAACTTTAAAAGACAAAACATAAGACTGAATAATTTAAAATATTTGTAAGCTGGAATCCATGTTGGACACTTCAATAGAAAAGAAAAAAGCTGGAAACAAAACAATAAAAATGGGGTGTTTTCATCATGGACTAAACAGAAATTGGATATAATTATGAACTAAGCAGAGATTGGATATAATATCTGATGGTAAAAATAATTGTTAACTCAAAATACAACACAGTTCAGTGCCAGAAGCTATATCCAATTGCGTAGGGAAATAGACTCTCTAAAGAATTATAGAGCGGTTCCAAGATGGCCGAATAGGAAGAACTCCAGTCTACAGCTCCCAGCATGAGAGACGCAGAAGACGGGCGATTTCTGCATTTGCAACTGAGGTACCGGGTTCATCTCACTGGGGCTTGTCAGACAGTGGGTGCAGAACAGTGGGTGCAGTGCACTGAGCATGAGCCAAAGCAGGGCGAGGCACTGCCTCACCCGGGAAGTGCAAGGGGTCAGGGAATTCCCTTTCCTAGCCAAGCAAAGCTGTGACAGATGGAACCGAGAAAACCGGGTCACTCCCACCCAAATACTACGCTTTTCCAATGATCATAGCAAACACCACACCAGGAGATTACAGCCTACACCTGGCTCAGAGGGTCCCAAGTCCACAGGGCCTCGCTCATTACTAGCACAGCAGTTTGAGATCGAAACTGCAAGGCGGCAGCGAGGCTGAGGGAGGGGCGCCTGCCATTGCTGAGTCTTGAGTAGGTAAAGAAAGCAGCAGGGAAGATTGAACTGGGTGCAGCCCACCGCAGCTCAAGGAGGCCTGCCTGCCTCTGTGGACTCCACCTCTGGGGGCAAGGCATAGCCCAACAAAAGGCAGCAGAAACCTCTGCAGACTTAAATGTCCCTGTCTGAGGCTTTGAAGAGAATAGTGGTTCTCCCAGCATGGAGTTTGAGATCTGAGAACAGACAGACTGCCTCCTCAAGTGGGTCCCTGACCCTCGAGTAGCCTAACTGGGAGGCATCCCCCAGTAGGGGCAGACTGACACCTCACACGGCTGGGTACCCCTCTGAGACGAAACTTCCAGAGGAACAATCAGACAGCAACATTTGCTGTTCAGCAATATTCGCTGTTCTGTAGCCTCTGTGCTGATACCCAGGCAAACAGGATCTGGAGTGGACCTCCAGCAAACTCCAACAGACCTGCAGCTGAGGGTCCTGACTGTTAGAAGGAAAACTAACAAACAGAAAGGACATCCACACCAAAACCCCATCTGTATGTCACCATCATCAAAGACCAAAGGTAGATAAAAACCACAAAGATGGGGAAAAAACAGAGCAGCAAAATTGAAAATATTAAAAATCAGAGCACCTCTCCTCCTCCAAAAGAACGCAGCTCCTCACCAGCAATGGAACAAAGCTGGGCAGAGAATGACTTTGATGAGTTGAGAGAAGAAGACTTCAGATGATCAAACTTCTCCGAGCTAAAGGAGGAAGTACGAACCCATCACAAAGAAGCTAAAAACCTTGAAAAAAGATTAGACAAATGGCTAACTAGAATAACCAAAGTAGAGAAGGCCTTAAATGACCTGATGGAGCTGAAAACCATGGCATGAGAATGACATGACGAATGCACAACCTTCAGTAGCTGATTTGATCAGCTGGAAGAAAGGGTATCAGTGATTGAAGATCAAATGAATGAAGTGAAGCAAGAAGAGAAGTTTAGAGAAAAAAGAATAAAAAGAAATGAACAAAGCCTCCAAGAAATTTGGGACTATGTGAAAAGACCAAATCTATGTCTGATTGGTGTACCTGAAAGTGAAGGGGAGAATGGAACCAAGTTAGAAAACACTCTGCAGAATATTATCCAGGAGAACTTTCCCAACCGAGGAAGGCAGGCCAACATTCAAATTCAGGAAATACAGAGAACGCCACAAAGATACTCCTCGAGAAGAGCAACTCCAAGACACATAATTGTCAGATTCACCAAAGTTGAAATGAAGGAAAAAATGTTAAGGGCAGCCAGAGAGAAAGGTCGGGTTACCCACAAAGGGAAGCCCATCAGACTAACAGCTGATCTCTTGGCAGAAACTCTACAAGCCAGAAGAGAGTGGGGGCCAATATTCAGCATTCTTAAAGGAAATAATTTTCAACCCAGAATTTCATATCCAGCCAAACTGAGCTTCATAAGTGAAGGAGAAATAAAATACTTTACAGACAAATGCTGAGAGATTTTGCCACCACCAGGCCAGCCCTACAAGAGCTCCTGAAGGAAGCGCTAACATGGAAAGGAACAACTGGTACCAGCCACTGCAAAAATATGACAAATTGTAAAGATCATCAATGCTAGAAAGAAACTGCATCAACTAATGAGCAAAATAATCAGCTAACATCATAATGACAGGATCAAATTCACACATAACAATATTAACCTTAAATGTAAATGGGCTAAATGCTCCAATTAAAAGACACAGACTGGCAAACTGGATAAAGAGTCAAGACTCATCAGTGTGCTGTATTGAGGAGACCCATCTCACATGCAGAGACACACATAGGCTCAGAATAAAGGGATGGAGGAAGATCTACCAAGCAAACAGAAAACAAAAAAAGGCAGGGATTGCAATCCTAGTCTCTCATAAAACAGACTTTAAACCAACAAAGATCAAAAGAGACAAAGAAGGCCATTACATAATGGTAAAGGGATCAATTCAACAAGAATAGCTAACTATCCTAAATATATATGCATCCAATACAGCACCCAGATTCATAAAGCAAGTCCTTAGAGACCTAAAAAGAGATTTAGACTCCCACACAATAATAATGGGAGACTTTAACAACCCACTGTCAACATTAGACAGATCAATGAGACAGAAAGTTAACAAGGATATCCAGGAATTGAACTCAGCTCTGCACCAAGCGGACCTAAAAGACATCTATAGAACTCACCACCCCAAATCAACAGAATATACATTCTTCTCAGCACTACATTGCACTTATTCCAAAAGTGACCACATAGTTGGAAGTAAAGCACTCCTCAGCAAATGTAAAAGAACAGAAATTATAACAAACTGTCTCTCAGACCACAATGCAATCAAACTAGAACTCAGGATTAAGAAACTCACTCAAAACCACACAACTACTTGGAAACTGAACAACCTGCTCCTGAATGACTACTGGGTACATAATGAAATGAAGGCAGAAATAAAGATGTTCTTTGAAACCAACGAGAACAAAGACACAACATACCAGAATCTCTGGGACACATTTAAAGCAGTGTGTAGAGGGAAATTTATAGCACTAAATGCCCACAAGAGAAAGCAGCAAAGATCTAAAATTAACACCCTGACATCACAATTAAAAGAACTAGAGAAGCAAGAGCAAACACATGCAGAAGGCAAGAAATAACTAAGATGAGAGCAGAACTGAAGGAGATAGAGACACAAAAAACCCTTCAAAAAATCTAGGAATCCAGGAGCTGGTTTTTTTTAAAAGATCAACAAAATTGATAGACCGCTAGCAAGACTAATAAAGAAGAAAAGAGAGGAGAATCAAACAGACACAATAAAAAATGATAAAACAGATATCACCACTGATCCCACAGAAATACAAACTACCATCAGAGAATACTATAAACACCTCTACGCAAATAAACTAGAAAATCTAGAAGAAACGGATAAATTCCTGGACACATACACCCTCCCAAGACTAAACCAGGAGGAAGTTGAATCCCTGAATAGATCAATAACGGCTCTGAAATTGAGGCAATAATTAATAGCTTACCAACCAAAAAGAGTGCAGGACCAGACGGATTCACAGCCGAATTCTACCAGAGGTAAAAGGAGGAGCTGGTACCATTCCTTCTGAAACTATTCCAATCAATAGAAAAAGAGGGAATCCTCCCTAACTCATTTTATGAGGCCAGCATCATCCTGATACCAAAGCCTGGCAGAGAAACGACAAAAAAAGGAGAATTTTAGACCAATATCCCTGATGAACATCGATGCAAAAATCCTCAACAAAATACTGGCAAACTGAATCCAGCAGCACATCAAAAAGCTTATCCACCATGATCAAGTGGGCTTCATCCCTGGGATGCAAGCTGGTTCAACATATGCAAATCAATAAACATAATCCAGCATATAAACAGAACCAAAGACAAAAGCCACAACATTATCTCGATAGACGTAGAAAAGGGCTTTGACAAAATTAAACAGCCATGCATGCTAAAAACTCTCAATAAATTAGGTATTGATGGGACATATCTCAAAATAATAAGAGCTATTTATGACAAACCCACTGCCAATATCATAGTGAATGGGCAAAAACTGGAAGCATTCTCTTTGAAAACTGGCACAAGACAGGGATGCCCTCTGTCACCACTCCTATTCAACATAGTGTTGGAATTTCTGGCCAGGGCAATCAGGCAACAGAAAGAAATAAAGGGTATTCGATTAGGAAAAGAGGAAGTCAAATTATCCCTGTTTGCAGATGACATGATTGTACATCTAGAAAACCCCATCGTCTCAGCCCAAAATCTACTTAAGCTGATAGGCAACTTCAGCAAAGTCTCAAGATACAAAATCAATGTGCAAAAATCACAAGCATTATTATACACCAATAGCAGACAAACAAAGAGCCAAATCATGAGTGAACTCCCATTCACAATTGCTTCAAAGAGAATAAAATACCTAGGAATACAAGTTACCAGGGATTTGAAGGACCTCTTCAAGGAGAACTACAAACCACTGCTCAATGAAATAAAAGAGGACACAAACAAATGGAAGAACATTCCATGCTCATGGATAGGAAGAATCACTATCGTGAAAATGGCTATACTGCCCAAGGTAATTTATAGATTCAATGCCATCCCCATCAAGCTACCAATGACTTTCTTCACAGAATTGGAAAAAACTACTTTAAAGTTCATATGGAACCAAAAAAGAGCCCACATTGCCAAGTCAATCCTAAGCCAAAAGAACAAAGCTGGAGGCATCACGCTACTTGACTTCAAACTATATTACAAGGCTACAGTAACCAAAACAGCATAGTACTGGTACCAAAACAGAGATACAGACCAATGGAACAGAATGGAGCCCTCAGAAATAATACCACACATCTACAACTATCTGATCTTTGACAAACCTGACAAAAAGAAGCAATGGGGAAAGGATTCCCTATTTAATAAATGGTGCTGGGAAAACTGGCTAGCCATATGTAGAAAGCCGAATCTATATCCCTTCCTTACAACTTATACAAAAATTAGTTTAAGATGGATTAAAGACCTAAATGTTAGACCTAAAACCATAAAAACTCTAGAAGAAAACCTAGGCAATACTATTCAGGACATAGGCATGGGCAAGGACTTCACATCTAAAACACCAAAATCAATGGCAACAAAAGCCAAAATTGACAAATGGGATCTAATTAAACTAAAGAGCTTCTGCACAGCAAAAGAAACTACCATCAGAGTGAACAGGCAACCTACAGAATGGGAAAAAATTTTTGCAATCTCTCCATCTGACAAATGGCTAATATCCAGAATCTACAAAGAACTCAAACAAATCTACAAGAAAAAAAGAAACAACCCCATCAACAAGTGGGCAAAGGATATGAACAGACACTTCTCAAAAGAAGATATTTATGCAGCCAACCGACACATGAAAAAATGCCCATCATCACTGGTCATCAGAGAAATGCAAATCAAAATCACAATGAGATACCATCTCACACCAGTTAGAATGGCCATCATTAAAAAGCCAGGAAACAACAGGTGCTAGAGAGGATGTGGAGAAATAGGAACACTTTTACACTGTTGGTCGGATTGTAAACTAGTTCAACCATTGTGAACAGTGTGGTGATTCCTCAGGGATCTAGAAATAGAAATACCATTTGACCCTGCCATCCTATTACTGGGTGTACACCCAAAGGATTATAAATCATGCTGCTATAAAGACACATGTACACATATGTTTATTGTGGCACTATTAACAATAGCAAAGACTTGGAACCAACCCAATTGTCCAACCATGATAGACTGGATTAAGAAAATGTGGCACATATACATCATGGAATACTATGCAGCCATAAAAAGGATGAGTTTATGTCCTTTGTAGGGACATGGATGAAGCTGGAAACCATCATTCTCAGCAAACTATTGCAAGGATAAAAAACCAAACACCGCATGTTCTCACTCATAGGTGGGAATTGAACAATGAGAACACTTGGACACAGGAAGAGGAACATCAAACACCGGGGCCTGTTTTGGGGTGGGGGGAGTGGGGAGGGACAGCATTAGGAGATACCCCTAATGTAAATTACGTGTTAATGGGTGCAGCACACCAACATGGCACATGTATACATATGTAACAAACCTGCACATTGTGCACATGTACCGTAGAACTTAAAGTATAATAAAAAAATATATATATGAAATTATAAATTTAACCTCAGTGAGAGGAGGATTCTTTATTTAATGAATAATACAAAAATAATTGGTGATCCACAAAAAGAAAATAAAGTGAGATACACATTCCTGACTTTCAATGTCATACTGGTTAAATATTTGGGGTGAAAATTTTTATTAAAAATATATGTACAAAATACTTTCTAAAACAGGCATAATTCATCACAATTAATTACAGAGGGTTGTTCAAATGGATCTACCTCTATAGATATACATGCATATACAGACATAGACATAGATAAATATCAACTTTCCTTTTAGCATGAAAAGACAAGAAATTTAAACAATAGTGAACTAATAAAAATATACCTCTGTTAAACTGCTCAGACTCAAGAAAATTAGGGTGAATAATCATACATCACAGATGATGAATGAAGCACTGTATTCTCATACCTTGCATATTAAGATTATAAAGTGCTCCACATTTAGGGGTTGGCAACCAAACAATATCTATTAACAATTAAAATATAGAAAAGCAACATGCAGCAATGCTGGTCCTGAGAATCTCCTCAGAGTAATAAACGCAGGTATAATGACAAGAGCAAAATGCAGGACACCAATACTTCTATGATATGACCTGTATTTGGTGTTGGGCTTTACAGGAGCTCTTTCTCAGACACATATGCATTACCTGTATCTTTTCTGAGATTCTACTAACTTTATGGTGAAATCAACAATAAAAGGTTTTCATTTTGATAAACTGGTTTTCAAAAGAGAAAGATGTTACAAGACCCTTTCAACTTGTCTTGCAGGTGAAAGCTATATCCGAGGCTGCCAAGAAAAGTCACTCACAAAGGCATGGCAGAATGTTAATGTGGTTTTGTTGACCACTGTGTTTACAGCACAGTGGAGACACGGTGTGGTTTTCTGTCCTTGCTGAGTTTAATGCATTTTAAGGAATCATATTTGTTCATTCCACGTTGCAGAATGTTTCTTGCATTTTCATTTCCTAATGCAGACTAAATATCTTAAGTGGTTTGCAAAAATTCTCTCCTTTTAAAGGTATTTCTGGAGTAACTGCCTGGTCTGTAACATGTTTGATGGATACCTAACCCTTAAATATTATGAAATTTTATGCACAATCACTACTTGATTTTGATGGACATAAAAACACATGTTTTTAAGTTACAGTAGCCGGATATTATCGTTGCCTATGTTAACTCTTTACTGATACTCGGTTTATAATCATAGCCACCCTTTGTGAAAAGGTTAGCTTGTTAAATTATGGTTATACTGAGGGAAGAACACTAGGCTATCCTGGATACTTGAGGGCCTCTCGTCGTGACTGAGTGTTGGCACTAGTGTCAGTTCATATCTAAATATTCCTAAATATGTAATGTACTTTCATATTTTTTTGACAACACTTGTCTAGGGAATATTCCAACTTTACTCTGTGCTTTTGGGATTCAATGAGAATCCCCTTTCAGAAGGTCAACGGTGTGAGCCTTATTGATTGACCTTTTTGCCCTCTTCCCTCAAATATATTCCCTAGGTTTAATCTGTGGAATTAGATTTTAAGTCACATTTTTGTGCATAAATGTATGCAAGCAGGAAAACTGGCTGTTGCTCATATTAACAGCATTTTTTTTCACATAGTGCAAGAAAAACAGTGGTTGTATTCACCAGACCAATCTTGTATTCCCGCTGGTCTCACAGTTCAAGACTCCCTTCCCCAGGCTTTTTGTTCTGAGGTCTGGCCATACAAGAGTCCTAGCTGAGTGGGTGGAAACTACGTTTACCTGGTACAGGCATGACCTGTGAAAACATCCTCTGTGAAGCCCCAAATATTTTTTGCCATACAACTGCATGAAATTTTCCCAAGCACCACAGCCAGATTTGAAGACACAGGTTAGCAATGAGAAATACACCAACAGAAGGTATGAGGGTCCCTAAATCCATATTTGGAGGAAAATCCACAAGCAGAGTCACATGACATTTGAAAGCCTGTGTTGAGGTGGTATATGCCAGCAATGATAAATATTACATGATGATCAAACTGCTGATAAATTCAAGTTTGTCTATTACAACAGCTAATTTTACATTAACTGTAACAAAAATATATTGAAGAAAAGTTTGCATGGAAATTTTTATTTTTATTTATTTATTTATTTATTTTGAGATGGAGTCTCACTCCGTCACCCAGGCTGGAGTGCAGTGGCACAATCTTGGCTCACTGCAACCTCCGCCTCCTGGTTTCAAGCAATTCTCCTATCTCAGCCTCTCAAGTGTCTGGGACTACAGGCACTCACCCCCACACCCAGCTAATTTTTGCATTTTTAGTAGAGGTGGGGTTTCACCATACTGGTCAGGCTGTTCTTGAACTTCTGACCTCAGGTGATCTGCCTGCCTTGGCCTCCCAAAGTTTTGGGATTATAGGCGTGAGCCACCACACCTGGCCTGGACAATTTTCATTCAAATTCTGTGTACAACAAACATTTCCTGAGTATTTCAAAAGGCGAAGGAAAATATAAACCATACAGTTATTGATATAAGAAACCTGGACCATGATCTTCACTCTAATTTTTTTGAAATTCATGATGTATAATATACTTAAATATCTTCCCATGATTTTGCTTTCAGATATTTTACCAGTACAAAAATATGAATGCAGATTATTTTGTTTAGCAGTATTTATAAGAAAGTGTCATGAGTATTCCTATTTTCTAATTTGCCTTTTGCAACTGTTAAATGAGAGGTAACAAAAGCACACTTCGCTTTTCTTTCTCAAAGGCAAACCAGCTGTATTTCACTCCCTCAAATAGCTACTAATTTCTTGAAAATACTTCTGAAGAGCTCTCCCCAAATAGGGACAAGCCAGAAGATTTTTCACTTTCATCTGCTCTGCTCATTTGTGACTGTGATCAAACCTAGAAGATTTAGAAAGGAAGATTCCATCCCAAACAGCCCTGTAGTCATCTGTGTCCTGCAGGGTGAAGCTCTGTAGCAGAGTCTGAGGATAGAAGTGTAGATTGCATCATTCAGACATTTTTTTCAATTTTTGAAAGAAACTGGAAGAAGGTCCTATCACACAGGCATGATTGAGAAAGAATCCTTTCGTGATGCTCCCATGGATTTGATGCGTGTTCAGCCAAAGGGGCAGACAGATCAAGAAATTGAGAATTTCAGGATTCAGTAGGTCTAGCAGTGGGCACTGGGAAACAACTAAGTATTGAGCTCTGAGTGTCCTGCACTGCACCCTGATGGCCAGCAGGGAGTGATGGAGCCCTCCTTTTCTGCCCCATGCGGCCCGAATGCATGTCAGGTGCTCTCAGGAGGACTTCAGGAGGTATTGATTTAAAAAATGAATGCCTTTAACAGCACCCCAGTCACCTCTTGAATGCTTTGCTGCTTAGAAATTTCTTCTGCCAGATACCCTAAATCATCTCTCTCAAGTTCAAAGTTCCACAAATCTCTAGGGCAGGGGCAAAATACCACCAGTCTCTTTGCTAAAACATAACGAGAGTCACCTTTGCTCCAGTTTCCAGCAAGTTCCTCATCTCCATCTGAGACCACCTCAGCCTGGACTCTATTGTCCACATTGCTATCAGCATTTTGGGTAAAACCATTCAACAAGTCTCTAGGAAGTTCCAAACTTTCCCACATTTTCCTTTCTTCTTTTGAGCCATCTCAAGTATTCCAACCTCTCCCTGTCACCCAGTTCCAAAGTCGCTTCCACATTTTTGGGTATCTTTTCAGCAGCACCCCACTCTACTGATACCACTTCACTGTATTAGTCCATTTTTTTTCACATTGCTGATAAAGACATACCTAAGACTGGGAAGAAAAAAAGGTTTAACAAACTTTCAGTTCCACATGGCTGGGGAGGCCTCGCAATCATGGCGGAAGGTAAGCAGGAGCAAGTCAGGTCTTAAATGGATGGCAGCAGGCAAAGAGAGAGCTTGTACAGGGAAAACTCCTGTTTTTAAAACCATTAGGTCTCATGAGACTCATCCACTATCTCGAGAACAATACAGAAAAGACCTGCCGCCATAATTCAATCACATCCCACCAAGTTCCTCCCGTGACACATAGGAATTCAAGATGAGATCTGAGTGGGGACATAGCCAAACCATATCAGTTATTAACTACTGCAGAACAGTATCCAAATCCTTCTTTGTGTTGTTTTCGCCATTCCACTTGCCAGTCACATGCAGTTACCAGCATATCACAATCCAGCACAGGATGTTGGAGCACCCATTCTATTTGGGAGCTTGTAGTTTCAGGTCTGCCCAGCAGGAGTACATGGGGCTGACTGTGATGGCCTGGAAGATATTCAAGAGGTAAGTGGTGCCAATGCACACAGCCCTGCCCACTTTGTGAACATAGAAAACAAGTTTGTACCTAATTATTATTGAGAAAACGTTTCAACCCAAAAGCATGCATTCTCTGTGGCACTCCTTTATAAAGTATCACAAAGGAGGTGGCTACAGCCAGGTGTTTGAGAATCAGATCTGTAGACCTTAATGTGCATTTGGTGAAATAAAGAGAAATACAATGCTAAAGAAAAAATAAATTCATCAGGAATCCAATTATGGTCTGAGATAAGATTATTCCTATTGCCACATCCCTAGAGGACATTTGTTCTCTTCCAGTGACTGATACTTCTATTCATATTCAGAGTTAGAGGATCCTGAATGGAAACATGAGGTCTATTTTATTTTGGCAACGGAAATTCAATATTGTCCACATACCATTGTTTTCAACTCATAACTTTCTTATTAAATTCCATTTTCTATTGCTGAGCTACACACCACACACCACACACACACATCTTTACTGTGTATACTATATTCATATTTTACATAGAACATTTACAATGATTCTACAAAGTAAGCACTTTATTATTATTATTTTTTTTACAGGTGAGGGGAACTTAGGTGTAGAAAGGCTAAATAATAGCTAAATAACATCTAAAGCCACTTCCTTCCTTGTAAGAGGCAGAGTCAGGAGCTGACAATGTGCTTAACCACTACGTGCCTCAACCTTGGACCTAGTCAGTCTTTTCTAAAACTCCACATATATTCCATTTTCTTTTTTTTGTAGATTTTGTCAGGTTTTTAAAAATGGTTGTATATTTATAAAATATGATTGTGCTAATCTCTTATTTAAATATCACTGCTTAATTTATAGGCAAATATCACTTATGATTCAGAGATCCAAATACAATGAAGATGCCTTAATTTCACAGATGCCAAATGAAATTTATGGAATGCAGAAATGATTTCATACTGGAATTAAAAGAGAGTCTTTTTATCATAACCAAGAAATAGGGCACAATGGAATGACAGTGCAGTAATCCAGGGGACATTAAACGTGAGTAGGCAATAAAATATTGCAGAGGAGAAACTACACTACCATTCATATATGGAGAAAATTAGTATTTGTGAATGCAAAAATATAAAATAAAATTATTTCAATGTCAGAATTGTTTAACGTATTAAAACATGAGCCCACTATGTAAAAGGGAAACTGGAGGCAGGAAAAATTATTCACGGAATCAATTTAAATTGTACTAAGATAAACACTGAACCTGGTAATGGCCTTACAACATTTTAAAAACAGAGCAAATATCACAAACAATTCAATTTGGAAAATTGCTGAAGATCTTGACCCTTTTTAAAAAATACAAAAATCTACAGAAAAGTTACCCTTCTTTGCTGACTTCATGAAGGAAAGCAGTCTCACCATAAGGACTAGACAATGCATGTTTTCAGTCACCACACAGCTATGGTCTCCATTAAGTATATAATACGTCCAGAGTGGTTAAACTCTATAGTTTACTACTTCTGAACAGAATAAGGTAATTCAATTGGTGAACTCTTACACATTATCGAAGGCATGAAGGTGTTGTAGAAACACCTCTACTAATCCTGAAATGTCCCCGACTCTTCTAGAAAAAAAATAAAGCAGCTGAGAAATTAATTCCAAATTATACTAGAGAACTGGGCAAAAAAGGATTTCATGGCCATCAAAAGCAATAATGACAAACAGTGAGGATTACATTAAATTAGAAGCAGTTAGGGACTGGTTTGTGACCTTGCCCTCCATTCCTTCTCCACAAGTTCAGCCCGTGGCTCGCTGATTATTTCCTCCTTCCTGCATGGCTTTGGCACTGGCTCAGTTTCTAGCCCCAAAGAAGACCTTCTCCAGATAAGAGCACTTACTGTACCTCCCAATACACTTCCTTCCCTTGCAGACTATGCCTTCTGAACTACTCGTTTGATTTTTTTTGCTGCAGGGCTGGTGGGCTTGAACTGATGGTCAGGACAGCCAGAGTGTGTGGGAGGAGGCAGGCGGTTCTGAGACATGGGTTCGAGATCTTGTGACATCATCGCCCCTCAAAACTGCAATAATCGTTTCACCTGTAGCAACAATGACAGTACACACTTGGGGAGCTAAAGATAGTTTGAAAAACACTTTCCCAGTTACCGTTTACCAAAAACAATTACAACTTTCTAGTGAGTGCCTCCAGAGAGATGTGAGTGTTTTGGAGAGGTTCTTCTTTTCCAGGACCCCTGGAGGGACAGGACTCATGTAGACGGAGCAGGAAATGCTGAGATCTGGGACATGAGGGACTGACCACAGGGTGGGTGTGTCTTATTGGATTCTATGCTTCCTTGATGTGTTCCCTGCTGAAAATCTAATTTTCTGTTATTCCCCAAATTCCTGAGCCAAACTATTATTTAATTATGAATAAAGACATGGGATCATACAATAGACTGGTAAAGAATGTATCAATAGGTTACGGTGCAAATAGGCAGCCATCCCCAACCTTTTTGACACCTGGGACCCATTCCATGGATGGGAAGACAATTTTTCCATGGACGGGATCAGGTGTTGTTGCAGAGATGGTTTCGGGATAAAATTGTTCCACCTCAGATGATCAGGCATTACAGTCTCATAAGGAGAGTGCAACCTAGATCCCTCACATGTGCAGTTCACAATAGGGTTCACTGCTTCTATGAGAATCTAATGCCACTGCTGATCTGACAGGAGGCAGAGCCCAGGCAGCAATGCTTGCTCTCCAACCACTCACCTCCTGCTGTGTGGCCAGTTTCCTAACAGGCCATGGACAGGTACTGGTCTGCAGCCTGGTCCTGAGCTTCCCAGTCTCCCTCCCATTCCTGAGCCTTAGCCCCCAAACTGCACTTAGCCTCCTTCACCAGGCTCCCCTCCCAGGGCCTGGTGCTCCTCTTCATTGCACAGTCAGTGAGTAAGTGAAATACACTTACTTTATGGACATGTAAATAGGACTATGAAAGTATATAAATCAAGGAGGGCACACAGGGAGGTGGAATATAGAGAAAGTATTCTGGAAAACTTTGTATAAAATAAATGAACGTTGAAAGACTCATCCAAAGTAACCAGAAGACTGCTTCTCCAGCATCACATCTCTGTGCAGCTTTCTCTGAAGGACGCATTCTTCCTGAGTGAGGTCCACAGTATCATCCTTGAGGGATACTTATTTCGGGAAATATGGTAGACATTCTCACTCAGGCTGTACCATCCCTGACAATGTCCATAGCCAATGGTCAAAGAAAATCTTGCTTTTCCACTGGGGGATAAAAAAAGAAACAGCTAAGTTTATGAAAAGCTCAAGGTCTTTTTGAGGTCTAGTAAAATTCCCAGGGCTGACTTGGCATATGCCTTTCAAATACATCCACAGAGATGCACACACTCTGAATACATGATAAACTTTATTATAAAGGAATGTCACAGGTGTGGTTAAATATCCTTATTCTGCAATGAAATGCTAATTGTTCCCTTGCCCGAGACAGATTTATGTTCCAAAGTGTAAATATATTTGAGTCCAAATATTTAATATTGAAAGCCCTTAAAAGATGGAGACAGAAGAATCACTGGGAAAATCAGAAGGGTGATTTTTTTGGAAAAAAAAGTTCGGAAAAAACCTTTAAGAGAGGAAGAGGTAAGGTAAATGGAAAAATAAGACCCTCCAGTGATCATCTACCCCACAACTATCCAAGCACAAAAGTACCTTTACAAGTGCTAAAGAATCCAGGTAAGACATAGAGCACCTGTTTTTAGCACAATAAGAAAAGAGGCATTGAAGAAGGTAGGAAGGACAGAGTCTCACTGCTCACCTCAGCGCTTCCCCAACTCCAGGCAGTGCAGCACAGAAACACAACCCACAGGAGGGAAGGTGAGTGATGTGACTGAAGGACTTTGACTTGGATCCCAGTGTTGGGCCCAGCACAGTAAAACACAGGGCCAGGGAGAACCCCACAGCCACTGACCCCAGGCCAAAACCCATGGACAAAGTCTCTGGAATCACCCCAGAGCTTGGTGGAAAACTGCAGCCCCAATATGACAGTCTCATGTTCTGACCTGCACCACCTCTGGCCTTCGATAGTGGCATCAAGCCACGAGCAAACCTCAGCAGCAGTCAGGGCGTATCAGCATGGGCCTGGGACACACTCCGGGGTTGTGCTGGCCCCAGTTTCCATGGGCTTTGGCCCGACCCAGCTAAGCATGAGCCTTGGTGGCCAAGGGACTGCCCTCACCATCCCTCCCTAAACCCTGAGCAGCACAGTGCAAAGAGTGACTCCACCCACTGGAGGGAAGGAAAGGAAAGAAACTGAGCACAGGGCTTTGCCTGGCGATGCGGTGCTGGCACACCATCGTGAAACCCAACACTGGGCAAGACTCCATGGCCCCTGACCCAGGCTGGGCCCTGTGGACAGAGCCACTGGACTTGTCACAGTGCCAGGTGGAGACCAGCAGCCCTGGTGGAACAGTCTCATGTCCCAGCCCACATCACCACTGACTCTCTGCAGCAGCCTGGAGCCATGAATAAATCTCAGGGGCCGGAAAGCTGTAGCCGTGTGGAACTTGGAGATACCCCTGCGCTGCGCTGGCCTCAGTGGCTTTGGGCATGATGCAGCATCATAGCAGCTGTGGTGGCCACAGGACTCCTTGTCTCATCCATGCCCCACTACAAGCAGCATAGCATGGAGACTGCTTCAGGGAAGCAAAGGAAAGCAGGCACATGTGGCCTTGCAGCCCAGTGCTGAGCACACTACAGAGATCCAGCCCTGGGCACAGCCCTGCAGTGCCTGACCCCAACCTGAGGACCGTAAACAGAACCCCTGGAGCTGTTCCGGCCCCAGGCAGAAACGTGCAAACCCAGTGGGATGAAATACAATCTGTAAGTCCCGCTCTAGTCCTTCCAGGCCAGAACAACAAAGCAACTTTGGATATGTGGCAAACCCAGGCTTAGAGCGCCCTCTAATGCTAAAAAAGCAGCAGTAACCACAGTTGAAAAATGTAATGAACCAAAAAATAACAGCAGAATCAAGAAAAAAGAATCAATGAGCTCAAAGACAGGCTTTTTGAAAAGACATCACATCAGACAAGGACATAATAACAACAACAACAACAACCACAACAACAACAACAAAATTACAGGACTATTTCCCTGATGAATATAGATGCAAAAATCTTCACAAAATACTAGCAAACTAAATCCCATAGCACATCGTGAAGATTATTCACCAAGATCAAGCAGAGTTCATCCCAGAAATATAAAGATGGTTCAACATATGCAAATCAATAAAGGTGATACATCAGATTAATGGAATGAAGGACAAAAACCATACGCTCATCTCATTAGATTAAAAAAAGCATTTGATAAAATTCATCATCCCTTCAGTCATAAAAACTGTCAACAAATTGGGTATAGAAGAAATATACCTCAATATAATAAAGGCCATATATAACAGAACCATCATACTGAATGGGACAAGCTGGATGTTTTCTCTCTAAGATCTGACACCAGATAAGGATACTTATGTTTACCATTTTTATTCAATGTAGTACTGAAAGTCCTAGCCAGACCAATCAGGTAAGAAAAAGAAATAAAAGGCACAGCTACATAGCTACTTTTGTGTTAATATATTATTTTTATTAGAAAATATATTTTGGTGAATGTGAAAATTTTATAAAAGTGAGCTTCTATCAGTGTACACTCTCAAAACCATGCTTCATTCCACTCTTACCTGAACTGTACCCCACTGTTTATGGGACTTGGGTGACAAAATCCCAAGTCTTCAATATCAGCCAGATAACACAGGCAGAACTTCCTCAAATAAAACTCTTAGGAGCTACTGATGCTGCCATGGTTAAAGGAGAAGAAAGGGATGGGTCATTTGTTTTCTCATTTGCAACATGATCATAAAAAATGCATGCATCCTTGTGTTGAGGTTTAAATCGTATCATTTATGTACATCACTTACTGATGTGCTTACATTTGAAAACAGAAAAAGAGCACAGCTTGGTTTGTCATTATCATATAGGTCAACAATACCATCATTGTCATCACCATCATATTTTGTACATTTAAGTAAAAATGGACAAAAAGGATCTGGGAGGTGAGACTGACCATGCATTGTGTGAACAGATTACGGATGCGAGTACATTGGACAACATGCCCCATCTTGTGGCAAAATTCTATCTGGAAAACAAGGAATGGAACTATGTAGAGAGAGCTGGCACACTCAGAGAAAGCAAGATCATCACCAATTAGATGTCAGTGCTATTTACAGAGATATTGAAACCTATGAACTCCAGGAGAATAAAGAGAAACTTCAAGAACATTTGGGTAATGGGTGGCTGCTATTACTTAAAACCTATGTGACAATTATCCCGTTTTAGCAAATGGAAAGGAAAGTACAGCTTAGGATGCTTGTTTGCCTCTAGCATGTTTATAGTATCAAGACATTTGAATCTTTTTTCAGGAAAATCAGAAGAGAAAGTCTTGTTCCAAAGTAAAGAAATAGAAAAACTCGGAGTAGCTTCATCACATATAAAAAGCTGCCTTGACTGCGAAACCCAAGCAGTCCTGCACCACAGTCAGTTCCCCCGATCAATAATAAAACACGAGGAAAGTCTGGTTTTCTTGCTAAAGAGATTTCACTTTACCATCATATTCTTTGTAGCTTAGCAACAAGAAAATGTGATTTGTTCATATTTTATTGTTCATGGCTAAGTGCATATGATATAGGTTGAGAAAAAAATTAAAACCCAAGCACAGAGATCAGAACCACATAAGGTTCAAAATTCCTTAAATTTCATTCTAGTTAAATGAGTTCTGGCATATCCGTCCCTTATCAAAGAAAAGAGAAAAGTTGTCTTAAATGAATAATACATGGAGTAAAAATTAATGGAGACAAATATACTTATAACTGCTTAATTCTGAGAAATGATAATCTTATATCCAAGGAACTGAGACGGTGAAATCACCATAATTACTTTAATTTCTTTATTTTAAATGTGATTGCAGCCTTGTCACTGTCTTCTTATTTGAAATTTTTTAACTGCTACAGCACATACTTAAGTACTGACATCATTAATTTGAAATTTGCAAAACTAAAACTGGGACAAGGAGGTCTTTGGAAAATAGTTTGATATTTTTTAGGAATATTAGGTACATTCTATATGTAAGATATGTTTTTGGAACTTTTTTTTAAACTCATGTCTGACTGAAAAAAACTATATTTATTTTTTAAAAATTACCTACATTCCTAGAACTCACTTTCCAAATGAATGTTATAATTTTTATGAATATGAAAGAAGCAAAACTGATAGAATTAAAATTTATTCTATCCCCGATGAATATAAGTATGAAAATGAATTAATAAAGTTTTGGTCTAAAATGACTAGGTAATATATGTAGCTTAAGAACTATATAGCAAGTAAATGAAAGTTATTTTATTCAGAGAATTTGATGGGAACCTAATATCTTTTGAGTATTTCGTATAAGATAAATGAAACTAGACTAACTTGTATGAGTCACCAAATTAAAGGATAAATATGCTAAGGAAACAAATTCTTTATTGCATTATAATGAAAAGAATCTTATGAACTGTAGGACTCTTTGATCTGGATGTTTAGTCTGAGGCTAATGAAAGAAGTCATTCATCTGATTTTTTCCATGGCCTGTCTAGGATTTCTGGACACATACTGAGTCTAGAACTGTGGGCTAAACGGGTATTTCTTGAGTAAAAGAGGTAGACATCAAACTGTACACTCTGATTTATTTAACTTTTATGGAGTTGAAAAAATAAAATAATGTATGTTAACAGAAATCAAAACAGGGGCTGCTTATGGTGGGGTGAGTGGATATTGGTTAACAAGTTACAAGGAGGTATTTTCTGCATCAACAGACACGATCCATATATTGATAAGGCTGTTGTATACTATAGGGAATACAAAGTTTAAAACTCTGTAACATGTGCACATTTTACTACATTTTAATTTTATATTGATACAAATTTTTTTCAAGGAAAAAAAACATTAAACAGTAATGGAGATAGGCCTATTTTATTTGTAAATCTTCTGTAACTGACGGTAAAACTGACCAATTCAGGCTGCCAGTTGATGGCTGGGTTTCAGGTGGAACATTGGGATGTTCTTTGGTGTTTGTTGTTCCAGTAGGATCCATGGTTACCGGGCAGAGCCCTGTGATGGCTGCGGTACAATGGAAGGACTGCGATCCTCTGTAGAGCTGAGGCCTGGGCGAGGTGACTCTGGAGATGCTCGGTCCACGACTCACCTTCCATAGCCTCCAGGGGTAGACACTGGTGTGTCCACCTCTCACTGGCTCATGGGTTGGTCTCTTATTTTTATTGAGAACTGTTCAATCTGTTAGAAACTGACTTTACATAAGGCATGAAAAGCAGCCTGTGGAATCACTGGCTACACAGATTGAAAATAAATACCAACTCACTGACAAACAGCACTTGTGTTCGGAGTGTTCAGAGACGGAGTCATTTTTAGAAATGCCAGGCTACAGAGTGTTTCGGTATAGCCACCCTTGCCGAGGCTTACAGAAGGGCAAAAACCACCATCTCAAGATTGATGGAAGAATCAGTTTTCTTGGTTCAAGAAATGAAGGAGAAATACAAATGTTCTAAACAAGAAGAGGTGACAGATGAGAGGCTAAAAATGCTGGAGTTCCTAGAAGAGCTCATAGGAATCACCCCATCACAAGGAATCTTTCCAAACCTTCCAGGAGGCCAAGAGCCAAGCAAGCCCTGCTGGTCCCTTCCCCAGGAGTAGGCCTGGGTCTTAAAGAGTGCTGCCCCTCTTCTCCGCTCAGGCCTCCCAAGCTGCCAGGTGCATTCACTCACCTTGACTCCATCTGAGGGTCCAGGGGAGCCCCTTCCTGGGCTGGAGTTCCTTCCCTGTCACATGCTGGACACAGCAGTCGGCTCCTTCATGGGCAATTTCTCCAAATTTAAAGAAGACTGGAGATCCTGGAACACAGCAAGAAATTTGAAAGTTTCTCGGAAAGTTTGATTCTCTCTCATTGGCAGTGAAAGAAATGCTGCACTTGAGACACTAATCTCTTCCTCAAATTGAAACATCATCAAAGTACATTTCTCAAGATAAAGCTCTGCAAATGTTAACTATATATTAATAAGTAAATAATTTACATTTTATTCTCCAATTATTGTATCATACGTTGAAAATACACGCAGTTTGTCAATAAAGACTTTTAGTACTCAATAGCAATATTTTTTCTAGAGCTATATTTCTAACAGTTATAAGTTAAAGCACTATTTTTTGGACTTTGTATTCATTGAAAAATAAAAACAAAACGTTTAATATATTTATTTGGGGATAAAGTGGGAAGGCATGTTTGAACTTTATATTATTTAATTGCTATATTCTAATATAATAATGGATAAATTTTTTTTATAAAAAATGTTTAAATTACATGGAGATGGTTTTCTTCTACTACAAGTGCACTGAAGGAAAAGACTTTTTAAAGAAATCCTCTTAGATTGGAGAATTCCACATCACTGCCCCCCATTTCCTGTCAAAACCACCAAAACACTTCTCAGTGGAAAGCTGAGAAAAGTTGTAAGGGAATTTTCTCTCACAAAATCAAGCCAGGGTTTCCACAATGAGTATCTTTAGTCACCAAAGATACACCATTATTAGGCAGTGAAGACAAACTGGGTCTCATGGTGGAAGAGAAGCAGCAAGTGACTTTTGAGTACTAGGGAGTGGGGGTACAGGAGTAACATGAGATCAGTGACAGAGACAGCATCATCAGAAGTGCTCAGGTTGAAGACAGAGCAATGAAGACTCGAAAGTCCTTGTCCCCTTGATGACATTTTAGGAAGAAAAGGCAGATACTAAACAATACTATTAAATAAAGGCATAAATGGACACAGAGCATCACAAGGTGGTTTTATGGAGAAGAATAAAGAGGGGAGGGGATGCAGTGACACATGGGAGGATGGGGGCAATATTGGTAGAAGAGGTCAGTAAAAAATACTGAGGATCACACACCGGAGCAGTGAGGACACCTGGGGTAAAGCTTTGCAGGTGATGGGACAGAAATGACAATAGCCCAGAAGTGGGTATGAATGTGGTGGGTGTGAGAACCAGCCTGAGGTCAGAGTGGCTTGAATTCAGTTAACGATGGCCAGAGGAAGTTTAGTGAAGGCCACCAAGGGTCAGATGATGGAGGGAGCTCTCACAATGATAAGAATTTCATTTCAATTTAAAAGGTCAGAAGCTGCTATGTGTGGAAACTGGTAAAGCAGAGAAACCAGCTGGGAGGCTGACAGTGAATCGAAGTTGAGGAAGGTGATGGATTGACTTAGGGGGCAGTGGAGGTAATGATGGAGAGATGGGGTGAAGTCCAGGACCTGTGCTGGAGGCAGAGACCCTGAGACTTGCTGATGTCTATGAGTGCAAAGAAGAGGGGAGTCAGGACCAGGATAAGGGGTCAGGCCTACATGGGCATCTGCGTGATGAGGGTGTCCCTCATTGGAACAGGAAGGGACGGCAGAGAAGTGCATGTGGATGGGAAATTGGAATGAGCTTGTCTGGGAGAAGACTTTAGACAGAGACCCTGATAATGAAGTCGAAATATCAAGTAATCAGGAGGATATAAGTGTAGGACTTAGAGGAGCAATCACAGCTGTAGTTATAAATGTGACAGGTCATTGGGGAGTGAAGTTACCACAACAGAGATGATGTGCAAGGCCTGAGAAGATTCCATGGGGCAAATTCAATGGTCTTGTTGGTGGCCAGAGCCCTCCTTAGGCTTCCTAGTCTCAACAATATCACAGAAAGCCTTGACAGTGACTTACCCAAGTCTCTCTCCATGCAGTGGGACTTCAGTTGCGCAGAATCCCCATAAATCATACTCCAGAATTTACATGTATGTATGTGTGTCCACATACCATGCATATATATGTACATCCTGAGGAAGACTCTCTCCTCAACCGAGTTCTAGCCAGGCTCCCCTAAGCCCTCTTGTCAACTAGGCCTCAATCTTAGCCGGTAAAATTTACAGACTCAGCAGAAATAATTGTGTCCACCTCTCTTCCTACATTTAAAGATTTAAACAAACACTTACATGGTTTCTATCAGCACAAGGCTGCATCCTTAGGTGCCTGCCTGAGAAAACTCAAGACTGCCAAACAATTCACTGTTTTGGAAACACCTGACAATAAGCCCATCTTCCTTTCTTAGAGATTACCAAAAAGACCTACACAATGGTGAATCCTTCCTTTATCACTTTGAGATGTATGTGTATTTCCTATACATCAGGAGTGTCTTTCTCAAGGATGTGACAGGCATTCCTTTGAAATGTAATCATCAGGAACTACAGAGCCTCTATTTCCCAGTCTGTGTGAAAGGGCAGAGTCCTGTCTTCCACATGGCCAGCTACAGACATCGCTGCTTAATCTCACTTACACTGACCAACCCTTTGAAAGTTTCTACTTTCCTGAGTCTACTGAGATCCCACTCATCCCCCTCCATCTTGCCGCTTTCTCCTTTAAAACATCCAGTCATCTCTGTTCAAATTAGAGTTTAGTTCGTGAGGGACTCTCTTTCCTACCAGAATAGTATATTGTTGATTAAAATCTGCCCTTACTACTTAACTAGTGCCTTTATCTTTGACAGTTAATACATGTACATATATGTATACTCATATGCATCTACATACACATATAACAATACATATATACACACATATTTAGAAATACGTACATATTCTTAATGGCTACTATTAAAAGAAAAACTTTAAACAAATTAATTAAGAGTTTAATTGAGCAAAGAAAAATTCACAAATCTGGCTCCACCAGAACCAGAATATGTTCAGAGTGGCTCCAGGGATGCCAGATGGTTGAATAACATTCATGGACAGAAAAACAAAAGTGGCATACAGAAAATTAAAGTGAGGAACAGAAACAGCTGAATTGGTTACAGCTTGACATCTGCCTTATTTGAACATGGCTTTAACAACTGTCTGACTGTGACTGGCCAAAACTTGGCTGCAGTGATTGGCTGAGACTTGGCTACCTGTTACAGGAGTAGGTCACAATCTGTTCACACATCCAATTAGGTTATGATTCACTATGTATGAAGAAACCATCAGTCTGAACTTAAAATATGTTAACGAGATAGCTTTCAGCTAACAATTCTTTGTCTCTCCTACTTATTTTAAAGATATTACTAGACATTTCCTTGAAGTTTTCCTATGATCTCTGCATTTATTTTCTTTTCCTTTGGTTTCTTGCTTTAATGCGTGTGTTTCTTCTCCATCTTTCATGCTACAGGAAGTCCTCAAATATCAAGTGGTCTTTGGCCCCCACACATATTTATGTGGTAGAAAGGAAACAGCTGAGTGGAGCTCTGTATGCCTGGGGCCTGTCCTTCTCAACACTTTTCTTCAGGGATGTTGAGTGTTGAACTAGTAACAGGCAAACAATAGTGTTGCCCACACTAACCTCTAAAAACATTATGTCTCTTTCTAAATGCTCTGTCTAGGACTTCTAGTATTATATTGCATAAAAGTGGTAAACATGGGTATCCCTGCCTTGTTCCAGATCTTTTATAAAACTTCGGCTTTTTCCTTTTCAGTATAACGTTAGCATTGAGTGTTACATATGGCCTTTATTACGTTAAGGTGTTTTTCTTCTACACCTAATTTGTTGAGTTTTTAATCATAAAGAAATGTTGAATTTTACTGACTGCTTTTTCTACATCTATTGAGATGATCATAAAGTTTGTGTCCTTCATTCTGCTGATGTGATGTATTATGTTTATCAACTTGCATATGTAAAGCATCCTTGCATTGCTGGCATAAATTCTATTTGAGCATGGTCAATAATCTTGTTGATGTGCTATTGGATTTGGTTTTCTAGTATTTTGTGAGAATTTTTTTAAATTTATGCTCGCAGAGAGATTGGCCTGTAGTTTTTTTTGTTTTTGTGCCCTTATCTTGTTTTGCTATATTTTCAAATAGCCTGTTTTTGAGCTCACTGATTTTTTGTTGTTTGATCAATTCTGTTGTTGATGCCCCCAGATGCATTTTTATTTTGTTCATTTTGTTTTCTGGCTCCAGTATTATTTACATCTTAAAACATTTCAATCTTTCAACCTATTCTGATAAATTTCTGAATTAGTGATCTGTGTTTTTTGAAGTTCACTGAGTTTCCTTAAAATAGCTATTTTGAATTATGTCTGTAAGATTATACAACTTCATCACTTTAGGGTCAGTCCCTGGTGCCTTGTCCATTTGGTGAGGTCATTGTTCCCTGAATGTTCTTGATGTTAGGGGCACGTGACAATCTCATGTACTAGAGAATTCCATTTTTTGGTGTGTGTCCATAGTTGTTATGTTCTTTTGGCCCAGAGGAATTAGAGCAAAACATAAAGGGGTCCATTTGGTTCTGCAAGTTTTTGCCTGGAGATAGGGAAACTCTAGAGGTTTTATGTATGGTCGTTAGCTTGGGGAGAGTCATTGTGTGACTCTGCCTAGTGCTGGGCTTCACTGTGGCAGGCCTAGCACTGGGCTGCAGAGCTGTGTGTTGTGCCTACTTCTCTTTCCTTATCCCAAAGAGACCTCTCTACCCACTCAGTGCTCCTTAGTTGAGGAATGGTGTTTGTGGCCACTGCAGTCATTGTAACACTGGGTTAACCCAAAGCCCACAGCTGCAAAGACCAAGGCAGCACAGACATCCTTAGACACATGCTGCTATGGCTCGCCTGCCAATGAGGTTTATTATTGGCTCTAGGCTGCAGCAGTGCATCAGTGATACAAATAAGGACAAGAGACTGTGTCACCAGAGCTGCGGGTCTCCACATGGCACTGCAGCAGTTCCAGCAGCTCTATCTGTGGGCATTGGCCTCGGGTCACAAACCATCAGGTTCTGGCCAATGTTGGGTTTCACCATGGCAAGCTATTACTGAGCTGTGAGGCAAAGTCCTGCACTTACTTCTCTCTCCCTCCCTGCCAGTGGATAGAGTCACTCCGCACTGTGCTGCCCAGGACTGCGGGAGAAAAGGTAGGAGCAGTCTCTTGGTTGCCAAGGCTGATGCTAATCTGGATCACATCCAAATCCCATGCTGCCAGGACCAACACAGCCCTGGGTGCTCTTGTGGCCCATGCTGATATGGCCTATCTGCCAGTGGGGTTCACTTGTGACCTAAGGCCACTGTGGAAGGCTAGCAGTGGTGTGAGCTGGAACACAAGACCATGGTTTGGGGCTGAAGGTTTCTGCCTTGCACTGGGGTGAGTGCAGAGGTGCCACCTACAGGACCTGGCCTGTCAGGGGCCATGGGTTTCTGCCTGGTACTGGGTTTTGCCATGATGGGCCCAGCACTGGGCTCTAAGTCAAAGTCCTTTATGTACTTTCCACTTCTTTCCCCTGAGTGGGCTGCATTTCTCTCTATGCTGCACTGTGGAAAGCTGGGAGATGGGTGACACACGCAATGTGACTCTGCCCTTCCTACCCACTTCACTGTCTCTTTATTATTGTGTCAAAACCAGGTATTATAATTTCTCACCTGAATTCCTTGGCTCTTGTGAAAGTTATTTGTAGATAGTTGTTCAATTTGATGTTTCTGAAGGAAGATGAACACTGAAGGGTCCTATTTCACCATTTGCTTCATTCCCTCGTCTATAAAGATTACTTCCGAAGACACTCTTCTGATCTTCCCAGGACTGATTCTCATGTGTCCCACTATTTAAAATTTTATTTTTTAGAGACACAGTCTTGCTCTGTCACCTAGGCTGGAGTAGAGTGGCATGATCATACCTCACTGCAGCCTCAAAGACCTGGGCTTGAGCAATCCTCCCATCTCAGTCTCCCAAGTAGCTAGGATCACAAGCGTGTGCCATCACACCCATCTATTCATGTCTCCAACCTTTAAGAGCTTTCAGTATTAAATACTTGGGCTCAAGTGAAGTTAAGTTTTGGAGGGTAAATCTCTCATGCAAAACAGAAAAAAACAGTGGTGTTCCTATAGATGAAAGAGGGAGAGGACAGCATTGCCCACTGCTCCCCAGGTATCAAGGGCTGAGTTCCCTTCCTGTTGAGTTCAGCTCACCCTATTCATACTTGCTGGGAAGTGGACACAGATGAAGGATCCAGGCTGTTGGCCATTTGGAAGTGAAGGGATGCTGATAACTCAACACTTCATTTCATTTTTCTCCAACTCTTTCTCTGCTTATATACGAGTTGAGTGATGTTGCTCTGCTGTGTAAACCATTAGTTTCCAACCACCTTCTCCATCAAACCTTATGCACTCAAGTTCATACATAGTGTGTGCTCCTGGAGTCTCCAAATCAAATGAAGTAGTTCCTCTTGGCTACAAATTAGATTGGATGAGAGGTGAGCAGTAAAAACACTGACGATGAAATTAATAATTTCCTCAATTTATGGTTTCATCATTCTTATTACAATGAAGAAAAAGTTTCTAGTGATTTGCTGGAAAAACTGCTTCACTAAAATACTAGTATTTTTCTTTTCAGGAGAAACTACAGCCCTATATAAACACAATGGTTGTAGGATGGAGTTTCAGAGGGTGACACAGATGGTCTCAGGTGGAGGTGGCCCCACTAAATGGAGTGTAGTATGTGTAAACGAGCCTGTGCCCACATCATCACCTGGAAATGGCCGTCCCATATCAGTATGACCTCAAGTCCTCATGGAGGTGCAAGTCCAAGTGATCAAATAACCTGGCGTTGAAGATGGCCTCCAGCTTGAAAGCAAAGATGTGCTGAGATACCCTCTATAAATCACATTAGGGAGCCCTTGTGGAATAAGGCAGTTGATGTATTTGGTTTAGAATGGTAAAATCAAGGAGCTTGGATGTACAGATTCCAGTTCCCCTGAATGGGGACACGACCACATGAGGGACTGGCAAGTAAGAAGTTTGTAAATAGTGTTGGAAACATTTGTCAGTATGTTGTCCTTTTGAGTTTATGCAAGATCAGTAGGATGCTTTTGTCCCAATACTGCTCGTTTTTCATGATGAAAATGTTTGTGTGTATATGTAAGTTTATAGTAATACTCTAACAATGCCATGTGCGAAGTAAGAAAACACAGTAATTCACAAGTAGAAAGTGGGAGGTGAGTAACAAACACAATGAGTTTGTGGTCAACATCCTATGGCTGATGACCTCATATCCAGACTCAGAGTCACACTTCAGAGGCCCCAGAGCTCTCATCATTGATGACCTCAATTTATTTCCAGTGATAGACCCTCATACACAGAGCAACAGACCTGACCCCTATGGTCCCCACACTGTCCTCTACATTGTCCCTTTCACTGTCCCTGTTGAAAATCAGTCACCTGTACAACTTTCACTGTCTTTTTTTTTTTTTTTTTGAGATGGAAGTCTCACTCTGCTGCCCATGCTGGAGTGCTGTGGCACAATATTGGCTCACTGCAACCTCTTCCTCCCAGGTTCAAGTAATTCTCCTGCCTCAGCTTACTGAGTAGCTGGATTACAGGCATCCACCACAACGCCTGGCAAATTTTTGTATTTTTAGTAGAGACGGGGTTTCACCATGTAGGCCAGTCTGGTCTCAAACTCCTGGCCTGAAGAGATTCATCTGCCTTGGCCTCCCAAAGTGCTGGGATTATAGGCATGAGCCACCACACCTGGCCAACTTTCACTCTCCATTTTTTAGTATTCTCATTATTAATTGCACTGATGGCTGCCTCCCTTCAGGGTGTCTCCAGATTTGTTAATCTCTCAGGATAGCAGTGGATATTCAGGGAGGCTCAGACTTGTTACAAAGCCAGGGAGCATCCACACCACGAGTGCTGATGTGGCATTTCCCAAAGTAGTCTCTGAGAATTAGTTTCTCAAGATGCTCAAGGGAAAAGCCACTCAGTCTGGAACATTGCCAAGTTTTTCCTCGTTTACAAGGTTCACAACGGACATTTGCAACGTCTGAACTTATTTAACCTTGGGATCTATGTATCCGATGACATCTGTTAATATCTTGAGTCCCATGTGTTCTATAGAGCATCTTCTGGAAAGCACTGAGTATGTGCATCTGAAATCTTTATTAGGGTCTATGTTTCAGGGAACCCAGTAAAGTGAGTGAAATGTGCTTTCTGCCTCTGTTGGTCTCCAACAGCATGAAATTTATAGTCTCCACCCTAACTTCCCAGGTGAAAGTAATGTTTTTGTGACACAGAATCTGGAGCTAACTCCTAAAATTAAAATTCTGTTCACAGTGTCAGGTCTCTGGAGGTCTGTTCCATCCTCTTCCTTACCCAGCCAACTTCTACCATCTCCCCATTTCCTTAATCACTTCCTTCAGGAAGCCTCCCCTCCCCTCTACTTCCCACCAACCTAGCCTCCCCACACCTGCCTGGAGTAAAAGCCCCTCCTCAATACTTATCTCTACCACCATTCAAAAAATAAATGTAAAAAATACTTCTTCCTTACTTGCTTGGTGATGGGCACATAATAGTAATGAAGAAATACTTGTGATTAAATCCCCAACTAGTATATTTGCTCTGTGAGAAAGCATTATATTTAACTCATCTTTTAGCTCTAGTAGCATGCAAGTACATAGTAGCTGCCCAATAAAAGCATTTCCTATACCAATACTTATTATGTATATTATACGTACAGCCAGCTCCTAACATCTCCTCAGAAATCAAAATATTAACTATTCAAATTAATTTGTATGTTAATAGAAAGTGACTGGTTTATAAATAAGTGCTCTTCCAGTCTAGTAAGTGAATATTAAATATACAAGAGATGTTCATCCTAAAGACATTACTTCACATTTGCTGTCTAGGCCATGACATTCTAACACAAAAGAAGATGGTTATTTGCCAATCACCATCCTCTGGTTTAAATCTGCATTAGGCTCCTCCTCCAGCTATAACAACAAGGGAGCCACCTTGTGTGCAAAAAGGTCTACAAGTCTCCATCCCTCAGGCTAAATTAAATAGGCTTCCACACACCCTTACAATGTCCAGCAACTCTGGAAAGATTCAGTTTTCTCTGACATTTTGAAGTAGAATTGTTATTATTCTAATTATAAAAAAAAGTTGAATAAGGCAAGCAATAGATGGAAGAAAATCTTTGCAGATGTTTTTCTTTGTGGAAAAAAAACTTATTTATTGCCTATGTGAGCTAGTAACCAGAATATAAACAGAACTCTCAAAACGTGCAAGAAAACAAATACAATTAGAAAACATGCAGACATGCAGACATGAATAAACATTTCATCAGAGATAATAGGCAGATGTCATATGAGAATATTAAATAAAGTTCAACATTATTATCCTTTAGAAAAATGTACATTAAAACAATATGATATCAATACACATCAGTCAGTATGGCTAAGAGGATTTGAAAAAACAGAAATTCATTGATGATGGGAATGTAAAATGATAGTCACTCTGGATAACAGAGTGCTAGTTTCTATTAAAATTAAACTTGTAACTAACCTATGACCCAGGAATTGTATCCTGGACATATTTTCCAGAGTAATGAAAACATGTATTCACACGAAACCTAGTACATGAATGTACATAGCACTTTTATTCATAATAGCCAGACACTGACTGAAAACAACAAATATGTTCTTGAAAGAGTGAAGGGTTACCCACAGTATTTCATGGTAACATCCACACATGAAAACCCACAGCAATAACAAAAGGAACAAACTAAAACATAAACCAATTTAGATGAATCTCCAAGGAATTATGCTGAAGGAAAAGGGCCAATTACAAAAGGTTGCACAGGTTATGATTTCATTTATATAACATTACTGGAATGACAAATTTGCAGAAATAGAAATTAATGGTTTCAAAGAATCAGAATCAGAGTAGGTATGGTGGGGAGAAGGGAAGCGGATGTGGTTATAAGAGGAAAATGAGTTAATCTTCTGGCAGGTGAACCTACACATGTAATAAAATTGCACGGAACACACACACACATAAGAAAAAATTAATCTGGTAAAATGCAAATAGATGAGTAGGTTAATTCTATTACTGTCAATATCTTAATTTTGATATTTTTACAGTCATGATATCTTACTATAGTTTTCTAGAGTTTTAAACAGTTTTATGATATGAATAACCAATCTATTCCCTCAGCAGTGCTTTCTACAAGGCCAAGTCTGAAGTACTTTCCATAGCTTATCTCATTTAGTTCTTGAAACAATCCCATCATGTTAGACTTCTTAGAATCCCAGTTCCAAAGAAGCAAACTGAAGCCCACAAATGTGAAGGGACTTTCCCAAGACACAGATAATAGGTAGCTGAGTCCTCCTTGTGCTGTGGAGGGATGGAGCACTTACCTTTTGGGCAGCAGGTCCAGGAGCTGTTGGGTGGGGGTGACTCTCTCTAGGTGCACAGGAAGGAAGATGAGGAGGTAAAAGAGGTGGCAGCTCTGGAAGGTGGGCACCACGGGCTCCTCCTGCTGCCCCATCATGCCTGCACTGATGGGAGTCCACCTGCAGGTCTCATCCAGATTTAGGGCTGATTTATTTCCACACATAGCGGGATAAAGGAGGGCCGATTAAAACAATGAGCCTTAGCAAAGTGCAAAAACACTCATGGTCATAACATGAAGTGAAAGTAAAATATAAATAATTTTACCAGATATTCTTACAAATATGTGAAAGCCGATTTTACACCTGAACAGTGCTGGGGTGAAATGGTGGGGCTGAAGGAAGGAAACAGACTCAGGGTCCCTTGGATTAAAACTGTGGGTCACTCAATAGGGAAAGCCAAGGCACAAAGTCCTGTGAGTCATCAAGGTGGAGTCCTGGCAGAAGGCCTTCTCAGCCATGTCTGGGCCCTGGTTATAGAAACCATCTCTACACCCACACCCCAATCGAGGCAGCAATGGCCATGACACCATGGTACACCTGCCCCTCACCCAGGGAGATGAAGTGTCCATCAGTTCTTTGATGATGTTCTGTGTGGAGCTCTGCAAAGACAAACCGGCAGTTAATCTTGCAGGCAACAGAGCCCTGCTTGGCTGGCCTGGCCTCTTCTGTCGATTCTTTCCATTCCCCAAATCAGGCACAGACCAGAGTCTACATAAACCTCCAGCCAGGGATAAAATGAGATGACAGCTCGAAGGCTCAGAGTGAACTGAGACAGATGGACACCACCCAGCACTCCCCTCATCCCCTGCCAGCCGTGACCTGGGGTGTGAACATGATGGGCCTACCAGGCTTCTATCACCCCAACAACCTGCTCCTGTACAGGGTGTGTCCTAATGGGTCCTTCCTGGCAAATGGTCAGAGGTGTTGGGGTGAAGGCTGAGCCAGCATCTATAGTATCAGAAAGCCTCTTACTCTGGGGTTTCCCTGAGGTCAGGACCTTGGGAAGTTAGAATACAGCAGGAGAACATCTGGCTCTCTTAAGAGATTCCAGCCAAGTGAGCTGGGTAGGTGGCTGTCTCCAGAATGTGGGTGCTGGTTACCCGAGTGCTAAATTCTGTTGGGTTCTACTGTTAAGTAAGAAAGCTTTCTTGGGTCACCTTACCTGGGCTTTAACCTCAGGTTAGACCTCCCCAAGGGCCCCTCAGGCTGCTGACTGCTTACCCTCCACCCACATGCCACATCCATCACCATACACAGTTACACCATGCAGCCTACCCTACAGCCCATGGAAAGTCTAGGTGCAGCCAATGCCTAGATTTGAGAAGAAAGAGGTGGGTTCAGACCCATGGTTTCCTAAGTCTACTTTGTTTGATATTACTGTAGCTGTAACACATCATGTTACTATTTGTATGGAACACTTTCTTCCTGTCGCTTTCAACCCTTTTGCATCTTTGAATTGACAGTGCCTTGTAGAAAACATATAGGTGGATCCTGTTTTTAATACATTCTTCCAATGTCTGCATGTTGATTGGAGTGTTTAGTCCATTATATTTAATATAATAACTGATAAGGAGACAGCCTTTACTACCAAAGTGAACTGAGTTTTCACATCCTAGACTAATGTTCTTGATGTTCCCTTTTAATATACAATCTAAGTATCAAGAAATACCTCTTTTTCTCACTGTGTGACTTTTAAAAATCCATCCTTTTTTGGTCTTAGGAAATGTCAAAGTACAATTTAGTTTCAAATCCAATAGCATGCAAACTCAAATACATAGGAGTTCAATTTTAGAAAAAAAGTCTATATCCTGGTCAGGTATCTTTTCTATTTCTTTTTTTAAAAAACTTGTTACTGACGAAAAATTTATCACTGTAACATAATGTACTGGAAGTTCTAGCCAAAGCAATTATGCAAAAAAGATGCATACAATTTGGAAGAAGTAAAACTATCCCTACTCACAGATGATTTGACCCTATATATAGAAAATCCCAAAGAATACACACACACACACATGCACACAACTGGAAGTAAAAAAAAACAATGCAAATTTGCAAGGTTTAAGATCAACATGCAAAAGTCACTTATATTTCTATATAACTGCAACAAATAATCTGATAAGAAAACTAAGAAAATAATTCTGTGTACAACAGAACTCCAATGAATAAAATACCTAATAACAAATTTAACGAAGGAAATTAAAAACATGTATAATGACATTCATGAAACATTGTGAAAGTAAATAAAAAGACCTAAACAGAAAAACATCTATGTCCATGGCTTACAACTTTTTAAACTCTTAAGATGTCAATACTTCCAACGCAGTTTATGGATTCAATGAAATCCCTATCAAATTCCAATACCAAGTTTACAGAAATAGAAAGACATTCTTCATATTCATAAGAAACTGTAAGGGGCCCCACATATATAAAATACTGAAAAAGAACAACACAGTTGGCAAATTGACACTTTTCAATTTCAAAACTTCATGAACTTGGATTTGGCAATGGACTCACAGATATGGAACCAAAAGCCCAAGAAACAAAGAAAAAAGATACATGGACTTCATCAATATTTATAAAAAAAAAAAATCTTTGTGATTACAAGAACATTACCAAGGAAGTAAAAAGACAACTACACATTCAAAAAATATTAACAAATCACATACTTGATAATAGTGTAGTATCCACAATATATGAAAATCCCCGGCCGGGCACAGTGGCTCACGCTTGTAATCCTAGCACTTTGGGAGGCCGAGGCGGGCGGATCACGAGGTCAGGAGATCGAAACCACGGTGAAACCCCGTCTCTACTAAAAAATACAAAAAAAAAAATTAGCCAGGCGTGGTGGCTGGCGCCTGTAGTCCCAGCTACTTGGAGAGGCTGAGGCAGGAGAATGGCGTGAACCCGGGAGGTGGAGCTTGCGGTGAGCCGAGATTGCGCCACTGCACTCCAGCCTGGGCGACAGAGCGAGACTCCGTCTCAAAAAAAAAAAAAAAAGAAAATCCCTTACAACTCAACAACAAAAACACAACAAGGACTCAAATAGACATTCTTTAAAGATGTACAAATAATGGTGAACAAGCACATATAAGGAATTCAACATCATGGGGTATTATAAAAATGTCAATCAAAACCACTGTGAGTTACCACTTCAAACTGACTGCAATGGCCAGAATTTTAAAAGAAAAAAGGACAAGGATGTGGAGATATCAGAGCACTTCTACCTTGCTGCTGGGAATGTAGAATTGTTGAGCTGCTGTGGAAAATACTTGGAGGTACCTCTGAACGCTGAGCATAGAATTAACAGATGACTTAGCAATTCCATTCCTGTGTAAATTCCCAAAATAACGAAAATCAAGTGCTCAAAATAATGCATGTATATACAAATTCACATAATCAGTATTCATAATACCCCCAAGACAGAACCCCCCAAATATCCATCAAGAAAGAAATGAATAGAGAAACAAAATGCAGGGCATACAAACAATAAGATTTTGTTCTACCACAAAGGTGAATGAAATTTTGATACAAGCTACAACACCACAAATGAACCCTAGAAACTTAAGTGAATTACACCAGAAATAAACAGCACCAATATTGTAGAATTCTACTGACAAAATATTTAGGAAAGGCAAAATTCATTGAGACAGAAAAGATGCTGAGATAGTGATGGAAATGGGGGTTTTTGCTTAATGGATAGAGTTTTTGTTTGGAATGATGAAAAAAATTAGACATAGATAGTGGTTATGGTTTAACAACATTATAAATATAACAAATGCCATGGAATTGTACACTTAAAATGGCTGAAATAGAAAATCTTACATGAAAACTTTAGAAATCATTTTAAAAAATGGTAAAAAATGGTAGCTCTGTAAAACATCTGGTTAAGAAGACAAAATCAAGCTACTTAATGGATAAAAATACTTTCAAACTACACATATAGCACAGGACTATTATCTAGAATATACAAAGAGCTCACAAAATGCAACCATGAAAAAAGAATCCAAGTAGATAATGGGCAAAATATCAGAGAATATACAGATGTCAAATAAACACATGAAAATATGTTCAACATCATTAGTCTTTATGAAATTCTGATGCAAACCACATGGGATTTTATTGCATATCTTTCAGAATGGATGAACTAAAAAATGGTAACAAAAACAAGTGCTGCTGAGGATGAGAAAAATTAGGTCACTCCTACAAGCTGATGGGAATGTAAATGGTACAACCACTCAGGAAAAGAATTTGACAAACTCTGTAATGGACCACAAGGAGGCCCAGGTCCCCTGGCCACAGCCAGTTCCTGAAGGTTCCAACCAGTTCCATCTCCCCTGTTTGGGGATAAATGGCCACACACACCATTTCGCATTTCTAGGATTCCTGGGTACCCTGATGTCTTCTCTAGGATTTTATCAGCCAGTGCAGGTCACAACACAACAGAGCTGTGACAGTCACCAGAGCTCTTTAGGGGCAAGTGAAACAGTGACAAGTGACCATGAGAACAAGCAGTGATATAAATATCCCTTTGTGGGGTGACTCCACCACCTCTTCTGGGTGGTGCATCTGATTAAACAGTTCCTACAACTCTGACCCCTATGGCATGAGTGACAGTTGAGGGAGGTCATATGCCTAAGCTGACCTAGATTCAGCCATCCCCAGAATGTGTCGCTGGCAGGGGCATTTGAATTTAAGAAGAACTTGTTCAGAACTTGAGTTCAGACACTGGTGTCTCCCCACATCTCCTTCTGAATGCAGGGACACAGATGTGAGCAGAGAATCCTAGGCTTAGCTTCCTCATGAAGTGACCCCCTCATTCACAGCAAGTGGGGTGCCCAGACTGAAACAGGAGTCTGATGTCCTCCAGGTCAGTGCAAGGCCACTAATGGGACAGTCACCTTTGTTTAGAAACATAGACACTTAACAGTGACATTACCCTATCTAATAAGGAGTCTAGCTCCACTTTTATCTTTGACCCCTGTCAGTGTGGAGGCTTCCACTAATCCCATCCTCAAACATGCACATTTGGCACTCTGGCTCTGGTGAGATATTTGATCCCTGCTGCCCTATCCAGTTGCTCTTCTCAGACCAACTACCACCTATAAGATGGGTTTATTAAAATTGTCATGTGTGCATTTTATCTTTAAGAAATTAATTCTAGATAAGTCATCGGGGGTATCCCTAGAGAATTCTGAAATGCTAAAGTCTGGATCTCCAAGGCAACTGATTTCCATTCTCACTGAAAAACAGTAACATGCTTTATTAATTTAGAATAAACTTGGCGATTTGATTCTCTTAACAGATTGAACCAAAAGTCCTACTGCATTTACTTATGTCAACCTTTTCATTCAAACATACACATTTTACACAATATACCCATTTAAAGTATAGAATTCATCAGTTTTTGCTATACTCGCAGATGCATGTAATCATCACTGTAGTCAATTTTCATCACCTGCATGATAAACGCATGTATCCTTTAAGTATCCATTCCTCTATCTTGCCATCTTCCTTCCCCAACATCCAGCCCCAGACAAACCAGTAATCTACCTGCTCTCTGTATACATTCCCTATTCTGAACTTCCATGTGAATGGAATCATGTGGGGTACTTAAATGTCTTTCACTTATTACAGTTTTTTTGAAGAGACATACCTGCTACAGCATGTTCCAGTACTTTATTTGGATTTATGGTGGAATTATATTTGATTGTATGGGTATTATTAATGCATATTTTGTACCATGCATTAGATGATTAGATGATGGATTATTTGGGTTCAAAGTTTTGTGTGAACACGTTTCTATTTCTCTTTATAACTATGACAGAAACTGATGGATCATACGGTAATTCTGTTCAATATTTCTTTTAATTTAAAAAGTTTTCTAATTTATTATTTTTTATTGTGGCAAAACCACAATATTGAATTTACCATGTTAACCATTTTTAAGTGTTCAGGTCAACAGTGTTAAGTATATTCACATTGTTGTGCAAGAGATCTCTAAAATTTTATCTTGAAAAGTCTAAGTCTATAT
This sequence comes from Nomascus leucogenys, assembly GCF_006542625.1. Lineage (NCBI taxonomy): Eukaryota > Metazoa > Chordata > Mammalia > Primates > Hylobatidae > Nomascus > Nomascus leucogenys. Next base: position 73,402,574 of record NC_044384.1, read on the forward strand.
CCATTAAACACTACTTCTACCTCCCTGCTAACTCCAGCCCCATTCTACAGCCATCAGCAACAACCTTGCTACATTGTTTGTCTTTTGACTACTTTACAGAGTTTATGAGGGGAATCATACAGTATTTGTTCTTTTACTCCTCCCTTATTTCACTCAGCCTAATGTCCTCAAAGTTAATCCATGTTGTACCAAGTGACAAAATTTCCTGCTGTTCCCTTCAGGATGCTATTGTAAATTATTTTGGATATACACCCAGAAGTGAAATTACTGGACCATATTTTAATACTGTTTTTAATTTTCTGACAAGCTCAACCCTATTTTCCAAAATGACTGCACCACTTTACGTTCCCACCAACAATGCACAAGCATTCTAATAACCGCAGCTTCACCAACACTTGTAATTTTCTGTTCTTTTGATGTTGGCCATTCTAACAGGTGTGAGGAAATAGCTCATTATACTTTCAATTTGCATTTGTCATTTGTGATGGTGAGCATAAATTGTCATTTGCATATGTTATTTGTAGAACTGTCCATTCAGAACCTTTGCCCATTTTTAAAGCCAGGTTGTTTTATTTTTGTTGAGTTATTGAAGTTCCCGGAGTTCCTTTTATGTTGAATATATTAAATCCATTCAGATATATAATTGGTGTATTTTCTCCCATTCTGAAGAGTGCATTTTCACCATGTTGAAGATTTCCTTCAATGTACATCTGTTAACTTTGATGCAATCCCACTTTTCTATTTGTTGCCTATACTATTGGTGTCATATGCAATATATCACTGCAAATCTAACATTTTGATACTTTTCCCTTATGTCTTCTTCAAGGAATTTTAGTGTTTTACATCTTCTATTCGGGCCTTTATTTCACTTCTAGTGAATATTTGTACATGGTGTAAATTACTGTTCAGACTTCATTCTTCTGCAGGTGTATATCCAGTTTTCCCAACATCATTGTTTGAAAAGATTGTCCATTCTTCATTGTGCAGCCTTGGCACCTCTGTCAAAGATCATTTAGCGAAAAATGCAGTACATTTATGTCTAAGTTCTTTATTCTGTTCCACTGGTCTGCATATCTGTCTTTGGTCAAGTAATAGGCCATCTTGATTACTGTTGCTTCCTATTATGTTTTTGATACAGGAATTGTGAAGACCCGGCTTGGTTCTTGCTTATCAAGATTGTTTCAGACATTAAAGGTCCATGAAAATTTTATATATATTTTAGAATTTTCTTATATTTTTGCAAAAAAAAATCCATTGAAATTTTGGTACAGATTGCATTAAATCTGTAGATCACTTTGGGTAGTATGGACATTTTAACAATATTAAGTCATCCAGTCCATGAACACTGGAGTCTCTGAGAATATAGAAAATAAGCCAATACGGATTATTCTTACTCTCACAGAACAATTCACACAGATGTGTGACCAGATATGTTAGGTTCTTCTATATACAAGACACAAATAATTCTGCAAGAGTTTCTCCAGCAGACACCAGCAGGGTGTCCCCTAATTCAACTGATTTCCAACACTACCTGCAGATAGCATTAGATCCCACAGGTTAAGAGCTCAGTCCCACAAGATTGCCCCCACTTCATATGCTAGCTATAAGCTTAGGTTTCTGCAAATTCTGACTGAGAAGCTCTAAATTTGGGTTCCAACGACTGCCTCCTCAAGTTTGATTAATTTGCTATAGTGGCTCACAGAACTCAATAAAACACTACTTACTATAAAGGACAATATAAAAATATAGATGGACACCCAGGTGGAAGAGATGTATAGGGTAAGATATGTGGAAAGGGGCATGGAGCTTCTATGGCCTGTGTGTGTGTATCAACACTCTATAAACCTCCATGTGTTTACCTATCCAAAAGTTCCCCAAAAGAGTCTTTTTGGGTTTTTTATGGTGTCATCATTACATAGACAAGAATGATCATATAATTAGCCATTGGCAATAAACTTAACACTCAGCTCCTTTCCCTTCCAGGGAGAGGAAAGGTGAGGTTGAACATTCCAACCATCTAATCACATGGTTGGTTTTGGTTATCCCTGGCAACCATCCCCAGCCTGAGGCTATGCAGGAGCCCCAGCTATCAGTACTTTCATTAGCACACAAAATAAAACATCACCATATCACTTTGGAGATTCCAGGTATTTTAGGAGTTCTGGGCCAGGAAACAGGACAAAAGCCAGATACATATTTCTCAATATCACAGACATCTTTCTGTTTATTTTTATCTCATTTGTTTTCTTTTAGCAATTCTTTGTAGTTTTCATTGTTTTGCCTTCTTGGTTATGTTTATTCTTGTGGGATATGATAAGGTTTCTCTTCAAATAGCCTGATCAATCCTTTATTCTTTAATTCACAGTACTCCCTCCCCTTTTTCTCCTTTTCTCCTCTTCCCTTCTTTTCTGCCTTTCTTACATGCTCAGATACGCCACGGTACCAGGGATTATCAGTACCAGCTTGCATTCCTTTCCGTATTTGTAGAGAAGACTAGTTATGTAGCTCATTACAGACACCCCTCCCCCATTTCCTCTCTCTCTTATGTGCCCACCTTATCTAAAGAAAGTTCAAATGTTTAGCCAACCAAGGTTAGTTTAGATTGTGCAGCCCAACTCCAGCCAATGGAGAAAGGGTACAGGGGCAGGGTTTGCATCAGGAATAAAGGCTCTCTTGCCTCTTTGCTCTCATGGTGTGCTCTCATGGTGACTGGCCAAAGAGAAGCAACCCTCTGTGCAGAAGGAAAATTGCTTTGCTGAAAATCTTTTGTTTGAGTGTTCAATTTCCTTAGGATTTTGAGCATTATTCCCAACATTCTCAAGCATTTGTTATGCTATTGTAAATGGGATAGTTTTTTAAATTTCCTATTCTGATTACTTACTGACAGTATACAGAAACAGAAATGATTTCTTTGTGCTGATTTTGTATCCTTTGTATCCTACAACTTTGCTGAAGTCATATACAGATGGCCCTCCATATTTTGGGATTCTATATCCATAGATTAAACCAACCACAGACTGAATATGTTCACAAAACAAAATGGACAGCTTTCAGCTGTACTGAACACATTTTTTCTTAAACAGTACGTTACAAAAACTATTTACCTAGGACTTAAGATTCTATTAGTCATTAGAAGTAATCTAGAAATGATTTAAAGTATGTAGGAGGATATGCATAGCTCATATGCAAATAACTGTAGCTTTTTTTTTTTTTTTTTTGAGACCAAGTCTCGCTCTGTCACCAGGCTGAAGTGTAGTGGTGCAATCTTGGCTCACTGCAACCACCACCTCCCGGGTTTAAGCAATTCTCCTGCCTCAGCCTCCAGAGTAGCTGGGATTACAGGCACCTGCCACCACGCCCAGCTAATATTTGTATTTTTAGTAGAGACGGGGTTTCACCATGTTGGCCAGGATGGTCTCGATCTCTTGACCTCGTGATCCGCCTGCCTCAGCCTCCCAAAGTGCTGGGATTGCAGGCATGAGCCACCGGATCTGGCCAATATTGTGCCATTTTATATAATGGAATTGAATATCCATACATTTGGGTATGGGGGTGGGGGGTCTTGGAACCACTCCCACATACATAGGATGAATGTATTAGTTTTAAGTTCTAGAAATTGAATCCATAGATGATTTTATCATCTTAAAAAAGAGATAATTATACTTCTTCCTATCCAATATGGAAGTCATTTATATCTTTTTTTTGTCTAACTGGTCTGGCTAGGATTTGTTGTAGTATATTGAATAGAAGAGATGAGAATGAGTATCCTTGCTTCGTTCCTGATCTTCAAGAAAAAGCTTTCAGTCTTTTGCTATTCAGTATGATGTTACGTGGGGGCTTTTCATAAATGCCTTTTCCTATGTTGATGCAGTTTTCTTCTATTCCTGGGGGGTTAAGTGTTTTTAATCAACCAATTCAAGAGTGTTAAATGTTGCCAAATTCTGTTAATATATTTTCCATTTCCAACGGTTCAAAATTATGCACTTTTGTTTCAGCTTTTTGTTGGGAAGAAGAAAACAACAAAAGCTTATTCCCTTTCTTTTCTGTTTTGTTTTCCTGTCATGGTAATACTTCGGAGAGGGGAGGGACCTCTCTGCTATAGTCTGTATAATTTTTTTTTCCTCCGGAGAACTTCACATGAGTGTTATCACTCCAGCATGGCCACAGATGCTTTATGCAATTTAGTGAATCAGGCTTTATTCAGGTTTAAACTGACCCCTTTACTGTGCTATAGAGATGCCACAGAAGTTGTCCCTGATAACCCAGAAGATCAGGGCCTTTGCTGAGTTAGAGGCATGGGCAGCAGCAGCAGCAGATGCAGCTACAGCAGAGGTACTTAAAGATCATAGTGAATGCAGACTTCAGGATACCATCTAATGGCAGCTTTCCCACCCTCTCTTCTCTTTCTTTTTCAAATGACTGTTCCTTTAGAAATGACCACCTGACTGTTCCACAACTAGAACTGAATAAAATCTCACCACCAGCCCCCACCTTCAGACCAACAGATCAAGTCTCATGCCCAGTATCAGTCACAGCTTTACTCTAAAATACACAGATAGGCCCCAGTCAAAACATCCAACCCAGGACCACATTAAGGAGAATTCCAATTCAAGAATCCTGCTCATAAAGGTCAAAGAACTATGCAAAATGTTTACCTTGGTCATCTGTATGAAGAACTGAGGCTTGATATGCCTCAACAGTGTGACACAGAACAGTGTGCATCACCTCAAAGTGCATGCTGGCCATCAAGCAACAGAGCAAGTTAGCAACCCAGACAAGGGAAAACAAACCCATGATGTGATCAACATGTAGACATCCTGTGTATGGTGCCAGTTGTTATGGTCACCTGAAAAGGTGTGGTTCTGATGGTGACACTGATGGCTATGTGGCGCACACACGAAGACAGTATGAAAAAGCTTATTAAGCACATAGTTGAGGTTTCAGGAAGAGCATGGCAAGCCTCTCAAGCAGGTGTGAAATGGCAAGACAGAGCAAACAAAATAGCACTAATACCCATTATGAATGCTAATGCAGAAATCCTCATTTAGACACCAGCAAACCATGCTGAACAACTTATTAAAAGCATTATTCACTTGAGCCTGGGAGACAGAGGTTGCAGTGAGCTGAGATCGTGCCACTGCACTCCAGCCTGGGTAACAGAGTGAGACCCAGTATCAAAAGTCAAATAAAATAAAATAATAAAGAAAAAAGGCATTCTTCAATATAACCAAGTGATATTTATTCATGGAAAGGAAGGATGGCTCAACATATGAAAACCATCAATGTAATAATACAGTAGGCTGTACTATAAAAATGATGAAAAAATGAAAATCATCTCAATTGATGCATAAAAGCATTGCACAAAATTCAATACTCATTCATGATAAACAACTACAACATACTATGAAAAAAAGATAACTTCCTCAACCTGCTATAAGCCATGCATGAAAAACCCACTCCATCATTTTGATGACAAAAAACTGGATTTTTAATATCTAACATCAGAAAGAAAACAAGGTTGTCTGCTTTCACTAGTTTCAAACCAGGCAAGAAAATAAAATGAAACCATTCCAGATTTAAGAATATATACAAAAACAGCACCCCAGAAAACATACAAAATCACATTTTCTCACTGTACATATAAGTGCATAACTCCAGACACGGACACATAAACTCACAAACCTGCAGATATAAAGGGCCCAAGAGACACTAACCGACACTTCCAGAGAAACAGACTCTAAGCCTTCTGCACTCTTCTTCAGGTTTCTCTGCTTCCTTGGGAATAACCACCTTGACACATTGCACATTTTTGCCTTTTCTTGTTTCTTCTCTTCTAGAATGTCACATTGGAAGGGACAGTGATATTAGCACAGCTTTGTTCACTATACCAATTAGAGAACCTGTTACACAGAAGAGATGAACAATTATTGAATATTAGGAGTCAGACATACACAAAGAGGTTTCACACAAACTTCATCCCAGGTCCACATATAATTGATCTTCAAAGAGTGAATTGTTCTCACCCCCATTCCATGTGGCCGATGAGTACCTCCTAGCTCCCAAACCTCTCACAAAAGGTGGCTCTTCAGCAATCCTGACAGGGAAACTATTTCCCACTACATGAATACAAAGTACAAAAATCCCTTTTCTACAAAATCACAAAATGGGAGTTGAAGGATGTAAAACAGTGAGCCTGAAATGGATAGGGTATTATGCTCCAGCCCTTCAAACTGCTATAAATGCTTCCAGAAACATATCCCTTATGACCTGCCTCCTTCTCAGCTTGTTTTTCCATTAAGAGCTCAGTGAAGAATGGCAAAAGTGTGTATCTCATGGCTCAGCCACCATGCCCTACACTGTGCTCTCCTTGGTAGTCATCCCTCCGCTGAGGTCTCATCTGTCAGCAGACCTCACTTCAGATATCCTCTTGAGGCCACTTCAAGCCTTGCGTGGCTGCCACCTGACCTACATCTGCTATTGTAGGAAGGTGGGAGCCTAGGAATCTCAGACCACAGGTCTTCAAGCAAGATGAAGATCACTTCTGGGACCTAAGGAAAGACAGGAAGCTTTTTGAGGTCACATGAAAACCTGGCTGCCCTCGTTCCTGTCACTGCTCTTGCATGACACTGACTTGCTAACCAAGAAACAGTGAGCACTGCCTCTGACAAAGGAGGGTTCAACACCCACCACACCTGCACAATTCAACACAGGTAGAAAACTACAATGGTGCCAGGACACAGTTTCTTGGGAATCCAGGATACCTTGCATTTTGGGAGTGACGTAAAGCTAGTCGCTTTGATGGCCTGTGCAGCCTCTCTGACATGGCCATTCCCATATATCACAGGGGCAGAGTCCTGCAGGGAAGGTACCGTTCCAAAAATCAGTTAAGTACTGGCCTTTGTGTAGGGGATTATTAAACCAGTCCTGGAGCAGCATGCAGCAACGTGCATTGAGGCAAGGGGCCTAGGGCACAAACAGTACAAGACACTGGATATCTTAGGGTGAAACGTGTCAGAAAACTTAAGGTAGGCAAGTGTAAAAAGGTAAGAAGTTTGAGTGTGTCCTACAAGTAAGATATGGCAGGGCATATCTATGTGACTCCATTAGTGGTTTTGAGACTATTCTGACTATGGTGGTTGATGCAGAGCTAGTGGTGATGGGACATTGATTACTGTGTTTTTAAGTGGCATGTGTCCCAGGACACGGGTTCTGCCACTGCTTTTTCAGCCCTGTCGGCACACAGCCACCCGGGATTGCTACAGACGGACTTTCCAGTGTGAGATAGCTGAGAATTTTTCTGACTGTGGTGGTTGGTGCTGATGATGGTGAGTACTGTTTAAGGAGCACGTTTCTCAGGACACAGGTTCTGCCACTGTTTCTTCAGTGCTCTCAGTGTACAGCCACCTGGGATTGCTACAGAGAAACTTTCCAGTGTGAGAAACATGAGAATTTTTAAACACATTTACCAGCAAGCATCTGTAGCATGTGTTTGCAATGAGAAAGTGGGGGCTGGAAATGACCTCAAGAGAACTCTGGAAATAAATGATGCTGATGCCCATGAATTAGAATGTCCACAGGCAGATTCCAACTGAGAGAACTATGAGATGCAACTTTGTTTCAGAAAGATGGCATTTGCAAATATCTGACCCATGGACACTGATATGAACTTAAAGATAGACTCTAGGATCCCTCTGAATTCTACCCAGTCATGTATCCGAACTAAGGGCAGATACTGCCCTAAAGGGTGTTTTCTAATTTCAAACTGGGTTCTAAGAAAGGCCTATCCGAGGTCCAAGTCCTTCTTCCCCAGTCCTTGAATTCATCCTAAAAAGGACCCCAGGGTGAAGGGTTACATATGCAATGGAAGGCACTCCCATATGGCTCTAGTTTAAGAAGTTGCTCACCAGTGTAAATGTTTTCCTGGTCTCAAAATGAACTGGGGGGATGAAGAATTTCCCACATTCTTTACATTTATGGCATTTCTCTCCAGGATACATTCTCTTGTGTGCCTGAAAGACTGTGTGAAGGCTTTTCCAAATTTCTTACACTCATAGGATTTCTCTCCACTGAGTCCTTTCATATATTCACTTTGTAGAGGAGAGTTGAACATTTTCCCATGTTTTTTACAGATTTCACTGCAGCAGGACTCCTTGTCTTTGCAATGAATTAGGTCAACTGAAGGCTTGCTCACAATGTTTACATTCATATGGTTTCCAACCAATGTGAGTTATTTCCTGTGTTCAAAAGAAACTGGGACAACATAGGGCTTTACAGCAGTGTTATATTCTAGCAGTTTATCTCCAGTATAAATTCTTTTATGCATTCACAATAAGTGGAACAACTGAAGGCTGTTCATTGTTTTCATTCTCAGGCTTTTTATGCAGTGAGTCTTTTCATACCCTCAAAAGTGAACGGAAGAAATAAAGGCTTTTTCCACATTGTTTACATCCATAAGATTTCTCTCCAGTATGAGTTCTTTCATGTTTTTGAAAGGAAGTTGAACAAGTGAAAGCTTTACCACATCCTTTACATTCACAGGGTTTCTCTCCAGTATGAATTCTTTCATTCACTTGAAAGGAACTGATTTGAATGAATGCTTTACCACATTGTTTACATTCATAGGGTTTCTCTCCAGTGAGTTCTTTCATGTTTTTGAGATGAGCTTGAATTTCTGAAAGCTTCACCACATTGTTTACAATCATGAGGTTTTTCTCCAGTGTAAGTTCTTTCATGCAGTTGAAGAGAGCTTGAAAATCTGAAGGCTTTCCCATGTGGTTTATATTCATAAGATTTTTCTCCAGTGTGAGTTCATGTGGTTGAAGAAAACTTAAAAACCCGAAGGCTTTCTTTCCCACACTGTTTGCATTCATAAGGTTTCTTTCCAGTGTGCGTTTTCTCATGTTGTTGAAAAGCAGCTGAATAACTGAAGGCTTTACCACATCGTTTACATTCATAGGGTTTTTCTCCAATGTGAGTTCTTTCATGTTTTTGAAAAGAGCTTGAACAACTAATGGCTTTACCACATTGTTTACACTCACAGGGTTTCTCTCCAGTTTGAGTTCTTTCATGTTTTCGAAAAGAACTTGAATAAATGAAAGCTTTACCACATTGTTTACATGCATAAGGTTTTTCTCCAGTGAGTTCTTTCATGCAGTCCCAGAGAATTAGAAAATCTGAAGGCTTTACCACATTGTTTACATCCATAAAATTTCTGCCCAGTGTGGGTCCTTTCATGTGGTTAAAAAGAACTTAAAAAATGAAAGGCTTTGCCATACTGTTTACACTCACAGGGTTTCTCTCCCATGTGAGTTATTTTGTGTTGTCTAAAAGAACTTGAACAACTGAAAGCTTTACCACACTGTTTACATTCATAGGATTTCTCTCCAGTGTGAGTTCTTTCATGTTTTTGAAAAGAACTTGAATACCTGAAGGCCTTACCACAATACTTACATTCATGGGGTTTCTCTCCAGTATGAGTCCTTTCATGTCTTCAAAAAGCCTGGTAATATATAAAGGCTTTTCCACAGTGTTTACATTCATAGGGTTTCTTACTGGTGTGAGTTCTTTTATACGTTTGGAGTAAGTTGTGATAATGGAAGGCTTTCCCACATTCTTTACTTCACATAGTTTCTCTCCAGGATGCATTCTTACGTGTCCTGGACGTTTTGTGTGATAAAGGAAGGCTTTCCTACATTCCTTACATTCACATAAGGTTTCTCTCTAGTGTGTGTTTTTTCATGCTTGAAAAAGCAGTGGTGATAACTGAAGGTTTTCCCACGTTCTTTACATTTATATGGTTTATCATCATATTCCTTATACTCGCTTTGTTTCTGTCCACCATGACATCTCCTGTGCCTATTAGGGGATGAATGCCACATGAAGACTTTCCCATATGTGCTGCATTCGTGTGGTTTTACTCCAGTAGAAGTCACCTTGCTCATATTAAGATACGTCATCTGGCTAGTGGTTTTCTACACTGAATACCATCTTTACTTTTAGAGAGTCTCTCAACCACCTGGCTGCTGTAAAAAATAAGTAGCACATTATTAGTGGCTTTTTAAATTAATGATCTTGTGTTTATTAACAGGTATTATGATCATATTTTACCCATTTTCAGAAGAAGTGTAGATTATCTGCCCTGTCTGAATTGTTTGAAAGTTAATATACTCAATGCTCTGGAAGATTTGATCATAGCTATTATCACAACAGTCACAGATGTGACTCTGAATACTCTTTCAAAGTGATTTATTTTTAACACCCTGAGTATCTATGACATCTTAAAATATTTTTGGTGAAAATTTTGTAAGAATGAATACATTTGAAGCTGTGCTTACTGTTTTGCCTGTTTGTTTCTGAAATTCTCTCATGGGCCACTAATTACTCTAGTGAATGCAACTCACCTTAGATTTCTCAGCCAGTTTTTGTGGTCATCTTCAATGTCCTGGTCTTTCTGCTTTTTCTCTAAAATGCAGATGCAGATACATGATAAATTATTACAAATTATAGAAAACTGTAACATTCTAGGCTCAGATTAGCTGTGACCCTGTCTTGTTTAAGCAGCAAAAGATTCCCTTTTTACATTTCAAATTTTAGAACAATGCTGTTGAGCAAGAAATGCCTTTTCTCTACTTAACTAAGTAGAGAAATGTTGATATCCTTACCTAGACAGACCAGGTTCTTGAAGATTGCCTGCATCACATCTCTGTAGTTTTTTCTGTGAAGAATCTAGTAAAGCCCATTCCTCCAGGGTGAAGTTCACAGCCACATCCTCAAAGGAGACTAAGTCCTGAAAGAACCCACGTATGTTTATAGAAAAACAGGTGAGACTGGCAGTACTAGGAATCCATGCTCAATTCATAAACAGTTCACATATAATTCTGTGGTCTCCAAACATTTAGTGTATGACTTGGTTTTCAGAAATATACTCTCTGTCCACATTCATTTCCTCATGAATTTAACACTATCATAAACACATGGAAATTACTTCTGTTGATCATCTGAAGCCTTATTGTTCTCTAAAGGCAGATTGAAGACGACCTTAGAGAAGTAAGAGAAATGTTATATAAATGAAACAAATTTTAAGCCCGTCAACTCTTTGTTTAAAAATGCTTGTATCTCATACCTTATGACATACCATATCATTCAGCTTTTCATGAAACATGGGTTCAAATCTGAACAAGGTTTTAATAAATAAATACACCTTTAAGAGCATAAACTTTTTTTTTCCTATGCCCATTCACAAACATGAGAAGCCAGGAGACTTGCAGAAAGCCAAATCATAACCAGCTGCTCGCCATGCTGTCCTGAAGGCCCCTGGGTCTCTGCAAGTCAATCATCAAACATCAACAAAATAAAGTCAGAGACTTCCAATTTCTTGTCTGACAAGTAAGGAACACGGAAGTTGTCATTCTCATCCATGCAAGTAAAAACTGAATAAATATAAAATCAATTATTCTTCATAGATCCAGTAAAGAATTGAGAGTCACAAGGCCAAGTTTTGTCTCAAAATTTGGGGGACAAAAATGAAAAGTAGCCATTTTGTATTCCCAGGATATGTGTTTTTTTTTTGAAGAAAGTACCGACAAAAAGAATTAAACTTTGTAAAATATTTTGAGATTTATTCTGACCCAAATATGAGTGACCATGGCCTGTGACATAGCCCTCAGGAGGTCCTGAGAGCATGTGCCCAAGGTAGTTGGGGTACAGATTGGCCATATATATATATATATATATATATATATATATATAACATTTAGGAAGGCATGACGCATCAATTAAATATATTTAAGAAATACATTGGTTTGGTTTAGAAAGGTGGGACAACTCAAAACAGGGACTACCTGGCTTTAGGTGAATTTAAATGTTTTCTAGTTGACAATTGGTTGAGTTTGTCTAAAGATCTGGGATTGATAGAAAGGAATGTTTAGGTTAAAGATAAAAAGATTGTGGTGACCAAGTTTTACTGTGCAGGGGAAGCTCGCAGATAGCAGACTTCAGAGAGAGCAGGTTGTAAATTGTTTCTTATCAGACTTAAAAGGGTGCCTGGCTCTTAGTTGATTATCTCCTGGATCTGGAAACAAAGGAAGGAAAACAAAGGGGGAAGGGGATTCTTTATAGAATGTGGATTTTTCCCACAAGAGACTTTGCAGGGCAATTTCAAGGTATGGCAAGGAAATATATTTTGGCATTAAATATTTTTCCTTATCTCATAATGCTATGCCAGAGTCAGACTGAAAAGTAAGTCACAATATATAGGGTCAAATAAAACCCATCTGATGAGAATTTATGGTTTGTAGGGCATGACTCCCTAGACCCCTTAGGTAGGAATTTGGGTAAGATAAAAAAAATCAGAGCTTAGTCCTCAAAGGTCTGTCCTCAAAAGAATCTATTTCAACAAAGCTTAACGTATTAAGATTTTGTCAAAGCTGAAGTGACCTGGGGGAAAGGACTGAGAAGCATGTATGAAGATCAAGTTTTTTATGTTCCCAACATCAAATATATGGTGTATTTCCCAATATCACTTCTCTAACTCTCTGACACCAACTAAGTATCTTAAAATTTAATTCAATTCTGATACTAACCATCCGGAATTAGACTCCAGAGGTTAAGGCCTAGTCTTAGACAAGACTACTGCCACGTTAGATGCCAGCCACAAAATGAAGTACCCAGGCTATCCACACTTCTATACGGCCAACTATAAATCTAAAGGTTCCCACACTACCTGCTTATAGTCCAATAATTCACTAGAACTTCTCTCGGAACTCAGAAAAAGTGCTTTACTTAGCATTACCAGTTTATTACAAAACATACAACTCAGGAATAGCCAAATGAACAAGGTGCACAGGTAAAAGTATGGGGAGACAGTGAGGAGTTTCCATGCACTTCCTAATTATGCCACCCTCATAGCACCCCAATGTGTTTACCAACATGCAACTTCTCAGAATCCCAACATTTATGAGGTTTGGAGGCTTCATTACATAGATGTGAATAATTAAATCACAGGACACTAGTAATTAACTGACTCTCCAGCCCATTTTTTCTCCTCTGAAATTGGGGACTAGGGCTGAAAGTTCAAGGGTGGGTCTTTCTATGATCACCAATCCTCATTCTAAAGTTATGTAGGTCTCCATGAGTGGATAATTTGCAAACAATGTAGATCCTATCGCCCTTATCACTCACGAAATTCCAAGGGATTTAGAGCTTTGTGCTAGGAATCACACACAAAGACCAGATGTATTTCTCATTCTACTGAGAGGTGACAGCATGCTGGCAGCCCTCGCTCGCTCTCTGCGCCTCCTGGGCCTCAGCGTCCACTCTGGCCACGCTTGAGGAATCCTTCAGCCCAATGCTGCACTGTGGGAGCCCCTCTCTGGACTGCCTGAGGCCAGAGCCAGCACCCTCTGTGGGGGAGGTGTGGAGGAAGAAGCATGGGCGGGAACCGAGGCTGCACACAGCCCTCGCAGGTGGACACAGGTGGGTGTTCCGGGTGGGTGCGGGCTGAGGGGGCCCCACACTTGGAACGGCTGGCTGGCACCACCGGCCCTGGGCAGTGAGGGGCTTAGCACCCGGGCCAGCAGCTGCGGAGGGTGCGCCGGGTCCCCCAGCACTGCCAGCCCACCCACGCCGTGCTCGAATTCTCGCCTGGACTCAGCCGCCTTCCCACAGGGCAGGGCTCGGGACCTGCAGCCTGCCATGCCCGAGCCACCCCCACCCCCGGCCCTGTGGGCTCCTGCACTGCCCGAGCCTCCCCGACGGGTGCCTCCCCCTGCTCCACAGTGCCCGGTCCCATCGACCGCCCAAGGGCTGAGGAGTGCAGGCGCATGGCACGGGACTGGCGGGCAGCTCCGCCCGCAGCCCCAGCGCAGGATCCACTAGGCAAAGCCAGCTGGACTCCTGAGTCAGGTGGGGTCTTGGAGAACTTTTATGTCTAGCTAGAGGATTTTAAACTCATCAATCAGCACTCTGTGTCTAGCTAAAGGTTTGTAAATGCACCAATCAGTGCTCTGTGTCTAGCTAATCTAGTGGGGACTTGGAGAACTTTTATGTCTAGCTAGAGGATTGTAAATGCACCAATCAGTACTCTGTATCTAGCTCAGGGATTGTAAATGCACCAATCGGCACCCTGTCAAAATGGACCAATCAGCTCTCTATAAAATGGACCAATCAGCTGTCTGTAAAATGGACCAAGCAGCAGGATGTGGGTGGCACCAAATAAGGGAATAAAAGCAGGCTGCCCCCAGCCAGCAGCGACAACCCGCTTGGTCCCCTTCCACACTGTGGAAGCTTTGTTCTTTTGCTCTTTGCAATAAATCTTGCTGCTGCTCACTCTTTGGGTCTGCACTGCCTTTATGAGCTGTAACACTCACCGTGAAGGTCTGCAGCTTCACTCCTGAGGCCAGCGAGACCACGAACCCAGCAGGAGGAATGGACAACTCTGGACGAGAGGAACGAACAACTCCAGACGCACCACCTTAAGAGTTGTAACACTCACCGCAAAGGTCTGCAACTTCACTCCTGAAGCCAGTGAGACCACGAACCCACCAGAAGGAAGAAACTCTGAACACGTCCGAACGTCAGAAGGAACAAACTCCGGACACACCATCTTTAAGAACTGTAACACTCACCACGAGGGTCCGCGGCTCCATCTTGAGTCAGTGAGACCAAGAACCCACCAATTCCGGATACACTACCATAGAATATCACACCTCAGGGGCACAGGATCACTAAAAGACTAAGATCAAATCATAGGACTATAACATGTTTCCCATCCACCCCCATCTTACCAATGTCATTAGGATTTCTGTTTAAAAACAGCTGGATACAGTGAAAGTATATTTCCGCACATTCTAAACTTTATTGAAGTGTCTAAAGAACCCCAAAGGTGACCAGAAAGAGAAAATCAAGGACACCAAAGGAAATTGTGTCCTCTGATGTCTACAGCTACTGAAAATAGAAAACACAACCTAAACCAGTAGGATAAACCTAAAACCTCACAATAAAGGCCTATTTACTTGTTTCTTTTTCCCAGTAAATCTTGTCCAATTTTCAAAAAAAAAAATTACAAGCAATACTAAAAAATTTTAAAAACAGAGAAGAGGCCGGCAACAGTGGCTCATGCCTGTAATTCCACCACTTTGGGAAGCTGAGGCAGGCAGACTGCTTGAGCTCAGGAGTTTGAGACCAGCCTGCAATATGACAAGACCCTGTCTCTATTTTTTTAATTAAAAAGAAAAAAAATAAAATAAAAAACACAGAAGAGAGAGGTTAAGCACCAGAACTAGGTTCAAATATAGAAGAGCTGTTAGAATGATCAGATCAGAAACATAAACCAGGCATGACTAATATGCTAAGAGTTCTCACAGAAATAGTGAAGAATATAAAAGAACAGATAAGCAATTTAAGCAGAGATATAAAAAAATGTTAACAAAGAATCAAAAGGTGATGCAAGACATAAAATACACTGTTACAGAAATGTCAAATACCCTTAGAGGTTTATCAGTACAGTGGAAATGTCTGCAGAAAGATCAGTGATCTTGAAAAACAGTCTAACCTGCCAAAACTGAAATGGCCGAGGTGCTGGGGTGGGGAGAAATGGCACAAAATTCAAGAACTGTTAAAAAGTTATAAAAAGTGGAACATACATATAATGGTAGTAAATAAACAGAGGAGATAACTGAAGCAATAATGACTGACAATTTCCTAAAATTAATGACAGATGACAAAGCACATATATAATCTCAGAAAATGCCAAACAACATAAATACCCCAAAAACCATACCTTGGCTTGTCATATACAAACTGGAAAAAAATCATAGACAAAGAAACATCTTAAATGAAGTTACATGGGGGGAAGAAACCTCAACATCAGAGTTATAAACACATATGAAAATTAAACTGGGCTCGTTACAGAAACCAGGTAGGCAAAAAGAGATTGGAGTGAAATATTTAAAACACAAGAAAAAAAAAAAACTACCCACATAGATTTCTGTATGGAGTAAAAATATCCTTCAAAAGTGAAGGAGAAATGAAAGTTTTCTGAGAAAAAAATAAGAAAATCTGTCACCAGTATACCTGCTTTGAAAGAACTATTAGAACAAATTCCTCACAAAAAGAAAATGATAAAATAAAACATTAGAGGAGAAATAAATAAAGGTAAAATAAAATTTTTCCTTAATCTAAGAGATGAAGGTTTATTCAAAATATAAACAGCCATAATGTATTTGGCTGCAATTATAGCTTATGGATATATGATATGTATGATTACAATGTTTCAAAGGACAGAGGGGGAAGAATTGGTAATACTTTTTCATGAGGTATTTGCCTAACCAGTGAAGTAGTATAGTGTTAATCAAAAGAAAACTTGGGTTGATTGTGAACTTGTACTCCAAAATCAAACATAATCATTAAAACTCTTAAAAACAACAACAAACTATAACTGATATGCTAAGAGGGGAGAAAAAAATGGATTCAGGTCAAATGCTTAATGAAAGCAGAGAAGGTAGAAAAATAATGAAATGTGGAAAAAATTAAGAAGTAGAAAACAGTTTTAAAAAAAGTAGACATTAACCCAACTAAATCAATAATCACATTAAACACACGTTCTAAATACAACAAACAGAAGACAGATACTGTCATACTGGGTAAAACATTGCTGTCAAAAAGAAACCCACTTTAAATATAAAGAAACAGATACATTAAAAATAAAGGAGTGAAGAAAGATACAGCATGCTAACACTAACAAAAAGAAAGCTGACATAGCTGTATTTAAATTTTACACAAAGCTGACTTCACAGCATGGAAATCTCAGTGATAGAGGGGCATTACCTAGTGACAAAGTGGTCAATTCACCAAGAAGACAAAGCAATCCTTGGTGTGTGTGTATATAAAAACTAAGTGGCAAAATAATGAGGCAAAACTGACGGAACTGCAAGGATAAATACATGTATCCACTAGTACAGTTGGAGACTTCAACAACCTTTTATTGCTATCAGAAGATCTAGCAGGCAGAAACTCAGGAAGGACATCATTGAATAGAACATCCTCAAACAACTGGACTTAATTTAAAAACATAATACTTCAACCAGCAACAGCAGAACATACATTCTTCTCAAGTTCACATGGAACAATTGACCAAGATAGCCCACATTCTGGAACATAAAACACATCTTAACAAATCTGAAATAGAAGTAACACAAAATACGCTCTCAAAATACTATGGCATCAAATCAGGAAATAATAATAGAGCTTAAAAACTCACAAATACATGGAAATTAAAAATCGTACTTCCAAAAAACATAGGGGAACAAAGAAATCTCAAAAGATATTTAAGATTACTTTGAATTCAATTAAAATAATCAAAATTGGTGAAATGCAGCATTTTTGAGGAAAATTTACAATACTGAACACATGGTGTATACCTTAAAAAAATAAAAGTGGAGGAGCTAATTACACCCAAAGTAAGCACAAGACAATAAATAATAAAGACAAGAAATAAATAAAATTATGAAAAATCAATAGAGAAAAATCAACAAAAGCAAAAGCTGCTCTCGTGAAAAGAGCAGTAAAATTGACAAATGTTTACATCTGTAACGTAGGTAAAAGAAAAAAACAAAAATTACTAATATGACAAATGAAATGCAGTTAATGAAAAAACCTAAGCACCTGACAAAATCTAACATCCATTTATGACAACAAGTAGTTCCTCTTCTTGGGAAATATCTACAAGAAATCTGCAGTTAACATCATACTGAATGGTGAGAGACTATATGCTTTCCTGGTAAAATGAGGAGCAAGCCAAGGAGCCCTTCCTAGCATTCCCATTTAACATTATACTGGAAGTCCTAGTTAATGCAGTAAGACAAGAAAAGGAAATAAGAGCTATACAAATTGGGAAGAAAGAAATAAAACTGTCTTTGTTGCATATGACATCATTGTCTACATAGAAAATCTCAAAACATTCCCAAGAACAAAGAAAACTCCTGGAACTAATGAGCGTATAGCAAAGTTGAAGTATATAAGGTTAATAAAAGTCAATTGCTTTCCTATACACGCACACTAAACTGTTCTTTGATAAAGAACCAAAGGCAATTCAATGGTGAAAAGATAGGTCATTTCACCAAATAGTGCAGAAAATAGTATACAGCTACATAAAAAATTAATCTAGACATAGACCTTCCATGTTTCACAAAAATTAACTCAAAATGGATTACAGATGTAAAAAGAAAAACTTCTAGAACATAAGAGAAAATCTAGGTGACCTTAGGTTTGATGATGAAGTTTTAGATAATTGTTTAGCTTTGTTAAAATGAAAATCTCTTGCTCTGGGAAAGCTGGTGGAAGGGAATGAAAATATAAGCCACAGACTTGGAGGAATTATTTGCAAAACACTTATTTTATAAACAACCGGCATCCAAAATACCAAAAGAAGTATTAAAACAATAAGACAACAATCTAATTAAAAATGGGCAAAAGTTAAAAACATACACATCACCAAACATTCAGATATGGCAATAGAGAATTGGAAACAAAATTGAATGAGATCATGACACACTTATTGAAATGCCGACATTTCAAATCACACAGAACACCAAATGATGATGAAGATGTAGAACAACAGAACTCCTCATTCCATGCTGACAGAAATGGAAAACTGTACATCTACTTTGGAATGTAGGCAATTTCTTAAAACATAAAACATACTTTTAACATCTGATCGAGCAATTGCGTTCTTAGTTATTTGCCCAATTCATCTGAAAACTTCGTGTCAAAATCTGCAAATGAATGTAATTTGTGTATCTGTTTCTAAACCTTAAGAGGGGCTCACGCCTATAATCCCAGCACTTTGGGAGGCTGAGATGGGTGGATCACGAGGTCAGGAGATCGAGACCATCCTGGCTAACACGGTGAAACCCCATCTCTACTAAAAAATACAAAAAATTAGCTGGGCGTGGTGGCGGGCGCCTGTAGTCCCAGCTACTCAGGAGGCTGAGGCAGGACAATGGCGTGAACCTGGGAGGCAGAGCCTGCAGTGAGCCAAGATCATGCCACTGCACTCCAGCCTGGGTGACAGAGTGAGACTCCATCTCAAAAAAAAAAAAAAAAAAAAAGAGTGAGCCAAGACATCTATCAATGGGAAACTGGATAAACAATCTGTGGTGAATTCATAGGATGAATACTGTTCAGTGATAAAAAGAAATCAGGGATAGAGCCATGAAAATCATGGAGGAAACTTAGAAGTATACTACAAAGTGAAAGACAATCTGAAAAGGCTACATGCTATATGATTTCAAGTATGACATTCTGGAAATGACAAAATTATGAGAGAGTAAAACTATTTTTGCTTGTCAATGATTTGGGGATGACAGGAAGGGATGAATAAATAGGTGGAGCACAGAGGAATTTTAGGGCAGTGAAAATATTCTTAATAATGCAGAAATGATGGACTCCAGTCATTATACATTTGTTCAAACTACAGATTGTATAACAGAGTCAGTCCTAATGTAAACCGTGGACTGTGATGCATCAGTATTGGTACATCAATTGTAACAGATGTATCACATTAATAAGATATAAAAAGTAGGACAAACTGTGTTGAGACAAGGGGTTATGTGGCAACACTGGACTTTCTCAATTTTTTCTAAACCTTAACTGCTCTAAAAAAAAAAAAGTCTATTAGAAAAAGAAAAAACAGATTAAAATAGGCTCACAACAATTCACTTCTGATAAGTGACTGATGGACTGATGAATGAAATATGCAACCTTTTATGGAAATTTCATTAAAATTTGAACTTATTTTATTAATAGGCCATTATCGTGCTTTCTGAGCCTGAGACTGGCAAAGGCGGTGAAAGTTCCATAGAAAGCCTCGTTCAAAAGCCCATCCCTACATCTTCCGAGAAGTGAAATGAGAGCCTTGGTTAGTATCCATAGCATCTGGAATGCTGATGTGAATAAGGAGTGTACTGAAGGATCATGCACAGTGGACTTGTTATATGTAGAAATGTGTTAACTTGGTTTATATTTTGGGAATCTATGAAGTAAGAGATATCCAGAGTTTTTTTCTTTTTACCACAAAGGGGCAACTCAAGACAATCACCCCAATGTGTGTAAACATGTGCAAATGAGGGTCATTGTTGGCCAGTGCAAAGATGACTGCGAGGTGTTTGGTCAGTTGTGCTGATTCTTAGATCTGGTCATTTACCCAGGTCTATCCCGATATAGGAATAAAAATCAGTCACCTATCCAATGAGAGCTCCATGATGTATGAAAGTGGCAATGTTGTCCATAAAGTCGGCAAAATCCCTACTGTTTGTCACTTGGTAACAAGGTGGCTAGGCGAGGGAGACTTGTTCCAGCAACATATGTGGCAAAGGACTGAAAGGAAGCCATCTCCTTCTGCAGGGAGGACATGCTGAAGGTTAATGCTTGGCTCCATGTCAAAAAGACTCTCGGGAATGGTGGTGTTTCCAAAACCCAAGGCAGTTGAGTAGAATCACATGGTCTGGACCTAGGAGAGCTTATTTTTATAAAAGCACAGTACAGAGTGGTAATTGCTGCTCTAACAGCACACTGTGGAGCTGAGGACAGTATCTTCCATCAGAAGCCTATGGTAACTTATGACCATCATGGGTAAACTCCAGGAGGCATGAGAGGAGGTCGCCAAAGCCTCTATAGATAGGGAGTCTGTGAGGGCACCAACAGGAGTGCCTGTCATATGGCAATTTTAAACAGAGACTAGCGCCCTTGTAGTAGGGGCGCACATTCAAAAAGAGCTAATTTGCAAATCATAGCATAAACAGGCTTAAGTAAAATTTGTAAAGGAGGACTATGTTGCCTCCAAAATATTTTTAAAAACCTAAAAGATATTGTCGGAACTGAGAAAAACAACAGCTATTTCTTCATGATGTCAGGCACATGGCAACCCTCTGGTTACCAAATAATTTCTAAGAATTTAACCTCGGTGTCACCCTGGATAAAGGCAATGGCTGCAATTAAGATCTTGCCTACAGAGACTGTAACAAACGCAAGGCCTCTGAGATTCCCTGATGGCACCCAGGTAGAAGTATATCATGTCCCTTCAAAAATGAAGGGAAACATCAGGTAAGATAATGTTGAGAAGTAACTGATCAGAATAGACATGGCTAAATCTGTGATAGCAGGGTATTTACCAACTGCTGATTAGATGGAGTCAGTCATTTCCGTAATGTTGGGTACTGGGTACAGGGGCTTAATGGATGTGACATCATCAAGGTTGTAGTAATCCAGTAATCTAATAATGAGTAGCCACTTATTTTTCCAGGTTTAAAAACAGGCCAAATTGGGCTGTTAAAAGAAGCACTAGGGACAACTACCTCTTCACTACACAGGTTTGTACAACGGGTTTCAATTCTTGAAGGCTCTAATTAATACTGGGCCATACAGAATTTAATGGCAGCGGAGGGGGGGGGGGGATGCAGCAAGAGGTGGTAAGTTCCCTGGGTTCCATTTTGTTAAGCCAATTTGAAAGTACTAACATATTAATGTAATTTTAATTTATGACTCATTGATTCAGAGCTTCTCTTCTCACTAGGAAAATATTTTAGGATAACGAGTGCTATGACCATGGGGAATTTAAGCAAGACCACAATTCTGATGCTTATGGCAAGGCATAATTATTTGTCCTCTATTTTATATTCAGTAACTCCTCTAAGATTACATGGTATACTTACATTTAGTGGGATCTCCAGGTATAATTTTAATTCATGTCTCAGTACTGATTAATCCCATGAAGGATTGTCAATTAGTGCATTACAGCAGATGTTAAAATTAATTCAAAACCTATGCTGTATAAGTCCAAAAGCCATATGCAATACCCCTTTATCTTTTTTGTTGTGTAATTCTTTTACTATATTTTGGATTTCCAATTAGGTGGCTAATCTTGCTTTGTCTTGAATGCCTGGTCCCCAAAGAATGCCCTGAGTGATGGGGCAGAACCCACCCATTTTATGCAGATTCAAAGGCTGACAAGGTTTTGGCTGATGCCAACCTAGGAAGCCTGCAGAGCCAGAAAGGCTCATACCAAGCAGGGTCTTGACTTACGAGACAGTAGTTGGCAAAACAAATTTTCAATTTGCCAGAAAGAAAAGGAAGTCGATTATTGCATAGTCTCAATTCCTATGGCTGGTGAAGGTTGGAAATGGAAATATCTATTATTAAGCAACTTTATAAAGTTGCAACTAATATTTCATAATGTGGGATCTAGGAAAGAAAATTAAGCAAGCTTGCCAAAGGGCTCACCACCCAAATACACTGGTGTTGAGGATCCATGATAACCAACAGTTGGCGTCAGAAAAAAGACACCCTCTACACACCCCTGAGGATATACAGTTGGACTTGAGGGACCCTAAAAATGGTAAACTTTTACATACCAAAACTCCACAAGAAGAAATACCTGCATCTTTAATGCAAAGTACCTCACAGATAGAGAGGGATCACCAGAAAGGCAGAGTTAGCTCACAGAATCCTAAGGAAAAGTAAACCCTTTCAGATGTAACTTTCAGAGAGGAACCCCTGGGACCAAAGGACCCCCATCCAGAGGACCCAGGAGATTATGAAGACGCCTGAGGAGGGTATAGGCATCAAACACTATAATAAAAAGAAAGTTATATATTATAACCATGGAAATCACAGACCTCAGGACATCAGTGAGGACAGAGAATACACCAGGAGGAGAATTTATAAAAAAACAATAGATTTTTGCCAAAGACAGACCATAGACTGGCTCCTCCATCTATGGGATAATGGAACAAAATACCATGACACTATCAGGCACAGAAATGCATCAAATCACTGCATTAGCAGAAAACCCATCAATAAATCATAATCACCCAAGATGTGCCACATCCCTCTGGGACTGGATCACATTAGCCTGGAGATCTGTCCACCCATACTCAGACCCAACAAAATTCAGAGATGAAATCAAATGGAATGATTTAACACAGGCACAAAGAAATATAAGGAAATCACGTATTTTAGGAACCAAAAGGAGCATAGCCTCAAAAATAGACACAAACATTAAAAAGGATATAGATATAGGAGACTGGAAAGATAATGACTGGCCTCCTGAAAGAACTATTAAATACTATGGGCCAGCCAACTGGGCAGAAGATGGAACATGGGGATATCATACCACCATTTACATGATCAACCATATCATAAGGTTACAGGCTGTTCTTGAAATGATAACCAGTGAAACATCAAGGGCTTTAGATTTGCTGGCAGTGCAAGCCACACAAATGAGAAATGCAATTTATCAAAATAGGTTGGCACTAGATTACCTCTTGGCCTCAGAAGGAGGAGTATGTGGGAAGTTAATTTAACAAACTGCTGTCTAGAAATTGATGATAAGCTGTCATGGAAATCACTGCGAGGATGTGAAAGTTGGCTCATGTTCCAGTCCAAACCTGAAAAGGTTGGTCTCCAGGCTCCCTCTTGGGAGGATGGTTTTCATCTTTTGGTGGATTTAAAACCTAATAGGAGGCTTTATCTTAGGCGGATGCCTTACTCCCTTTTAATCAGAAGTATTCAGTCAACTATAGAGGCAATTGTAACAAGACAAACTACCACCCAAATAATGGCTTTAACTAAGTACCAGCCTCTACCTAAAGAATATATGCCATCCCATGAAGAAATGGATAATAGAGGTGCTTTCTATAAAAACTCATTCATAAAAAGCACCAAAGGGGGGAATGAAGTAGAGAGTTAAAGAAAATCAAAGCTTCTCTACCGTATAACAAAAATTGCTATTTAAAGTTTAAGATGAAATGGGCCCCAAATAGCCCAACCCCCAAGTAGGAGTTAAGAAAGAATACTAATTGCTTCTCTGTGAAACAGTAACCATATCTACCCTCCGCATATTTTGTAAGTTCTGTAAGTTCCTATTTTTCTTGATGTGCAGCTGCAAGGTCATAAGACAGATAAGCATAAGCTACAAAACATGTTTTTCCTAAGATGTAAGACATGTCACAAGATGATTAATCGTTTGTTCTCGCTTCTGTAAGCCCGCTTCCTTCTTCACATTTTTCCCACCTTGGGATGCATAAAAGGCACTTGCCTTCTTTGTGCTCAGTCTTTCTGGACGCGAGTTCACGGAGCTGGTGTACACCTTAAGTAACAAACCCTCCTGTGACCCTATCTGTCTCTCCAGTTCTCTGATTTCCCACTACAGGGAAGGCAAAAAATACCAATTTAAAAGATTACCATAACGATATTTAAACAGGCCAATGATGGCTCACTCCATTTTATCATCACACATGGGCCAATCAAATAGTACACAATGATAATAAAATCATACATAGACAACAGTATAATGGTAAACAATGACCATAAAAAGATTAAGGAAAATCCCAATAACACGTTTAAGATCACTGAGATGGGGCCGGGCACAGTGGCTCACACCTGTAATCCCAGCACTTTGGGAGGTTGAGGCAGGCGGATCATGAGGTCAGGATTTCGACACCAGCCTGACCAACATGGTGAAACCCCATCTCTAATAAAAATACAAAAAAAAATTAGCTGGGGGCGGTGGCGCATGCCTGTAATCCCAGCTACTCAGGAGGCTGAGGCAGGAGAATCGCTTGAACCCAGGAGACAGAGGTTGCGGTGAGCTGAGATCATGCCACTGCACTCCAGCCTGGGTAACAGAGCAAGACTTTGTCTCCAAAAGAAAAAAAAAAAAATCACTGAGATGGACTATTAATATGGACAAAACTACAGGCCCACACAATAATTACAAATTTTGGGGAGTTCAATGGTCATCACAAGAGAGAAAAAAACCCAACCACAGTAATAGATAAGGTAAAAGCCTGCAAGGCAGCAAACAACAAACAGGAAGCACAGAGAATAATAAGGTTATCTGGATACTGGAGACAGCATATACCTTATTTAAATATCATCCTGAGACGGCCATATAAGATAACTAGGAAATCCCAAGACTTCACATGGAGGCAAGAACAAACATAAGTACTCAAAACGCTCAAAGACTATATCACCACAATGCAAACACTGAATTACTCATCTCCAGATTCACAAGTCAGCTTGGTAATTCTGATGAGTGATGAACATGGAACACAGCCATTATGGAAAAAGAGACCATATTCTATATCCTTCCCGCTGGTCAAATTTTGGAAAACAAAATTCGCATACTCTAATAACAATTACAGTCCATTTGAAAAATGCATATGGCTCACATATAAAGCCCTCCAAAACACTGAGCCTCTGACTGGCAACAACATTACAATTAGATGCCATATGCCTCTCCATCACTGGATGAAATTGAGTCCTGAAAAAATGACAGGTATCCAAATTAATCCAAAGCTGTTCACATGGCAATGGTACACCCAACGTTCAGATACTGGCTTTAAGGGTCAACTGCATCTCCTCATGGCGAAGATTCACAAAATTGAAATAGACCTCCCAGAATTATTCCAGGGACAGTGAGAATCCAAGCCAATATAGAAAAATGGGGCCCAGTCTGGTCTAATGTCTTGCCTAACACCTGGTTTACAGATGGAACAGCCTCCAAGACTCAGGCCAGAACCAATGGACAGCAGCAGCACTCAGTTCCCAGGACCAAACAATCCTGAAGGAATGAGGTAAATCACTTTTCTGTACAACGTGCAGAACTGATTGCAGTTGTCCTGGAGTCAGACACTCAATATCAGAAAAACAAAAGAAAATTTACATTTTCACAGACTCATGAGCAGTCACAAATGGCACAGCCCTATCAATGGTCACATAAATGGAAACAAAATAATTTAAAAATCAATGGTAAAGACATATGGTCCAAATCTCACTGGGAGGAAGTATATGAATTATCTAATGAAATTAAGATATTTGTGACACATTTTGATATTGCCACACTAAAATGATAATTCAGAGACCACAAAACTTAATAGCCAGTAGATACATGAACAAGAAACATAACCATTGATACACAAAGCACACCTAAATTAAAGCGACACAGAAATCCAGACAACTCATGGAGATATTCATCACCACCTCTACAACTTGGGAGAAAATCAGACTATGAATGGGAAATACCACAGGTACCCCACACAATAGTTATAAAAAAACAGGAGATGACTTTAAAATTAAACAGACACCGGAAGCAGTTTATATTCTATAAACACAATTACATAAGCAAAAAGGACATTTAGGCATACACTTTACAAATGGCTGCAGACAGAAATTAAAAGGTGATGTGGCACCAAATTAGAAAGGCTATGGCTAATCATGAGCAATGTAAAACATAGACAATTACAGATGTACTAAACCCAAAGACAGATCTAAACCTGACACCTTTAACTTTTGCTTACAAATAGATTTTATGGGATCATTAAATCACCCTACCTGCAAAAAATATGCAGTAACAATGACGGATACATATACAAGGATTGGTACAGCAATAGTGGCTAGCCCACCATCTGCCAAATCTAACATTTTAGCTGTAGGAAATTGGGCAGCTCACTGCAGAGCCCCTAAAATAATTGAAAATGATCAGGAAACTCATTTGACATCAAAGCCTACACAAGCACTGGTAGAGTGATTGGGTTTACAATGGTATTTCCCCCTATCCTATAGCCTCGCAGCAGCAGAATGGAGAGATTTAATGGATTAGTAAAAAGATAATTAAAAACCGTAGACAAAATGAGCACATTCCAAAATGCTCTTAACCTGGCATGTTTTAACTTAAATCAAAGAGAAAGTCTCCTTAAGAGCAACCCCCACTCGTCTCTTAATCAACTGATCTTAATGGTCACTAAGAATAAGGAAGAACATGATGCAAATATTATACCTTACAAAATGAGCATGAGACTAAATGACAACACTATCCCCAAGAGCACACTGTAATCAATGGACACAGAAATACTTATGGGACTGCAGGAAAAAGAGGAGAGTAAAAATTACACAAAATTCACAGTCTTTCTCCAAATTCTCACCTGACCTAGATTTGTTACCATACTTTCTGCAATATTGGTACTACACTGTTTTCTTCTAGTCACTGCATTAATATTTTCCTTGAGAATAACTGAAGGTGTACTTCAATTCAAGCCAATTTTACTAGACATTAAGCTAATATCTTAAACTCCAGCATCACTTCTAGCCATCATTGGAATAAATACTTTACTCACTTAAGACAACAACATGGCTACAAATTTGTGTAGCTTCTCAACTGGTCTCACCACCTTTCTCATTCACTTCATACTAGCCATCATAGTAACTTTATTGTCTTGTTATTGCCACCACAGAGATTGTAACTAGATAAACCAGAGTACCATAAGAACAGACATCTCAGCTGCAGACAAATTATAAATTACACTATCTGCTTACTTAGCACAGTATTGATTAGTAACTTGCAGACCAACAGCTATAGGGTACTTCCAGCACTCAGACTTAGCTTCTCCAAGATCACCTTTAGCCTAAGATCTCCATCACCCCTGTACATCTTACCTTATTCACCTTCTTCACTGTCAGCCTCTTCACCACCTAGGGTCTTCAGAATCATCTCACCAGATTTACGTGATGAATTAGCTGCAGTGGGCTGGCCCAATTAAGTAGGCCCAGAATGGAATGTCAGACCATTTCAGACCAGACCTTGTAGAACCTAGGTGCCACAACCAGTTTTCTGCTCCTCATATTTGTAAACTAAATGCAGCCTTAGGAACCATTCAAGGCTTAGCTGAACATACAGACCCTGAGGACTGGAGTGGTCTCGCTTGGCTACTAACCTACTATATAAGTTGTATTGCTAAACTGCTTAATATGAGATAAGAAAATCCATATAGTTACCTTACTTTGTTTGATGCATCCCAACCTAATCTAGCAGCCATACCACTGCTAGAAGCAACCCTCTACCACACTGTCAAAGAAAGAAGTGTTTCAGGCTGGGCACGGTGGCCTGTAACCTCAGCACTTTGAGAGGCCCAAGGAGAGAGGATTGCTTGAGTCCAGGAGTTCGAGACTAGCATGAAAAACTGGCAAAACCCCATCTTTACAAAAAAGTAGCTAGGCATGGTGGCGCATACCTGCAGTCCCAGCTACTCAGGAGGGAGGCTGAGGTGGGAGAATCTCTTGAGGCAGAGGTTGCAGGGAGCAGAGATCACCACTGCACTTCTGCCTTGGCGATAGTGTTAGACCCTGGCTCAAGAAAAAGAAAAAGTATAAGATAAAATTTTTACCTTTTTTTTTTTTTTTTGTGACGGGGTCTTACTCTGTCACCCAGACTGGAGTGCAATCTCGGTTCACTGCAACCTTCACCTCCTGGGTTCCAGTGATTCTCCTGCCTCAGCCTCCAGAGTACTGGGATTACAGACAAGCGCCTGCCACCAGGCCCAGCTAATTTTTGTATTTTTAGTAGAGACGAGGTTTCACCATGTTGGCCAGGCTAGTCTCAAACTCCTGACATCAGTTGATCCACCCACCTCGGCCTCCCAAATCGCTGGGATTACAGGTATGAGCCACCACACCTGGCTGAAAAAATTTATCTTAATCTATAGATCTTAAACATCCACAGAGTACTATATCTTGATTTGCAGCATTATGTTTAATGCTTACATATCAAATAATATCAAACATAGGCTTGAAGTAGATTAAAATATTTTAGGAGACACACATGGGAAATAGCAGAAGCTATTACTACCACTAGTACTACTTCCTTTCCTACTATTATTATTCTTTTTTTTTTTTTTGAGACAGGTTCTCACTCTGTTGTCCAGGCTGGAGTGCAAGCTCACTGCAGCCTCCATTACCTGGGATTAAGTGATCCTACTGCCTCAGCCTCCCAAGTAGCTGGAACTACAGGCAGACATCACCACACCCAGGTAATTTTTTATTTTTTGTAGATATGGGGTCTCACTTTGCTGCCCAGGCTGATCTCGAACTCCTAGGCTCAAGTGATCCTCCCGCTTCAGCCTCCAAAAGTGCTGGGATTAAAGACATAAACCACCACACCCAACCAGCCTACTACCATTACTCTTAACACAACCATAAAAATTCCTGAGCCATGAACATATACATGTCCAACAATGCCAAGATTACAAAGCACCTAAGATCACAGGATTACCAGAACACATTCCACAATACATACCTTATGAAAATATATCATTTTTTGAATTGCTAGAAGGTCAGGGGTCTCATTTAGGCTATTTTGTTCATATTTGTTTGACCCAAAACAATGTCTGAAGAGTTTCCACACACGTTCAGCCAAGGCATCTTTATAAACACTTTGCATATACTCCTAAACACATCTTAGAAGAATGCATAAATGACAAAACTATTTGTGACCCACCCAACTTAACATAGGTACAATCAAGCAAGAATTCAGTCACATCTCAAACCAATGGAGAGGAAACATAATAGATAGAGAAATGCTAATAGAAACAGACACATGAACCGATTTACATAAAAAGCAATATATTAGACTGAACACCAATCCTAGTACCACAGAGAGAACCATATATTGGAGGATCTAACATGACACGCTTAAATATGATAGTATACTCCTACAAGTTATTTGTTAATACTTGGCACAAATTCTAGTACCATCTCAGACTTGAGAGAAGAAGGATTATGATTACGAAGCAGATCCAAGAGATGATACAACACCGGACATAGCTACCACACCAACTACTTCATATTACATACACCCACGTTTCAGATCTCCACAGGAAAATATCTACTGAGATACACATTAGACTATGACATAATAACAGCAGGACAGGATCAGACACTGTAACTATTATCTAGCTAACTTTCCTAACTTTCAGTTTTTTGGAAACTTCCGCGTTCCCCCACTTTGTTTATCCTATGATTATTATGCCAAAAGCCAAAATTATTTGACAGGATTACAACTCTTTAATATGGCTAAAAAATTATTACCAGCAGAATCAGACTGGAAACAAAGACGACACTGAAGAATCTTAACTGATCCTATCACTCTACATGCACTACTTTTGAAACACTCACTAAAACAACACAACATTATGTAGATAGAGCTTGTCCTGAATATAAGTATACTTGCTTTCAAGGATACCAATTAAATACCATAAATGAGGAACTCATAAAAAGAATGTGTAGAATTGACACTACTCAATATATATGTATTTTAAGAGACAATCAACATTAACATGTTTCACATCAACATACCTTAGAGCTATATTTCATTATCCAACGGGGGAAGAACCTTATCCCTCACTCATTCTTCAATATAAGTTACTTACTAAAATGGCTACACATGCCAAGGCCAACAGGTTTCACAAACCAAACTGAACCAATGGAAACAGCATAATTCAGAATTTGGCATAATACAACACATGCTAAATTCACAGCATAGATGGCAAACTTGGCTATAATACATCCAAGCTACCTAACATTGTGTTGTTTTAGTGTGTGTTTCAAAAATAGTGCTTGTAAAGTGACAGGATCAGTTAAGATTCTTCAGTGTAATCTGTGTTCCCTATCTAATGCTGCTGGTAAGAATTTTTTAGCCTTATTAAAGAGATGCAATCCTGTCAAATAATGTTGGCTTTTGGCATAATAATCATACACTGAACAAAGTGGGAGAAGTTAAAGATTTTCTAGAAAATGGAAACAGATACGTCATCATAACTGAAAATGCGACTCTTTGGTGGAAACTAGAACAGGCTCACTTTGGAGGCAACCACGAAAACCACACTGGTACTCAATAATCACAGGAGATACAACATACAGAGTCCCTACTCAAAATACTGATTCCTGGAAGTCAACATCTTCCAGAAATCCATGATAGTCCTAGGCACCACTAGAGACAAGCATTTTTTATAAACTATAACAAAATGGGAACAATATTCACATGTACTTACATACCAGATACCTACAATCTGCTTTTTTTTTTTTTTTTTTTTTTTTTTTTGAGACAGAGTCTTGCTCTGTCACCCAGGCTGGAGCACATTGGCACGATCTTGGCTCACTGCAACCTTCGCCTCCTGGGTTCAAGTGATTCTCATGCCTCAGCCTCCAGAATGGCTGGGATTACAAGTGTCAGCCACCATGACTGGCTAATTTTTTTGTATTTTTAGTAAAGACAGAGTTTCGCCATGTTGGCCAGGCTGGTCTCGAACTCCTGACCTCAAGTGATCTGCCCTCCTTGGCCTCCCAAAAGTGCTGGGATTACAGGCATGAGCCACCATGCCCAGCCTACAATCTTCTATTATCTAACTTACCACTAGTACTTGGATCATTTACACCCACATACAAAACAACAGAGATTATTAGCACATTCTTTACACAAAATGAACGAAGAAATATGACTGTATTAGACAAATTTACTGACAAAACCAAATATGTACAAAATCAACTTATTTTTCAAATGTGCCCACTGGAAATTCAGGATGATTTAAACTTCTATTTTGAATATGTAGACAGAGAAAACATACAATTTAAATCAATTGGCTAATGAAAACACTAGGAACTAAAACAAATATGGATAAAGTCACAACCATAGACCCAAGTATGTTAAATTATTTTTTCTCCATAATCCAAACATCCAATGGATCATGAATAAAGGTTTCGTGGTCATCCCAACACCCTATTTACCAAAATGCCACCACAGTAGACTCCCACTTACCTATACTTATAGTTGAAGACATTTCTTCTATAAAATGCTATGTTAAACCCTGAGTCCCTGGACCATGAATAATTGACAGGGGAAGCCAGAACTCCATACATTGCTGAAGAACACCCACTGGAAAGCATAGTGAACCAAGGGAATAACAAACCCACCACCTACATTATTAAAACCAAATTTAGTTGAACCCATCCTAATCAACCCATTAAGATTAATTTACAAATCAACACCCAGCAGAGTCGAAATTATTTTTCAAAAAAGAACAAATTAAAGTCACATAAATCCAACCATAATGTATACAATTTGAGAAACCAGAATTTGAGAAATAGCTCATTTTACCAAACTTACTGCCACAAGATAAATATTATTTAAGAAAAGTGCTACAAATATCTGCAGCAATTGAAATTATTTCAAACTTAGTCATTTCAGTAATAAGCAGAAATTCAGAAAGTTAAAAACAGACCTATTTTATTTTAAACATAAACTTAACTCATACATGTAAACCGCCACATCCACATTCTCATCTATCTCACAGACATTTAATAAAATACAACTGATGACTCATAAATAACCTCACAGAGTATCAAAAGGATTCAATTACAATACTGATCACAAAGTATGCATCTTAAAAACCAACCTCTTTACATTAAGAAACTTTATGGTGAAAAACTTACTGCAAACACAATGTACTAGGCACAGTACTTTACTAACTCAGACTTGGAATGATATAAGAAATACAATACAATGCAGAAAATTATTTACATAAAATTGGGACAAGGCAGCTATAGATCAACTGAATACATCCAAACCTTCAGGATGTGACGATTCGGGGCAATGTTTATCAAATCTGCTCAAATTAAGCAGAGGAGACTCACTACTAGCATAAAAGACACAACCTACAAATAACCACCTGAGAAAGACCATTATTTATTGATGGTTATCTTGTACAAAATGAATTAGTGTTCCAATGGTCAAATACTACACCTTTCAGAATATAGTAACTAAACTAGACTACTCACCTATCAGCATCACAAAAATACCCACAATGACTCCAGACTTAGGAAATTTCCATTGGATAATCTGCTCAGAAAACAAACAAAACAAACAAACAAACAAAAACAGTGACCTATTATAACCACATAAGAAAATCACAACACATACTTACAATCAGAATGTATCCAACTGGTATTTGTTATAAACATCACCCTCACAAACACTTCAAAACTTACCATTTACATGAAAGAAATGGCATAGGGATTTTCCATCATCATAGCCCTCTAACATACAAGAAATCTCTTGGATAGACATCACACAGATAAACACATACAAAGAAATTTCAAAGTACTTGAACAAGCTCATAATAAATTCTATACAGAATTAGCACGACTAAAACATACCACTGAGGCACTAACATATGGTATAGCAGTACTAAACACAAAATATTAGGTTGGTGCAAAAGTTACTTTTGAGTAAGTTACATTTGAGAAAGACCTAGATGGCTTACATAAAAGATGCACCTACCTCAAAATGTTCAAAAAGACCTTCAGCCACATTAGTGAAGGCTCATAGTAAGATTGGAATCTGATAAATACATTAAAAATTGGATTCTGGAATTGATCTAAATATCTTTGGGACCATTTACAGAACTTTGTCATCTTCACTGTAACAATCTTCTTTGCCCACTATAAAACCCGTGTCAGCCTCTGTAAAACAATTTGTGAACAAGCTGGCAAGAAATTAATTCTCAAGGCGGCTTGGTATTTTTTATTTTTGAGTGTGAAGTTTTTATCTATAACATTTATATATTGAGTATGCTACTATGTATGGTTGAGCCTGCGTGCCTGTGGCTCTACCGAATGAAGTAGTACTAAGGAGAATTGCCTCTTAGGGGGCTGCACATACTTCGTGGCTTTTACGGTTGGATATACATCAATAAAAGCTTGACTTCGTGCAAAGACACAAATGTGCCTAGACGTGGTTATGTCTGACCTTGCGCCGCTCGGAACACTAACACTGGGGGATATTTTCAGGAATGAGTATTTTAATACACTGGGGACTAGGGATCCATATATTCAGTGTAGTAGGATTTTCATGAATATACAGATGCTTGTCGTAACTTCCCTCCTATCCGTTAAAATAGGAATTCAATTGCCTAATGAACAGTATAGCCTTTAAAACTTCAAAATTTTCTAAGGACTATATTGCACATGCAAAGTGATACTTTTTAAAAAGTACGTAAAAACTTAAGTACCCTGATCTCACATCTTGAGGTTCTCACTCCAAAAAAGAAAAAAAATTGCTCGTTCCAGGCTTTTCTTGCTATACCGACATTTCGCAGGCAGTTCACATTTTCCCCCAAGAAATTAAAAATTCGTACATATTCACACAAGGGAATAAAATTAACGGAGGCAATGTGTGATCAGGGAATTCAAAGGGAAGAAACAAAAACTTTCTAATCAGTTCAGATAAGGACCCTGCTTCCCCACCGTTAAAAAAGGAAAACCCACATTCGAAAGGTCAAACACATCCCCAAGCTTGTGAGCTGTGACCCTTAGAGACGGGGTCAGGCCCTGGTGATGAGGGTAGGGGCATCTGAGCAGTCACAGCAGGAGCTCTGGAAGCTCCTCCTGTCCCCTGGCAGTGAGGTAATGCTACACCCCAAGCTTCATTTCTCACAAGTGAGGAAACTCCCTAGATTCACCTTAAGGTTTTAACCCAAACGTTGCTGAAGAATACCCACCGGAAAGCACGGTGGACCAAGGGAATAACCAACTCGCCACTTAATTATTGGAAACCAAATTTATTTGAACCCATCCTAATTAACCCATTAACTTACAAATCCAACACCCAAAAAGAGTCAAAATATTTTTCAAAAAAGAACAAACTGAAGTCACATAAATCCAGCCACAATGTATACAATCCATTTGGGGACTCAAACGGATTCTCAAACGCAGGAACACCGCAGGCAGAGCAAGGATGCTTCCCCGACGACCGCACAAAGGGGACACGCGGGGCTGAGGGCGCAGCGATGCCCAGAGTCGGCCAAGGTCGCCGCCCAGGGACGGGACGGGATGGGACGCTGTGGCCCGGCTGCCCTGCCAGCCCCGGATGAGAGGCCCAAGGGCCAAGCTGCGCCCCCAGTGCACTCGCGTCGCAGAATCCCGGGCTGACCGCGAGGAGGCCTCGGTCCGCGGCCACAGCCGGTTCCAACCAGACCCTTCACCTCGGTATACCCGGCCACACACTACTTCCCAGCTTCGAGGGTGTCCCAGTGTCCTCCCTACGGATCTCTCAGTACCTGCAGGTCACAATGCGACAAAGGATGCCCAGAGCCACCTAGGGCCCTCCGGAGCAGATGAAAAGACCGCGCCAGAGTCGGAAGCCATGGCGACCTCCCCACTGCGCAGGCGGAGCGTGACAAGGCAACTCTTCAGCGGAGCTCCTGATTGGACAGTTTG
Source organism: Nomascus leucogenys (assembly GCF_006542625.1). Lineage (NCBI taxonomy): Eukaryota > Metazoa > Chordata > Mammalia > Primates > Hylobatidae > Nomascus > Nomascus leucogenys. Next base: position 73,437,674 of record NC_044384.1, read on the forward strand.
CACGTCCCCGCCCCCTCGTCCCTGAATGACAGTGGAGCCGGAGGGGGCGTGGTTGAGCTGGCCTGACTTCAGCCCAGGCTGGTCCCTGACAGGACAGTTGCACTTCGCAGAATTTGTTCGTCGCCCTCGTCCATTTTTAAATGTCCTCTTCTTAGTATTAGGTACTAAGTTCACATTGTGAAACCAATTTTCAGACTTGTTTTCATCTTGCAAAACTGAAACCCTACCTCATAGAACAGTTCCCCGTTCACCACTCACCTCAGGCCCTGGCAACCCCCATTCTTTCTGACCCCTTGAATTTAACCGTGGGAACCTCATGTTAGTGGAATCATACAATATTTGTCCTTTTCTAACTGGCTTATTTTACTTACCATAATGTCCTCGAGCTTCACCATGTTGTAGCATGTCTCAGATTTTAATTCCTTTTAAAGCTGAATAATATTCCGTTGCATGAAGATGCCACGTTTTGTTCATCCATTTATTTCGTGGACACCTAGATTGCGTCCACCTTTGGCTATTGTAAGTAGTGCTCCTGTGAACATAGCTGAGCAAAAAACTGTTTCAGTTGCTGCTTTTCATTTGGAGGGGTATACTCAGAAGTGGACTTGCTGGATCACATGGTTACTTTTTGTCTATCTACATGGTCTACACGGTTTCTATTTGTCTATCTATCTATTTATTTATTTATTTATTAGGAGCAGCCATACTCTTTTCCCTAGTGGCGGCAGCATTTTACATTCTTACCAACAGCACACAAGATTCCCAACTGGTGTTTTCACTTTTTTGAAGCACAAAAGTTGTTAATTTTGGTGAAGTCCAAATTATGTTTTTATTTTGCTGATTTTCCTTTTAATGCCATATGTGAGAATTCTTTGCCAAATCCAAAATAAGGAGTATTTTCCACTGTATTTTCTTCTAAGAGTATTATAGTTTTGCCCCCTATATTTAAGCCTTTGAGCCATATTGGTAAATTATAATATGGAGTGCAGTTCAACTTAAGTATTTTGTATGTGGCTATTCAGTTGTCACAGCACCAATTTATGAAAAGAATATTTCCCTATTCTTGGCACCATTTTTGAAAATCAATTGTATGTCTATGGGTTTATTTCTGGAATTTTAATTGTACTTAATGGATCTCTATGTCTAAATTGCCTAATGTATTTGACATTGAGTAACATAAATTGTATCTCAGAAAACCATGGAGTTCTTTCCAGTTTGGGGAAGGACAATGTCATCTGCACAGTGCAGCCCATCATGGGTTTTTCTTATGAGCAGGGTGCTATCTATCCAAATCCAGAGTGATTTTCCAGTTGACCCGTGGGCAAGAAATATGGATTTTTAGAAGGCCATAACCAAGTTACAATGGAGACAAACTGCAGAGGGCTTGATTTTGAGTACCTTCCCAGTTTAGTGGGAAGGGAGATTGTGATATTGGCTCACAGCTCCTAAAACCCTTGTAATTTCCTAGGTGACAAGAGCAATAGGATTATCTTTTGTTAAAATATTTGGACTCTTGTCCCCAGTTCTTGAAATAGCTCCAGTGGAGCTCCAGAGTGATAAAGGTGAAAGATGCATCTTTTATCATAATCAGCCCCTTTCAACCACATGAGTTTATATTAATGAAGTGATTTTTGAAAATCCCTGGAAAACCACAGGATGAGAGGCTGTTGCCAGAGGAACCAACAATGTGATTAGAGGGTTAAAACTTTTGGCCTCACTCCACGTTCAGAGAGGGGAGAGAGAACTGAAGGCTAAGTTGATCACCCATGGGCAATGATGTAATCAAACATGCCTGCATGAAAACCTCCAGAAAAACCCAAAAGGATAAGGTTTGGAGAGCTTCTGGGTTTACACACAGAAACACATCCATGTGTCAGGAGGGTGGCTCACCCCAGCTCCGTGAGGTTAGAAGCTCCTGTGTTGAGGACCCTCCCAAACCTCTTCCTGTGTTTCTCTTCATGTGGTTATTCATTTGTATTCTTTAAAATATCCTTTGTAATAAATAGATAAATGTAAGTTTGAGAAGGATATGTCAACAGGTTATGGTACAAAGAATAACTTTAAGTCAAATATTGATGTGAAAAATAAATAGGGACAAAATTGTGCACTCCAATGCACATTAATGTGCAAATGTAGACAATATATATTCCAGGAGTATACATTTTATGAACATTTACCCCATAGAGATAGAGATTCTAAACTGTAAAATATCATAGAAGAAACAGAAACATTTCTGAGTCCCTCACACACAAAAGCACCAAGTCAGTATAGTCTGGAGGAAAATTCTACAGATAGACTAATTAATAAACCAATGATGTTTAAACTATTCAAGAGTTATAAAGCAGTCAATCTTCCCAATGGATTTTAGAAAAGGTATATGGGGTGATAAGAGACTGTTAGATGGATTGAGCCAAAAAAAATTGCAGACAAGTGGAATATATGAATATAAAAGAAAATTTGTTAAATATTAGAAACCATTGTGTCAACACGTTAAAATATTATGTCATTACCAGCACCCTTTATGCTAGGAATGCAAGTGAGATTCAGCATTAAGAAATCCACTAATATAATTAACTGCATTAATAGAATTAATAAGAATGTCATGTGTTTATCTTCATAGGTGCATAAAGACATTGCCAGAATTCTACAGAAAACTGTATTTTTAAAAATTCAATCAATATCAAATTGCTATAAAATATTTATAAAAAGCATGCAAATAGATTTGTACAAATGAAAATTATGGCAGTACCAGTTTGGGAAAGAAGATTCAGTAGTAACTAGAGATCAACAATTCTTTTAAAATTTATAAATTGGGCCAGGTACAGTGGCTCATGCCTGTAATCCCAGCACTTTGGGAAGCTGAGGCAGGTGAATCATTTGAGGCCAGGAGTTTGAGACCAGCCTGGCCAACATGGTGAAACCCTGTCTCTACCAAAAGTACAAAAATTAGCCTGGAGACTGAGGTAGGAAAATCACTTGAACTCGGGAGGCAGAGTTGGATCCCTCACCTCAGTCTGCTAGAAGTGCACAAGACAGAGCCTTACTGACCAGCACACACACCGGCTGGCCATCAGTGGGCTTTGCCAAGCAGCCCCAACAGTTTCCACAGCAAGCTCCAGCTACGGCCTGCCTGTGCCAGCTCACCCCAGCCAACTGCTCCTGCCTCCAGTCCTGTCCGCATTCTGATATGCAAATTGCTTGCACTTGTCAGGTCAGGGCTCTTTCCATTCTAAAATATACGAAGTTTCCAAAGGAAAGTCAGCCTTAGAAGCCAAAACCTGACCAGAAGTTGGTGCTGAGACCTTTAAGACTTTCGCTGGCATGTGAGGGCCTCACTGTTTCTACTAAGGCTGTCCCTGCCTTCTTACGGCTTTTGAGTCCTGTAAACTGTCAGGCCAGGAGAGCTCTTGATCTGCAAGTGGCAAGGTAGCACTGAATCTTCCCTCATTACTGAAACACCAGGCTTTTGGTCTAGGTCCCGCTGCTCACTACATAGAAAGCCAATGACTAAGACGACAACTGTTGCCAAGGAAGAAGGCTTTCATTGGGTGCTGCAGCCAAGCAAATGGAAGCTCAGCCTCAAATCCATCTCCCTGACCAGTTAAAACTAGGGGCTTATACAGCAGGGAAGAAATGTAACAATGTGTAAGAAAACAGCAACTAGGGAAGGGGAATAAGCAGTCCAGGTCCAGCATCTCATGTCTGGACATGGTGATCTGATGAGTTTCAATTTTTTGATACTTTTTTGAGAGGCCTGAAGGTGATTTCCTCAGGAAAGAACTCAGATAAGACAAATACAAGTTTCAAGCCTTAAGACCAGAAGGGTCAGCTTCTATGTTTATATAAATTAGACAAACAAACAAAACTGCCTATGGCACAATTGGGTTGGTTTCTCCCTGGTACCAGATAAAATCTACTGAAAGACAGTAGAGCGGCACATGCTTACAGGGCATTGGTGCCAAGCCCAGCAGATGAGAATGCAACTCCTCCCAAGATATGGGATTGGGATTGGGAACTGCAGTGAATGTCACTACAATTTTTTCCAGCCAAAAAACAAAATAAGAACTCAAACGCTGAGGACCTGCAGAGGAAAGCAATTTTTTAAGTCCTTTGAAAAAGGAGAGCTGCAAGTTTTGAACCCAAGTGTCAGACCTGCCAAGTATTGAGAAACCCTCTCTTGGGCTTCCGATGGAGACGCAAATTGTGACAGGACATTTATTGTCATCAGAATCACTAGGCTTGTGGCTTGCTGTGCCAAGAAGCCGGACTTAACGCCAGGGCCCATCAGATGCACTCTGACCCATGGCACACATGGCAGAAGGCACACACCTAGTGTGGGTTCTCATCAAGAACAAGTGGAAGGCCTTTCTGGATTCACTGTCAGCTCTGAATGGGCCCTGTGTTGGCTGACTGATTTACAGTGTTACTCCCTAGAGAAGTCCAGGCATGCATTTTATTATAGGAAAACTTTCTAATTGTACTTGGCCATTTTATTCCTTCCTCCCATTTCTACCCAGGAGATCCGAGTTGTTGCCATAGAGGACATTGCTTATGTGATCTCCTCAGTCCACGTAACTTGCTTTCATGTGGCACTGGTGTTCTATTTGCCTCGTTCCCAGGGAGTACTGCCTTGTGGCCTCTGGGCCAAACTCTGAGGCCTTTGGGTGGTGTGAAGGAGTCTGTGAGTTTCTTGGAATGCGTGGATTTGTTCAATGGGTCCCCAAACCTTGTCTGCTCTCAGAGCTCATGGTCCAGCTGGTGTGGAGGGAAAGGCAGATTCCAAGCTGGACTCTAATTTTATGGGAATACTGGGGTTGGTTATGAAACAGGACTTGCATCACAGGCAAGTGAGACAGCAAATAGATTATTCAAGAGTATGGGTTATCACAGGACGGTGAGACTTGCTGTCCAACTAAATAAGCAGAACCTGGAACCAGTGGGACAGAGACAAAGGTCTTTACTCGTTTGTTTTATACAGCCTGCCTCTTCTATCTCAGAAACTCTGTGTTTGGGAAGCTTTGAGTCCAGTGAGTACCAGGGTCTGCAGTGTGAATATTAGGCTCCCCTGGTGATTCGGGTTCCCTCTGCAGAAGTGTTCTGACTTGCCACTGACCATGGGAGGCATGTCAGCTTCATCCCTGGGCCAGAGCTCTTATAGTCAGGGGCTGAGGGTGAAACAAAATCCAGTCCGACAGACAGTGAGTAGGGAGACGAGACCCTTGTTCTTTCTTTGTGAGCTCCATCAGGTGGGACTTCCTGAATGGAGGGGGAAGGATGAAAGAGGACCCTAAGAGTTCCTCTCTCACCTCAGGGACTGTTGATGTGATCACCACAGGCTGAAGACATGAAGTGGGATGGGTGGGTGTGCCTTTAAATCTCATGTGCCTGGGAGCCATGCATTGACCAAGGAATGAAGGGAATCACAAACCATACAGGGTGGCCTGGTGATTCTAGAAAGAGAAGTTGTGACAGCTTCACTGTTTCTGCCAAGGCTGTCCCCGTCTTCTTATAGCTGTTCAGTCCTGTGAACTGTCAGACCAGGAGAGCTCTTAATCTGCAAGTGGCAATGTGGCACTGAATCTCCCCTTGTTACTGGAACACCAGGGGTTTGGGTCTAGGTCCCACTGCTCACCACACAGAAAGCCAATGACTGAGATGATGAGTGCATTAAATTGGACCTAGATAGTTGAACGGCAGTGGAGAAGACACTGGGATGCTGTAATCAGTCCTCCCAGAGGAAGACTTCAGCACCCCAGCCCTGTTCTGCTTGGTCCAGTGTATCCCAGGGATACTTGGGAGATAGGAAGAAAATAGGAGTAAAAAAATAATTTGGGGCTGAAAGGAGTGTCAGAGGCAAGCTGATCCTTGTTTTGTTGTCACAGAAACCTTGGGACTAGAAGGACTTAGGCCTAAAACCCAGAAACACAGCTGAAACTCAGAAACTTGCTTCTTCTATGACTTGGCCTGTAAGGAAGGGAGAAGCTGTCTGTACTTTGGGACTACATTGTTTAAGAAAAAAAAAATCACTCCCTAGCTAATCTAGATTGCTTATAAATTGTGAGTATGTTTGTCATTTCCCTTACTAAGTCCAATCAGTCTGCTTCCACCTCTGGTCAGAACAACCAGCCCCCACATGATGCTGTATAAATTGAATTGCAAACCATATTCGTGTTCAAATTGCACTAATCTGTATAAATAAAATGTGTACTTTGAAAAAAATTTAACCTGCTCTTGAAAAAGAAACAAGGCCAGAAGATTTTGGATACCTGAGAAGGGAAATCATCAGAATTTGGAGAAACAGAGTGGATTACTCTCAATATTAGTTGTTCACAGATGATGTGATTTTATAGGAGGGTCTTCAAAATGTTCATGGAAAATGCATATTATGAAAAAACCATGCATGGATTTCCAAAGTAGTTTTGTACCAAAACAAATTCATCCTAATGCATTATAACATGTCTGAACATGGTCCAGTTTGAAGCACTAAGAAGGATAAGACAGCAGTGTGAAAAGAGTGCTTATCAGAACATAAATTCCGCTAAAAATGAAGCCAAGAACAAACATCGAATGCATGGTGAAGCTTGGGTGGAAAACTAATGAGATCATTGATGATTTATGAAAACTTTATCGGGAAAATGCTCCAAAAAAATCATCAGTTTACAAGCAGAAAACTCATTCTAGGAAGGAACCAGACACTGCTGAAGGTGAAGCCTAGAGTCACAGACCATCCACGTTGATTTGCAAGGAAAAAATTCTTGTTCATGTCCTAATTGGAGAGGGCTGACGATTAACAGCAGAAAAAATAGCCAACACCATAGAAATCTCAATTGGCTTACACAATTCTGACTGAAATTTTAAATTGAGCTATTTTCAACTCAACAGGCACCAAAATTGATGCACCCAGATCAGCTGGCTTTCAATAAAAATTGTAAGCAAGTGCAGTCAGGATCCTGAAGCGTTTCTTCAAAAAATTGTAAGAGGGGATAAAATATAAGCGTCCTGGTATGGTTCTGAAGACAGCACAATTGAAGCAATGGCTACCAAGAAGTAGAGTGATCTAGTAAAAGCAAAAGTGAAGTGGTCCAGAGCAAAGGTCATGGCAACAGTTTTTTGGAGATGGTCAAGGCATTTTGCTTGTTGACTTTCCGGAGGGCCAAAGAATAATACCTGCTTATTTTGAGAGTTTTTTGAAAAAGACTGTCAAAGCTTTAGCAGAAAAACAACTGGGAAATTATTTACCAGGGAGTCCTTCTCATTCATGACAATGCTCCTCCTTATTTCTCTTATGGAACAAGAGTAATTTTATGAGTTTCAGTGAGAATTCATTAGGCATCTTTAAGTCCTAATATTTTTTTCTTTTTTTTTTTTATTCTACTTTAGGTTTTAGGGTACATGTGCAAAATGTGCAGGCTTGTTACATATGTATCCATGTGCCATGTTAATTTCCTGCACCCATTAACTCGTCATTTAGCATTAGGTATATCTCCTAATGCTGTCCCTTCCCTCTCCCCGCACCCCACAACAGTCCCCAGAGTGTGATGTTCCCCTTCCTGTGTCCATGAGTTCTCATTGTTCAATTCCCACCTATAAGTGAGAACATGCAGTGTTTGGTTTTTTGTCCTTGCGATAGTTTACTGAGAATGATGGTTTCCAGTTTCATCCATGTCCCTACAAAGGACACGAACTCATCATTTTTTATGGCTGCATAGTATTCCATGGTGTATATGTGCCACATTTTCTTAATCCAGTCTATCGTTGTTGGACATTTGGGTTGGTTCCAACTCTTTGCTATTGTGAATAGTGCTGCAATAAACATACGTGTGCATGTGTCTTTATAGCAGCATGATTTATAGTCCTTTGGGTATATACCCAGTAATGGGATGGCTGGGTCAAATGGTATTTCTAGTTCGAGATCCCTGAGGAATCGCCACACTGACTTCCACAATGGTTGAACTAGTTTACACTCCCACCAACAGTGTAAAAGTGTTCCTATTTCTCCACATCCTCTCCAGCACCTGTTGTTTCCTGATTTTTTAATGATGGCCATTCTAACTGGTGTGAGATGGTATCTCACTGTGGTTTTGATTTGCATTTCTCTGATGGCCAGTGATGATGAGCATTTCTTCATGTGTTTTTTGGCTGCATAAATGTCTTCTTTTGAGAAGTGTCTGTTCATGTCCTTCGCCCACTTTTTGATGAGGTTGTTTGTTTTTTTCTTGTAAATTTGTTTGAGTTCATTGTAGATTCTGGATATTAGCCCTTTGTCAGATGAGTAGGTTGCAAAAATTTTCTTCCATTCTGTAGGTTGCCTGTTCACTCTGATGGTAGTTTCTTTTGCTGTGCAGAAGCTCTTTAGTTTAATTAGATCCCATTTGTCAATTTTGGCTTTTGTTGCCATTGCTTTTGGTGTTTTAGACATGAAGTCCTTGCCCACGCCTATGTCCTGAATGGTATTGCCTAGGTTTTCTTGTAGGATTTTAATGGTTTTAGGTCTAACATTTAAGTCTTTAATCCATCTTGAATTAATTTTTGTATAAGGTGTAAGGAAGGGATCCAGTTTCAGCTTTCTACATATGGCTAGCCAGTTTTCCCAGCACCATTTATTAAATAGGGAATCCTTTCCCCATTTCTTGTTTTTGTCAGGTTTGTCAAAGATCAGATAGTTGTAGATATGTGGCATCATTTCTGAGGGCTCTGTTCTGTTCCATTGATCTATGTCTCTGTTGTGGTACCAGTACCATGCTGTTTTGGTTACTGTGACCTTGTAGTATAGTTTAAAGTGAGGTAGCATGATGCCTCCAGCTTTGTTCTTTTGGCTTAGGATTGACTTGGCAATGCGGGCTCTTTTTTGGTTCCATATGAACTTTAAAGTAGTTTTTTCCAATTCTGTGAAGAAAGTCATTGGTAGCTTGATGGGGGTGGCATTGAATCTATAAATTATCTTGGGCAGTATGGCCATTTTCACGATATTGATTCTTGCAACCCATGAGCATGGAATGTTCTTCCATTTGTTTGTATCCTCTTTTATTTCATTGAGCAGTTGTTTGTAGTTCTCCTTGAAGAGGTCCTTCACATCCCTTGTAAGTTGGATTCCTAGGTATTTTATTCTCTTTGAAGCATTTGTTAATGGGAGTTCACTCATGATTTGGCTCTCTGTTTGTCTGTGATTGGTGTACAAGAATGCTTGTGATTTTTGTACATTGATTTTGTATCCTGAGACTTTGCTGAAGTTGCTAATCAGCTTAAGGAGATTTTGGGCTGAGACAATGGGGTTTTCTAGATATACAATCATGTCATCTGCAAACAGGGACAATTTGACTTCCTCTTTTCCTAACTGAATACCCTTTATTTCCTTCTCCTGCCTGATTGCTCTGGCCAGAACTTCCAGCACTATGTTGAATAGGAGCAGTGAGAGGGGGCATCCCTGTCTTGTGCCAGTTTTCAGAGGGAATGCTTCCAGTTTTTGCCCATTCAGTATGATATTGGCCGTGGGTTTGTTGTAGATAGCTCTTATTATTTTGAGATATGTCCCATCAATACCTAATTTTTTGAGAGTTTTTAGCATGAAGCGTTGTTGAATTTTGTCAAAGGGCTTTTCTGCATCTATTGAGATAATCATGTGGTTTTTGTCTTTGGTTCTGTTTATATGCTGGATTACATTTATTGATTTGCGTATGTTGAACCAGCCTTGCATCCCAGGGATGAAGCCCACTTGATTATGGTGGATAAGCTTTTTGATGTGCTGCTGGATTCGGTTTGCCAGTATTTTATTGAGGATTTTTGCATCAATGTTCATCAAGGATATTGGTCTGAAATTCTCTTTTTTGGTTATGTCTCTGCCAGGCTTTGGTATCAGGATGATGCTGGCTTCATAAAATGTGTTAGGGAGTATTCCCTCTTTTTCTATCGATTGGAATAATTTCAGAAGGAATGGTACCAGTTCCTCCTTGTACCTCTGGTAGAATTCGGCTGTGAATCCATCAGGTCCTGGACTCTTTTTGGTTGGTAAGCTATTGATTGTTGCCACAATTTCAGAACCTGTTATTGGTCTATTCAGAGACTCAACTTCTTCCTGATTTAGTCTTGGGAGGGTGTATTTGTCGAGGAATTTATCCATTTCTTCTAGATTTTCTAGTTTACTTGCATAGAGGTGTTTGTAGTATTCTCTGATGGTAGATTGTATTTCTGTGGGATCGGTGGTGATATCCCCTTTTTCATTTTTTATTGCGTCTATTTGATTCTTCTCTCTTTTCTTCTTTATTAGTCTTGCTAGCGGTCTATGAATTTTGTTGATCTTTTCAAAAAACCAGCTCCTGGATTCATTAATTTTTTGAAGGGTTTTTGTGTCTCTATTTCCTTCAGTTCTGCTCTGATTTTAGTTATTTCTAGCCTTCTGCTAGCTTTTGAATGTGTTTGCTCTTGCTTTTCTAGTTCTTTTAATTGTGAGGTTAGGGTGTCAATTTTGGATCTTTCCTGCTTTCTCTTGTGGGCATTTAATGCTATAAATTTCCCTCTACACACTGCTTTGAACGTGTCCCAGAGATTCTGGTATGTTATGTCTTTGTTCTGATTGGTTTCAAAGAACATCTTTATTTCTGCCGTCATTTCATTATGTACCCAATAGTCATTCAGGAGCAGGTTGTTCAGCTTCCATGTAGTTGAGCGGTTTTGAGTGAGTTTCTTAATCCTGAGTTCTAGTTTGATTTCACTGTGGTCTGAGAGAGAGTTTGTTATAATTTCTGTTCTTTTACATTTGCTGAGGAGAGCTTTACTTCCGACTATGTGGTCAATTTTGGAATAGGTGTGGTGTGGTGCTGAAAAAAATGTATATTCTGTTGATTTGTGTTGGAGAGTTCTGTAGATGTCTATTAGGTCCACTTTGTGCAGAGCTGAGTTCAATTCCTGGATATCCTTGTTAACTTTCTGTCTCGTTGATCTGTCTAATGTTGACAGTGGGGTGTTAAAATCTCCCATTATTATTGTGTGGGAGTTTAAGTCCCTTTGTAGGTCACTCAGGACTTGCTTTATGAATCTGGGTGCTCCTGTGTTGGGTGCATATATATTTAGGATAGTTAGCTCTTCTTGTTGAATTGATCCCTTTACCATTATGTAATGGCCTTCTTTGTCTCTTTTGTTCTTTGTTGGTTTAAAGTCTATTTTATCAGAGACTAGGATTGCAACCCCTGCCTTTTTTTGTTTTCCAGTTGCTTGATAGATCTTCCTCCATCCCTTTATTTTGAGTCTATGTGTGTCTCTGCATGTGAGATGGGTTTCCTGAATACAGCACACTGATGGGTCCTGACTCCTTATCCAGTTTGCCAGTCTGTGTCTTTTGATTGGAGCATTTAGCCCATTTACATTAAACGTTAATATTGTTATGTGTGAATCTGATCCTGTCATTATGATGTTAGTTGGTTATTTTGCTCGTTAGTTGCTGCAGTTTCTTCCTAGCCTCGATGGTCTTTACAATTTGGCATGTTTTTTCAGTGGCTGGTGCCGGTTGTTTCTTTCCATGTTTAGTGCTTCCTTCAGGAGCTCTTTTAGGGCAGGCCTGGTGGTGACAAAATCACTCAGCATTTGCTTGCCTGTAAAGTATTTTATTTCTCCTTCACTTATGAAGCTTAGTTTGGCTGGATATGAAATTCTGGGTTGAAAATTCTTTTCTTTAAGAATGTTGAATGTCGGCCCCCATTCTCTTCTGGCTTGTAGAGTTTCTGCCGAGAGATGAGCTGTTAGTCTGATGGGCTTCCCTTTGTGGGTAACCCGACCTTTCTCTCTGGCTGCCCTTAACATTTTTTCCTTCATTTCCACTTTGGTGAATCTGACAATTATGTGTCTTGGAGTTGCTCTTCTCGAGGAGTATCTTTGTGGCATTCTCTGTATTTCCTGAATCTGAATGTTGGTCTGCCTTGCTAGATTGGGGAAGTTCTCCTGGATAATATCTTGCAGAGTGTTTTCCAACTTGATTCCATTCTCCCCATCATTTTCAGGTACACCAATGAGACGTAGGTTTGGTCTTTTCACATAGTCCCAAATTTCTTGGAGGCTTTGTTCATTTCTTTTTATTCTTTTTTCCCCAAACTTCCCTTCTTTCTTCATTTCATTCATCTTCCATCAGCGATACCCTTTCTTCCAGTTGATCGCATCTGCTACTGAGGCTTCTGCAGTCTTCGCGTAGTTCTTGAAACTTGGCTTTCAGCTCCATCAGCTCCTTTAAGCCCTTCTCTCCATTGGTTATTCTAATTATCCATTCATGTAATTTTTTTTCAAAGTTTTTAACTTCTTTGCTATTGTTTTGAATTTCCTCTCGTAGCTCAGAGTAGTGTGATCGTCTGAAGCCTTCTTCTCTCAACTTGTCAAAGTCATCCTCCATCCAGCTTTGTTCCGTTGCTGGTGAGGAACTGCGTTCCTTTGGAGGAGGAGAGGTGCTCTGCTTTTTAGAGTTTCCAGTTTTTCTGCTCTGTTTTTTCCCCATCTTTGTGGTTTTATCTACTTTTTGTCTTTGATGATGGTGATGTACAGATGGGTTTTTGGTGTGGATGTCCTTTCTGTTTGTTAGTTTTCCTTCTACAAGACAGGACCCTCAGCTGCAGGTCTGTTGGAGTTTACTAGAGGTGCACTCCAGACCCTGTTTGGCTGGGTGTCAGCAGCGGTGGCTGCAGAACAGCGGATTTTCGTGAGACCACAAATTCAGCTGTCTGATAGTTCCTCTGGAAGTTTTGTCTCAGAGGAGTACCCAGCCGAATGAGGTGTCAGTCTGTCCCTACTGGGGGGGTGCCTCCCAGTTAGGCTGCTCAGGGGTGAGGGACCCACTTTAGGAGGCAGTCTGTCAGTTCTTAGATCTCCAGCTGCGTGCGGGGAGAACCACTACTCTCTTCAAAGCTGTCAGACAGACAGGGACATTTAAGTCTGTGGAGGTTCCTGCTGATGGAATCTCGCTCTGTCGCCCAGGCTGGAGTGCAGTGATGCGATTTCTGCTCACTGCGAGCTCCACCTGCCAGGTTCACGCCATTCTCCTGCCTCAGCCTCCTGAGTAGCTGGGACTACAGGCGCCCGCCACCATGCGCAGCTATTTTCTTTTTCTGTATTTTTAGTACAGACGGTGTTTCACCACGTTAGCCAGGATGGTCTCGATCTCCTGACCTCGTGATCAGCCCGCCTCGGCCTCCCAAAGTGCTGGGATTACAGGTGTGAGCCACCGCACCCGGCCTTCTTTTTCTTTTCCAATCTTAAAAAATATTTAAAGGTACTAATTCTGTCTTCACCTAATATTGTAGAAAATATTGCATTAACATGATTAAATTTCTAGGACCTTCAGTTATTTAGGGATCTACTAAATGGCTAGTATCATTGCCAGTAAAAGTGTCTTGAACTTGATGGATCTTATGTTGAGAAATAAAGTTTACATTTTTAATTTTTATCTTTTAGTTCCATTTCCTACAAACTTTTTGAAGTCTCCTTATACGTAGAAAACCCCAAAGAGTCAACCAAAAAAACCCTATAAATCATGAACGAGTTTAGCTAAGTAGAACAATATGGAGTAAAAATCTGTTTCATTTCTATACATTTACAATAAGTAAACTAAGAAACAAATTAAAAACATGATTCCATTTACAACCTCATAAAAAATACAAAGTACTTAGGAAATAAGTTAACCAAGGAGGTAAACTTGCACAATGAAAATTACAAAATTTTGATAAAAGAAATTGAAAAAGACCTAAAATAAAATAATAGAAACAAATCCCATGTTCACAGATCAGAAGACTTACTATTTTTAAGATGGCAATACCACCCAAAGTGATTCAGTGCAAACCCTATTCACATCCCAATAATCTTTTTTTGCAGAAATAGAGAACCCATCCTAATATTCATATGGAATCTCAAGGAACCCTGAGTAGACAAAGCAGTCTTGAAAAAGAACCAAGATGGAACACTCAGACTTCCTGATTTCAAAACTTAATGCCAAGTTATGATAATCACAGTAGTGTGGTACTGCCTAAGATATATAGACCAATGGAATAGAATAAAGAACCCAGACATCTATGGTCAATTGACTTTTTTTTTTTTGAGATGCAGTCTCGCTCTGTCGCCCAGGCTGGAGTGCAGTGGCATGATCTCACTGCAAGCTCCGCCTGCCAGGTTCACACCATTCTCCTGCCTCAACCTTCTGAGTAGCTAGGACTACAGGTGCCCGCCACCACGCCTGGCTAACTTTTTTTTTGTATTTTTAGTAGACATGGGGTTTCACCATGTTAGCTAGGGTGGTCTCGATCTCCTGACCTCGTGATCCATCCGTCTCAGCCTCCCAAAGTGCTGGGATAACAGGTGTGAGCCACTGCACCTGGCCAGTCAATTGATTTTTGATAAGGGTTTCAAGATCATCCAATGGGAAAGGTATAGTCTCTTCAACAAATGGTGTTGAGAAAATGTAATATTCACAATATGCAAAATAATAAACATGGACCTTTACCTAATACCATGTACTAAAATTAACTCAAAATGGATCAAAGACCTAAATTTAACACCTACAACTATAAAACTCTTAGAAGAAAACAAAGTGCAACAGCTTTACAACATTAGGTTTGGCAGTAATTTTTACATGACACCTGAAACACAGTAACAAAAGAAAAAATAGACAAAGAAGACTTCATGAATATTTTAAAAAGTATATCAAAAGAAACTATCCAGAGAGTAAAAAGTCCAACTCAAATGATGGAAGAAAATATTTGCAAATCATATATCTTTTTTGGATTGGTTTCCAGAACATGCTCACAAATGTAAAACTCAACCACAATAAAACATCCCAATTAAAAAATAAGCAAGAACTTGCATAGACTTTTTTTCACATAAGATATAAAAATAGCCAAAAATCACAGGAAAAGATGGTCAACATCATTAATCATTAAGGGAATGCAAATCAAAACCACAAGATACTTCCTCGCAACCATTTGTATTTCTACCATCAAAAAAGGAAAGAAAGAACATACCAAGTGTTAGCAAAGATGTAGAGAAAATGGAACCCCTGTGCTCTGCTGGTGGGAATATCAAATGGTACAGCTGCTGTGGGAAATAGTCTGGTGTTTCCTTGAAACATTAAAAATGCATATGCTACAATATGGATGAATGTTGAGGACATCAGGCTAAGTGGAATGAGCCACAAAAAGACAAATACTACATGGTTCCACTTCTGTGAGATACTTAGGGTAGTCAAAATTATAGAGACAGAAAGTAGAATAGTGGTTGTTAGGGGCTGGGGGGAAGAGAGAATGGAGTTGTTATTGTGTAAGGGATGCTTCTTACAGGGCAAAATGACCTGTTGAGATGGATGGTGGTGATGATTGCACAACATTATGAATGCACTTAATACCACTGACCTGTACACTTAAAATAGATGAGGGTAAATTTTATGTTATGTACATTTTACCACAATAGAAATGCCAGTTTTATACTGTTCTTTGAAAAAAACAATCTGTTTAAAGAAAAACAGGCTGTCACTCCTGGAAGACTGTGGGTACCTGTTGCAGGAAGTCAGGGACCCTGAACAGAGGGAATGGCTGGAGCTGCAGCAGAGGAATATAAATTGTGAAGATTTCATTTTAATATGGATATTTATCTGTTCCCAAATAATACTTTTATAATTTCTTATGCCTATCTTTAATCTCTTAATCCTGTTATCTTCTTAAGCTGAGGGTGTACGTCACCTCAGGACCATTGTGATAATTGTGTTAACTGTACAAACTGATTGTAAAACATGTGTGTTTGAACAATATGAAAGCAGTGCACCTTGAAAAAGAACAGAATAACAGTGATTTTTAGGGAACAAGGAAAGACAACCATAAGGTCTGACTGCCTGCGGGGTTGGGCAAAAAGAGCCCTATTTTTCTTCTTGCCGAGAGCCTATAAACAGACATGCAAGTAGGAGAGACATCGCTAAATTCTTTTCCTAGCAAGGAATATTAATATTAATACCCTGGGAAAGGAATGCATTCCTGGTGGGAGGTCTATAAATGGCCGCTCTGGGAATGTCTGTCTTATGTGGTTGAGATAAGGACTGAGATATGCCCTGGTCTCCTGCAGTACCCTCAGGCTTGCTAGGGTGGGGAAAAAGTCCACCCTGGTAAGTTTGTGAGACCAGTTCCCTGCTCTCGAACCCTGTTTTCTGTTGTTTAAGATGTTTATCAAGACAATATGGGCACCGCTGAAGATAGATCCTTATCAGTAGTTCTGCTTTTGCCCTTTGCCTTGTGATCTTTGTTGAACCCTTATTAGTAGTTCTGCTTTTTGCCCTTTGAAGCATGTGATCTTTGTACCTACTCCCTGTGCTTATATCCCCTCCCATTTTCAAACCCTTAATAAAAGCTTGCTGGTTTTGAGGCTCGGATGGGCATCACAGTCCTACTGATATGTGATGTCACCCCCAGTGGCCCAGCTGTAAAATTCCTCTCTTTATATTGTCTCTCTTTATTTCTCAGCTGGCCAACACTTATGGAAAATAGAAAGAACCTATGTTGAAATATTGGGGGCAGGTTCCCCTGATAGGTAGCTGGGCAGGAAAATCTTTAGAATTTAGAGTCAGGGAGTGGACTACTCCCAACACTAGAATTTTGTTGCCAAGGGGCTTTTGTCACCCAAAACAGATAGCTACCTAAGGGAATGAATGAGATGGAAGATCGTCACAGACATGCTGAGAGTCCTATACTCTCCCTCCCAACAGCATCCAACAACCTTATCAATATATGAGCCATAACTGTAACACTGAAATGTTGCTCTTGAACTTTTCATCAATATCAGTCCTATGCTATGCAGCATCTGTTCTGATTTCTATTAACATACATCAGTTTGGCAACTTGCTCAGCTTCCTAACTATGAAATGAATCACAATGCACACTTTGCTGTCTACCTCCTTTTCTCAAAATAAGGTTGTCAGAAATTTGATTAATGTAGTTGCTGCCTTAGCATCTAGGCCTTATGTAAGTTGTTTGTAGCTTGGTTGTAATCTGCTCTCTTTGGCTTGATTAAACCTTTATTGCCACGGTGTTGCTTGTGATACAGCGTGCTTGTCCCTCATCCCACTGACTCCAGACCCCACATATCCCATAGCTGCCGACCATGATAAAACTCAACAGTCAGCCCCACAGTGATATAAATAAGTTCCCCTGTTTGCACATGTTTTCCTTAAACTAGCCAGTCTACAACCCTGAGGGAAACTGAATATATTTTTGTGTACTTGTGGCCACTTACATATTTTCTTTGAAGAACTGCCTATTCAGGTAATTTGCCCATGTTTTAATTAGGTAGCTGGACTCATTCCTAGACTGTTTTTCCTCTTTTACGCTCCACTGTCTTGGAACTCTCATGCATTTATTCAATTATTCCAATTTTTTGTTAACTGTGTAGTAACGATGTCTAAGAATCACATCCAGATTTCATCTGTGAAGTGTAAACTCTACTTGAATGTGTTATGGGCACCTAAAATAGTACATATCTCAGTGTGAAGCCATTAACTCCCAACCCACCAGTAAATGTTCCTTCTTCACCAGACTCCAAAATACTCGTGGCCTAACATAAAATAATAACAGTATTTAATTATTTTACATATTCCATCCAATATATAAAAGTTGATCTTGCACCTGGTGAGGCTTTGGTTGGATGAGGGAGCCAGAAGAAGAGAGAAAGCCCAGATTCAATGGGATTGAGTCTGTGGCCACTCAAGAGCAAAGGATCTGGGAGGGAACCCTTGGAGTCACCTGCCTGGCATCTGAGCAAGAGGCCTCCCTGGGCCATCTCCACGCTCTGGTTGCAGGGATCCCTTTGCACCTGCACTCACCCCAATCCAGCACTGACCCTCGCTGGCAGTGTGGAGCACCTGCCCCTCACCAGGGGAGATAAAGTATTTCTGTCAACCACATCTTGCTCATTTCCTGCATAGAGCTTTGCTGCCAGGTCAGGAGGTGTCACACTCCTGCCTGTCCATCGTCACTGTTTCTTCTGCTATATGTGACCTTCTGCTCCCCAGATCAGGCACAGATCTGTGTCTGCACAGACCATCAACTCAGGATCATATGGGATGACAGCTCAAGGGCTTGAGACTGACATCATTAACATTGCTGCAGCACTCCATCCCCACTGTCCAGCCAAGCCCTGAGATGTGAACACGAGGGGCCCACCAGGCTTCTAACCCTCCAACAACTCTCTCCTGCCCAGGACAGACCAACCCCACATAACTCTTCCCTACACACACACAAAAGGAGGGATTGTGTGGCTGCCCAGATGGAGTCAAACTGGTGGCTTCATGTAGCTTTTCATGCCCTGGGCCACCCTGAGCTACCTTCTGGTCCTTCTGCCCAAAATTCCTGATGTGTCACGGCTGAGGGCTGAGCAAATATCTGCGGTCAGAAAAGACTCTCACTCTGAGTTTTTCCAAGTCCAGGACCTCAGGCACTTGAGATGGAGCAGGAGAACATCCGGCTCTCTTGTCTGCAGCAAAATGAGCGGGGGAAAAGGGCCATCTCTGGAATGTGGGTGTCTGGTTGCCAGGTTTCCGGGTTCCATTGAGGCCTGTCATCAAGGAAGTGAGTTTATTTTTTGAGATCCGCTTTTCTGGGCTACCTCCTCGGACAAAACCTCCCCAAAGTCTCTTCTGGGCTGCCAATGGGTCATCCTCCACCCCCATGCCATGTCCCTACCTGCACAACTTACAGCAACACAGTCCCTGGGAAAGGCCTGGGTGCGGCCAGGGCCCGGCTTTGAGGAGACAGAGCTGGGTTCAGGCCTAGCACCTCCCTTTCCTCAGTTATGTGTCCCTGGACAATTGTGCTTCTCAGTGCCTCCTCAATTTGTTATAACAGAAAGTAGAATGGTGGTCACCAGGGGCTGGGGGGAAGAGGAAATGGAGACTTGTTGGTTTAATGGGTATAGAGTCTGAGTTTTGTAGGATGGAAAGAGATCTGGAGATTGGTTGCACAGCAATGCAAGTATACTCACTACTCAACTGTGCACTTAGAAATGGTTAAGATGGTACATTTCATGGGATTTTTTTTTTTTTTTACCACAATAAAGACATGTTTAAAATGTGGTCAAATAAAAATCCCATAGAATGTATTAAACTTTTCTGTGGTGGTTGGGGTGGTTAACCCCTGTTATTTTAGTATAATCTCTGATTGTAAGAGTAATATAATTGGCATTGAAACACCATAGAAAATACTTGCAAATTTTCACAATAATAACACATTTCTGTGTGAGTTTATCTTTCTTACTTTTCTTTGGAAAAGATTCAGATGACAGTCTATGTTCTTAAAGGTGGTCTAAATTTGCTCAGCAGTGGTCATGTGTAATATATAATATGCCCCCAACTGTATCTACTGCTTAACTTTTGCAAAAAAAAAAGAAATTATCAAGACACTTTTTCCAACAGGGAGGTCAGAGTAATTTATTTAGAATGTTTTAAAGCCACCTTTGTGACAAATGAGGCAGGACAGAGCTAAAGCCCTCTAGGTTAGCTGCAGGCTTTAGATGTGAGGGCAGGTCAGGTTGGACAGTCAGGAGAGACAGTGAGGGGATGAGCTGGGATGTGCTGAAGAACCAGGAGCTCCAGAATCCAGGGAAAAGGACAGCAAAAGAGTCTGTCCTCACTTCTTTGAGAAGGTCAGATTCTTTGGAACCAAAAAGCCATACACAGATGGCTGATGTGTTACCAGATAGGAGACACTAGGAGCCATGTGCTCCAGAAGCCTCTGGTCCCAGCTCGGGCAGGAGGGCAGTGTGGGGTGTGACTCCATGCCCTCTTCCAACCACCACCTACAGTGCATGGCACAGGGAGGGAGCTCACAGGCCCAATGAAGGGTCCCACTCACCCCAGGGAAATGGTCCAGTGTCCAGAGCTGAGCTGTGGTCTTGAAAGCTGGAGATGTGGGGCTGACCCAGCTATGTGCTGCCAAGAGGCTCTGGGAACTGAATCCAGGCCTGGGACTACAGTGAAGCAGGCTGCTGGTGTGGGTTCTTGAGAAGCCAATCCACCTTTACTGACATCTATAGGCAACCAAACCAACCCCCACAACCCCTTTAGCTACTTTCCACTTCCTCTGATGTTACCTGCCTGTCCATTCAACCACACCACAATGTCACTCACAGATTCCTAGTACCCTGTAAGGCACAGAAAGTCAGGGCATCCAGCCCTGCAAACTTGAGGGCCTGCACATATCCAGAACCAACTGAGTCTTGGTGAGACTCTACCTTCTGATCCGTTGACAAAAGCTCCCCACCTCCTCAGCTAGTCCCAGCAACTGGGGGCCCTGCAAATTCCCAGGCATGCCCCTGTAGTGTAAACCACTCATTGTGGTTCTGATTTCCATCTTCCTGATGATTGAGGGTGATGAGCACTTTTCCATATACCTTTTGACCAAAGTATGTCTTCTTTGGATAAATGTCTACTCAGTCCATTGCCCATTTTAAAAATCTGCTTATTTGTGGGTTTTTGGTGTTTCTCTGTTTTTGTTTTTTGCTACTGAGTTATACAAATCTCTTATATATTTTAAATACTAATAGTGTATAAAATATTGGGTTTGCAACTATTTTCTCCCATTCTGTAGATTGTCTTTTAAGTTTGTTAATTGTTTCCTTTGCTGTGCAAAATCTTTTTCTTTTAATGTAGTAACACATGTTTATTTTTGCTTTTGCTGTCTGTATTTTTGTGACATATTCAATAAATAATTGCCAACACCAATGCCTAGAAATTTTTCTTCTACATTTTCTTCCAGAACTTTTTTCATTTCAGTTTTTTAGTCTAGAATAGATTTTGATTTGATTTTTGTGTATGGTATAAGATCATGGCATGGTTTCACTCTTTGGCATGTGGATACCATTTCTGAATATCATTTGTTGAAGAGACTGTCCCTTCCATATTGTGTATTATTGGCTCCCTTTTAAAGATCTGTTGTGTATGGGTAGGTTATTTCCGGTGTCTCTATTATCCTCCACTGGCTATTATGTCTATTTTTATGCCAATACCATACCAATTTGATTATAATAGCTTTCTAGTATATGTTGAACTCAGGAAATGTAATGCCTACAGCACTGTTCTTCTTTCATAGTATTGCCTTGGGCTATTTGAGTTTATTTGTGTATGGTTTTATATGAATGTTACGAGTTATATTTTTCTATTTTTATAAAAGTTGTCATTGGGATTTCGAAAGCGATAGCATAATATCCATAGATATTTTGATATAATATGGGACTTTAACAATATGACAATATTAGGTCTTCCAATCCATGAACACAAAAGCTCTTTCTATATATATTTGTGTCTTCTTTAATATATTTCACCAATATTTTATGATTTTTAGTGCACACTTCTTTCACTTCTTTAAGTTTATTCCTAAGTATTTAATAATAATTTTATGTTATTACAAATGAGATTGTTCTCTTAATTTTCTTTTTAGAAGTTTTTTAGTGTATAAAAATGAAACTGATTTTTGTATGCTGATTTTGCATTCTCCAACTTTACTGAATTTATTTACTAGTGTTTATAGTTTTTTCCTTATGGAATTTGAAGGGTTTTTGACATATGATGACATGTCATATACAAATAGATATTATTTTATTTTACTTCTTTCTTTCCAATTAGGATAACTTCTATTTTTCATGGTTAATTGCTCTATTCAGGACTTCAAGCAACACTAAAAAGAAGAGGTGAGAGTGGGCATCTTTGTCTTGTTCCTGATCTTAAAGAAAAACTTTTCTGTTTTTCACCACTGAGTGTAATGTTAGCTGTGGGCTTGTCATACAAGCCCTTTATTATTTTGACATTCATTTCTTCTATACATAGTCTCTGAGAGTTTAAATTATGAAAGAGTGTTGGATTTTGTCAAATGATTTTTCTGCACTGAAATAATTCTATTAATTTGTTCTTCGTTCTGTTAATGTGGTGTACCAGATTTAATGATTGGCCTATGTGGAACCATCCTCGCATCCTGGAGGTAAATCTCACTTATGTTGTACAACCCTTTCAATGTACTGTTAAATTCAGTTTGCTAGCATTTTATAGAGAATTTTTACATCTATGTTTATGAGGAACATTAAACTGTAGTTTTCTTGTAGTGTCTTTATCTGGCTTTGTAATGAAAATAATGCCTCATAAAATAAGTTTCAATGTATTTTCTTCTCTTCAAGTTCTTTGGAAGAGATTGTGAAGGATTTGCCTTAACTCTTCTTTAATTGTTTGGTAGAATTCATCAGTGAGGCTATTGATCTTAGGCTTTTCTTGGTTGGTAGGTTTTAATTACTGATTCAATCTCCTTATTCATTGGTCTGTTTGGGTTTTGTATTTCTTCAGCTTCAGTCTTAGTTGTATGGGTCTAGAAATTTATCCATTTTTTCTAAGTTACTGTCTTTAAAGTAATGGAGAAAAAATAGTTGATAACTGCCTAGGCCCGGCCAAGGCTGACCGAGAGAGAAGTCCCTCTGTGGAGCTCTGTTTTAACCTCAGCTTCCTGCTGAACTGTTCAACTGCTCTCACCACCAGAGTTGTTTAAGGCACCCAATAGAAAGGAAGCCTGTACAGTTAGGAACCCTACACCAAACGACCCTTAAACAGGGAAGTCATCTCCTGCA
Source organism: Nomascus leucogenys (assembly GCF_006542625.1). Classification (NCBI taxonomy): domain Eukaryota; kingdom Metazoa; phylum Chordata; class Mammalia; order Primates; family Hylobatidae; genus Nomascus; species Nomascus leucogenys. The sequence continues at coordinate 73,460,282 of NC_044384.1, forward strand.
TGGGCATGGTTACTACATGAGGCTTGGGACAGAAGGCTCTGTCTGCTTCTCTCTGGTTGCCCTGCCCAGCTTCAGGATCTGTAAGTAATGAAACCCCTTGAACTTTTACATTGTGGTTGTGTCTTGGAAGCCGTGCCTGCAATCCAACCCCTGAGGATGAGGCCTACCCGGAGGGACCCATGCAGGTGGATCCCCTGTTTGTGCTTTTCTGTCTGGGCCTTTGGTGACTGATGGTGACAGTAGCTACTAGTTAAGTTAATAGAGAAATTGGAAGAGTTTTCTTCAAAACAATTGATGTAGTCAGCAGGATTGCACCTCCAGCTTGGACAAAATCTGCTAGCTGCAAATGGCTGGCTAACGCTCTGTATCAGATGGTCCATTCAGTCTTTGATGACATTACTGCTTGCCAGCATTGAATCACACTGCTTTGTGCCAGTGAGTACTGGAGTTGTCAGGTGTTGCCTTGGGGCTTCTCCTGAAATTATGGTGTCTGTAGGCAATGCTTGGCGCCATCAGATGCCCCTCAGCTTTGGAGGGCAGGTCCCAGTGTAGGAAGGGCGTGTTTCCCAATGCAGCATCAGCTGCCATTCCTGCGAATATACTACAGTTGTGTGTCTCCATCTTACACTCTTCTGGCATCCCCTGGCATTTTGGTGCATCAGATAATGACTGGGAATATGAGAGAAGGAGGAAGATGCCTCTGCCCTGTCTCGTAGGCTGCTGCATTCTGCTCAAGCATGTCCCAGTCAATATCCAAGAGGTCCAGGTCAGCATCCACCAAAGTGAGGGCAGCACAGGCCTTTTGTATGGCACCCAAGCTTCTGGGCCAAACAGTGGCCCAGTACTGGAGGGTGTGTTGCCCCCTTGGTCCAGGTGTACTTTTCTGGTGACCTGAGGTCTTAGTTTGGTCAGGACTATGCTGGCTATAAGTTGCAAGGTCTTGGTGTCAAGCCAGAGAGAGTTGATCAGGAACCCCATATCATCAGTGACAGAGATGTGGGCTACCAGGCTCTGGGGAATAAGGATGTTCCCCAGGAAGTGTCAGGGGGTGATGCAACACTGGGCTCACTGTGTCTGTGAGGGGAGCAGGGTGAAAGGATTTAGTTGTGTAACGCTCACCCATGATGTGGGTAACTTCACCTGCATCCCCATGGTGCCTCATAAGTGTAAGTGCTGTTCAGGCAAGTACCTTCTCTGTTGTCTCCTTGCTGATGTAACTGTTTGTCTCCTATCAAGAACAACAAGGGACTCACACATGATGAGGAGTTCAAATGACTGTTGTCAAAGAGTGGTAATACTGAGCATGGCATGGCAGCTCCTGCTGAGTCTCCAAAGGAGGTGGAAGCCATCTTGGTGCTTGTATGATACCCACCCAAATGGCCTGAGCACTCCTAAGTACTGCAGCCCACAAATATGCCAAGGCTCTAATTTTGCAATCCTGAGGCTTGGGTACCACATCAACAGCCCCTGTTGCCGTAACTTGGTAGACACTGACCCAGGCCCCTCCAAGATTAAGTGGGACATCCTTGAGCAGAAAGTGGCAGCCTACAAGATGGGGCAAAATGCAGAGTCAGCCTCCTCCTCCCCAAGTATTCCTGGTCATCATCCAAATCCCAAAATATCAGGAGATGTCCAGAATAACACAAGATGGAGACACATAATTATACCATGGTGGAAATGCAAAATTTCCTAGCAAAAATTGTGCAACGAAAGGGAGAAAAAAGGAACAGATTGGTTATTAAGGGTTTCTGATATGAAAGTTGAGCTGCTGCTCACAGCAGTGGAAATGTACCAATTGATGGGGCTGGCCAAGAACCACAAAATACATAATTTGCTAAAAACCCTAAGGTACTTAGAGCGAGATTTATCCATGAAACCAGGGAAGAGCTCCCCCTCTGCAACAGAGATGCTCCTATAAGTGTTGGAGTCACAGTGTCAAGGGTACAGATAAGATTGGGGTGATGAATGAGAAAGTGATGAGGAGGAACTGACTGTCAGGGAGGAGGCTCTGCCTCTTCTCACATGGGCTGTTGTGGCTTGGTGGAAGGCTCACCCCTCCAAGGCAGTGATTATTGCTAAGGCACAGGGAGACTAGAAAACTTTGGAGAAGGCTAGATTTCTGTTGCATAGATTGGCATGATGCATTGGGTCTGTCACTTTGCTGAGCACCATTCCCCTGCAGACCCCATCACTGCCTTCAGCTCAGAGGAAGCTCCTTAGGAGCAGGGGCCAAGAGATTCTTCCTTCAAGGAGCAGCCCCCACAAACCCTACAAGGCAATCTTGCTCCAGTTCACAGAAACCTCAGGCATGGTCCAATATGCCTCAGACTCCATAGATGGTTTAGCCTGGTATAAAAAAGGAGCCAGAGAAGCTCAGATATTGGCTGCTCATTGGCTCTCAGTGGAGGCTGGGGTTCCCACAGCCCACATCCTGGCCATTTCCAAAAGGCAGATGAGGATTCAATGCTCCTTATTATTCACCACCACATGGGCATCATCCCAATGAGAGAGGCCACTCACTCCCTCAACTCCCAGGAAGGAGAAATAATTGGAACAAACACTCTTGACTGGCAGCTGTGTAGCACAGCAATGCAGTACCATCTCACCACAAGTCAGCTGACTGACAAATTACCATGCTGGCCAAAGTGTTCCAAGGGTCCCATCCCTGCACTCTGTGGACAGGATAGCAGCAACCTCTCCAGTACCGCTGCCGCTTCTGCACCACCAGTGCAGTTGCCCTTGACCCCTTTTGCAGACTTGCAAAACTGGCAGCCTCCCCAGTCGCTACCCTAGGAACTTGGTGGTTCCCTGGCCCCTGTCCCTCCACCAGGAGACAATTGCCCCCATACAGCGCTGATCATTCTTTGAGACAGACACAACCAACAACATTTCTGGCTCTCATAAACACTGAAACACAAGTCACGTCATTCTGGGAAACAAAGAATGTTCATATGTGTTTTTTCATCCTTCCAGAATACAATCAGATAGGGTCTATATTAAAGTCAAAATATATAAACTGACTAAAATATCACTGACCTTCTGATACTGTTATATATTCTTTCCCAAAGATATAGTGTCATTATTTTTTCATTTGTACAAATCTATTTTTATGTTATTCAGAAATATTTTACTGTAGGCCGGGCGCGGTGGCTCACGCTTGTAATCCCAGCACTTTGGGCGGCCAAGGTGGTCAGATCACGAGGTCAGGAGATCGAGACCACGGTGAAACCCCGTCTCTACTAAAAATACAAAAAATTAGCCGGGCGTGGTGGCGGGCGCCTGTAGTCCCAGCTACTCGGAGAGGCTGAGGCAGGAGAATGGCGTGAACCCGGGAGGCGGAGCTTGCAGTGAGCCGAGATTGCGCCATTGCACTCCAGCCTGGGCGACAAAGCGAGGCTCCGTCTCAAAAAAAAAAAAAAGAAATATTTTACTCTAAATCCTTATCACTTTATTTTTTTTCAAATATCATTTTCGGCTGAATCTTGGCAACACCTTTAAAAAAAAATCTGTGAACAGTCAGACGTAGTGGCTCTTGCCTGTAATCCGAGTACTTTGGGAGGCTGAAGTGGATGGATCACTTAAGATCAGGAATTTGTGACCAGCCTGGCCAACATGGTGAAACCTGGTTTCTACCAAAAATGCAAAAATTTAGCTGGGCATGGTGGTGCACACCTGTAATCCCAGCTACTCGTGATGCTGAGGCAGGAGAATCGCTTGAACCTGGGAGGCAGAGGTTCCCGTGAGCTGAGATCATGCCACTGTACTCCAGCCTCGGCATCAGAGTGTGAGACTCCTGTCTCAAAAAAAAAAAAAAACCTACGGACATGAACATGTGACATTCTCATTGATTCTATTATGTGATTAATTGTATTAATGGATTTCCAAATGCTGAATTTCACTTGTATTCCTCGTGTAAAGGGCACTTGGTCATTGTATGTTACAATGTGCTGACACAGTGGTTTGTAATATTTGAAATTTTTGCATTTATATTCATATGTACTGTGTATCTCTAATATTCTGTATATGTCAATCCAGGTGAAGTTCTCAAATCATCCTTATTGACCCTTCCTAAGAACTGTTGGGAGGGTTGACTAATTTAAAACTCTTCAATAGTCTAGGTGGCATCAGTTTATCAATTACTTTATTAGCAAAATTTCTCTCTGGATTATATGAACTCAGTGTTTTTTTCTGTGTGAGAGGGACTCTGGCAATTGTTTCTGTTTCTTCTACAAATATTGTACAGTTTAGAATTTCTAACTCTGTGGAGGTAAATGTTGATAAAATATGTATTCCTAAAATATATAACATCTACATTTGCATGTTAATTTTCATTGCATTGCACAAATTTGTTCCTATTTATATGTCATATCAATATTTGACTTCGAGGTTTTCTTTGCATGGTCGCCTGTTGATGTAGCCTTCTCAAATTCTTTGTATGATCCCATTTCTCTATTTATAATTAAATAATAGTTTTTGGCTTAGGAATCTGAGGATTAACAGAAAATTAGATTTAAATATAATTCTAGTTAGAGTCAATTTTAATTAATTAGCAGGTGAACATCTCAGGGAAGCACAGAGTCTGGTAAGACAAACCTGCTTTGCTGTCAGCCCCTCATGTCTCAGCCTTTAGCATTTCCTGCTCCCCTCATGAGAGCACCTGTCCCTCCAGGGATCCTGGACAATGACAGCCTCTCCCAAACACTCTCCTTGATCTGGAGGTGCTCACTAGAAAGTTGTAATTGTTTTGCATAAATGGTAACTGGGACAAAGTTTCTTAAACTATCGTTAGCTCCCTAAGTATGTACTGTCATTATTGCTACAGGTAAAATGATAATTGCTGTTCTGAGGGGAGGTGAGATCACAGGATCCCAAATCCATATCTCAGACCTGGCTGCCTCCTCCCACATTCACTGGCTGTCCTGACCATCACCCCGAGCCCACTGGCCCAACACAGGAAGAAATCAGGGGAGCGTTTTGTATGTTGGTGTAGGAGGCATAATCTGTGAGGATAGGAAGCATACTGGGAGATGGGGTAATTGCTCTTGTCTGAAAAAGGGATTCTTCTGGGCTAGAAACAGAGCAGGGCCAAAGCCACGCAGGAAGGAGGAAGCAATCACTGAGCCATGGGCTGAACTTGTGGAGAAGGAATGGAGGCAAGACAGTGAACCAGTCTCTAACTGCTTCTAATGTAATGTAATGTAACCCTTACTATTCATCATTATTGGCTTCGAAGTGTCAAGAAAGTTGTCTTTTTAAGTCCTCTAGTATAATTTGCAGGTTAGTTTGCCAGCTGTTCTATCTTCCTGACAAGAGTCAGGGACAACATTTTCAGGAGTAGTAGAGGTATTCCTACAACAGCTCCATGCCTGTGATAGTGCATTAGATATAACTGATTGAATTACCTTATTCTGCTCAAAAATAATAAAGATGGAGTTTTCACCATGTCTGGCCATATTATATGCTTAATGGAGACCATGGTTGTGTGGTGGCAGAAACATCTGTTGTGTATTCATTACGGTGAGACTTCTGTTCTTCATGAAGTCAGCAAATAATAATAAAAATTTGACTTCAGGTTTTTGTATTTTAAAGTCATCATCTTCAGCAGTTTTCTGATCTTAATTATTTTGTTATTTTTTCTTGTTTAAAATGTTCTAATGCTATTCCCAGGTGTAATAATCATCTTAGTATTATTTAATTGATTCAGTGAACAATTTTTCCTACTTCCAGTTTTTCTTTTGCATAATGAGCTTATGTTTTAATATCTGTAACAATTATGACATTGAAATAATTTTGCTTTTTTGCATTCACAAATACTAATTTTCTCTTTTCACGTTAATAGTAACTTAGTGTCTCTTCTGCAGCATTTTATCTCCTACTCATGTTTCATGTCCCCTTGCTTAGCACCCAGTCATTCCATCATGTGCTGCTTCTTGAATAATAAGAGTCTCCTCTTTCATTTTCAATATGGACACATTTGTTCATTCAGTAATTTTATTTGATCTTGTATGATTATTCTTTTGAGATTATATTGGAATCAGCATATTTTTATTTTACTTGGATCACTATAGATAATATCTGCTTGTAAAATAACCAATTGCATTTAAATGAAAAAATGCCATAATCACGATTGGAGAAAATCAAAACAAACAACCACTCTTTAAAAAAACTAGCAGAGGCCGGGCGCGGTGGCTCACGCTTGCAATCCCAGCACTTTGGGAGGCCGAGGCGGGCGGATCATGAGGTCAGGAGATCGAGACCACAGTGAAACCCCGTCTCTACTGAAAATACAAAAAATTAGCCGGGCATGGTGGCGGGCACCTGTAGTCTCAGCTACTCGGAGAGGCTGAGGCAGGAGAATGGCGTGAACCCGGGAGGCGGAGCTTGCAGTGAGCCGAGATTGCGCCACTGCACTCCAGCCTGGGTGAGGGAGCGAGACTCCATCTCAAAAAAAATAAAAAATAAGAAATAAAAAACTAGCAGAATATACAAAAATATTAAGAAAATATGGTGGTTATTTAAAAAATAAACATATCTAATGTTGAGACAGTGTAGTGGTTAAGTACATTGTCAATTCCGGATACAGCCTCTTTTTTTTTGATGGAGTCTCGCTTTGTCACCCAGGCTGGAGTGCAGTGGCGCAATCTCGGCTCACTGCAACCTCCGACCCTCCAGGTTTAAGCAATTCTCTGCCTCAGCCTCCAGAGTAGCTGGGATCACAGGTGCGTGCTACCACGCCCAGCTAATTTTTTGTATTTTTAGTAGAGACGGGGTTTCGCCATCTTAGCCAGGCTGGTTTTGAACTCCCGACCTCATGATCTACCCACCTCGGCCTCCCAAAGTGCTGGGATTATGGGTGTGAGCCAGTGCGCCCTGCCCCGGACACAGCCTTTTACAAGGAGGTGACTGCAGAAATGTGATTTAGCCATCCTATGCCTAAGATCCTCTTACATACACACACATACATACACATACATAGGCTAAATGTATATGTATATATCCATCTATGTGTGTATGTATATATATAATAACAAAACTCTATGCAAAATTGGAATTTAATTGAAAATGTCTGGATGAGAAACAATGGTAGCTGGAAAAGAGTGGACTTGTGTTGCCACAGTAAAACAGGCCTTATGTTTCCTTGCAGGATCTTCTCACTCTCAATGGGATTATCGGTCCCCGGAAAATGACGAATGGCCCCCAGGTATTTGGCAATAGGCGTGATCTTCTTATCTCGGACCGTAGTTGGACTCCTGGGGAATTTCCTTCTTCTTCATCGTTACAGTTTCCTGTAGTTCACTAGATGCACATTAAGATCCACAGATCTGACTCACAGGCACCTGACTGTAGCCAATTCCTTGGTCATACTCTCTAAAGGAGTCCCACAGACAATGTCTGCTTTTGGATTGAAACATTTCCTCAGTGATCCTGGATGCAAAGTTGTTTTCTGTGTTCACAGAGTGGGTAGGGGTGTGTGCATTGGCACCACCTGCCTCCTGAGCATCTTCCAGGCCATCACCATCAGTGCCCCCAGACTCCAGGTGGGCAGAGCTGAAACGACAAGCTCTTAAATACATTGGGTCCTCCAACATCCTGTGCTGGATCCTAAACATGCTGGTAAATATCATTGTTCCTATGCATGTGAGTGGGAAGTGGAACATCAAAAACAACACAAAGAAAAAGGATTTGGGATTCTGTTCTGTAGTAGTTGATAACATAATTACAGGATTACCACGTATGATGTTGTCATCATCCTATGATGTTTTGTGTTTGAGCCTCATGACCTGGGCCAGTGGCTCCATGGTTTTCATCCTGTACAGTCACAAGCAGTGGGTCCAACACATTCATAGGACCAACCTCTCCCTCAGATCCTCCCCTGAGTGCAGAGTCACCCAAAGCATCCTTGTCCTAGTGAGCACCTTTGTATTTTTTTACACCTTCTCCTCCATGTTTTTATTATTTTTGAGTCTTTTTCATAATTCCAGTTGGTGGCTGGTGAACACCGCTGCCCTGGTCACTGCTTGTTTTCCTACAGTCAGCCCCTTTGTCCTTATGGGCCGTGATCCCAGGATATCCAGGATCGGCTCTGCCTGCTGTGAAAGGAATACACTATCTGGCCTTAAGCTGGTCAGATAGCTCAACATTTTATGTGCTTTTTGTAGTGTTTTTTTTTTAAAAAACAAAAACAAAAAAAAAATGTGCAGACATGGCTAAATTTTTTTTCCTGAAAAATCTGGACTTCTAATAATTTTCAGACAATGGAAAGTTTATCCAAGTATGCGACTTTAACTGGGCAAAGAAGTATAAGAAGGATTTAATGACATAGAAAATCCTGAGTAATAATCATTGAGGAGAGTGAGAAGGAAAACCCAGGAAGTGGGCTTGGATGAAGCCGGGAAAGATACAGTGTTTCAGTTGCTGCAGGATATTGAAGAGCAGTTTTCACCATTTTACTTGAAATCCTAAGAAGAAAGTGAGTCATTTGAAATATGTATTTTTTTTTTTTGTGAGAAGAGAATGGCAGATATCAAATATTTTCAGGTAAAAATAGACAAAATAACCCACGTGAGGCCAAGTTAGCACAAAAAGCATATTAAAAAGTTTTCCTTAAATTTCAATTTGTAATTCATAAATATGAGAGTTGTAAAGAAAACTAGCTAGCTTTGGGAACCCTTTAAAGAGAATATTCTGTGTTCAGCAATGGTCTTAATTAACACTTTCAAAAGAAAGAGGCATCTGGGTGAGCCGTGTATTCTGAATTTAAGAAATGAATCTGTGGTGGAAATGTTCCTTGTCCATAGAGGGGTGAGGATAAGGTCTCTGGGGGTGAAGATCACGGTTCCATTTTTTTCAGGGAGAATAATTTCTGCTTTGACACATACAAGAAAGAATAATAGGCTCATGAAATATGCTGGGCAGCTCTTTGACCATAGTGACAAATTTCAGCAGTACTTTTGCAATTATTGTGATTGTATCATAAAGCAGATGAAAGTATTGAGAAGTCTAATATTTGAGAAACACAATACGCAAGCTTTACCTAATGGGTATACACTGAACCTCGGCCAGCTAGAAAATTCAGCTCAGCTAATGAGAGCAAAGCTCTCCAAACTCCATGTCTTGGAAAAGAAGACTTTGGCACCCTTACAGGCTTAAGAAGCAGACTCGCTCCCTTCTCTGTCTGCAAGAGCAGAGTTGCTGCAGCTCTCTGTGAGCACGTGGACACCTCCTATGCGAGAGCCACTGTGCCCAGTGCCTGAGTTCATCCACATCTTTTTTTCCCACTGCTGTTTTTCTAAATAAAAACTAAAAATTGTATTTTTACAGTTTTTGTAAATTGTGTGTGACTTTTAAATTTTTCATTGAAAAATATTTGACAATTAAAGAGTATATATTTAAGGTAGATGATTTGATGGTTTGATATCCATATGCATTGCGAAATAATCACAGGCAAGCGAATTAACATGCTCACCACATCAGATAGTTACACCGTGTGTGTGTGTGTGTGTGTGTGTGTGTAGTGAAAACACTTAAGATCTACCCTGCTGGTGAATTTCAAATATACAATAAGGTACTGTTAACTGTGGTCACATTGTTCATTAAATCTCAATAATTTATTCATCCTGCATAAATAAAACTTCACAAAATTTGACCAACGTCCCCCATTTCTTCCCTCCTCCACACCCTGATAGAAATGGCAGAATTTTCTCCTTGTTTTAAGGCTGAATAATGTGTGTGTGTGTGTGTGTGTGTTCATTTCTGTGCATACTTGGCATGTGTAATCCTAGATTTTCTTCATTCATTCATCCATGGAGGGCCATTTGGGTTGTGTCTAGATCTTAACTATTATGAGTAATGCTGAAATAAACATGCAAGTGCGGATTCTGATTTCATTTTCTTCGGATATATACCCAGTAGTGAGATTACTGTATCATATGGCAGTTCTTATTTCTAATTTTTTGAAGAACTGTAATACTATTTTTCATGCTGGCTTTACCAATTTACATTTACATCAACAGTGTACAAGAATTTCCTTTTCTGCACATTTTTGCCAACACTTTCTATCTCTTGTCTTTCTGATAATAGCCATTCTAACAGGTGTGAGGTGATATCTCATTGTGTCTTTAATATGCATTTTCCTGATGATTAGTGATGTTGAACAGTTTTTCACATACCTGTTGGTCATGTGTATGACTTATTTTGAGAATGTCTATTCAGGTCCTTTGCCCTTTCTTTTTTTTAAGACAGTCTCACTCTGTCACTGAGGCTGGAGTGCAGTGGCACGATCTCGCCTCTCAGGTTCAAGTGATTCTCCTGTCTCAGCCTCTCAAGTAGCTGGCATTACAGGCATGCACCACCATGCCTGGCTGGGTTTTTTTTGTATTTTTAGTAGAAATGAGGTTTTGCCATGTTGGCCAGGCTGGTCTCGAACTCCTGGCCTCAGGTGATCTGCCTGCCTTGGCCTCCCAAAGTGCTGGGATTATAGGTGTGAGCCACTGCCCCCGGCCCCTTTGCCCATTTTTATATCAGATTATTTGCTTTCTTGCTGTTGGGTTTTTCACGTATATTGAATATTAACCCCTTATTAAATATATGATTTGCAAATATTTTCTCCCATTCTATAGGTTGTCTATTCACTCTGTTTCTTGTTTCTTTTTATGTGTAGAAGCTTTTTAGTTTAATGTCATTCCGTGTGTCTATTTTCGCTTTTGTTGCCTGAGTCTTTTGAATCATATGCAAAAATAGTCATTGCCAAGTCTAATGTCAAAAATATTTTTCCTATGTTTATCTTCCAGAAGTTTTATGTTTTTAGGTCACATGTTTAAAGACTTAATTCATTTTGCATTGATCTTTATACATTGTGTATAATAAGGGCCAAGTTTTATTCTTATACAGGTGGATTTTTAGTTATTCCAACACAATTTGTTATATAGTCTAGCTTTTCCCCATTTTGTGTTCATGGCACCTTTGTCAAAGATCAGCTGCTCGCAGAAGCATAGACTGGTGTGGAGGCTCTGTATGCTTTTCCATTGATATATGTCTGTTTTCCTGGAAATATCATGCTCTTTCAATTACTGTAGATTTGTAACGTATTTTGATATCAGGTAGTGTGATGCCTCCATCTTTGTTCACATTGCTTAATATTGCTTTGGCTATTCAAGGTCTCTTATTTCCCCATATGAATTTTAGAATTTGTTTCTATTTTTGTAGAGAATGACATTGGAGTTTCACAGGGATTACACTGACTGTAGTTCACTTTGGATATTATGGTATTTTAGCAATATTAATGCTGCCAGTCCATTAGCATGAGATATCTTCCCAGTTACCTGTGTTGCCTTTAATTTCCTTTATAAGTGTTTTGTATTTTTTCAGTGTACAAATCTTTCATCTCTTTGGTTAAGTTTAATTTTAGGTAATGTATTTCTACTGCTGCTGTGAATGAGATTGTGTTCTTAATTTCCTTTTCAGATGGTTGATTATTTATGTATAGAAATGCAAGTAACTTTTGTATTTTGATTTTGTTTCCTGCAAATTTACTGAACTTGTCTACTAATTCTAATGGTTTTTAAAATTGTTTTTGTTGTTTTTGAGTCTCTAGGGTTTTTAATGTATATATATATATATGATCTTGTCATCTGCAAATATGAATGATTTAATTATTCCTTTCTGATTTGGATGACTTTCATTTATTTTTCTTGCCTAACAGCTGTGGCTATAACTATACTATATTAACCTTTCAATATAAAATATATTGAAAAAATAATTGGTAGGAGTATGCATTCTTCCCTGCACCAGATCTTAGCAGGAAAGTTAAGATCCTTCTATAACTATTTTTAAAGAGTTTTAATCATGAATTGATATTGAATCAAATAATTTGTCTGTATCTCTTAAAATATCATGTATTTCCTGACATTTTGTTAATGCTTTGTGTTACACTGATGGATGCATCCCTGTGATAAATCCAACTTGGCAATAGTGTATGATCCTTTTAATGTGCTGTTGGATTTGGCTCGCCATGATTTGACTAAGGATTTTTGCACTCATGTTCATTATGGTTTGGGCCCATAGATTTCTTTTATGGTAGTTTATTTTTCTGGCTTTGCAATCAGAGTGATTCTGGCCACATAAAATCAGCTCAGAAGTGTTTTTTTTAAAGAGTTTAAGAAGGATTGGTATTCATTTTTTTCGAATATTTGGTAGAATTATCTTTTGTGTGTGTGAGAAGCTGGAGCCTTGCTCTGTTGCCCAGGCTGAAGTGCAGTGGCATGATCTTATTTCACTGCAACCTCTGCCTCCCAGGTTCAAGTGATTCTCCCGCCTTAGCCTCCCGAGTAGCTGGGATTACAGGCATGTGCCACCATGCCCAGCTATTTATTTATTTATTGTATTTTTAGTAGAGACGGGGTTTCGCCATGTTGGCCAGGCTAGTCTCAAACTTCTGACCTTGGGTGATTCACCTTCCTTGGCATCCCAAAATGCTGGGATTACAGGTGTGAGCCACCACACCTGGGCAAATATTTGGTAGAATTATCTCATGAAGTCATTAGACCCTGAACTTTTCACTTTTGGGAGATTTTTAAATTATTGATTTTATCTCCTTATTTGTTATTTGTCTATTTAGATTTTCTATTTCTTTCTGATTCAGTGTTGGTATTTTTGCATTTCTAGGAATTTGTTCATTTTTTCTAGGTACTGTTTCAGACTACAATGTAGATGAACTTCTGAAGGATTAAGTAAATGGAAGAAGCCAGACATAAAAAGCCACATATTGTATGATTGCATTTCTATGACAAATCCATAACAGGGAGTGAATAGTGTGAGAAAGCAGCTTAGAGGTTGCCCGGGTGTAGAGGGGGTGGGGTTGGGGGAGTTGCTGCTCAGTGAGTACTGGGTTTCTTCTTGGGATAATGGAATGGACTGGAATTAGATAGCGGTGGTGGTGCATACTTAGCAAATGCAGTTAATACCTCTAAATTATAAAATTTAAAACATTTTAAAAGCTAAACTCTATTTCACATAAGTTTTATAAAATACAGGCGCCCATAAAGTATATTTTTAAGAACCAGCTATTGCAAATAATTAACCTCCCAGGCAAGGCACAGGAGGGCTCTGGAGCTGGTGCTGGAGGTGCTGAAGATGTGGCTGTAGCTCTGGAGCTGGCACTGGCTCTCACCCTAGGCTGGCCGCCGAGCTGGCTGTAGCACTGAGGCTGGTGCAGGGGCTGGGGATAATGTGGTCTCTAATTCTACAGCTGCTGCTTGAACTGGCTGCAGCTCAAAAGTGGCACTGGCTTGACCCTAGAACTGACTCTGGAGCTGGACCTGCCTCTATCTCTAGAGCTGATGCAATAGCTTGTATTAACGTGGCCTCTACATCTGTTTGCCACTAGGCCTAGCTCTGGGGAAGGTGCCAGTGCTGAGTCTACTCCATAGATAGTGCTAGAGCCACTCTGCAGCCATGTGGAGCTCCTGAACTGACGCTGACTCTGACTCTGGCCCTGAAGCTGATGCTGGCTCTGGAGCTGGTGGTAGAGATAGCGTTGGGCTAGTCCTAGCTCTGGAGCTGGTTGTAAAACTGCCACTGAGGCCGGCGTGGGAGCGGTCAGAGGAGAAATGTTTACCACATGACTGCCTTTCCATGTGCCTTTCAAAGACAAGAAACATCCCATGGCCATTCAGAGAAGCCTCAGCACAAGAAACCAACCAAGGAATTCCACAACGACTGCAGACTGTGTGTATGTGAAATACAGTTTCTTATCCTCTCATCATATAACACAACATATACCATCAGACACATTAATACTAGTTAGCTATACACCCAGTGTTTAAGTTACAGGATATCAAGGAGAAGGGTGGACATCACCAAAGAACTTTGCTTCTTCCTCTGAAAAAAAGAATTTATTTGTCTTCAACAGGATAGTGCTACCATGTTAGACGGATGTATGACCTTCTTATTGTCTGGAGATTAAGTATGGTTTGAGAAGATGTATATGGGTACCTGTTGAGGGTGGGGGATGTGGATTGCTATGGTTTGAATGTTTGTGTCTTGTGTAGAAACAGTCTCCAATGCAATAGTGTTAAGAGGTGTGGCCCTTGGGTGATGCTTAGGACATAAGGACTCCTCCCTTCTCAATGTGATAAAGTCCCTTATAAAGAAGACTTTGAACAATTCTTGTCCTCTCTGGAGGACACAGCAACAAGGCACCATTTTAAAGCTCACCATTTAAAGCCCTCCTAGACATTGAACCTGTCAGTGCCTTGATCTTGGACTTCCAGCCTCCAGAGCTGTGAGAAATAAAATTCTGTTCTTTGTGAATTACCCAGTCTCAGGTATTTTTTTATAATGGAAGAAAGAGACTCGCTCATGGACTGCGATTGTTAGTCTTCTGTGGTCAATATGACCAAGCTGTAGTACCTGTTACGTAATTACACACCAATCATCTAGTTGTTACTGTGCAGTTATTTTGTGGATGTGGCTAACATGTACAATCAGATTACTTTAAATAAGGGTGATGTGGGCAGGTCTCATTCAATCAGTCAAAGACCTTAACAGCAAAACTGAAATTTACTAGAGATGCAGAAATTCTGCTTCAAGACTGCAACGTTGAATTTTGTCCGAGTTTCCAGTCTACAACCCTGCCCCACAGATGTTGGAATTGTAAGCCCCCATGATCACAGGAGAGTCAGTTTATTGAAATATACGTGTGTATCTCTCTGTCTCTCTCTCTGTTTATGTGAAATATGTCTCTGTGTGTGTGTGCGCATGTATCTTTTTGTTTCTCATTCTCCAAAGTACCTTTATCAATTCAAGGCACCTTTTACACAGTAGAGTTAGTGATATTTAGGGGACTCTAGAATACTCAGTGCCACAGTCTTTTTGCAGATGATGTCACTGTACAATTTGGACTCTGTATTTTATACTCAGCACTGCTGGCCCTGCTCTGCAATTCTGATAACAGTCAGGTAGACAGGTTCCTTGATGAAGACACAGAGGTGATCCCCAGAGCCCTCTTACCTGTAACAGGACAAAATGTAAAACAGGAAGCTCATGCACTTGAGGGAAGCAGGCAAAATGACAAGCACCCAGACTCCTCAATAGAAAAGGGGTATGCAAAGCCTCAAAAAACAAGCCAGGAACAGGACTTTCAAATGCGTAAACCGATATCAGCAAGGTTTGAACCAAACATCTTATACTTTCTTTAACACATTTTGTGGTAAGTAAAGTTTTTGCCTTTTTTGTTGCATTTTAGCAGCACACACTTGATGTATGTTATTTTTGGCACAAACCTCTTTTTAGTGCTAACATTTTCAATGTACAGGTAGTAAAAAGAAGAGAAAATCATGGGGCATACATGTAACAGGGCCACAGCCTTGGAATCATCATCATTATCTGAGCCTTTTGTCATCACTGTTTGGAGTGGGGACTCACCTCCAGTTTTACCACAGCCAGATACAAGGATAGCTGGGATCAAGAGGGCTTGGCTGTTCATCCCTTCATCCTTCACAAATGTTAAATCCTGATTCTAATGAAAGACGATCTGTGTGTATGTGTCAGAGAGACAGAAGAAGAGGAAAAGAAAATGATTTGTTAGTTTAAAAGAAAGCACTGTGCAAGCTGATTTTTACTGGTGCAGGGAAAGCTTTGGCAAAATTCAACATCCTTTCATGAATAAAAACAGAAACTAGAAATAAAAAAGAGATTTGTGTACCTGGCTGTTGTGAAACTGGAGGTGAGTCCCCATCCCAAACAAGTGATGACAAAAGGCTCAAATATTGATAATGATTCCAAGGCAGTGACCCTGTGACATGTATGCCCCATGATTTTCTCTTCACTACCTGTGTATTAGAAATGTTAGAGCCGTATGATTTTTATTAGGTGCAGGGAAAGGTTTTTGGCAAAATTCAGCATATTTTCATGATTAAATAAAAAACTCAAAATAAAAAATAAATTCCATAATGTAATCAATAGCATCTGTATAAAGCATCATACTTCACGATAAAATACTGCATATATTCTCCTAAGGTGAGGAACTTGATATGCAAGGTCTGCTTTTGCCAGTTTTACTCAACATTTTACTGGAAGTTTTCATTCCTGAGGGGAAAAAATATATATAAAAGGCATACAGATTATAGAGGAAGATGTACAATTATCTCTATTTGCAAAGGATGTGAACATGATTACAGAAAAACCTAGGGAACACAAAAACTAGTGGAACAAATAAACAGATCTTGCAGTGTTTCTGGAGACAATATAAATGTCTTAAAAATAAGTTGTATTTCTATAAATGTATGTCATTAACATAATTGTATATAATTATGTATTAATAAAAAGGACAATAAAAATAAGGAAGAGATTAAATTTATAATACCATCAAAAGTGAAATACTTAAGAATAAATTTAGTGTAGGAAATACAAAATTTGTGCAGTGGAAGCTATGATACTTTCTTTTTTTTTGAGATGAAGTTTCGCTCTTGTTGCCCAGGCTGGAATGTAGTGGTGCGATCTTGGCTCACTGCAACCTCTGCCTCCTGGGTTCAAGTGGTTCTCCTGCCTCAGCCTTCTGAGTAGCTGGGATTACAGGCAAGTGCCATCATGCCTGGCTAATTTTGTATTTTTAGTAGAGATGGGGTTTCTCCATGTTGGTCAGGCTGGTCTCGAACCCCTGACCTCAGGTCATCCACCCGCCTTGGCCTCCCAAAGTGCTGGGATTATAGGCGTGAGCCACTGCACCTGGCCTAGTAAATTTTTTAAAAGCCAGTTTTCATGGATTAGGAGACGGTTATGACGGCAGCACTGCACAAGTAGATCTCCAGACTCAGCACAACCCATAGCAAAATCTCAGCTGACAATTTTGCAGAAATTGACAAGCATATTTCAAGAGACACATGGAAATACAAGAGGTGCAGAATAGCCAAAACAATCTTGTAAAAGGAGAACACAGGTGGAGGATTTACACTTCCTGATTTCTAAGCACACTACGAAATTACAGTAATGAAGATGGTATGGCATAAAAATGGACCTGTAGACCAATGGAATAGAATTAGGAGTCCAGAAATAAACCATAGCATACAGTTAATTAATTTTTGACAATGGTGAAAAGATAATTCAACAGGGGATAATATTTTGTTCAATAAATGGTGCTAGTCCAACTGGATATTCACACACTAAGAATGAAATTAGACCCCTTCCTAATAACGCAAACATTAACCCAAAATACATCAAAGACACAATTATAAGATCTGAAACTATAAAAAAAAATTAAAAGAAATTATAAGGATAAAACTTCCTTATTTTAGATTAGGCATGACTCTTTAGATATAACATGAAAGGAGCAAGTGTATAGGAAGAGAAGAGAATGGGATATCATGTAATTAAAAACCTTTGTGCATCAATGAACAATACTGAGAAAGTGAAAAGGCAACCCACCAAATGGGATACAATATTGATGTATCATCTATCTAATAAGGGACATGTGTATAGAATATATATTGAACTTTTACAACTCAGTGACACAAAACAATCGGAAAAATGAGATAAGGATCTGACTGGACATTTCTTCAAAGAAGATACACAAGTGTCCAATAAGCACATAAAAGACTCAACATTATTATTTATTGGGGGAATGCAAATGAAAACTACAGTAAAATGCCACTGTGTATATACTACAACAGCTATAACTAAAAAGAGAGGTAATAATAAGTTTAGCAAGAATAGGAGAAATTGGAACCTCAATCGTTACTGGTAGGAATATTATATGGTTCAGCCCTTTGGAAAACAGCCTGGCAGTTCTTCAGAAAGTTAAGGATAGAGTTACTGTATGATACAGCAATTCCATTTCTAGGTATGTACCCAAGGGAGTTAGACATTTATGAAAAGCTATGTATATGAATGTTCATAACATCTTTAATCATAACCGTCAAAAGGTGGAAACAATCCAAGTAACAATAAGTGACGAATGGATAAACAAAATACTGTGTAACCACATCATGCCAAGTGTCCAGTCATTAAAACAAATGAATTACTGATACATACTACAAACATGGATTAACCTTGAAAACATTAGGCTGTGTGAAAGAAGTCAGTCACAAAGGGCCACATACTGTGTGAGTTCTTATAGGCAAATCCATAGAGACTGAAAGTAATTAGTGGTTGTCATGGGCTGTGGGGCAAAGGAAATGGGCAGTGGCTGCTAATGGGTACAGATTTTCCTTGTGGGGGTGATGAAAAGGTTCTGAAATTGTGATTGCATAACTCTGTGAACATACTAAAAACAATTGCACTGTACACTTTAAATAGGTGGATTGTATAGCATGGAAATTATATCTCAATAATTCTGTTAAAAAATTTTTTTTGAGATGGAGTCTCACTCTTGTTGCCCAGGCTGGAGTGCAGTGGTGTGTCTGAGCTCACTGCAACCTCCATCTCCCAGGTTCAAGAGATTCTTGTCCTTCAGCCTCCCAAGTAGCTGGGATTACAGGCATGTGCCACCACATCCAGCTAAAAAAATGTTTTTAAAGCTAAGCTTCTTTTATTTTAATTTTCTGATATGTATTTTTACCAAGATAAAAGGACCAAGCAATTGCTATATCCCCAACCCCAACTAACTCAGATGACATTGGTCAAATCTGATACCTAACACTGGAGGGAATATAGGAAGGCAGCCTTGGAAGAAGAGGGGAAGGATGCCATCACAAGACAATGGGTGCAGCCTTGCTCCAGCCTGCAGCACAGACACCAGCACACACTTTTACTGTCATGCCTTTATCTTTATCTTCCCAGACAAACATGAGGTATGTGCAGATCAACGAATCTCTCTTAGTGAGATGGTGGTAGCTATTTTAAAGCTGAGGGACAAACGAGATAGTAGAAAATGTTATTTTTTTATTATCATGGTGGCTATACATTTGATGAATACATCACAAACAGGGCAAAACCTAAGTGGAGATGATAATGTACTCAAGATAATGCATCTGGACAAAGAAACTGAGATTTGCTTAGGATATGACCAGAACAGTGATGAAAATGGTGGTTTTCAGATGTAAAACATGGAACTAATGGGTATTATTGAGATTGAAAATCAGCTTATTGGGCATGGAATTCAGGGACCCGTCAGACTGAACAAATATCTTCACTACAAATCCACAAAATTTTGTAGGGCAAAAACTCTGGAATTATGGAAGAAGCAATATCTTCCACAGTGTTTATGTAAAGTGAAACTTTCCATCACACATATACACATTAAATAATTTCGCTTGAATATTTCATCTTAGAACTGGTCCTCTGATCTTTAAATTCTATTAACATAGATGTATTGGGGGGAAACTATTTGTTTCACCTGTTTCATGGCTTCAGGGCACATTTGATAATTTATCACCATGAACTGGCAATGCTGCAGGAGCTGATGGAAACCATTTATTCCTCCTACCCTAGCCCATTCCACAGGGCCCTTTCTCATGTGCGATGGGCTTATCACTGGAATACATAATTTTCGCAGAAAGCTGCCATTTTTAAATATAAGTGACTTAAAGTTTGAAAGATATAAACTTTTCATACCACCTTAGAAAAACTGAGATTTTGTATTTATTTTGTCTAAAGTTGGAAATAAATGATCATTTCAGTTCTTCCCACGACCATTAAGATAAAATAGTCAATTTGAGAAGAAAAAATTCTCAGGGCATGTTACCATTTCGGTTTAGCTCCAGAACTGTTTGAACAAAATAGCCTGAG
This sequence comes from Nomascus leucogenys, assembly GCF_006542625.1. Lineage (NCBI taxonomy): Eukaryota > Metazoa > Chordata > Mammalia > Primates > Hylobatidae > Nomascus > Nomascus leucogenys. Next base: position 73,480,004 of record NC_044384.1, read on the forward strand.
TCCTGACCCCTTTGTCCTTCTAGTCATCCCAGGGAGGCAAAAGTGGGCAGTGACTCATTTTCATCTCAAACAAGTGACCTCAGCCATGTCACATCAGCACTAGCAGCAATCCTGACTGCAGGTGTGCCCCGACACCAGGTTCAGATCCCTCTCTCAGGTTCCAGCACCA